>NC_058500.1:10156407-10867240 GCF_020382885.2 Scatophagus argus | reverse complement strand
ACGGTGCTGTCGTCATTAACCAGTACTAAATCACTCCCTCGGGCACTATAATGCCTGCAGTGAAGTCAGCGATTTGCTCAAGCACCCATACACCCAACAGATATGTTTTCTCAATTTCATAACGGCATGACTCAAACGTCTTGTCGTTGCCTTCATAGTAATATTCCACCTGGATGCCCTGATCCTCAAGAAGCATTATTACTACGGCAAATCAAGGTTTAATTGCCAAGTATAATGATAGGTTTGCAAATGTGATATTTTAGAGCATTTAGTAGATGCAATCTGTGTACCGTCTCGGTCTTTAATTAGCTCACAGGATTAACTGTTGCCTAGCATTTAAGCTTGTGTGCTTAAGACCAGCGAAGTGTGTCTTGAATTACATATTGTGCTAGCTTTAGTGGTACAGGCTGGGGAAATTATTTTATTTCACATCCCATGTGGTTGTTAACTAAAATAGCCTTTCAGCTTCTTTTTAGCCATGCTATAAGGTGTGGCTCTTTGGATGGCAATGTCTACTACTTTTTATACAAATGTGATTATACAGATATTTAGAAGATCTGCTGATTTTTTTTAGTTTTTTTTTATCTAGCATCATCCATCATCCATCTTAAGGTTCAGTTTGTCCCATACTTTTTTGAAACTAATAACATCCCCATCAGTCCCAGCTGTACTTGGTGTTTGGTGCTAACTGCTAACATTAACATGGTAAACTAAAGTGATGAACATGACAAAAGTAACACCTGCTAAACATGACCATGTTAGCATTGTTGCTGTGAGCCTGTTACTGAAATATGCCGTCATTAGCATTTAGCTCCAGGCCCTGTTGTACAGCCTCATGGCACCACTAGCACAGCTGTGGACTCTTAAACTTGTTGCGTTAATTTGGAGTAACTGTTACTGTTACTGTCGCTAACATGTGTTCAGCTCATTCCATATTACATCACCTTAATTTTATGCTGTTTGATTTTAGGTGGACACTCTCTCACACTATAAAAGGTCAGTGTAGAGGGTGTATGATAGAGCCATTATCACTGCTGCTCTTTCACTGCTAATGACAAGTGTGATCTTTAATGTGTCACCCAAGCCATGAATTGGTCAAGTATACCATTCCTGTCAGTACCCCATTACTACTGCCTACATAACATGCACATGTTCTTTAATGCTCCGTAACTTTATTGCCATATGACCTTCACGGCTGTTAAGCCAACCATTTAGCAAGGTAAAAGGTCATTTACCATTGTAAAATGTCATTTGTTCTGCATTTATTACCTTCTTGTGGTTGTATTTCACTGAAAATCCATTCTTCCTCAGCTCATTTCTTAAAATAAGGCCATGTTTAACTGAGAATAAAATAGGATATCCAGTCAAGATTGCCTTTCACAGTACTTAAGCGATGAGGGGGGAAAGGAAGGAGGGAATCATTCAGGATCCCTCAGCATTCACCAGCCACATCTCTTTTTTCCCCTCTTTACATGCTTTACCCCTCCCTTCCTGCCCCCCATTCATATCCATCTTCATTCAGGGCTAATTGTTAGCTGTTCTGGGCTCCCATTACAATTAGCCATCCATCTGGGTGGTGGAAGAGACACAGCCCCTGATCCATCTCATTGCAAAATGGAAAGATACAACTTTGATATGAGGATGCCACCAGTTGCTGTGTGGCAAATCAGGAACACACAGCTGAGACACAAACAACTCAGATTCAACAAATAAATCTCTCTTTTGCCTCCCTTTTTCCTTCATTGTCACTACTTTTGTACTACAATGAATTGAACACAGAGTTTAAGCTCTTCTCTGTCTTACCTCATGATCCTGCAAAATAATCTGAAACCATGTCGAAAGTGCAGGGTTAGAGCTTATTTGCGTAAAGGTAATATCCTCAGGTAGGTCTAATTACAAATTATGAATAATACTCCTGAAAGAGGGCAAGATTTAAATGGAAAATCACAAAAGCCAAGTGATACAGACGGATTAAAAAAGAAGGGGGGTTTCAACGAGTTTAACTTTTAAGTGTGTCTGTGGTTTTCTCCTGCATCTGTTTCTCTGGTGCTGTGAAGAACAGGCCTTCTCAGATGGAACCTGAACCCTGGTTTGCTAGGAAAAATGCATCTTACCCATACACTCAGATGTATTCATATAACTGCAACCTGCAGGTATTATTATTATATATATATATATATATATATATATACAGAGTCTCCCTCTCATCGCTGGAAGAAAAACTTATGTATGTTTGACTGAAACATAATGCCTCAGTATGATGAATCTGGAGATGAAAATTCACTAAAATAAAAAATATTTTTCTTTTTGCAATTCATGACAAGCTCATGTTGTTCAGGGGGATTGGTGAAATTGACTTGAAAACTCGTAGGAGCAAACTTAAAAGAAAAATAGTATGATAAGAATACAAAAAAATCAATCAGCTTTTCAATCAGCCTATTACAGTAGTTTTTTTATCATGTTTTCTTTTTTCTATAAAAAGGTGTCTGTCTTACATAGTCATTTTGTTCAATTTGAAATATGCTATTCATCTAATCAAACCTGTTGATTGTCAGTCAATTGTCATTGAAGAAGCAACTTGTACCCTGTAGTGTTGAACAATTATGGATCTTTCTTTGACAATATGGCTCATTGGTAAATCACAAATCTTGCCTCAGGCACAGAAGAGCAGAATCTTTATGTTTCTCTCGTTTTTGTTTTGAAAATTCACTTTATCGGCTTGTCTTTTTTCCACTTTTACTGGAAATCTTTCTTGAGTTCGACCAGTTGTTGTCCTCAAACTTAGTGAATAGTAAAATTACTGTCTGTTGCAGTTCATAAGCATAACATTGGCTCGGGGCTTACATGGCAGCAACAAAACAAAAACAAGTCCTTCTCCCTGCCCCCCCCCTCCAGTCTCCCTCCCTTTGCTCTAAATCATCTCACTATTGTTTTTAGCCCTCCCTCAGAAGACTGGAGTCAAAAGGTGGAGATGACTTCTTGCTGAGAGTGTTTTGCCCTTCTAGACAATCAATAAAGTCGTCTGCGCTTTGCAAGGCAGAAGGCAGGCCAAACAGAGAGATGGAGGGATGTTGACTAGGGACCTCACTGAGGGGGGTCAAGAGTGCTCCTATGAATTATGTCCTTTGTTAAAAAAAAAAAAAAAAAAAAAAAAACATCCTAAGCATCAGCATCACAGCAGGTCACAAGCAGAGCCATACTTTATAAGGAGGAGGTAATCCAGGCTTAGCAAAGGTATTTTGTCTCTCTAAGTGGTGTTAGTCTGAGGTTAAGCTGTCTTTGCTACAGAGGCAGATATCTGTGGACCAGAGGTGTCAGAAGACTTGATTTTCACCGAATCAATTCTTGCCATCGTCCTGCCTTCATCAACTCCCAGATGGATTTTTTTTTTTTTTTTAGGTTTTTTTGGGTTGTTTTTTTTTTCTCCAATTCCTCTACTCTTTTTCTCTCTGGTCTCTCTTGTTTGTGTCAGCATCTCTTTGTCTTTGTGGGCTCTGTGTGTGTGTGTGTGTGTGTGTGTGTGCGTGCGTGTGTGCGTGTGTGTGTTTGCTATCGTAAGGCAACGTACCTCAGACAGACTTATTTCCTTGCGGCAGAAATGTCAGCATGTATAAAAGCAACTTCTTAGATGAGTGGCAGCTGCAAAATAAAATGAGACTCTTCCACAGCTAGTGTGTGTGTGTGTGTGTGTGTGTGTGTGTGTGTGTGTGTGTGTGTGTGTGTGTGTGTGTGTGTGTGTGTGTGTGTCTGTGTTTATCGGGGGTGTATTGAGGTGTGCTCCCTCATCAGATGGTCTCCTTTCACTTGTACGGTTCCGAGGCAGGCCTGAGGCAGAACCTAATCTGGTCTCATAGCTCAATTGCTCCATTTTTCACTCAGCTAAATATTATAGAGTAGGAATAGGAAGTCTACTAAGCTGTAACTCACAAGGTGGCATGAATTTTTAAAGTTTTACTTTCAACAAAAAAATGAACTTCTAAGAAGACTTCCTGGCATTGCTCAGTGGAGTACGGCATGGGAGCTGGGAGGGATATATAGCATTTTTTGATCAGTTGAGGATATGCCAATTTATATCCCTCAGCTGGCAGCAAATGGTGTTAAAATGAAGCATTTGTGCTGGCTTGCATCCTATATCTGTGAAGTGTGATTGATTCGTGGCAGGAAGAAGAGAAACAAAGAGGAAACAAGGTGTTTGGACCAGTTTATAGGCCCTTGGGTGTCAGAAAACATCTGGAGCATTTCAACCAATGATTTTAAGCAGCAGTAACTAACCAGGCTCACTTTTTTTAATTGTGCTTTTTTTTAACATGCTGCAGCATACATATCTGTTCTGTCAAATCTGTTACTTGTATTAGTTATATTTCATACTTTGTGGATTCATGTTAGTGCCATCTACTTATTTGTTTCCATCTACATCGATTGAGAGCTTATTTCCCTACACCCAGTCAAAATGCTTTGTGTTTGCATAAAGCAGGAACAAGGATGTTCTATAGCAGCCTGCTTCACAACACAAAAGTTACAATAGTTTTCCTGCTGAAATCATCAAACATTAACACGCCTCTTTACCTGCAGCTTTGCTTGTTGAAAGAGCATCCAAACAAACATTAAAAAACTGATGTTGGCAGTAAGCGGACTGGATGACTGCTTGACTGCTCAGCTGCAGCACATTAAACAGCATGTAAAGTTGCCTAGTATCCAAGAATCCTAATATTTGAATGTTCAGCACTTTGGAGTGACCACAGACAAATTTTGCATTTAAAGTTTATTTAATCTGTTAACAAACACCTCATGCTGAATCATCTGTCACAGTTTTCTGTGAAACTATGGCTTAAAGTATATTCAGTGTGTGGGGAAGAACAGTTCCAGTGCTGAGAAATTGTTTATCTTATCATTACACTTTAAGTTTCACACACTGTGCTGTGTGCGTGTGTGTCCGTGTGTGTTGTTATGTGGTGTGTATGTGACTGTGTGCCTCTGTGTGAAGGAATGTGCACCAGATACATTTTTTTTTTTTGTTTGGCCATGTAACCCTCCACATGGTGTTCTGTGTATGTGTAGGTGTTAATGGAAGCCTTGTGTCCATGGTTTCCTTACACTCCTGTGTGTTCTCTCAGTGCTGCTTCAGCAGCAATTCTGGCTCAATCTGTCGTGCCGTGGCTGTGCCTGAAAGCACAGATGGGCCTTAAACATGAACGCCCAGGGTCCCCAAAGGCCCCGGGAATCTATCAGAGAACTGCAGAAGTAGATTCAATCTCACAGGACATGTTCTTAACATCCCCTCCATTACCCCTGCGCTGCCTGGCAACCATTGCCACAGTCACGGGCTCCTGTTTGTATGGTGACCCCAGAGAGACAATGCCACTGGCTGAGCACAATGCCAGAACATAAAGAAGGGTTATCCCAAAGGCCTGTGGGAATGCTGTGCCAGCACAAATGTACATAGGTGTTAGAGTGTGAGGAAAAACTTGTCAAGGAGAGCATGAGGGAGGGTGAAAGAGACAAACAGATGGATAAAGATGGTTTGAACAGGAGAAAGTGAACAGTTTTAAGGGAGTTGGGTTTGTGCTATAAGTGCTGCTGTGGGCTGCAGTGCATGTGTCTTCACATACACTTTTGTTTATCTCCCCTGCTCCTCTTTAGATTACTAAATCACAGCATGAGCTACCTGCAGGTCAACAAACATTGCCATGCTTTAAATGAAACTCAAGTGAGGGGATGAGCTTGAATTACCATAGATTACCATACTCTTACTGAGCCAGGTATTTCTGCTGGTGTTCAGTATGGCTTGTATATGTATGGAAATTCAGACGAGGTATAAAGACGAGGAGTACATGCATAAGCACACACAGAGATAAGAAAACACACATCCACACACTCAATTAACCCCCCAGCAGTGCATGGGCCCCATACCAAACGAGCACTCTGTCTGCTCATCATTTACACAGCTCACATTAGCCTTCTACCGATTCCCCTTCAATGAATCCGTTGTTCTATTTTAAAATGCGGGAAGCGAAGCGACGGTAACGCACACAATTTGCAGATGCACTGAGTCTGACACCCAACTCTTGACTTTGACAGGAAAATGGCGAATGAGTGACTCAAATTACACTATCCTGTAAAAGCAGCTCTTTTGGTAACTGAGGGATTTATTGAGACTCACATTTTCACGCAGGCCTGTGTACACAGACTAACGTGCTCCCGTGCACATGTTTTCAGGAGACACAGTGCACTTTCTGGTGAAGCACAAACGAGGACACTGGAGTAGAATGCTTCCACTGCTGTGCTAAAGCTACTGATGTATAAAGAATGTCCTCTAAGGACCAGAGTGTATCTGTTCTTCCTCATATTCCTTCTCTTCGTCTTGTTCGTCTCTGTTGCTGAATGCCTCGCAGGAGATTCGACAGCGTGATAGAAAGAGAGGCAGGGAGCGAAGAAAAGACTGGACTGTGCATTAACTGTTCTGAACGGGTTTGATGACTAAACACGCATTTAAGCTGACAATAACGATGTAGAGCATTATGAGCCCGGACACTTGCTTGATTTATTCAGCTAAACAAAACTGCTAACATAGCAGCTCAGAAACAGCCCAAATAAATTGGATTCGGTATTTTACAATACAGAGTGACGCTTAGCCGCTTAATTCATGCAGGATTTACCTGCTCTACTCCGAGCTGCCTCTCTAACTGATTTTCAACCAAAGGAATGTGTTAGCATGTAGTCACCATGAATCATGCATAAGTATCACAGGAGATCAGAGTGAATTTATCACAGGAGATCAGAGTGAATTTATCAAGGGAGATCAGAGTGAATGCTTTAGTAGCTCATGTTTGATTTGATCTATGAAATCTCAACTAAAACGTCAAGCGTGTGAAAGTGCTGCAGCTCAAATCGGTGGGATGTTTCATAAAGATACCCAATCATTCAGACCTAAGATGTGGTATAGGCACTGATTAACTGCTGGTTTCTATGGTCTCTTCCTCTTTGCAGAAAGCCCGTTTGGCCAGGATACGAATATCCAAGACAGGAAGCTCCAATGCCTTCCTGCACAGCAAGCGCAATGGCCTGTTCAACGAAGCTCTGGAGTTCACAGTAAGGCCAGCCTCTGAACCACAGACACCACAACTCATCGTAGTTTTCCTCAGGACTACCAAACCACATAAGACATACATGTTTACACTTAAAATTAAAACTGATGAGAGCGACAGCGTGACCTCTGAGTGTCCTTGGAAAAAACGGTTCTGAGGACTTCAAGGCAGGCACTGGATGCAGTCTTGCTTGTCGCTCCTTTAATTATCGGTTCTTAGAATTCAGTCAACATCCCATAAGAGCAGCTAACTGTGATCTCATTTGTTAAACGGCACTTCTAATGTGAGCATCTCTGAGCCCAGCTGCCCAGCTGAGGAACAGGCTTCAGGCGATGCAGCAGGAAATGTAAACACAACTCAAGGATGTTTCTTGCCTCACCAAAATGTTGCGGTTCACAGGCACTATAGTGGCCGGGGGCTGACACAGCGCAAAAACAAAAACAAGTGCTTCTTCCTCCCTCTTCCTCTCCCACTCTCTGTATGTGTCTCTATTCAATAGCTGTCTCTCTCTCTCTCTCTTTCCACCAGCAGTTGTTGACGACAGAATAGCACCAGTGATTATACTCAGGCTGTGGCTGAATAATGCACTGAATTATTACTGATATTGCCTTAAGAGACAATATACTGCAAAGGCAACAACATTTTTATGGATGTGGTTATGCTTCAGTTTACCTTGGTTGCAAGTGAAGTGTAATGAGTAAAGCTGGACAGCGTATACTGAAGTTGCTATATTGATTTTTTTTTTTTTTTTTAATTTGTGAGATTGCTTCTTGATACGATAGTGTTAGGAAGTTAAAAGGTTTGTAAAAGTTCTATGTAAGCAAAGACTCTCCTGTGGTTAATTTAACTTGTGACTCTCAGACATTTATATGTTGTTTATAGAACTCAAAACCAAATGTAAGTGTATCATTATTTAAGGGTTAATTCATCGGACAGTGGACATAGTGTTTGATTAAGATTGCCCAAGATGGCCGTATCATGCTGGTTATGTAGCTTACTTTCTAATTTGCTTTTATTATAATGATTTCACCACTTGAATAACAAACGTCGCATTAATGCAAAAATAATGTGAGCAGTAAAACCATAACAGTTTTTATCATGAAGGCCTCAATGAGAAAAGTTTTTTTTTTTTTCAATATTGTGTAGGTCCAGCTCAAAAGTAACTGAATATAACATTATTTTAAGGCTTTTTTTCTCCTTTGCATTGATAAAGTTATTTGTTTAATATATGTTTTTGTCAGTTTGGACTTAACATTAGCAACTGTTAAAGTGTCAGCGTTGGTAGGGACTACCAGACTGGCTGTCCAAAGCCAATAGTTAATATCTCATTTACAGTTCTGTGCCTCCTCAATGTAATGTTAATTGTTGTCAAATGTAAATATAATTATAAAACGCCTATTTACTGGAAACATGTACTGTACCATGCAGGGCAACGCAGAGTGTGTTTGGACGCTCAGCAGATCAAGCTGTTTCCAGTCTCTACAGTATGGTGGCCACCTGGGTGGTGAGCCACAGCCGCCTCCAGACAGACTGCTGATACGGGCTTGCAGTCGCATGTATTGTGAAAGACGGAAATAAAGTCGAGCTTAACACCTGTGTTTTACTGCTGTGTTAGGTACACATCAGCAGCATGAACACAGGTGAACGGTCTCGACTAAGACAAACCGAGTCATCGTGGCGGGAATATTACCCTCTCAGCAAAGATGCTTCTGCTTACATCACCAGCCGCCCGCTTAACAAACAGAAAATTGCTACAGTAAATCTTCCAAACATGGCATTTTACTCGCCTTTCGGCGGTGCTGTGGAGCATGCAGGATCAGGGCAGTGGTTTTTGACTTTGTTTTTTAACGGATAACAACCACACAACACAGAATCTGCTGGCAAAGATGATGCAAGCCGTTGAAAGTCTGTATATGTGAAACACTGATTTACTTCTAATAAGAACAGTGATGGCATTCTGCAGTACACTGAAGAGACATCTTCCCATGTTCAAGCTAGGCTATTATGGCCACTATTTATAGCTGTGATACAGAATAAATAGTTTTCTGTGTACTAAATAGATCCATATTTAAATATATAAAGATTTAAAACTTCAGATCCAGTTTTGATATAAATTGAAAGGACATCTCATAAGGACATCATATTCTAAGGGTTACCTGGGAAGTCCAGTGTACCTAAAGTCAACAGAGGAGATAAAAGACTTGTAGTATAATATTAAGGTTGATCTATCTGAAGATCAGCTTTTTTTTATGTGCACATCGTCCACAAAACCTTTGAGTCATTGATTTATTAGACTAATAAGCATATATAACAAAGAAAAGCAGAAGAACTGCTGAACATTTTCAATCAAATGGTGTTTTTTTTATTGATTTGGCTTTTTTATTTAGTTTCTTGGAGGATCCAGGAGACTCCCCGACAGTCCACTTCTTCTCTGACTCACCTCGCCACAGCCCAGACAAGAGCTTCATATCTAAACCACCACAGAAACTAGACATGGCGCCCACTGGTTTCACTCACAGATACACACACAAATAAACACATAAACATGCCGCAGCATAAAAAATACCGAATATGGAAAACAAGTCATTAAAGAGTCGCTTGAGATGGAGGCAAAATGTCACAATGGAAATTTTTTATATGAATTGTATATACTGTACATCCATTAGGACTGAGTTGTGCTAGAAGTCTCCCTTGGAGCACAGATCAGGGCTCTGGCTCCAGTGATGTTAGCAGACATGCCTCACGGGGTCAGAATAGTAATGTTCCTTGTGTCTGACTGGCATGACTGCGGCCCTGATGGGTGTCTGTTCTCTGACCTATGAACGTGAGTAAAACTCTACCTGTCTGTTCTCCTCTTGTCTCCTTCTCCAACTGAAGCAACTTCCATACAAGATGAACCTTTCAGATCAGGTACTGAGACAGCAGCCGGTCACGCACCTCCAACATCTGATCAGTGTCTTCCTAAAAGAAAATGTAGCATTGCATTCATTCTATGTGTGTGTGTGTGTGTGTGTGTGTTACAGAGTTCCACTGAGGAGGAGCAGCGGTTAAGCAAGTCTACCTCTCTATTAGAGAGCCAGCACCACCACCTGTTGCACTGTCTGGAGAAAACCACTGTGAGTCACACACATATAACCTGTTTATGTTAATAATATCACAATAGTATTTCTAATAATGAGAGATCCAAATAATTTAATTCTTCTCTTTATTTTTTCCAAAGTCTTTTCAAAAATTGAAGCTGTTGTTGTGTTGATTTTAAAATGGCAAAATTAATTCAGATATAAAGCCCAATTTGTCCAGTCATCCATACATTTCTCTTTAGCCGTGGCACAACCAGGCTAAATGTGTATACAGTAGCTCTGCAGTATTTGTCTGTGCATGGGCAAGTGCAGCCCATTGTAGCGTGATGTTCGGTACGACACATGCTCGTCTGCCTGTATGTGATACGTACGCTCTGTCTGTTTCAGCCTGGCACAACTCAGAGCTTGGAGAATGAAAGTATCTCGTATGCACTGCTGCACACACACACCCAGACTCATTTTTCACCTTGTATATTTGTGAAAAATGGACCACATGAAGGTCAGCATGAATGTAAATTTAAACCTGAGATAGCTGATTTTTCTTTTTTCTTTTTTTTTTTTTTTTGCACAGTTAAGAGAAGCTGAAACAAACTTTAAACACAGTATTGGCATGCTGGCAACCAAACAGTGCCAAAACCAAAACATTGTAGCTATAAAATAGCTATAAAGCTCCATAGAGCTGACAGGAACTGCTGAGTCATGTGATAATTCTTTTTGGGTTCATTGCTACAAGCGACCCCTCTCATATGCAAGAAATCATGCAATCCATCCTATGGAACATTAATTCTGAGCTAAGCTTCAACACCCTAAACATACCTTCTAGGTATGCATACACACACACACACAGAGGCACACACATTCACAGAGGAATTATGGAGCCTGTGAAGCAGAAAATGACAGGCTATATCAAGTCATATTCAGTACATTGTCGTAAATACGAGTGTTGTTAATGTCACATCCTTTTTATGGCTCCCTCTCTGTCTCCCTCCCTCTGCGTTCTCTTTTTCTTTCTCCTGGTTTGTAGAACCACGAGTTTGTGGATGAGCAGTATTACCAGCAGAGCTACCTGGAGGCAGGGCTGCAGAATTACCCGTCCCGAAGCCCCTCCCTCTCTAGCCAAGATGGCATGACGGGCACATGCTGCACCCGCCGAAGCAAGAAGCACCACACCCCTTTACCGAATGCCAGTGCCCCAGCACACATGCAGCCTTTGACACATACGCACGCACACCAACAAGGCTTGCAGGAGCTCAGCACCATCCACATCCAACCCCTCAGCACCAGGTGAGCTCAGGATTTGAACAGCTCTATTGCAAACAGGCTTCTGCTTATGCACCCAAAAGACAGGGAGCAACACGAGCATCTCAGTGGAGTTGTTTTCCTGGTCATCTAACAAATGCAAATTGAATATTCACCTTTTAACACTGGATTAGGCCGCCATCTCAAATATTAGCGCTTGCTTGATGCTCATCTTCTTTCACCAACCAGAGTTTAGTTTGTTGTTTCTAAACTTGTTTCCAGAAAAAAAATAAATAAATAAAAAACTTGACCACAATTTCATTAGCAGAATGCTGTGTAGAGAGTTTGGTGTTGATTCTCAGTGGGTTTGACACTTTAACACACACTCTCATAATTACACCTGGGTACTTTTTAAAGCTCCACAAAACATGTCAGCCAGTTCATGCTAATGGTGATTTAAACACGACAGTGTTTGTGCAGTTTGAAAGAGGTAAGAAATTATGTTTCTTTGGTTATTGGCATTTCTATGACATTTCCCCTTTGAGAGACAATAAAAGCAGCCTTGATCTTGAACACATTTTAAAGGAAAGAGGAAGGTTTCTCCTTCACTTTTCCTCAACCAGAACTGATCCGGTAATCTTCAGTCACAAACTCCTCTCCGTAAAGGGCTTGGCTCACATAGAATGTTTCTATACAGACATACCATCCTAAGCCTTTATTGTCTTTCCTCCTTTTTCTCCGATAGCCGCTCCAGTCTGAACATGCGTGTAGACGAGCCAGCACCCCTGAACTGCCAGAGCAGCCAGATCACCACAGCAATCATCAGCATTCCCACACCGCCAGTGACGACTCCTGAGGGCGATGCTCATCTGCCCGCGGGCCCCACCCACCAGAACGTTGTGAAGGTGTCCGCACTGTGAAGACTAGAGTGCAGGAGCACCACACAGAAAGACAGACAAAGACTCATCGAGACAGACTGAGGGACAGAAGAGAACTGGGAATGGTGGAGGAGAAGGCATTTAGAGTCCTAGTCTGGCCATGGTGGAGCCTGCCCTCTGCTGGTCATGTACTGTAATGACATGGACTCCTTTCACAGACGGAGGATGGCTTTTAGCTACAGCATATTCATGTTAGTGGTCGGCGTGCATGTGTGCGCGTATGCAATGCGATATGCGTGGGTGAAAGGGTGGGGGAATGTGTGGAGGCAGTCGTTTTAGGCGAGGAGGCGTGTGAGAGTGTGCCTCCCAAGTGTCAGAGATGAGTTCCCAGAGTAAGTCATGTGTCACTGTGCACAAAGCACCTTTTTATGATTTTCGCTTCAGTTTGGCTCTTATGTACTCTTTTATTTTCTGCAGGAGATATAAGGGAAAAGGAAGGAAACTCAAAAGGGAAAGAAAAAAAGAATAATACATAATCAAAACTTTCAATCAAAACCACCAATTTAACCCCGCCCATTCGTTTTGTGTCATTTTGTCCCACTCACCTGTTGATAGATAAATATGCCACCATTCATTTTCAGGTCCAATATTATTCCAGTTGAGTGAAAACTCTTTCAAAGATGAAACGTGGTTGGTGTGTCTGTGATGGCGTTACCAATGAGTTTCATATTTGTGAATGAATGTACGTGAATTTTTGCTAGATAGAGGAATTGTGACGTTTTGGATAGGAGGTGTGTGTGTGTGTGTGTGTGTGTGAGAGAGAGTGTTTGAATGTGTTTATCTCAGTTGATTGAAAACTTGTGTTTCAATTCTTCTGAAAGTCTCTATGGCTTAGTATATGGTATATTTGACTAGCTGCCACTCTGAAGGGTTCATTGTATGCATTTCTGTCCTAAATTCTCAGCTACAGGCCTTTTACACAATATGTGCCTGTTTTGCTGGAATAAAAAAAGAGATTTATTTGTTTTTATACTTTTCTGAATCCTCCTTCCCCTGTTTTTTTTTCCCATCTTTTGGCTGTTGCAGACCTCTAGCTAACATATTTCTCTAACAAAGAACACAAAAAAGTACATTTTGAATTCAAACCACAACAATTAAAAGCACAAGGCATTTCGCTGAGAATTTCTGACAGGAATCCGTCCTGAGCCCGGGTTCTTTGTGAATATTGTTAATAGAATATTTTGTAATATTTCACCATCGTTTGGCAGAACCAGTGAAGCTGTCTTCTCGTTCTCTCTTTCTCTCTCCCTCAGTCTGTCTTTCTCTCTTGCTCTCTCTGCATTTTTCTCTCTCTCTCTCTCTCTCTCTCGTTGTTGTCCTGTTGTATCCCTACCTCCTGTATGAACAACAGTATGCTTTCAGTAGCCTTTATAGCTGTCAACGTTTTTTCTTCCCCAAACTCAGCGGGCATTTTTTTCAAAGTTGTTCAGTATGTGTACTCTATGTGGTTAGGAAACTTGGTGTTTGTACTTTTTGTCCTCCTTGGTGTTTCAAAGGATTTTATTTTACTTTATCTTCGGGAGAACTTAAAGCAGGGGAAGTCTGTTGTAACGGTGACCTCGGAGATCCGGAGGACACTGGTTGAGCCATCCACAGACCTCTGTCACCAAAAAAAATAAAAAAAAAGACTAAAAAAAAATATATAACTCTGTTCTCTGAACTCGCAGCCCCCAAAATGTAACTTTAGTATTACTTATCATCAAATCCCATCAAAGTTGACCTTTGTAACCATGGACCCTGACCTTTTTATCTCTAACCTCCTAGCTGATGCCTCTGTTGGCCTTTTTCATCTTGAAGGTCACTCTGCTTCCAACAGCTACACAGACAGTTAGGTCTGTCTTTAGGCCAATGAGACCACTGCTTGGGTCTCACCAAAGCAGCTTTAGAAACAACAGACTAAGACCCAACCTCCGCTCCACATAGATGAAATAAAATGTTGATCAAGAGCACACAGACAGGGCTAAAGATGCACCGATATATATCAGCATCCTGTCCATATCAACCAACAGCATATTTCAAAAGCAATACTGGATTTAGTCTAATGTTATGTATGCCCATGTAGCAGGTTTTTTTGTCTGTAGAATTAGACTATATTTAAAAACAACTGTCGAACTAGCAGCAAAATGTATCATGGTCTTTTTAGAAAAGTATTTAATTACCTTAAGATGAAAAGCTTAACCAGTTTTACACATGGATTTGTACCAAGACTACAAAAACAAAAAACAAACAAAAAAAAAAACAAAAACAACATATCATCATCATATCAACCAATATGGCTGGAAATGTATGGCATAATTGGTACCGTATCAGCTCATCATCACGTTAGACCCTAAGATCCCTCAGACTCTTCTGTTGAGATTCACCTCTCTCCGATCCTAAGGACAGTAGCAACCCAAAGACAGACAGAAAACATCCTGCGACGTTCAAACACGATGAGTTTCACGTCCGACGTTCCTAGCAGTGACATAGAACTATTGCTGGTGATTTAGTGTCGTACCCAGAGACAACTGCTGCCTAGATCCAGTATCAGTGTTTAGTCGAACTGTGCGCAAATTTACCTTGAGTGAAAAGAATATATTAACACAAGCACAGGCAAGCCAAGCTTTTTCAGTGTAATTTCAAAAGTGGGGTCGAAGACATTGACTTCATATTCACAGCACTGAGTCTAACATTTACGATCCATTGAAAGGTCTAACAAGGGTATGACAAAGGTAACAGCAGCAGCAAGGTTCCCTGTACTATTTGTTGCTAGGATAGTGATTATACGTGATTTATTTACCGCTTCCCTGTTTCAAGACAGGCTGTTTTGTGTCAGCTGCACTTTCAAAATGACACGGTTTGAATTGTTATGTAAGGATATTTCCACTCAAAGTGTCAAAGGACTGCATTTTTATTTACAAACAACAAAAACAAAAGGTCTGTGATTGTGTTTGTCTCTCTCTTTCTCTGTTCTCCTTTGATTGTCTTTTTTCTGGGCTTGGTCGGTTTTCCTCTTACTCTTTGCTTTGCCCTCCTATGCCACCTGTCATTGTTGAGACTACTGCTGTGCGTATCTTGTCAGGTGTTGGATATTATTTATGACCTTGTCTTGTGTCCCCACTGTGAAACGCCTGATAAAACATCTATATCTGCCACAAATACAAAGTCTGTGAGCTCTCTTCTTCATCCACCTCTAAATCGCTCTGTGTGGAAGTGTGTAAACACAAGGTATGTACACTATATGGACAAAAGTATCAGGACACCTGACCATTTCCCCAACAGGGAATTTAATGACACTGCATTGTGAATACATAGACAGCTTTAACGGTTATAACAGCTTCCACTCCTGTGGAAAGGCTTTCCATGAATTTTTTTTGTGGGAATTTTTGCATGCATTAGAGCATTTGTGAGTTCAGGTGGTGATGTTGGTTGAACAGGTTTGGTTCACAGTCTCTGTTCCAATTCATCCCAAAGGTGTTGAATGGGGTTGAGGTCAGGTCTCTGTGTGGGCCAGTCCTTCCACACCAAATTAATCCAGTCATGTCTTTACGGACTTTGCTTTGTGCACTGGGACACAGTCATGCTGGAATAGAAAAGGGTCTTCCCCAAACTGTTGCCACAAAGTTGGGAGCATAACATTGTCCAAAATGTCTTGGTATGCTGAAGCATTAAGTTTTCCCTTCACTGGGAGTAAGGGACCGAGTCCAACCCCTGAAAAACAGCCTCATCCCAATACTTTCAATTCAGTTCAAATCAATTTTGTTTATATAGCACCTTATACAATCAAAATTGTATGGAAAAACTCCCTTTTAACAGGAAGAAACCTGGAGCAGGACACGGCTCACAAGGGAGAACTATCCTGCTGATAGTCGGCTGGGTGAAGTGGGGGGCAAGAAAAGGTAGACAGAACAGAGAGGATGAAAGAGGGAGAGAGAAACATACATGCAATAAATATCATACATTACAAAGGACAAACATGACAGGTTGTTATAATTGGAATTCTGAAAGACTTCTACTTCTGTCTATATAGTGTATCTTTGGTGGTATTTTCATTTTCCTGCGGTGCAGCCTATGTCATCCAAATGTTCAAACACTGTACCTTCAGGCTCTCAGTTTTAAGGGACACCGTGGGATGGAGGAGAGGATCTTGCTGAGTTCAGAGCGAAACTGTCTGGTGACTAAAGTGTAGATGAGGGGATCCACTGCAGCCTGCACACATGTCAGCACCATAGCTGATGTCTCCAGCTCCATCAGCAACTGTGGGGAAGAACAGGAGAGAGCTCAAGGTACTGCATTGACATACAGCTGTAGACTGATCGAGAGCCCAATTATGTGATTAATCCACCCATCAGTCCAAAAACTCGACCAAACTTAGTTTATTACTCGTTTGATTTGAGTAAATTAACACATCTTCAGTTCTGCAAGTGGCGATTCTGGTATAAATGCCTTTTGTGCTGAATGACCAGAATAACAGAAATAGCTGTACAGAGCTTCACGATAGTTTAGTATTACAATAGCTCATAGGTGACTTGAAATGTTCACTTTTTGTATTTATTTGGTTTCTGCTGTACTGTTTGTTGTATTAGACTGAATTATTTGTTAAGATATTTCTGATGTTGCGTACAGTTTCGCCGGAGCGCAGGGCCGTTGCGTTCAATTGCATCAAAAACAACGTCGATATATTTTAGTTACGTGCAGACAATGACAGTAATATCCTGATGAACAACAACAAGAAAACAATCTTCTACACTCACTTTGTCCGTGTCCTGCCACGAGATGACGTTTATTAGTAAAATCACCACCATGGGTACCCAGAAGAGCGTGAACGCAATGATTATGTACCCAAATCGCTGGGCCAGTTTCCCCTCCATCTGCTTCTTCCCCCGCTCCCTGGCCCCGGGGGTCAGAAGACACACCGCCCCCACGATCTCCGGAGGTCTCACCGGGGCGCCGCCTGTGGGCAAGCGTGCACAGGGAGCACCGGCTTCGGCCACCAGGAGCACCGCCCGACGGGGAGGCAGCGGGCTGGCCGAGCCCGCAGAGGGCAGAGACTTGAAGGAGTCCGGCGGAGCTGTCCGTGGTCCTGAAGCAGACACACTCAGCAAGCCCCAGACGTGCTCCGACACTGTGGGCCGCAACTGGACTCCCCGATTGAACACTTTCTTTCGGTGCTGCCTTACAACTTTGAATATACGCATGTAGTGGATAACGATCACGGTCAGAGACAATCCCCACACCGGCACCAGCACGTAGGGTCCAAACGGATCCCAGTATCGATTGTCGCCATGCCTTCCTGTGTACGGGCGGCACAGCATGTAAAAAAGCGCCTTTTCGGAAAGAGTCAGAGAGATTATAGCCAAGATGAGGCCGCATGCCCAAATGGACAGGATCCAGAGACGAGCCCTCGCTTTCCTCCTGTCGGTTTGGAAGGGGAACGCGATGGCTTGGAAGCGTTCCACGCTGATGCTGACCAGGGTGAGCAGCTGGACGCAGCTGCACAGGGCATAGGTGAACTGCTGCAGGGTGCACACAGGCACCGACACCTGGCCGTCCTTCCCGTAACGCAGAAAGGAGAAGAGCAGCAGCGGCGTGTCCACAGAGCACTTCAGTAAGTCACTGGCGGCCAAGCTGACCAGCAGCGCGTTATTGCACGTCTGCAGGCTCTTGGTCCTGAAAACAACCCAACAGACCCACAGGTTTCCCGGTAAACCCAACACTAATGTTAAGGTCAAGACGGTGCAGTTGAATATGAAAAACATCGTGTCCACGAGGTTGTCATAGTGCGCGGTAGTTTGGTTACAGAAAGTGAGCGCGTCCATAATTTCACCTTCCTCTCACGAAGACCTGACGCATCTTTGTTTCTACCTACTTAAATCCTTCTGCTGGTTATAACATGACGGAACCATTCACATGTGCTGCACAATGATTTCAGTTGGTAACTTAAAGATACAGATGGTCAGCATGAGCTGAGGTGGGGACCCTGGTTTAAATATTCAAGAGTGTTTGCCTTTTGTGTTGACCTGCACTGATTGGGTGAATGGAAGGTAGCACTTGATTAGCCTGCAATCAGGAGCATGTGGAGTTGTCTGACCTTGGCTGTGCCCTGCCGAACAGATTACATAAATTGCACATCCCCACCTTTCTTCTCTTTGCTCTATAAACATCGGGTCAGATAAATGGCTAGTGATGTGGGGATTATATAAAAGGCATTTTAAAATGATGTATTAAAATAACAAACAAACACAAGATACACCCCAAAAGTATTCCTATTATTGAATTCAGGTGTGGTATGGAGCTGTTTTTCAGGTGTTGGGCTCGGCCCCTTACTTCAAGTTAAGGATAATCATAATGTTTCAGCATACCAAGACATTATGGACAACGCCATGCTTCCAACCCTGCAGCAACAGCCTGAGGAAGATCTCCCCCCAATGTCCATACAAGAATGCAATGTCACCAAAGTCCCCATTGGTTTAATGCGCGGGTGTCCCAATACCTTTGTCTATATAGGGTGGTTTCATGTAATGTGAATGAGTACAGCCATAACAGAAAAGGGCTTTGAAATACATGTGCCATATCGGTGGTTTATTAGAAATGCAACTGAGATTACAGTATGTGATATAAATTAAAGTACATCCTTGAACACTTAGGTACGATGTGTTAGAACAGGGGCCTCATTTATTATTTATTTTTTTAAAGAAAAACAAACTCCTAAATGATATGTCTGATTCAGAAACGATGCCAAGAATGAAGAACTTTGGTTAGGAATCCCATTTGTAACTTATGCACCAGTGATTTAGAAATTTGAAATCAATGCCACCTTCTTTTCCCCATACATAATGCCAAGACAGAGGAGGGTTTATTTAGGAATAGCCATGGACCAAAATCGTCTAAGTCCGATTTATAAATGAGGCCCCAGAAGTGCAGGCACTTCGTGCACACGTTCTCCCAGTAGAAAAACAGCATGATTGGACATTCTGACTAACAGCACAGATGAGTCAGTGTTTCAGGAGTTCCTCCATGTAGACGGCATTCATTCGATAAGCTGCCATCCAGTTGTGGGCTACATTGTAGTAACCTTGCTCTTGAAAAGGAGACATGGAGGCGTAGTAATCACTCCAGGCTCTGTAGCTGGCTCTCCAGTAAGTTTCAGCACTCCACTCCTCTTCTCCGTCATTGTCGCTGTGTTCTCCCTCATCTCTTTCCCTCCATTTTTGCTCACTGTTCGCCTTCCCTGAAATCTTTTTGCTCCGGTTCCCGATCTTTTCTTTAATCGTTCTTGATTCGTGTCTTCTGCTCTGTGCTGGAGCCGTCTGATCGGGTTGTCTGCTTGATTTGACCATCGGTACAGATTCATAATTCTCAGGCTGGGACGATGGTTTCCCATTTGATGAGCATGTTGTTTTGGGGTATACTCGAGGAGCAGAAGTAGTGCAGGCTTTGGATTTGATCATCTCTGCCTTTGGTTTGGGTTCGGTGGGCACTTGTCCAGCCTCGGTCTGAGGCTTGGTGACCGTTCTGTATTTGTCATCATCCTCCTCGGACTCTAAGCTCGAAGAACCAGAGATCGACCTTGGACGTGAAAAGTCAGATTTCCACTCTTTTCCATGTTGGCGTAAAGTCTGAGCTCCGTCATCATAAAGTGTGACAGTTTCTGTATGCCCCTTCTGCCCGTCCTCTTGACCTCTGAACTCCCTGATGACGTCCACTGATCTACCCGGCCCTGTGGTAATGAAGCTCTGGAAGTCCCACTCAGCCTCCTCAAATGTCATAAACCTGTTCCTACAGCTCTTGAACGAGCTGAGAGGAGGGATCTTTGGCAGAGCATCTTGCAGCTCTTTTCGAGTCGGCACCGACTGCGGAAGATTCTGCGGACGGGCGTCCTTTGCAGGAAACATTTCTTTAGAATTTTCTTTGCCGTTTGCTTCCTGTCTGGGTGCTGGATGGGACTTCTTTGGTATTCTTTGATCGCTGTGCTCCAGAGGTTGATCCATGACTGACTTGGCACGCCTCTTCTTTTCTGTCCTGGAGGAGGGCTTGAATAAGGCACCCGGAGTGGCAGCGTCGGTGCAGACATCCCAGTCACACGGCTCGTCCATCAACCCGGGCCCTATGATGGCTAAGAAGAAAAGACAGATGAGACTTGGAATTACTTTTCCACATGAAAACAAAAGCCTCCAATTTAATGTTAAAGAGAGGACAAAGCTAACAAGCTGCATTTAAAACTCACATGGTAACACGGACAAACTCAGGCCGCACTTTTGAGCAATGGCCATCATCTTGTTCTCTTCCTCACCATGGCAGCAGTAGGTCACAGCCAGCCCTTGAGTGCCTACAAATAAAATGTAATCCTGATGAGAACCCTTTAAAAATGACAGAAGGATGTGTGAGCTGTGCATCCAGGAATGGCAGGTGCACACACACACACACTACGCACAGGTAGTGTGTGTGCAAGCTAAGATTGAATTACCTTCTGTTTCCGAGACAACACAGATAATTATAATTAAACGCAGATGATTAGGAACCTATTGACCTTGCTAGGTGGGTCAAACCTGCTAATACTCTGGAGGCTCAAGCTAATCTCCAAAATGGTGTTTAATGCAGTCCGGAAGAAGCAGGCACTGCTCAAGAAAGTCAAATCTGCTTCACAGCAGCATAACAGCTTTGTTTTTACACAAATCACATACCACTAAGAGGGAAAGTGATTTCTGTGTCTGCTGGTATAAGATTATGGGGGGAATAAAATGCCATCTTTGAAACAAGCCTTTAGAATGAGGATGAAAGAATGCAGCTGAATGAAGCATTTTCTTTTCTGGAGTTTCCCTCCAGTTAAAATTGTGTTTTTCTTCTTGATCCTACAGTCGAATGTTTGAGCTTCACTGTGCAGAATAATATATGTGCAGAGTCTGACACCACAAGGCTGTTTCATCTGCTGAAGGTGAAAATTTTCTCTGCTCTCAATGAAAATCCAATTTTAGAGGACAGGCCTGCAAGGGCAATCTGTGGCATCGCAACCAGTTTGGAAGACAATCCTAAGATAAGATAACTTTATTAATCCCCTGGAGGGAAATTAAATAAATCCTGGGCCAAGATTCACCTCACTTACACAATGAGAATGGACTTTTCAGTGACGTAAGAGAAACATGGTATCCAACAGTTAAAACTTTAAGAAATGGGAAAATAATTGTATATTTTAAGTGAGGGTGAAAAAGCAGATGCTTAAGGATTTTAATGAGATAACTGAACTTTTTGTGGAAATCAGACAAAAGCAGTAAAGTGTTTTAGTCACATCTTAAAACAGGAAATCTTCAAGCTATTAGTTTTTGAGTTGAAGTTAGTGTGCTTGTTTGTATTTTGTTTGTATAAGCGAACATAAGTGGAGACTAACCAAAGCGGCCAGCTCGTCCGATTCGGTGCATATATGTCTCCCAGTCCTGCGGTACGTCCAGGTTTATTACCAAGTTTACTTTTTCTGCGTCTATACCTCTGGAAGTCTGATGGGAAGAAAACAACCAGCTGATCAGAAGCCTGGCAGAACACTGAAGCAATGCACAAAGACGAGAACACTGGTGATGGGCGACATAAGGAAAGCAGCTCTTTGTGTGTGTGTGCGCATGCATGCGTGTCTCACCAGGTCAGTGCTGATGAGCACCCTGCATTGGTACTGCTTCAGTTTTGACATTGCCTCCAGTCTCTGGTCCTGACTCAGTCCTCCTACACAGGTCATCACACACAGCCATATTCGATCAGATCACGTGAAATCAACTCCAAGACAGCAAAGCTTCTATTTTGCAAAGGGGATAACGAGTTTACATCCTCATACTTAATGCTTCAAAATGATCTATTATGCCTTTATATGTAAAAAAATAACAACAACAGTATGACAATTTAACTAACACAGACTGATGTCAAACCACTGCAATTACGATCAACACAAAACCATACAAAAGATACTCTTTTCGCTTTAAACATTATAAAAAAAAAAGTTATTATTCACCCATGAAAACCACTATAATTACACTTTCTGTTCCGATTTATCATCATATGCACAAGGCTCCACACCAAAATGACTGCTTTTCCAAAGAAGGCCTCTCACCTGAGATACAAACAGCAGGCAAGCCTTTGGAGGACAGTATGTCTGCCAGGTGCTGAGCCCTGTGGGAGCAATCCGGAGCAGCAGCATTTAAGAAACTGTTTCTCAGTTAGAATTATCAATTCAAAATCATGCAAAGAGCAAATGCACAACTGCAGTATGTTTATTGGTGATAAAGATCATCAAAAGCCCCCATGAAGACAAGCATAAATATTAAAGGGTGACTTCTGTATTTTTTTGATTTTGGGGGTCGCATTTTCCCATGTTTTTGTGTCAGAGTAAATAATGGGAAACAACACTGAGCAACTCAGCTGCAAAATGAGTTGCAATTTGATCCCTCCAGGCACCAACTAAGTACCTTCATTTAAAGTGCTGTTTTTTGCTACTGATGGGCTCTCATTCTTATTCTAAGCATTAGACATCAACATTATTTGAAATGATCCTTACAGAGACAAGTCTTTGTTTAAAAAATAATAATAAAAAAAAAAAAACAAAGAAAAAGAAAATCCTTCTTGTTCAACGAGAAACAGTCACTATTGCTCTTACAAAAGACACCAGACTCCACTTGCAGAAACAGTCATTGTATCAGCAGAAAAACACACTTTCTTCAAACTCAACAGAAAATAAACCATCTTGGTAGGTCTTTCCATTGTTCCAACACCAACTCAACCTTCAATTCATTGTGTTCAGTATGAAAATATTCTGGTTCAGTATGAAAATATTCTGGCTTCACACACCACTTTGCTTGCCATAAATTACTGACTTTGTAAATGGAGTCTGGTGGCTTTGCCAAAACAGACAGCAGCTGTTTTTGGTTAAATAGAGGGATTACATGGCAGCCCGTTTCGTGAATGCTGACTGCAGCTCACTCGTGTCACTCAATACTGAACCAATGTATAGTAATAATAATAATAATAATAATAATAATAAAAATGTGTCCTCATTAGTCACCAAGACACAAAAACAAGGGAAAGATGGTCTGGGGTAAAAATGGAAAATTTTGCCCTTAATGGCCATGCCTTACCTTGTGTGTAAGTTGGAGAATACCAGGGCCTGGTTGAACGGGATTTTACTGAAAAGCTCCAACAAGTGCTGCACCTTCTCTTCGAAAACCTTGTGAGGTAAAGGATGAGACTGCACCAGCTTGTAATACTGCTTCAGACCTGCCAGGGGGCATGCAAGGTCGACAAAGAACAGGGAGAACATCAGCTCAAGCATAACAAACTGTAGAGCAAAACACCTGCGTCATATCAGAGGAACAACAAATCACCCAGGGTGCTTTTGGTGGGGTTCATACAGTCACTATCTGAACATCAAGGTTTGTTTTCTGAAGAAGGAAGTTCCCACCATTCACTTTGTAGACAATTAAAAAAAAAAGGGACAAACTTCAAAGAGATGTTTTGAGAGCATCTGCATGTCTCTCATTGCTTGCAGTTAAAAATCTAACAGTCTCAGGATGAAATAAGGCTCAACAGGAAACACCGACTTAAAACATGTCGCATTACAAACTTCATTATCCCGTCCATGTTGTCTTATTCTGCAGAGTCTCTGTTAGTCAAGATAACAATTTCAGTGTTGTATGGTTTAAAATACGTTAACTAGACATAACTGATGGGTCAAGTAATTTGCAAAAAAAAAAAAAGAAGTTAAAATTAGATTTTTTACCCCTCCAGGATCTCACCTCTAAGGCCCATGTCACTGGGATTGAGCCTGACAAAAGTGGGCTCTCGCATGTAGCGGGTAAGATGCTGAGCAAGGAATTCTGGGTAGGTGGCAGAGAGCGCAAGCATCTGTTTGTTCACAGGCAGAGAGGAAAAGATCCAGCTGGAAAAGATCCAACAGATGAGATTTGTGAATGTCAGTATGTGTTTATTTATTTATTTTTGTTTTAATAAAGGAGCATACAATTTGTGATATTTCATTTCAAAACATTTCTCATTTAAGTCTCAGTACTCTGGCTGAACAAGACCACCAGCCTGAGTCTTAAAACCGGATTACAGACATTTCCATCCATCTTACTTTATCTGTTCCTGGAAGCTGCCCTCCTCCAGCAGCTTGTCAGCCTCATCCAGAACAAACAGTCTGATGCTGGCGGTGGACAACATGCCCAGCTCGATAAGCTGCTTGATACGACCTGTTTACATGACCAGGAGACCACAGTTACAAAATGCAAATAAACAACAGAATTCCCACATGAACAGGCAATCACTCTCCACGGGCCTCTTACCGGGTGATCCCACAGCTACATGGCACTTCTTCAGATGGGGCTTGTCCTGACTCACAGGCCTGCCGCCAATGAAAACATGACACTCAAGGCCCTCCATGGCACAGCCTATGGCCATGATTACTGAGTGGATCTGCACCGCTATCTCACGTGTAGGAGCCAGGACAAGAACCTACAGAAGGAGGACGAGAGGGGGGAAAAAGGAGGATGTTTGTGCACAAAGTTAGATGTGAACAACCACTTACATTTGATTGGGGGCAGATTAAGGACAGACAGGTGTTGGGTGGTTCCCAATCAGTAAGACCCCTTTGCTAATAAGATTATAGTGCACTAGAATGCATCCAGTTCATCAACAAGACCAGATGCACCACTGCTTTATCAATTGTATCAATTGTCCTCTTTCATTTGCTCTTTTGACACTGAGCAGCTTAAAGTCATCAGAATAAGAGCCTTAGGACCACCTGTTGTTGGTAAAATTGATGAGTGGCACAAACTTCAAAATAAAAGTTTTGTTCTCCCTTCTGACTATTTTTTTTTTCTTTATACTTCGACTTATAAAGATGCCTAAAAAGTGAGAATGACTTTACTTTTGGCTCTCTACTCACCTGAGTTGCAGGATTCTCCAAGACCAGAGAGTCCAGGGCGATGGTGCAGAACACGCAAGTCTTCCCCGTGCCGGACTTGGCCTGTACAATCAAATCTGAAACAGCAAACGGACAATGAAGGACTGCTGCATTCATCTGAATAATCAATTTAAGTCAATTGAACTTCACGACTGGGTGCAATAATAACACTTCACATTTAGAGTGTCTAATCTGCCGCAACAAATCATGTGCCTCCTATCCGAAGTTAAGCTGTCTGACCAATCAGAGATGTTTACTTCAAGTGCACAGTGATTAACCACTCTTTGTTTCACAGCTACAGACAGGCGAGAGCATTTTCACTACACAGGCGATCTGCAAGTGGAAAGTAACTAAATGCGCCATAAATGATTAAGATTCAAGTGCAATAAACTATTTTATTCCATAAGAATGATTTGGTGTCAAGGTGAATAATTGTGATGAATATAATGGTGGTTATCATTTTAGCCGTCATTGTGCAGCATTCATGAAGTACAAGGGGCCTTTCATGTAAATTACAAAAACAAAAGATTCTTTCTCTCTCTTAGGCAGACTGAGACGGCAAGACAAGTCTGGAAAAGAGCAGTTAAAAACCTTCACTGATTTTGAATCAGATTTTTTATTTTAGTGCAAACACTTTCATGCTAGATCAAAAGATGCACATGAAACATACACACTGAACACCAAAAAGGGAACAATTTGTTAATTCATTTTTAATTTTTTTTCCCCCATAGTTCATTTCCTGATAAACAGATATTCATACAGTGTTATGGAAGGGAATCGAACCACCGACCTTTGATTAGTGGACAACCAGCTTGTGGTTTAATCTGTGAATCCTTCGACTGAGCAGCTAATCACTCTAATCTATCTGACAACATTCAACTTACTGACATCTAATCAGACGGAACCAGAGAATGAAAGTTAACGAAAGTTAAAGAAGAAGCTGATTCTAAAAGTAGTTTTTGATTAATCTTTTGTTGATTGATTCATGTTTCATCGTATGAAATGTGAGGACTTGATGCTTTTGTTAGACATACATGAAAGTAAATTCAATATCTGGCTGGACAGACAAAACAACATGTGAAAACTTTTCATTTTTATAAAAGGCATTTTTCACTCTTTTCTGACAATTTACAACTAATCAAGAAAATGATGCCAAGAAATTCAACCAATAATTAAAATAATTGTTTTTTCCTGCTTTAAGGGAGCTGGTAGTAGAGAACATTTGGATATTTTGGGTTATTGGATATTTTCGATTATCAAAACAACTGAAAAGTATTCTGTCGATGGACTAATCAGCTAATGATGAGCGATTGTTATCGGTCGTGGCATTATTACCCTCAAAGGAAGACAATATTAGTATAAACATTTAAGGGTAGGTGGAAGAAACCCGCAGGTGTCACTCGTCTTATCAATAACAGAAGAGCCCACTGATGGCTTAAAGCACAGCTGATAAACCAAGTGTGTTGCGTGTGTAAAGCCGAACTTGCTTTATGTCCTGTTCCTGCCTGTTTCTGACATCCATAAATGAACATTATGTTTGTGACATGTGTGGAGTGGCCCGCACGGTTTTGTGAACCCACCGAGTCCGCAGCGGCCCAGCGGGATCGCCTTGAGCTGGATGGGGGAAGGTTTCTGGAAGCCTGCGGCGGACAGTCCGTCCAGCACGGCCTGCGACAGCAGCAAGGAGTTGAAGTCGATCCCCTCCGACAGAAGCACATCATCCGTCCGCTTTCGCGTTTCTATGTCGTGAGCTGCTTTCCTCACGGAGGCAGCCATGTTGACTGTTTACCGCCGGTGATCAAACACGGCGATTTTAATGCTCCTCGGTGCTGCAGCTGCAGTCTCTACCGCCCTCTGCTGACTGGGAGGGGAACTGATCAACACCTTCTCAGAAAGACTGAAACTGATCCTCTTCCTTCTGCTGAACCAAAAGATCACTTGGGTGAAAAAATACTTGTAAATCACGTGAGTTAAAGAGAGGATGACGAACAAGTTGAGGTGAATGTTTTTCCTATAAACCTTATTAACTACTAATCAGAACAACAATCTTACAACCTAGTAAAACATAAACATAGTAAATATATTGTTTTTCTAAACATTTACATCCCAAAAAAGCATGTTGACATCTCTGATAGATTTCATCAGTTTGGAGTTCAGAGATGTTATTTGGGTAAAGTTGCTATAGAGAGACAAGGAATAATAGATATTAAACACAACAGGGTGGAGCCCAGGTTAGAGAAACTGAACCTAAAGTGATGGTCAAGTGTCTACCCTGCTAGTTCTTTTCTTTTGTTTATTTGGTTGACATATACTGTATGTCAGATAATCAAAAAGCAGGGCCCATGCAAGCCACGAATTTAACCCTGCCATGCATTTATCTCTCATCCTAAAAACCATATTGTTACTGGATCCCTGGATCCCCTCATCGCTCAGGAGTAAACCCAGTAGAATCAGCAATCATGGAAAGTGCAGACTTACAGGATATTAAATAGAATTATTGTCTTCACAATCCGGATCTACGGATTTGGTTTTTTAAGAATTAATGGTCTAAAGCCTCTATCCTGTTATTGGGCTTATTAAGAGGGTCCCATCTCCCTCTCTTCTCTGCAGCTGCATCAGAGCAGCAAACACACAGCGTCTGTAGGGAAAGACTTTGTTGGTTGTTGGATGACCAAATAGAATTTTTGATTAAGTAGCTGCCAATTCTCATATTTTCTTTGCTTTCATATTTTGTGAAGTCATTGTTTTTACCTGAGGAAGTTTTGTTTTGAGCTAAGATTGTAAATGGGCTGCTAACGCTTTATTTTTAAATCCAGGAAGCCGTCACCTAATTTAAACTGAGCAAAATGGAGCACTTTGCCCCACATGGAAACACCTCATCGTCTCACAGCCCAGTCGACACAAAGCTCCTGACTCAAACTGGCTACACAATACTGGCTGTAATCATGGGTGTGTTTTCTGTTGCTGGCATCCTCCTCAATGTCCTGGTGATTGTGGTGACAGTGAGACACAGACAGCTGAGACAGCCACTCAGCTATGCTCTGGTTAACCTGGCCATATGTGACCTGGGCTGTGCTGTTTTTGGAGGTCTACCCACCACAGTCACCAGTGCCATGGGATACTTCAGTCTGGGACGTGTGGGCTGCGTGTTAGAAGGTTTTGCTGTGGCCTTTTTTGGTGAGTTAATTCACATTTCCACGTCTTTTGTTGTCCAAATGAAGAATTTGTGTTTCATTCAAATTGTTACTTACAACTTGGTACAATGTTAATTTTCACAGTGGTGGACAAAGTACTTTGCTTGCATCCTTTACCTAGCAACAATGTAAAAAAGTAAAAGAAAAGTAACTTAAGTTAACTTAAGTTAACAAACAGAAATATTATCCAAAACTTGAGTAACTTAAAATACCTAAAGTCAAAGCACCCATTCTGTCTTTTAGGTTATTAGATTGTTAATGTTGATGCGTCACTGCATGTGTTGCACTTTGTTGCTGGAGCTTGTCTTAACTACTTTATTACACTCATTAGCTTAGACCGGGGTTCCCAAACTAAAGGCTGAACCCCCACCAAATGGGCCCCATTATAAATCTGGAGTTAGTGGTGTAGGCTCAACTTTGCTTTTTATTAAAGGGTCATGAGCCAATAAGGTCAGGAACTACTGGTCTAATCTTTATCTCTAATCTGTCAGCTCAAAAAATGTGACTATAAAGTATACTATTTCCCTTTGAAATGTTGTAGATTTTAAGGGGCATAAAATGAAAAAACTCAAAATTGTATTCAAGTAAGTAGTACTTAAGAAGATGTACTTCTCATCACTGAATTAGTGCATCATTAACTGCTGCTAAACCCAGCATATTTCACAGAAATACTGTGATATATTGTGTAAAAAAAGGAACGCAGTCTTAAGATATTCCTTCTTTCTGTTAGGTATAGCAAGTCTGTGCACAATAGGAGTAATTTCTGTTGAACGCTACATCGTGGTGTGCAATCCCATGGGTGCGGTCCTGTTCCAGACCAGGTACAGTAGTGACATCAACTGGCAGCATCTCAAGCAATACAAAACTTGACTGGTCCACCCACATGTGACACAACATCTCTGATGCCCTCAGACACGCAGTTGCCGGAGTGGTGCTGTCCTGGGTCTGGTCGTTTGTGTGGAACACTCCGCCTCTGTTTGGATGGGGAAGTTTTGAGCTGGAGGGAGTCAAGACCTCCTGCGCTCCTAACTGGTACAGCCGGGATGTTGGGAACATGTCTTACATTGTCATATACCTTTTCTTTTGCTTTGCTGTGCCGTTCTCTGTCATCACCGTGTCTTACTCACGACTCTTGTGGACCCTCCGCCAGGTGAGCAATGTATGTGTTTGACACTTGGTTGGACTTGGACACTTTGGTTGTTTGTACCAGCATCACAACAAAATCTTTTTGGCTGTATTTTGGTGTCACAGGTGACCAAGCTGCAGGTATCTGAGGCTGGCAGCACAAATCGTGTGGAGGTGCAGGTGGCCCGTATGGTAGTGGTGATGGTGTTGGCCTTCCTTGGGACCTGGCTGCCATATGCTGCCATGGCCCTTGCTGTCATAATGGACTCCAGTCTAAACATTGACCCCCTCATTGCTACCATACCTGTTTACTTGGCTAAAAGCAGCACTGTCTACAACCCCATCATATATATTTTCATGAACAGACAGGTAATCCTGCACATTTATATCCACAATCAAAGAAATCAAAAAGGAATGCAAGCATGTATAACCATACGCTAATATGTCCTGTTTCCAGTTTCGGGGATATGCTGTCCCTATTGTCTTGTGTGGATGGAACCCGTGGGCCACAGATCCACAAACCTCCGAGGGCGAGACCACGGTTACTTCTCTCAACAAGAGTCAAAAAGTCTCACCTAAAGGATCTTTGAAGGAATAAAAAGTGCATGCGAGTCTGCATGGTCTCACTTCTGAAGCAGCACCAGAACATTAGAACAACTTCCAGCTGTTAGCCAACCCCATTTGTACTGCAAGGAAAGGTGAATTAAAACTAGCACAAAACAGACTTGACATGGACAATGCAAGCCACGAAAAGGAAGAAGAAAAACATGATCTTATCAGACCCAAAGCTTGGGTTAAGAGGCTTGCATACGGTGTAGTTTAAGCTGTAAGAAAACGTGCAAACACGCTGCACATTCTATGAATTCTGGCATAAATAAAATATCAACTTTGACAGATGTTAAAAAAATTCTTTTAGAGCAAGTAAATGTTTGTATCAAATTTGAGGAGCAAAATCACTCAAGAAATTTAAATGTAGCTGACAATGTAGTCTGTCACACATTGATGTGTATTCAAGTATATGACAAAAAAAAAGTAATTACATGTTGTTTGTTTTTATTATTTTTTTATTGTGTACACATCCCTCCCCCTTGCTTCTTAAGGTCTGTGCTCAAACATGGCACTCGCCCCTTGCACACAAACCTTTCTCACCTATTTTTACCTTTATGGCTTTCATTGGTACAAATCAAAATAATCAGTGTGATATTCTTTTCTGCAACATGATACTTCACTCCAGCCTTTTGGATCCAGCATGTTAAACAGCAAGAAAGAAAAAATATCTGTTGTCAGTTTAGTCAAGTCTCACAGTTTGATCATTCACAGTCACTTCTCCCTCTCTATATGAACAGAAATGCAATCATACTCATCCTATTACCTTGGCTTTTTATTGATTACAGAAATATTGCTATGACTTTCATTAAAGAAAAGCAAAAACAAAAAAAACAAAAAAAAAATGTGAATAGCTGTATCAAACCTGTACACGTTTGTATATACAGAGTGAGGGATCATCTATGTACATGCTACATCCTGTCACACTCTGGATAAATAAGTAGTCCTTCTGACGGGCACAGACGTGGGATCACTTCACCCTTTCTGAATCCATTTTAGAAAAAGATGCAGAAGTGAACCTGATGTCAGCGCCTGAGGAACAGGGAACTCCCATCTACACTCACAGGTTATCTCATAGATACAGTACGCATTGACTGGTGTGTGAAACAGTTGTGTGCTTGAACACCAGGTGCTTGGAGGATCGACTTTTGGTCCTGTTGTTTCTGGCAGTTACAATAACGACGGGAAACAACAGAGTGCTTCAAGTCCTGCGAAACATTAGTGCCCAGTTACACAGGCTACGTAACATGTACATCTGCACTATACAGCTTGAAGTTGAGTCAGATTTTCCAAACGATCTGGTCCCAGTGCTGGCCACACATCTTCATCTTATTTACGGTCTCCAGACTCACTTAGGAGCTGTTACAGGTTAATGGGGTGTTAACAATTACGTCCCATGCAAGATTTAAACCAACTGGAGGTATTCCTTTTCCAGCAGGAGCTATTTCACGTACCAACTGAAAACAGCCGTGGTTAATACACAAACATGCAGGAGATGACAAGCGAAGACATGAGAAAAGTAGTCACTGAACAGCAATATTATGGCCAACTGAACGGGGAATGAATGACACTGAAGACTGACAGGTTGATGCTGAGAAATGATTCTTTTTCTTCACATACAGTTTGGACCAGCTTCGCAAGGAGTTTCAGGCCACGTTCAATGTACTCTGCTCTGCTGGGGTTGGGGGGTGGGCAATACAAGATCGGCTGTACCTCACAGCATCCACAAAACAACACTAGTAATAAGTCCTGAGCTCAAGGAATGTGCAACACGTCCTCAGCCAGTCGCCACTCTGTTCTGACTGAGAACAGCATCCTGGAATTATCATTGTTTCTGACAGATACAAAGTATGGTCATATATACAGTTCGGGATAAAAAAAGAAAATAAAAGAAAAAGAAATGCAAGTGGAGTTGGCCGGGAGAGATTTGGGGTTACTGAATGTCGTACTCATGATCTGAAGAGGTAAAATAAAAATCAGGTGTAAAGAGAACATTTCATCATCAACACCTGTACATCACACAACAAACGAAGAGAACTTCTGAGAGTCAAGGCAGGAGAGGAAGAGGGGAGTCTAAGAATAGGCATTTGAGGATTTGTACACTTCCTTTACCTCTCTGTCCTCACAGGTTGTCCTTCTTGTGTACTGAAACAGGAGCGTCTTGCAGCGCAGTCTTCTTTACAGCATGTGACAAATAAAATGATGGCCAACTACTGGTTAGTAAGTGTTTTTAATTGTAGTGTGGTGAAGTGTCCAATTATGTTGGTGAAGGTAAATACATCTGCCCTATGGTTAGTGAGTTGTTGTTTATACTTTTTGGTTTGTTATATCAAATCTCCTTCATTCTACTATCTAGAAAGTACTTTACATACTACTCTGCTTGAGTGACTGATGAGGTAATGACAGCCACACTGACCTCTGCTGGACAATAAGGTGCTAAAGTTCATTTCTGTAAACTCCACTGATTTACACACTCTTGACTCTCAAGTGAGTCATCAGTGTGTGTCAATGTGTGTGTGTGTGTGTATTTGAGAGAGTTGTAGTAAAGGGCCAAGAGGTTCGGCGAGGGTTTTAGGGTTGAGGTGCAAATATTCAGTTTGGATTCAGGCTGTGGCGTGTTATGAAGCAGAGTTCTGCATGTCAGTCTCGTTATGTACAACAATAGTCTGAACCGAAAACAAAATGAAAGCATAAGAGAAGGTTTCCCTCTCTCTTTCTCTTTTGCCTTTGAGTCGTGTTCACTTTTCACTCCTTTTTCCTTGCAGCTCACTGATACAGCAAGTTCAAAGACCGAGTCAGCCACGTCCGTCCGTCACGTCCTAAATGCTGCCCTCTCCTGGACAGCAGCGGTAGTAGCAGCAAGGAGAATCTTGTACTCTCCCACTTTTCTTCCAGCACTTATCTCATTTGAATTTTTTCTGTCTTTAGGATTGAGCTGAGTCTTTTTGAAGTTATGTATGAATTCTTCAACCTTAGTTCTATGTGTTTTTGTTTCCATGTTGCTCTATGTGATTGTTCTTGTTCAGTGTGTGCGTGTGAGCATGTACGCCTTTATGTGTGTCTTTATGTGGCAGTGTTTGTGTCTGTGTGTGTGTGTGTGTGTGTGTGTGTGTGTGTGTGTGTGTGTGTGTGTGTGTGTGTGTGTGTGTGTGTGTGTGTGTGTGGCTCCTTCAGTGTACATGTGTCAAGGTCAGTGAATGTATGTCAGCTGACAGGACAGCTCCATGTGTCTCTGTCCTCCTCACCTCAGCGCCTCCGGCAGCACTAAAACAACACACTCTGCCTCCTGCTCTTCCCCTGGGCTGAGAGACGGGGGGATAGAGAGAGGGAGAGGGAGAGGGAGAGAGGGAGGGAGAGAGAGGAAAAGTTTGGATTGGATTGGATTTCATTTCATTGAAACGCACAAACACACCATCACACACCTGCAAATTTCACTCCATGCACGCAATACAAAAGAAAAATACACTATAAGGCCAAAAGCATTGGACACACACTGAGGGTGGCACCTAACAATTACTTTGACAACAAACAACAAAAAAAAAACATATGAGAACCTGGAACCATCAAATGATTGGCAAATTACTTAAATTATTTGTTCCAATAATTAATAAGCGGCTATAACAGCTTCAACTCCTCTGGGAAGGCTTTCTGGGAAGCTGGCTGAAGCTGGTTGAAGGGATTTGCTCCCATTGGTCACATGAGCATCAGTAAGGACTGGTGTTCCAGTTTTTCCCAAAAGTGTTTGATGAAGTTGAAGTCACGGTCCGTTTCTCAAACTCCTAAAAAATAAAATAATCGTCCCATTCACAAACTATTTAAAAACTATTTATCAATTTGTGTTTGACTTAAAAATAATTTTAAATATAAGAGCAGATCTGCGATACAGAAAGGACATGGAGGACATGGAGATGCATTTTGAAAGGACTAAAAAATATCACTGGACATGATGTCCATTTGTCATTGTGGCATAAATATCTCCATATTATACATTTTCTCAGCTCTAACTTCCTTGTTTACCTTATTTACCTCAGTTCTTCTATATTATAAATTAATTGTTTTCATATGTCAGTTGACAGTGAAGTTAAACATACAGTTTACACAAACTTAAAAAAAAAAATGCAGACAACACTTTATTTGGCTGGGCCCAAACACAGACCAGTTTGTTATTAACATTCGTAAAGACCCTTTGCCTTGTTCCTCATTTTCAGTCAAGTGCCTTTTTACATTGAGTATCAGACCATAAGTAAGCATAAATCTTAGAGGGTTTATCAATAAAGGCCAGTTAAATGCATCCATAGCAAACCAGCAAAAAATTGGATTTGTTGACTGCTGTCACATTGAAATCACAAATGGCTTTCCCCAGACATGCTTGCATACTATTGCCTAAAAGCCCTACAGAAAAAGTACACAAAAGAACAAAAAAAAAGTACACAAAAGTATGTGGACAGATACTTTTGGCCATATCGTGTAGCAGCGGTGTGGAAACAACTGGATCTTGTTGTTCTAGAACCTGTAATCTTGTAATATTGTGTGGAATCTGATGCTGCTGAAGATAAATAATACTTACCAGTAACGGTAACACACCATAGTAAAACAAACACCATGCACACACTGATGACACACAACCAATCGAACACACACTAAACCAAACCCTCACTTACAGACTCAACAAAAAGGCTACATCTCTCGCTGCAGAAACCTAAACAGGACTGCAAATGAAAAGAATCAAATGACTTGATACCCATTCTCTTGCATTCTTTTCTCTTATGAATATTGTTGGCCCTTTCATCCCTGAAATAAGCACTGGGAGTGGCTCACTCTGAGAAAAAGAGGATTAGGTAAGTGAAAGCTGAGATGATGCATGTGGGAGCAGAGCTGGGAATGTGAGGGGAGGCCAGCAGCAGCAAGAAAGGGCAGAGCAAGAGGAATTAACAAACAACAGAGAACAAAAGAATATATAAACATATAAATAAGGGTGTGAGTTTAAACAGTGGACAAATAATATGTTGTTGCAAATGCAAAGTGGAGAGTGAAATGTACCAGCATTTAGTCCAGATCAGCAACCGTGAGAGCCATACATAAAGTGGGACTGCAACAAAGTGCAAGTGGACAAACAAAAAGAGACCAGGTGACAGGGAAACAAAAAAAAAAAAGAAGGGAGAAAGGTTTGACGACAGACAGAATGAAAGAAACCGTATTTACCAGACCGGTAGGGGCCACTCAGCCAGTGGAAGTGTAGGACAGATTGTGACTCTGAGCCCTGGGATTGGCTGCTTCTCTCTGGAAGTACTGCGAGGGTGCAGAGCCTAGCTTATGGGCCATCGCTTTTGGGGATGGGGGAGGGGGGTGGGGGGAGATCAGGAATATCGAGGTGTAACGGAGAAGTTGGAGTAGGGCACACAAAGGAGACAGAAAGGATTAAGGAAAAGATGAATATTGTGAAAGAAGAGATAGAGAGCGAGAGAGAGCGAGCATGGGTACCAAGAAAGAAAAGGGACAGTTTATCAGAACATGACAGAGAGGCAGCGGAAGCAGAAAGAGACACAGACAGGCTGACACTGTGACAGAAACAGAAACACTGAAGAAGATCTAAGCAAGTGCCAAAAATGCACATCAGGAATGCAGTTAATGTAGTGTAGTTCAAACAAAGGTAAGATTCCTCAGCTACATTCAGTAAACTTAGTAATACAACTGAGTGCTAACTCAGTGGCTAGGCAAACTGCTAATTTTGTTTATCAACTATCTATGATGGGACTCCATCTTTATGCATAATTTATCAACTTATCATTATTTTATTATTCTTGTTATTTATGTGTGAAGGTTTACATTGTTATGACTGCATCTCATTATAAATCTGACAACTTAAAACACTATTGATCATTGGGAAATACAGATTTTTTAACTAGATTTATTTCTTTGCTGCAGATTTGTTCACACAATGCATGGCCAAATGCACTTTTGAGGCCACATTCGTCTGTATAAAATTTCATGGCTATCCATCAAATAGTTGCTGAGATATTTCATTCTGCACCAACGCTGACTGCTCCACAGACAACAATATTTCTGTTTTGAAAAATACTGGCTTTAAAGTGTGTTGCAGTAGCTGTGCTGAGCATCTGTGTGTAATGGATGCACAAACCTGGCGATAGACTGTGTGACATGTATGACCACACAGTGACATGAGAGACAACATAAAATCAAACAGACAGTGAGAAAAAGAGAGAGAAGAGGAAGAGGACAGGGAGCAAGGCCTATCCGCTATCGTATTCCCACTGAGAATTCTTGATTTTCTGCGGGTTTTTTCCCACGCCATTGTTCGACCTTGGAGGACTTACCTGACTCTGGGTACACTGAGGATCTCTTCCCCGGATCTCTCTGCAGCTGAATGCCTTTTACAGAGAAGATGGACGCAGCTGAAAACAAGGGAGGGCTGGTGAGACAGAGTTTGTAAGCTACATGTGAATGTCCAACATGTCAAACTGCTTGTACTCACTGTCTGCAAGTGTTTGAACCTGCTCCCCAAGGCTTCTGAAATACGAATGTCTGAGAGCATCCTCAGCTGATACTCGCTTCTTAGCCTCAAACTAAAGACAAACAGAGACAAAGAGACACGTGTTTAACCAAAAGCATTAGGTGCACACATATCAAACGTACCCATCATTTTGAGCAATGTTCCTTACCTGTAGAAGCACTGAAAGCAAGTCGTGACCATCGTTGTCTATTCTGTATTACAGAAAGTGAGAGAGAGGAAGGAAAGTGACATAGAGAGAGAACTGAGTGTCAAATGCCGACCTAAGCCGTACAGTGTAGTGTTCCAGCCATTCCGACAGAGGCGAAAATGCTCAGCTACAGTTCCTCCTGGAAATCAATCCATATCTTGTTACATCTAACGTATCACAGTTCCTTAAAGCGTAGGGTCACAACAGCCAGTCAAGTTTTGCTTGTTGTAATCCTCCTGTCCATAGTGGTCATTAAGAGGTCTGTTCTCAAATCAGTTACAGTGTAAGCAATGGTGAAAATCAATTACACACCTTGGTGCGTGATTGACGAGGGGCTCTGCTTGATACTGGGGGAAACTGTATGTCTTAAACTCCTCACAGGTGGTGATACCAGGCCAAGTCTCTTCTGTCGGAGTGCCTGTTGATGATATAGGTGAGTCAGTCAACATTATGTGAAGCTTTACACAAGCAAACACTCAGCCATATTCCACTCGTGCCGTCTCACCAAGGATGCGAAATATGAGGTGAAGCTCATCCTCCACAGTCGATCCAGGGAAGAGAGGTCTACCAGTGATCATCTCATAAAAGATACAGCCCACACCCCTGGAGAAAGGCACAGAAAGAGTGAAATAAGCAAACATAAATATGTGTGAAATACAGCACATGTAACACATTAGTGGGTTGTTTGAACTTTTTAAACCTAGCAGTTAAAACTTCAGTACACTCTTTCAAAATGTCAACAGTCACCACAGCAAAACATCTGGGAGAAAAGTGAAACAGTGTGTCTTTTTCTACAGATGTGTGTGCACTCACCACATGTCAATGGGTGTAGAGTACTCAGTGGAGCCTAGGAGCACATCAGGCGGTCGGTACCATAATGTCACGACTTCGTTGGAGTAGGTTTTTGTAGGAACAGACTTGGCTCGTGCCAAACCTTGATTCAAACACAAAAAAAGTGACGTTAATTTATGTAAATACTACTTCAATTCTTTCTTTTTATAACTTTATTGAGCTTAGACTTAAATATGCCATACACTTAAATAAGACAGATTTTAGATCCTTTAAAAATGTGTAAAATGTATGTTGTACTCAAACATTTTATGTCTGTGGACTGGATTCTTCCTGTTCTGATTCAATATGTATTCCTCTTTCATTTAAACAACACAAAATTAATGAATAATCTATAAAGAGGAATCACACTAATCAACGCTTGAATAACACAGTATGTTGTATTTTGATTATTGCTTAGAAGGGCAGAGTTGGGCGGTTAGTGGTCTGAGGAGCCATGTGGCCTGTAGAGGCTGCTAATGAGGCTTTCAGGCTCTTGCTTCGGGAAATGAAATAAATATAGTATAATAAAAAAAATGTAGAAGTGGGGGTTTCACCTATAGCTTATGTTCCGAGAAAAACCAAGGAGAACATAATTTTTTTATCTATTAAAATTAATAGACCAATAAGTAAAAAAAGGAAATGATGTATGTTATGGAAGTGGTAACAAACCAAAGTCCGCTAGTTTGAGCTCTCCTTTTTCATTGATGAGCAGGTTCTGGGGTTTGAGGTCTCTGTGAAGGACCTTCCTTCTGTGGCAGTACGCCAGACCTCTTAACAGCTGGAACAGGAATATCTGGAGAGGAGATTGTGATGAGTTTATATTAAGATAAACAAGATTTTCACCAGTGTGACTTACTGGTACATCCTTGTTATTATATTAAATATTAATAAGTAAGCAGTTGGGTTATTGTTACACCACAGTATTCATAGAACACACTGATTACATTCAACAGTGGTTCTTTAAGTACTACAGAATTCTCCTCAGCAGTGAGTTACTCAGTGCTACCTTGACATTGTGAACACTCATGATGCTCCCACAGTCATCCATGTACTGCTTCAGATCTTTTTCCTGGCAGACAAAAAAAAGAAAGAAAGAAAGAACATGCAATACAGATAGTTAGATTAGTACGATATGCCTTCTAAAGCCACACACAATAATGCACAGTGCACACTCACCAGGTACTCAAACACGAGTGTCAGGCACTTGTCAGTGTGGATAATGTCATGGAGAGTGACAATATTGGCATGCTTCAAGTCTTTCAGTAGAGATACTAGAAGAAACAGACATATCAGAGACTGTCAGTCAAGCACAACCTGTGAGGAGAGCTGAAGCAGCTCATAGTTCACAAAGAGCTCAGGGAACTAGCAGGCAATATGGATGAACAACACCTGAGGGTCCAAATATTGTCAAGACCTTTAAACCCTAAAAGCATCAGGTCCCGTGCTGGCCTGTGTATTACTTTCAGATAATAATTCCGTACCTTCTCGGATAGCCGTGCAGGGCGCACCCTCCTCATGCTCCAGTCGGATCTCTTTCAGAGCTACTAAATTGTCTGTTAACTTGCTTCGCCCCTTAAACACTGTAGCATAAGTCCCCTGCAAAGAAAGAAAGCACGTGAATGTGTTGTGAAATACAACACACTGAATGTTCGAGGAGTTTGTGCATGTTCATTGTCATGTTCGCTGATGCTCTTTTTTGATCTCACCTCTCCAAGTTTGTCCAGTTTGATGTAGGTCTCAAGTTTCCCAAAGCCGATTTCAGACTAGAGAAGACACGAAGAAGACGAAGAAGAAGCAGTTACAGCTACTATCAGTGCGCACTGTTACTAAGCCAGTTTGCATTTATTTTGGCTGCAGCCTGACTGTAGGTCTGGCTAGGCCACAGCACCATGTTTAAGCCAACTATCCTTAGGAGCAAATCCTCCAGGCCAAAAGCTGTTAGTTCAGTTTTCAGTATCACCACTGCTGACACTTGGCCTACAACTGCAGGCATGTGAGTCAGAAGGCCTTGTTATTCTGTGTGTGCCTATTTACAGTATTTTACTGAGCATCTTTGCTACACTCCACGATGCTGAGACAGCTGAGCACCATGACCAAAGTGGACATGGTGCTGAAGAAGTTTCCTTAAGGTCTTAGCGGACCTTAATCAGATCTCTGACAATGACTTTTCAGTTTCTGGTTGTGTAGGTCGTTAAACGTTATTCAACACCATATACATTGCATTACACACACACACACACACACAAAGTTAAATGGGCCTTATCTGAACAAAATGTAATTTCTCCACAAGGCCTCCTCCCTTTGTTGCTTTAATGCTCCAGTGATATATTCTTTGGTAACAGGAAGTCAGTATAACAAAGACAACCAAATACATATAAAAAGCATCCATTCTCCAAAGATAATTTAATAGGGATTACATATTTACATCTAAACATTACTATAGATATTCAGCAGGCGTACGTGAGCATTCTGAATTAATCCTGAATTCAGTTAATAAGGGCTTATTTACATAATGTTTGTTGTCCCTGGGTATCGAGATCATGAATTATAGATGGATGTAGCTATGTCAAGCTGTGATACCCACAGGCCTGTCTGTGTTTATCCCGCTCCCTGTCATTTTTCCGCTCTTATTTGTCCATCGCCATCAGGGTCGTTTCAGCCATGTTTTACGTGCGTTCATGACTCTGAAACTATCCATCTCTCCCAGTCTTGTGGTGGCTCGTCCCATCATGATGCTGATATGAATCTCAGGCCAACGCTCAGCCACGTGCATTTATGTGTGCGTATGGGGGGGAGGGTCTCCAGTGACCAAGTTAGCTGATGAAGCATGTGATCTCTTTAAAGGCATGCCTAAAAGCCAACATCAGAACAAGCTCGGACGCAAGATGACACACTTACACACTGAAATAAATGTGTGTGTGTGTGTGTGTGCGTGTGTCTGGGTGAGCACAGATTTCAATTTGCACAATTCATTAATAATCATATTTATGTTTTAGAATTAATATCTAGTTTTCTATTTGGTGATTTACTATCCTTGAAAATAATGAAAAGACTAAAAATTCAAAAATAACAATCAATACAAACAACAGAGATGTGTGTGCAGGGACACATATATGTGTCACAAACACATGTGCCTTATCTATATGACTGTGTGTGCTTGTAGGCAACAGAATATTTGGGATGAGACATACAGCCTATGCTGAAATGTACACTTCCACTGAACACACACACACACACACACACACACACACACACGCAGGCACATGCTGCTCCCGTCTCTGTGTTTGTGACAGGGGCTGTCAGGAGCTGTTGCTGAGCAATGCTGCTCTTCTGACAGGGGAGTCAGTCTCTTACACACACGCATGCACACTTCCAGAAACACACACATTATGACCATCTCCCCACACACCAGCCCCACTCCAGAAAATAAATCTGCGGCCTCTCGTGTTATTGACGTGTCTCTAAAGCAAAATAAAGGCTCGGCACTCCGCTAACAGCATGCAACTGCACTCTCCGTCTCTGCACCTTACAATGCTTTTCTTATGTGTGAGTTTGTGCGCCTGCGTATGCTTTCGATGGCAACGGGTTCATTTCATTCCCAACGCTCCAGTGAGCTTACTCAGCAGAACTAGGTCAGACCAAGTTTTAGTGACAAAATTAAAGCAACATAAAACCAAATAAAATGTGCGTGTGTGTCCTGACTGAACCCGTACAGGAACTGCAGAGACACACAGATAGCTGGACTGACAGCAGAAGAAAGAAATGTGAGAAGAGAGGTGTCTGCAGCCGGGTTCTGATGTGTATTGAGAAAAGAGTCCATTACTTCAACCACATTTCATATTTTTTTTCCCCTCCTTGCACAGCCTGTAAGAAGGCCTGATGAAGAGAGAAAGGATGGATTGAGGGTATTGAGTTTTAGAAAGAAAATGACAGCCCTCTGCTAAGAAAAGAGGTAGCAAGCAAGGGAAAGCGGGAGGAAAAAATTTCATCAATGTGACGTAGCCAGAATTCAGGGCTTCAATCAGTCAACTAATAAACATCTTGCACTGTGTAGACTGTACATTTAAATTACATTTGAATCATTAAACAATAAAAGAATAACATATATGCTATAAAGATATGAAAGAAAGGCACATAAGTCATAAAAGTTAATATTCTGTCACTACAGGGTTGAATGACTTATAAGAAAAAAGGTAAGCGTTGCATAACACGGCTAAATGTTGGTGGTTTGAGATAAAATGATCTTTCCTCAGCACCATTGAACACCGTTGGACTGCTATAAATAATTGATTATCAATGGGCAACAGCCATCAGAGAAAACTGATACCAACCAGCTTCACTTACATTACACTGAAAGCCATTCTAATACCAAAACACACGGCTTCAAATGAGAGCATCTGTTACGGGACACCCGACACATGTTCTACGTTACGGTAACACTGGCAAGCACACTGTAATACCAGAGGCCACTATATCAGTGTGCTCCTAAAAGATATTACCATTTTTAAGCATACGCAGGTGTGACTGAGGCAAGTGCACTTGGTCTCGTTCTTCTTCTGCATTTCCGTAGACCGAAGGGTTAAGCCAACATGCCAACATCAAACTTCTCGTCAGTTCTTGCTACAAGTGCTCACACTCAATTATTGAGCAAAGTTAAAATCAATAATGAATGAATGAATGTAACTAGCAACCCAAATGCTGCACCATAAACTACAGGTTATGAACATGCTGCAGATTCAGCAAGACGACCAAAGTAAAACAGAACCTTTTCTGCTATTCAACTTGAACTGAAGACCCGTTTTAAATTTCATCTCAACCACCATTTATCTTTTTTTACACTGAATAACTTACCATTTTAAAAATCACATTTCCCTGCCCTTCACTCCCTTAAAATTCTATTGTCATCCCTCTGTGCATCTTTCCCTCGCTCCTCCTTGCTCTCTGACTCACTTCAAGGTGTCCTGGTGTATAGTCCTCCTCAGGAGAGGAGCTGCAGCAGATGAGTCTGACACTGCTGCTGAATTATTGATTGATCTATTACATCACATGCATATAAGACACACTGCCACACAGAAGTGGACAGAACCAAGTATGTCAGAAAATGTCTGCCACTCCTTTATACTATAAAGACAAATACACCATATCTCATATACCCTTATAATATAAACCTCTCCTCAAAGACTGTTTTTCAGACTCCTACACAAAAGTCGCATCATGAAATGGCTTCAAGCAGAGAGAAAGAGGCAGGGCGCTGACCCTACTCAATAACTGCAGCAAAAACGGTTGATGGCGGGCAAATCCTTTATGCCTTCCCGCAGTATATCAAGTTCAATTCAATTAACTTGATATACTAATGCAATTTATCGATTGCAACAGTAAAGCAGACTGAATATAATTTTAGAAAAAGCAGAGTGAAAGAGAAAACATTCAGTTGTGTATGAAGGGAAAAATGAGACAAAAGAGGAACAAAAGAGTAACGTGGAAGAAAGTGTGACCAAAATACAAGTGAAAGTGCAGCACTTCAGAACCAATGAAAAGGGGTATAAGTGGACATGCTGCATATTCATGAATATCTGCCTCTTTCTACCCATCATCCTCCCCTATATCCATCCAGCCAGCAGCAACTCCCTCATATTCATACCCAGACCCATAATGCTCTTGGCCTGGATACATAATGCAGTATGAATGTATCCCCCCCCCACTGAGCCATTGTAAGCTCTATAATATAATCCAATGTGTGTTCAAATGAGTCTATGTTCATGTGATAGTGTTGGATGATATAATGGCCTTAGTCAACCATTTCAGTTGTGCACAATGGCATTCAGTTCACATTACTTGTGTTTCAGTACAAAGCAGCATCAAAACACCATCTCACACCCAGCTGTACTCACAGAAGTACACATGCAGATGCTAAGTAGTGACAAACACATCGCCAAAGCAGCTGACCATAAATTAGTCGCAGCTGCTTTGGCACACATATGCACAGGCATAGATATACACACAGACACAAAGACTACCGACCAGTGAAGCTCGCCGTAGCCTGCGGCTCATGGGCTTGTCGAAGGGGGGGCTGTTCATGGCAAACTTCTCCAAGTAGCCCTCCGGTAGCCTGATATCAGCTGGGAGAGACAAACGTTTGTTTATGTCCTGAAACAGAGGGAGAGGAATTCAAGAGGAAGGAAGGAGGTTAAAAATAATCTGGATCACTTTTTATCATTACTTTTCTTAAGACTGAAATCAGTAACCCTCTGGCATGTATGGGTAAAGGGTTTCCATACACATTATAAGTTTGTTTAAGAATAGCAATTAAATGTCACACCATTGAGGCTTCAATATACATAAGATGGTGTAGAACGAGTGTTATTGAGAAGCTGTAATGTTGAGAACAAAAGACGTGAATTAAGTGAAAATAGTTTAGCTGAACTGAGTTAATGTAAACAAAGTAGGATAAACATGACTAAGTGTGACATTCTGTATTTGTAATCCAATGTAACAAGACTCAGCATTAATCAGTGGACCAACCATTACCAGTCCTAAACTGTCATCTTACATTTCTTCACATTTCTCTGTTGTTCAGTTTGTTCATCACTCTGCACGATTTGGTATCAAAACTCTTGCACTAGCCTTGGTTACACTGCTTGCATTAAGCGCTACTTATCTGAATGCTCCTATCACTCCTGGCTATGAGTTAATCAAGTGACTTCTGCACAAATACAAACATCTACAGGTGCCATATGTTGCTGTGAATGGCTGATGAATGATGATGTGAATGAAAGTAAATGAAAGTAAGGCTAAATGAAAGGCCAGTTAAATGACATTACATGATGGGACTAGTTCCAGAAAAGATCCTGGCAAAATTCAGACTAATTTTCAGAATGGACCGTTGGCAGAGTGAGAAGGTTGGCACACCACTATTCCTAAACTCAGAAACTCATCTGGGACACATCTGGAACCAGTCCATTTTTTACTGAACATACTTTAGATTTTCCATCTTCAACTCTTCTGCTTAGTGTAGCTGACTCCTCTTTGAGTGCATGTCCTGTCTGCCTAAAATAATGCTGAGGATAATATTTAGGTTATAATGATATTTTTGTTTTAACAGATTCTCCCTTGTTGCACATGTAGAGTGGGCAGCCTATTCGACATAAGCTAGAATCACTTCCTGATCGTTGCTTGAATACAATTAGTGTGATGCTACTTTTCCCACAATGCATCTCTCCTATAGGTTATCTATGTAGGACATGTTCACTGGCAAGGTGCCAATCACACGTTGTTTCCATGGCAGCAGTGGGTGGCTGGCCCAGTCCCAACAGCCCCACTGTTTCAGTCCTTCATGTAAAGTGTGTGAAATGATACATGTGAGCATTAGTGGGAGGGTAGAAAGTCCCTGAAGATGAAAGGCAGAGGGATTCTAAGCCTGTAATGGTTTAATCAGAGCTTGTTGGCTAACATAACAACATGTAGTAGGATTACATATGAGTTGTCAACCATAGGACAGTGGCATACAGTACTGAAAAACACCCAGAGAAGAGACACACACACACATGCTGAAAATGTCAAGCAGTGCTCTGCACAGTGTCTAAGCACGTTTTATGAATATCACTAAGTTGAACCCCAGCATTTAACTGGGCCATGTATGGTCAGTGTGTGAAAATAAGGTCAAACCACTACATAGGTCTGTGGTAGTGTCTATAATGTGAATTCCTGGATATTACATTGTTAAAGAATTAAACAATAAAAAAAATATATACTTAATTTCTACATACGGCTGTTCCTGCACAACAAGGTATAGTATTACCAGACGAAATAAAAAAATAATAAATAAAAAATAAAATAAAATTGTATACATGCTGCCGCCTGCTGGCATGTAAAGTCTCAAAGTAGTGGTAACTGTATTTCTAAATCCAGTGCGGACTCAAGTTTGAGGTTGCTGCAGCTGCTCATTGTAGCAGCAGGCTAGCAGACCGAGTCAGCGGCTATCAGTTTGTTTCCAAACAACATAGAAAATATATGCCTGAATGCACATGTTGTTTTATGTTAAGCATGTGAAGTATAATGGATAACTTGTTAAGATGATAATATCATGGTCACAATGCTAATGCGCTGAGGGTAACTCCCATTATGTGTTAGCGTTTAGCTAACAGACTATGCACTAGCTATTTATATATAAAGAAAATGGATGAAGGACTCAAATAATCGATTTAGGAATCGTAATAAAAAATAAATAAAATGATAAAATTGTGTTGCTCCCCCAATGACATAGGAAACAGTTGGCGCCAATCAATTCTGAAAGCCACAAACACATGCAATAATATGACCAACGTAATTTCCACATTTATCAGTATGCTGCTCTGAATGTCTGAACCATGAAAGAGCGTAATACACGGACACAATCACTGCAACACTACATACAAAAAAAACTGCAAAACTTTTCCCAGAAAAACACATCTTGTCCTCCGTTTTTATACATATTTCATGCAATTCATAAAGCAAGCAATTCTTGATGACGAGAACAACAGATATAAACTCTTTTTCAGAAGGGCAACAATGGACAAAATGACACTCAAACCCTCTAATTCACTGGCACAGAATAAAGACCCACACACAAAAGCACACAAACACATGTCCCCATACTCACAATGCAGAACAGCTCTAGTACCTCCCTCATTGTCCTCCTTAAACGTCTTTCTATACACTCATACACATGCGTTTTCCACGATGCATGTTTCTGACCTGCCACATGACTGCACACACACTGACAAAGAGAGAGAGAGAGAGAGAGAGAGAGAGACAGAGAGAGAGAGAGAGAGGATGGCACTGTGGTAGAGTGCCATCCACAAGCTCAGGGGAAGAAGAAAAAAGAAGAGGAGGAAGAGGAGGGGGAAAGCAAGAGCAGAGGAGAGAGGAACAGACAGATTCCTGAGGGGAGAAAGGCAAATGGGGGGGAAGGGGATGGGGAAATGAAGGGGGGGTTGAATGAGAGGAAACATTGTTTTGTTCTCTCCCACTGTCATTTTGTCCGCCGGTGGATCTCCTCTTTCTTTAATCATACCAATAATTATTCTTACTTCTATAATTACTCTCTCACCCCGGCATTTTCCTCTCCCTCACTGCCTCACCCCACGCCTGTTCTCTCTCTTTCTCTGTGGTAAAAATGGTCTAAATTAGTCCTTTCGACTGTTCACAGCAGTCGCAGGCAGCAGCTTGTGTGTCCAGAGGCATTTCCCGTGTTATTGCGGCACTCATCACTCCAGAGCTCCCTCGAACAGACACACGCATACGCAAAAACACTCAGGCAGAGACATGAGCACATACTCAAAAACTGTGGGAAAACAACCCGACAAACAGCAACTTCACCTGCCCATAGAAAGCACAGGTGCACTCACTTAGACGAGGGACTTGCTCCGTGGTAAAGCTTGTCACGAAAAAATCGTTCATTAAATGCCACTAACTGAGAGCAAACTACCATCATGCATTGTGCAACCAGGAGAAAAAATAAGAAAATAAAGTAAAGGCCTCAGTAGAGTCCAAACTGGGGATTGTATTTGGGAACTTAAAACAATCTATCTGATACAGACCTTTTAGTTCTGTTTTACTTTTATTGTGAGTACATACATACACTCTAAACAGGACTGTGCTTGTCAAAATCAACATCACAGCTGATTCTTGTTACTTACTGACCATATATATTCATACATCTGCAGTAAGCTAACACTGAGTGTGAACACTGAATACTGATAGTGTAAATAGTTGTGGACAGAGCCACAGTGCAATATGAGAGATGCGTCTCTGGCTTCCCATACCTCATTAGAGATGCGCCGATGGTGGTTGTTCCTCATACGGACCCTGACTGGACTTTGGACCTCATCAGAAGACGTCCCAGATGCCTGGTCGCTCTCCCCATCTGAACCCATCTTCACATTCTCATGGACGATACCTACAACACAGAGACAGAAACTGACTGTTAATCAGGAACTGCACTGGTCCTTGATTCAACTCAGGTCTTTTAGACTTTTTTCCTCTTGTTTTATAGCAACTACACCTCATTCACACTCTTCTCCTCCTCCACTCTCTCCATGTACCCGTCAGAGGACACAATCTTTTGTCTTTCTCAGATGACATTCACCCCTCTACAGAAAGCCTTAGTAGGGTCCAAATCCCCCAGATGATGGATTGTACCACCAGTCATTCAGGGGTGTTAGCCAATTGTGAATAAAATGCCAGCGGTAAGATGAGGAGGTGAGAGATCGATATCACTCTACATGCAATGGGAGCTATCCTGTCTTTTCCTGCCACCCCCCACACCTCCATTCCTGCCACAGTCCATCTGATTAATGTGCCATGGTGCAGCAGAAAGGACTGCCTTCTTCAACGGTGTGTGTGCAAATGTGGGGGGAAGGGGTCTCTCTTTGAGATTTGATGTATGGTGCCCGATAGCTCTGTCTGGGTCATGTACGGCACATACTGTGTGCATGTTTGTTTTGTGTACAAGAAACTGCTTCTTGTAATGACAGATGCTAGTTCACTGCTAACATCTTACCCACCATCATCTACTGTTTATATTTTAAATAGCCACTATAGTCAAACCAGTCACAAACAGAGGGAAGACTGGGGACTGAGGATGAGTTTGGTAGGAAGAAGAAGTGGAAAGAAAAATAAGTCCCTTGAGTAATCGTGACAGGTCAGCCATGAGCTATAAAGATTGATAGCTGGATAGGTAAAGCTATTTATTATAGTGCACTGTTGTCAGCTATGGCGTGGGGCAACACCACCTGAGGCTGATTCTAGGTCATTTGTGTGTGTGTGTGTCTCTCGTTAGGTTAGGATTTTAGAAAGGCAAGATGGTCTACACATTCTGCCTTAGGGCTAAAAAGGGAAAAGATGGAATGTGAGCTCAGTGTGCAACAAAATAAGCTAACAAACATTACAGCTTTCAGATAACAAACAGTTAGTTTGCAGCAGTAAAAGATCGATTTATCGTGTGTTATGTGTAGCTAAATGCATGACAGTGTGCATTTATGGAGCCTCAGAGTCTTCGAAACAATAGTTAAGAAATAAATAATCACAGGAATAAACTGTGTAAAAATATATAAATGAAAAGAAATCATTAAAACTCAGCTTATCGACATTTCGTAGTTCTTATTTTTATGGTTTAATAGGACTTTACAGGACTCTAATGGGATTTTTTTATTTAAATACCTCAAAAGTTTGTTGTTCTGTCATGGCATTTTTCCCAAGAGCACGTGTCACATTTCATGGTGTCTGAGCTAATCACACGCCCCCTACCTCTGAAACTGAAAAACTGTCTGTTAGCAATTAGCTAGAGCAGCAACAATGTCAAAGTAATTCTGAATCACTTGTGTAGCTCCTATAGTGTAAACTCTGTGCACAAACATAGAGACTAACATCAATGTTTATGTATTTAACTCAACAACTACCTATCTCCTGCCTACCTACCTAGCTCACTTGCTAGGCTAGCTAGGAGAGGCTATGAATTTTGTTTATTTCTCAGCATCAAAGTTCTATTTCTACACAACTTGCAGTTTGTTTATTCTTAATGTATTATTTTTTTAGTTGTTTATTATTGAGCACTTAAGAGCTAAGGTGAGGGCCTGAACACAAATGTCTGGGTCCTTTCTCAAAATTGAAAACATATTGTTATTCAGATTAAATTAACCATCCAAAAATCAACAAAAACTATTGATGCACTTGAAATCATCAAACATATCAGGTTAATTGATTCCTCTCAGAGCCAATATTACATGTGAATTTCATCAGAGATTTTCTCACTGCCAAAGTCTAGATCCCAGCTGCTACTTTACATCTGCCCATTGGTCTAACTATCTGTTGACAAAAGCAGCATATGCTCATTAGCAAAACACAACCCAAACACAATCCATCTGTGTAAATGCTTAGTAAACCTCTTTACAGTCACTTAAATCTCCAAGTCTGATGTACTGCCTGTGGCCTCACAGAGAGACACAAGAACACTATGACTAAGACTATGAATACAGAACAGCTTGGTAAGAAAACTGAGCAGTCTGTAGTCATATCAAGAATCAGCCCTCACAACCCTTATGGTGAAACTTTAAACTCAAGGTAACTGACACCAGGGTAAGGGGAAATTGATCCAGGATATCTACATACTGGCAGACGCGCACACACATGACCACATATCCAGTACTGCTGTTATGTCACCCGTCTTTCTTACTTACGCAGAGGTCCTGATCTTGTGTGTTTGTGTAAACAGTCAAGTGGATGCAGGTGGATCAGACAAGATGACTGACCAGGGAGGAAAATTCCACCAACTGGGCCCTGAAATATTATGATACTGATAATGTTCTGCTAACACAAAGATTTCTTCTCATACAACAGCCTCCCAAACACACTTTCTCTCCTCAAAATAAACACACTCACACATAGTTTACACATAGTTTCTTCCATCCTCCTGCAGGCTCCTTCTGCTCCATTTCCATACCAGACTGAGAGCAGACAGTAAATGTCATGAGTTACCACTGCCTGTGTGGAGCCAGGCTGGCCTAGTTAGGGTTGCTGACTCCCTGCGAGCACATGTAGACAAATGAGTCGGCAGCTGGTCTATCCTTACCTCACCAATCTCTGAATCTACTCCACTTAGCTGGAAATCCATTGCTTGCTCACATTGGCAGTTCGGAAAATGACAGAAACGCCCGTGGAAAAGATTAAAAGAAGGGTAAGATTCACTTCAAGAGGCCTTCAAAGAGTAATGGAAATCCTGGGATTTTTTCTGTCATAAGCCCTCACTCGGCAAGGCCAGACATGAAGTTCAGTGGGGCTGTTGAAGGATATGCTGGTAGAATTAATAATCACTGTCCACATCCAATGCATTACCAACTGTTATTACAAGGCTTCGAACTGAAGCATTTTACTTCTTCTTTTCGCTCTCAGGCCAGGAGTTCTCAAAACTGTTTTTCAGGTCAGCAATTCCTAACTGAATATGGCATGAGAGGCAGGAATAGAGATACTGCAGTCATTCTGCTAACAAGCAAATTAACAAAAAATTGAAAAAGAATATTTTGAAGGTCACTTCACTTTTCTAAGGAGTCCGTGGGAGACTTGGAGATACCCACACACACACACATACACACTGCCCCGGGCCAACCCACTGCATCTCTAGTCTTAAAACCAGCCAAATAAAGAAAATAGTGTTTTAAAAAGAGTATGTTTAAAGCATTCAAAGTTATTGCATTAAATTATAGGAGAAAACTACTTAACATACATATATGTTAGTAAAACCTTAAAAAAATACTTTTTGATCTCTATTTAATGTCCTACAGAATGAAATCAGTTATGGGAATACAACTATTTTAGGCCTCTGTATGGGACAAAGATGTAGATTTACTGACAGTATCATCTATTCATCAACATCTATCAAGCACATACATATTTCCACAGACATCTGTCATCAGTATAGTCTTGGAACTCAAAGTGGATCTGATAAAAAGAGGGGATCGGAATATACATGAACTTGATGATGAAGATGATATGATGTGATGAGACTCACCAATTCGATTTCCTGGAGGACGACATGAGTCCAGAACTCGAAGCATTCGGAAAGGTGACAGCCTCAGTGGGGTGTCCCTCTCCCCCATTCTCATCCCCTCTCCCATTCTAGCCTCCCCCATCCTTGAGTCTCCCACACTGGGAGCACGAGCAGAGCACCCCTGGGGGTTGCCTGACATGTCCATTGTTCCAGAGGATTCAAAGCACTACAGCTGCAAGTGCACTTAAAAAAAAAAAAAAATCAAAAATACATTTCAAAAAGAGAAGAAAAGTGGTTCTGTCCAGTCTTACTGTCCAGCTAACAGGTCTGGGTGGGACACAGGATTTGAGGATCAAAGATTTTTGGGAAAAATCCAATCTTGTGGCTGTCTTGGTATCTCCAGGAGAGCCCCACGCAGTAGAGAACAGGTCTTAGATTGGAAGGACAGCGCAGACAGCACAGGCACACTAATCACAATGCAACAACTCCCTCGGCTTCTACTCCACTTTAAAACACTCTCTCTCTCTTCTTGTAGACACTCCCTCTTTCCACCTCTCCTTCTTTCTTGCTATTTTTCTCTCTGCAGTCACACTCTGCTTGCTGACTAAGGAAGGTCAAACGCCGTGCAGGTAGGCAAAATGCTGCAGAGACAGTCCGACACACATAAGACGAAATCTGTTACACCCCATCATCTAAGAATAACAGGTGTTCTGTTTCCATCTATATGATTTATGCTTAAGCATAAGCATGCATACACACACACACACACACACACACACAGAATGAGAGCGAGTGAGAGAGAGAGAGAGAGAGAGAGACAAACTCACAGCTCCTCCTAAAGGGAAAAACACTTTCATCTGTCTGGTGTTCAACTATCTGACCTCTTTGGCTTCCAGCTATTTCCTTCTCTCCTGTTACTTTTCCATTCACAGTCCAGGGTCCTCTTCTTTTTCCTGATGTTTTCCTCCTTTTCTCAGATCTCTTCCCTTTGTCCTCTGGTGTTCTCCCACTGTTATTCAGCACACCACATTCAGGCTGTTGTGCCGCACTCTTTCAATCCACTCCCTTTCTCGGTTGCTCCCTCCTTGCCTCTGGCGCTCCTATCAGTGCTCTCAGTGTTGTTAGTCCTCTTGCTCCCTCCCTTCACCTTGCTATTACTCTCCTCCTTCTCATGTGATACCAGTCTCTCTCACTCTCTCCCCCTCCTCTATCTCTCCCTCCCTCGCTCTTCCTATCTCTGTCTGAGTCCAGAGATGGTGTTGAATATTACACTACAATCCCTTTCTTATTCAGGAGCCAATGACAATTTTCTGCCTGATCAGCCTCTTTCTTGCTCTCTGTCTCTATCACTCTATCTCGGTCGTCGTCTCTCTCCCTTTTGCTTCTTCCTTCTCCTCCACCCTCTGCACATTCACCCTTATCTCTAGTGCAGAAATTGAAACCCTGAGGCTTATGAGTGATGCCTCTGGCATCCTAGCTCCCATCTTCCCCCTCTCATACGTCCTCTCCAGCCTCCTCGTTCTCTTCCTCCATCCTTCCCCATGGATTTGAAGCACAGGCCATTATTTATGCTAAACCTGTGGTGCACACATACACATGCACTATCCCCTACACATCCTGCTGCGCACACAGTTACTCTGCATCCCTATAATAACTACACAGGGCACTATGAAATATACCTGCAGAGCATACATAATATGAACAAAAAATCCTCAAATGAGGAACTACCCAGTAGGCTGTAGAAGTGTTAATCCCGAAGAAAGATTTGCTGCACTTGAGAACACCTGCATTTTCTTTGAACAAACCCCAGACTTCCATTTCAAATAACAAAATTTGCAGTATCAACAGAGATAGCAACCAGTTCAATTCATATTAGGATTACAAAACATATGTTTACAAAATATGATGCCTTGTTGTCGATTAAATGACCCGAGTTAAGATTATCTCCACTTCGATCAGCTGCAAGATTAATAAATTCTACTGATTTATTCATCTAATTTAAAAGACATTAATATAAAAGTGACATGGGCCGTAATGCGTTCTTGACACTTAATGTACACTTTGTGGCTAATACTTGTACCTGTACTTTTAATGGAGTATTTCTGCAGTATGGTATTGTGAATCTGATTACTGCCTCTACCACTGAAAACAGCTTTTCAGGGCATTTAAGTGCATATTACATGTGGATTTTACAGTGTGAGTGCTTTATTTAGTGTTTTTTGGAAAAAAAAAAAACTGTCCGATGATATTTTTTAAAGATGACACACGATAGCTGTAGTGTAAACTCTAATACTGATTAGTGTTGGCTTCCACAACGGACCCATGGATGACACCACCATAACAACTAACCTAAATGGAAATGTTTACAGAACAAGAGTGTACTCAGAGTACTCAGTGGCGACAGCATCCATCTTTCCTTCTCAATGTTTTCAATGATTAACACTTTAAAAAGCTGTTCTTCAAATGTGTTTGATAAGCACGAGATAAAATCTCACCTCTCCCAACATGTCAATAATCAGGTTATCTTGTAGGCCTTAACTATCATAACATGTTCATGCAGAAAAGCTATCACGCCCTCCATGTCAATACCAAGGTACTTAATTATAAGGCCATTTACACAAACATTCAACTATGCTATGTAACAGCTAAAATGGTTTATGGTATTATTAACACATTTTTTCATCTAGTTAAGGTGTGGAAGGTATTTAAAAATAAATATCTGGGAGGACTATAAGTGTGCAATTATCACTACACTCTATGGGATGTACTCATGATTGCTCTTTCTTACTCTTTCTTTGGCTCCATTACTCTATACTTCAAATTAGATTCAAGTAAAGAGCAACAGACATTACAGTACACTGACAGACATGTGCTGACACAGAGTGCTGCATCACCGAGTTTAAAAAGTCAAGGACAAAGGCTTGCCTCTCAGCCCTCCACCCATCACTGTCTCCCTGCCTCTTTGTATTCACAAGTGCAACTTTATACATCAAAGATTTCTCTCTTGCTCTGCAGCCACCTCCACACAGCTTTTCACTCTCATCAAGGTCTCATTCACTGTCACTTCTTCTTGCTACCTTGCTTTAAACATCTATGTTGGCACATTTGCTTGGCTACATTCAACCTTCCAATTACAATATAATGTTATGTTGTTTTTATTTTAAAACCACATACCACAGTCTGACTCCACACTAGAGAGACAATAAATATCAAAGTGCATCTAACACCCCTGAGGAACACAAACACATATAGAAAAACACACTCACAAGGCTGGAGGGAGATAGAATTTAGACTGCAGTAATTACTTCTAAACCTTTTATCTGCATCTAAGGAATCTTATTATTCAATTACTGGAACCAGTGTTTGCTGTCAGCTACAGACAGCGGCATTCTTTAGCAGCATCATGGCCTCCAGCATGAGCTACAGTAACAGCAAGCAGCCCTAACGCACACAAAAAGCTTACAAGACCAACTGCATAAAAGGACTCCACTCCTTTGTTCTTATTAAATCCAATGTGGGAGTGAGCAAAGAGTGTTAGTGTGAGCAAATGGAAGGCCGAGAGTGTAGGGGAGTGAGGGAGAGGGCTACAGCGATTAATGCAGTGTTAATGCATTACATTAAATCCCTGGTAGAGACGAGGTCTCTCATGGTGTGCAATACACAGGGAGAGATATGGGTGGTCTGAGAAGCTTTCCATCTTTAATCTTCCGGTTTTATCTGGAGGTTAAATATAGTATTCAGATGTATGTAGAGAGAAAGAGACAGAGACAGAAGGGAGAAAAGAACGAGAGGAGACATCTGTGACAGTATCAGAAATAGTAGCCGCCGACAGGTTTTAGAGAAGAGTAGGCAGCTCTCAGCAGAGTGCTGTTTCCGTGTAAAACAGACAGCAGGGCGGACTAATCCTCAAAAGTGTAACTATAGATCTTCACAGACAGACAGACAGAGAGGGGGGGATGAGGTAGCCATGAAAAGCAAAAAGAAAGTGCCGGGCTCATCTTTCCTCACTGTAAATACAGTGCTGCGGGAGTGGGTGTTAGCAACAGATGAATCACAAACCTGTAAAAGCTCTCTGGCTCTGGCTACGGCTACCTCTGACGTACACATACAACAACACAGTCGGACCCACTTACACAGATGTATATTTAATTGAAAACTCCCATGGATGGATAAAGCAAGTTAGACAAAGACGAAGGAAGGGTGGGCAATCTCTTTAGTGCAGCAGGAAAGAGAGATTGCATCATCATGTAGCTCTATTAAAGGGTACGACGTGCTCTGACTGCTGAGTGGCACACTGTGAGTCAGCGAGACCAACCAGTGGGTAACACACACACACACACCATACCTCTTAACATTTCAAACTCCTTAAAACTTATCTCAATTTTAATAATAGAATAGCATCTATTCTAGGTTCTGAGCTACGCCCTTTTTAGGGCTTTTCTGAGCCAACATGGAGCTGTGGATTTCACAGAATGAAGTCACGCTGCAAGGCCATCATCCTGTGGGCTTAAGGCTGGTATGTTCACATATTTCCATTACTGGCACTGTAGTTCTCCATATTCTCTACACTTTCCTCACAAACAGTATTGTGAAAATGATTTCAAACATTATTAATTATTAATCTCTGCCTCTACATTCTACACAATACATCCTTCTCTCATTATTACAATTCAGAGATTTTTATTTTCTTTCTTAATGAGAGTTAGACAAGAAGATCGACACGACTCCAATACTGTATCAATATCCAAAACCGTTAAATAAGATAAGGTTAGCTTACATTAGCACAAAATCTGAAAGCAAGGGGAATATAGGAAACCACACATTTCTCACATTGTCAAACTATTCCTTCATCACCTCAAGGATTAGCAGCTATTGTGTCCTACTACTGCTTTAAAGGTATTACAGAAGCAGCACCAAGAGCTGGCATTATGTGACTTGATTTTTAATGTAATTTACAACTCCTAACATTTGCAAATTTTGGCTGTTTGTTTGGTTAAATGGAAATTCAAACTACCACCAGCACTATTCTGCCATCCACATTTCTTTACAGGGTTCATGTACGGTTCATCCCTCCATGCTTATTGTATTTTCAGCTCTGAGGATCACAATGAACTGTAAGCTCCCAATACAAGACTAGTTCTCTTGTCAGCCAGAGTTCAATGGACGCAAGGAGTCTCTTTCTGGTCTATATGCAGTTCACTGAGCCGAGGACTCAAGGGATGCACAGCACAAAGCTAATAGGAGTCCCGCGGAACTAACACTCCCCTACCTCTCTGTCTGTCGCTCCCTCCTTTCATCTACATTTTCCTTTTCTCCCTCTCTATCGCTCAGTTCCCCGTAATCAATCTCACACCATTTTCTAAGCTCCATTTCATTCTGAAACTCCAACCTCCAAGCCTTCAGCCCCCTTCATTTGCCTTCATCCTTGATTTTCCCTTCCTCACTCCATCCCTCTGCTTCTGATATAAGTCGTTCCGCCACAGTGGGAAATGAGATTACTGGGATCCATATAGCCACAGACCACACGTTCCATTACATAATGCAGACAGACAGAAGAGGAAAATGACTGTGTGAGGATGTGTATGTGTGTGTATTTGTGTATGTTGGATTAAGGTCATTAGAGTTTTAGCCTTTCAGATTCGTAGTAAATGTTGGAAGAAAAACCAAGTTGCATCAGCAAATACGTTTACTCGCTCACTAAAAACTCATATGCGCACACACACGCGCACACACACACATTCTCCCTTGCCTTTATGGTAAGCAACACTGACATCTAAATGACATCAGTGTGTGTGTTTTCTCCACCCACAGGTGGCAGTATTGCTCAAGCTTGACGTTGCTCTGTTGAAATGCTCATAAAATTATACACAGCTGGTTAAGTTAAAGCATGCATGGGGGAAAAAACACAAAAGATTTCTCTTCACTGAACCACTGATACACAGAGCAAGTGACAAGAAAAATAACAGGAAAAATTGGACTAGGAACAATAGTGTAGTAATAGTGTGTTTGTTTCAGTGGTGGAAGAAGATCGTTTACCCAAGTAGAAAGTAGCAGTACCTCAAATTAAAAATACAGCAGAACAGAAGTACTAATAGTAAAATAGTACAACAGCATCAAAAGCATCCTATCAGTATTATATTATATCATTTGATTATATTTACTGATACATGTGCATGTGTGTTTTATGTTTTGTTGAACTTATTATTCATATATAATATGTCAATAATACTGTAAATATTGTATAACATTGTATCACCACTTGCACTAGATACAAACTGCATTTCATTGACTTTGTACCTGTACTCTGCACAAGGACAATAAAGTTGAATCTAATATAATCTAATCAGTTTGTGTGAACAACCCTGATCTTCAACGGAACTACTAACTGTGGCTGTAAAATAAATACAGTGGAGTGTAATATTTGCACGTAAAAATATGTGCCTCTTAAATGTAAATGTATAAAGTTATTTTAAAATGACACCTTTACTGACTTTTGGAAAAAAAGGAACGTGCTTCAGGCTTTTCTCCACACTGAATCAAACCAGTCTGCTTAGCACACGCAGCGATATGCTTTTCTGTGTGCTCATGGGCGCATGCATGCATCACTGTGTACTCTATGTGTGTATGTGTGTGTGTGTGTGTGTGTGTGTGTGTGTGTGTGTGTGTGTGTGTGTGTGTATACCAAGAGATCCAGTCCTGTGAAGGCTCAGGTAGGCTCTGTCTCTTTCCAGCCCCCCACCCGGCTCTCTGCGCAGGGCGGTGCGGCCCAGATGACCAGCATATTGACGCAGGAAGGAGGGAGCACTGTGTGAGGCGGGAGGGTGCACAGCGCACACCACCACGGGCTCTGAGACACATGATGCCGGATGCACGGCCAGGTTGAGGGAGACGACGAAGGGAAGGAAAGAAGAGAGTGCGAGAGAAGGCGAGAGAGTGAGGAGAAAGCTCCAGAGGATAGCAGGTTGATAAAAATGAGAAAGAAGAGGGGGTCCGAACCACAAAAAGAAAGACAAATAAAGGAAAAGAGAAGGATCAAGAACAGAGGAGATAGCAGAATAGAGGAAAGAGAAGCAGCAAATTAGAGACAGACAGAACTCATAAGGGGGAACAGGAGAAAGGGGGGAAAAAGACGGCACAAGGTCACACAGAGAGGTAGCAGAACATGTAGGAACAGTACAGTATGTAATAATGACAGATAAAAGGATGAGAATGCATACAGTTGGTGTACTTGTGTCAGAAGAGGAAACAGTTGTAGAACACAGTAATAGAAATAGCCATTGACAGAGTACGGACCATGCATATTGGAAAATATGTTGAGTCATAGACTGACAGAGACCGATGTTGAAGACACACAAATGAAATAATAGCAGACGCACAACTGGAAACAGGACTAGTATAGAAATAAAGTTAACTGAGGAAAACTGAATACATCTTACGGATAAGCAAATGCTCACTGACTTCTCCAAGGCAAAACAGTGTAACCTAACCGAACACAAACGGTACGTCGTGTCGGTGTGTGTGTATCATCCCCTCTCTGTCACATTAGTATTAATGAATCCTTTTTGCAAAATATGGCTGGAAGCACACTTTCCTTTCTTTCAAATAATCCCCAATTTTCTTCACACTGCACTGTAAATTCCTCTGTGATCCCTGAACATTAGGGTCCAACGTTCCTCTAAAATCCTCACATGATTCCCCCACAGTCTCGCCTCCAAGAACACAGTGGTAGAGCAGATCTGATGTCAGCACCAGAATCTACTTTGCTTCTAATTAGCACCCTGAAAATGTGAGCTTTTTTACATTTTTTTTTTTACTGCCCTTTTGCAGAGTCTGATGAATATAAGCGGAGCTGTAGGGGTCTGGGGCAGTGATATAGCAAGAGAAAAGGACAGGAGGAGATGCTGATGCTAAGTACAAGATGTAGAGCAGTGGTTAAAGTTTAATGTCTCTCTCCTCATCCTCTACATCACTTCCTCCATCCAGCTGCCTCTCTCTTCCTTTCTCCTTGTGCTCTTTGGAAATGAACTGAGCTATTAAAAACTAAAGAGCAGAGATGTAAAAGAATAGGAGGAAGAAGACAGAGATAGCAGAGGGTGAAATTAATCAGGTAGAGGTATGGAAGTTACAGCCCAGGCGCTGATAAAACAAGCAACGTGTAACAATGAAGAAATATTATCAGTCCTCGTATGCAAAGCTGCCAACATCTCTATCCCAAAACACAACACAGCTATATTTGTTTCTTGCTTTCTTTTTCTTCTGAGACAAAAGCATTTGCTGAAACAGGAACAACCCCACACACTCTGTGTTCTGATCTGGTTTCCGTCTGGAGCCAGAATGGGGTGCAAACACTCAGACCAATCACACAAACACACAGGTGAGGCCTCTGGATTTTCCCAAAGGTGAACCTGTAATCCTGGAAGATGTCCAGCAGATGGCACCCAACATTTCAGAGAATGACCTTGCTTTTTTGCACTTTCATCCAGGAACTAAGACTCATGTGAATACAAAAATGAATGTATTTGAATTGACAACAAAGCTGTGCAAATTCGCATACATTGCCAGTATGCTACTCTTTTCAGTCTTGATGATCGATAAATGAAGTAAAGTGAAGAGAGAAGCTGATGATGAGGCGAAGGTGATGAAGGTTCAGCTCAGGTGAAACTTCGTGTGTGCGTCAATTACGTGTCTGTATGCATACATGAGAGGCCCAGTCTTCCTTCATTTCCTGCAAGGATCAGCACCTACACCTTCGTTTGCAAACCACTACATCAGTTAATACCTCGTCATGTGCTTGAAAAGGTTCCAAGTCAAATCTTAAGGTCTTGAACTGTTGGAGCACATGAGAAATTCCCCTTTAATAACACAGTTTGCCTACTCCTGTGTGCTAAGTGAACTAAGTCGAACTGATCACTGTTTGACTTCCAGGAGGGTCATGGAGGTGACGCAATTACTTTTCGCCATAATGACAACACAAGCTGCATTAGTATCTTTTTAAAGACTCTCTTTTCTGCTTCTTCTGTTATCATCTGAGATCCCGTATTTACATAAAATTCATGTATGCACAAGCATAAAACACATACAAATTAATTACATGAAAGATTTTCAAATTTGTGTGCGAGCTGCAATGTGTGAAATAAGAGCTGATGTATAACTGAGTGCGACTGCACTTGTGTCTCACCATTGTCTCTGGCTGTGGATGGCTCATCCAAAGCCATCTGTTCAGCCAGTTCAGACAGGGAGTCGTCGACGGGCCGAGCGCTGCGTAGAGACATGGACAGCCTCCGCTTGATTATCTTCATCCTGTCCATCTTCTCAACCGCACCACTGGGGCCCACAGGCCTGAGGGAGGGGGGACAAAGACAACAAACATCATCACTATCATCATCAGCAAACACCTGCATCCCCATCATCATCATCATCATCATGGCCATGATTGTTCCTATTATAACCATCGACAGCTCGATACACACTGCCCAGTTAATCTTCATTGTGCAGTGAAACTACTGCAGTGCAGCCTCGGCGCATTTTCCACAGTTCTTTGGGCTCCCAATGATTGTGTTTGTTCACGCAGCGTGTGTTCTCATTGTTATGTATCCCAAGTGCAAACATTGCAGAATAAAAGACACAGAATGAGAGAGCAGACCCACAGAGACACAGAGAACAAGAGAGAAAGGGAGCAACAAACAAAAAATTTACCAAAAAAAAAACAAAACATGTAAATGGCTGACAACGCAACTCCCAAGAGGTTTCAGACAAGAGCAGCTCTCCCAGATGAGCCGTGATTGGCACACATTTCACTGGCTCTTCCATCATTAAGTCACGCATTCAAACAGCAGATATCAACCAAAAGTTCTTCATATTCTATATACAAGCTATGTATGGTATGGATGATTCTATAGTGGCCTAATCTAAACTAGTGTTCTCTGGCAGGACACACAGCACTTCATCCTCAAAAACATATACTGCTTTTTCCAGCAAAGTGCTCTTCATATTCTGTGTATTGTGTATTTGCCTATGTACGTCTCTTAAAGTCAGTAAGCTTTCAAAGCTATGTATATTGTTTAGAGTGCCCCTCAGCAGACGTTCAGGATCTGGTTTGTGCGTGTTTGTACAGTATACGTCTCTTTGCATGTGTGTATTTATGTGTATTGAATTCACTTTGTGCGTCATGTTCCTCTACGCTCCGTTTGACTGGCCTGGAGGTAGCAGCAGCTATGGCAGAGTATTTCTGTCCCCCCGACTTCCTGCTACTTCTATCTAACCCATAAGCGCTCAAAAGCTGGTATACACAAGTGCAAACACACACACACACACAGAGCACCCACTGCCTTTCTCTTTGTGTCCAACCTTGGAGGTTTCAACAAAAGCCATTCAGCCTTTCAGGCTCTCAGTCTTTCAGGCCTATTAGAGACAGCCAGTGCTCTGAGGGAATTCAAACCCAGCGATCCTCACTCAGGGTGACTGGCTATATTTTTTTTTCACTAGAAGATGCGCTTAGGCGAGCATCCATTGCTAACAACATTGCCTATGCCAATTTACATGAGTTTCCAGTTGTATAAGGTTTGCACCTCGGCTGGAGACGTTTCTCCAAGACGATAAAAAAAAAGGGAACAAAAGAACGAAAGGGGAGCAACTCACACACATTCATTCCATAACATCCGTCACCCATGGATTATTAGTACGGAACGAATCTCCCTCCCCCCTCATTTGCATGTTTTTTCCAGACTTCAATAGCGAAGAAGAACCGTTCTCGGACAAGGAGACGAGGTTCTCCTCATGCGACCTTACAGCCATCAACCACACATTTTCAAGAAAAATTGGCTCACATTATGGGGGAGACAGCCAATAATTGAATGCACTACTTATTACCAAGATAAATACAGCCCCGTTTTATCACTAACACACACTTATGCTTGCACCCAGGCATCCCCGCACACACGTACAGATGCACAATGATGACTAATTTCACAGTCTTCGTCTTATCTCGGTTGAATTAGTATGAACAGTAATGCAGCTAATCTCATTACCCTGCAACTCATACAGGGAAAGATATCAGGGTACCACTGAATATTATATATGTTGTTGAGATTTCCAGCTTTATTTAGAATATGATGAATTAAGGTGTTAAGTTAAAACATTAATTTTATGAAAATAACGAATAACTTTCTCATTCCTAAGTAGTTTGTAAACTTTTCCCATTTGCTTTCAAAGGATATTTTGTAAGATGCGAGATATACTTGACAACTTTTTGCATCATTGTGCATTTACTATACACTACACAGACAAAAGTATTGGGACAAACCTCTTTCTTATTGAATTCTGGTGTGGCATGGGGCTGTTTTTCAGGGATTGGGCTTGACCCTTTACTTCCAGTGAAGGGAAATCTTAATGCTTCTTAATGCCAAGACATCTTGGACAATGCAGAGATTGTGAGTCAGGCCTCATCAGTGCCTGATCTCACTAGTTCTCTAATGCATTATTGGGCAAAAATTCCCACAGACACACTGAAAAATCCTGTGGAAACCCTTCCCAAAAGAGTGGAAGCTGTTAAAGCTGCAAAGCGGGGACCAACTCAGTACTAATGTCTATGTATTCAGAATGAGATGTCTCTAAAGGTCCTGTTAGTGTAATCTTCAAGTGTCCCAATACTTTTGTCCATATAGGATATTTGATCATTTATCTGTCTCTAGTCTGCATTCAGTATAAGAATTTTATCCTAAATTAAATACAATTCAGAGAGTTTAAGTGTATCTGTGTTAGTCAACTTGTAAATGAAAAAAAAAGTTTCAGGAAGAATTAAGTATAATAAGTATAATAATGAATGCGTGCTGGATGTTAAGTCTTGTCTGGTACAGATGGACGTGGCAGTGTGAAGAGCTTGGCAGAGGCACAACAGTGAGTGGGACGAGACATGTGCCTCCAGGCTGCAGCATGCACAGGAAACACTCACCAGACACCCAGCAAACCACGAACAGCTCTGATACATAACTCCAACTAAACGGAGGGACACACTCCAGAAGACGAAGGCCGCTCTCACTCCTTCAAAGACGCTACGAGCCACTCTGCTGTTTCAGTTGTGTTTGAAAGCTATATAGAACAAACTGTTGACGAATTCACAAGCAGTGTAACACGGGCTGCGCGATAAAACAAACACAAACAAGGAAAGGTTAACAGGTCAAGTGGCACAGAGGACTAAAGAATAAAACCGTCTCCAACTTTGTTATTTGTGCACGTCTGTTAACAGCCCGTGAGCGTGTCATGTGCAAGTGTTTCCGCACGCGTGTGTGGGTGGTTGCACGGATGTGGCAGCATGGAGGTGAGGTGAAGCGACACGCCCCTGAGGAGAACAGGAGGAGGAAGACGGCCTGATTTATTCAAGACGCACACCATTTGGGTTGCTAGGTTACAGGCCCAGGCTGGAACCACAGTTTGTGTCTCTGAGGTAAAAAGAAAAAGAAAGCAGGCAGAGAGAGAGCTGAGAATACACAATTCCCATCTATCTCCCCTCTCCCATGCACACACATGCTCATGTCAGCTATAAAAACTTCCAGCCCTCCGGTGCTTGGGATGCCACAGTGCTGCAGCATGCGATCCTTGCCAGCCTTGCTCAGGGATTCCACTGCCTAATGGCTTATGCCTATGCACAGGATCTATGCACAGGATCTGCACCTGATGACCTGAGTCTGCAGCATACATACACAGGTTTGCAGGTTTGACATGCACATGTATAAACACACACAGAAATTACTTAAATCAGAACAGAAGGGAAGATCTGATCTTGTGTCAGCCAGCTTCCTTACTTTTCAAACAAACAAACAAGGATTCTTCTGGATTTCTGTGGCACATGAATCATATGCATGCATGCACTCACATACAGTGTGGCAGAGTGGAATGGGCACTCAGTGGCACTCCGAACACGGCTTGGCGCAGCGGCCTCAGGATGCATGAGTAATGCGCAAATCTGCCCAACTACAGAATCCTACACACATCCACGCAAACACACGTGTAAACCAACAGATGACCAAAAAAGTAGTTCATTCTCCTTATGAGGCCGATGGCCCGCTCCTCAGCAGCTCTTCTGTCACTTAACCTAAATCTCTCGCGTTAGATAAGGAGACGGAATTACGCAAAGAAGACGAATGAATTTAAGCAGAAGCACAAGACTGCAGAAGGACAAGGCAAAAGATCTGGAATGTCATTTCCAGCCCTTAGAGGAGGAAGGAGTGTCTGCTTTTATGATTTGGGGTCACGCAATGATTCACTTGGGCTATCACAATATTAAAAGGAATATTCAACCAATAATATTGTACATGTATACAAACATTACACATAAGATCATCAAACTGCTGTAATGAGCCGTCTTTCACTCATTACATCAGACAAAACATTTCAGACAACTGAGTTTTGGAGAACATTATAACATCATGATAAGTGAAAGTTTGTCCTCGACAATAGTAAATAACCGGACAGCAAAAGCATCGCTATTTGGCATCATTATACATTACTGGCCTGGACAATCCTGTAAAAGAGAATTTTAACATCAGTGAGGTCCTTTCATGGTTAAATGACGTCATTACTGGACCACAGAGTGTAGTAAAACTGGGTGACATTCAAACCAAATAAGAGTGTGCACGAAGCCCCACTTGGTACAAAACACAAACAGGTTGCAAAAAGTCCAGAAATCCTAAATGATGCTTTTAAAGACTACCGAACAAAACGATACCCTGACCAAAACTGTTGTCCGATTAACATGACTGTAACATAACAAGATATGCAGTTACAATGCAGGGTTATTGTATGTCTGGAATTATCAGTGAGGTTTTTCAACCGGGGTTTCAAAATGTAAAGGCACTGACTGATACACGCATGACTTTCAATCTGGACATCCCACGCTGACACGAACATAAATAATTTAGTGTTAAATGATACTCCCGACACAGAGGAAATAAGTGTCTTCTGCTATTGGTGATAATTGTTCATCCTGTGTTTGTTTGTTTCTGTTAGTATACCACTTGCCACGGGTGAACATCCACGAGGTTATCGAGTACACTGCGGGACCCCACGAAGCGGACTGTCACGTTTTGCGGACGAGCGAAGATCCTGACACTATCCCGGGTGAACCGGGCACGAAGAGGGCAGCAAGCAGCCGTGCGATAAATATCACTGGACTCCAACCAAATGCGCCGCGGTTCATGTCGGGCCTGGCTGGCAAAGATCCCTCTACCTCCCAGGCCTTTGGCGTTTTCGGTCAGTTCCTCTCTCCCCGTGTTTTCCTGACGCAAGTATCCGGGAGGAGGAGAGTCAGACAGGGCAAAGAAAAGTTACACAGCCGCCCGGCCGGCTCGGAAACTCCATGGAAATAGGACTTGGGACATCTCTGAGGCTATCCCGACTTCGTTATTGTGAACTTACAAGTTGGGACCCCGACACCACTGTAATGAGTCCAAAAATATCGCTCTAGGGTCTTAAATCTGAGTCGGTCTATGGTCGCTAGTTAGGCTAGGCTATCACTTACATCTGCCGTGGTGTCACTCTGATTTCCCCCCACTGCGAATAGGGATATTTTTCAGCTACATAAGAGGACTAGCTTAAAGTATCCCCACGTATTCCACGTAGAGGCACCATTAAGCAAGCCGCTCAAAACCACCAAATACCTTTGTTTAAACGGGTCAAAAATAAAAAAATAAATAACTCCACCTGCAATGTCAGGTGATAGGACAACCGTGGCTGTCGATGTTTGTTGTCCCAACATTGTCACCAGAAACGTTGAGTGAAGACAGGCCGAACATAAACATGAACAACAACAACAAAATAAAGCGCTGCCACTAACCTGCTAGTGTTCCTGCTGCAGGAGACTATTGTTCCACTTGTGTGTGGTAATCCGGGCAGCAGCACGCTGGGATGAATCCACTGCGACAAGTTCCTCCAACTACTTTGCCGTTAAACACACCAAGATTGCCTGTTACCCGTCGGGATGAGTCTTATCCCCGTGCTACACGGTGTGTCGCAGCGTCCCGCCGCCTGACTGAACGCGTTGCTGACCCGTAATAAGTCATCGTTTGTCTTTACTTTCGCTTACACGCAGCACCGTCCCGTGCGGTGATGATCAGCCATATCGCTGCTGTGTGGATCCCGAGTGGAAGCAGTGGCGTGATCCCGGAAAACACCGCAAGGGGTGTGTGTGTGTGTGTGTGTGTGTGTGTTTGAGAGAGAGAGAGAGAGAGAGAGAGAGAGAGAGAGGTTGTGAACACGTATCAGACTCTCTGACCTCCACCTCCCACCCACCTCCAACCTTCTCTGACTGAAAAATGGGGGGGTCAGATAGATTAATTTGGGCGAGGGGGGGCAATGTCACCGGGGAAATTAGCCTTCATTATCCAAGCCATATTTCCATCTAAATATTCGCCTCAGAGAAACTCCTCCTCGTGAATTATTCATGGACTGAAATTTATGAAAACTCAACAGTATCATCCACCACTGCTTAGCTGGCACCGAAACAAGTGGAAGTATAGTCTAAAGATAATTAAGCATTGAAATAAATTCTATTTTGGTCCTAAATCTATGAGATTTAAATTCATACAATTAGGGTACACAAATTACTGGCCACAGTGTAACACACAGGCCGAGCTGAGTCAGCTGGATCACGTTAAATTACAGTTTTAAGCAGGGCACATGCAGTACATGTAGTAATTCTCCTTTTGTCATAAACTGCAACTACCTGGAAAACTACCGTGGTGGTCTGGTGAGATGATTGTGACATAACGTGCTTGAATTTCTTTTAACAGAATAAAAAAATGATAGCTTTTTTTGTTTTCCAGGGATTACCTGGATCCCAACAATTACGTCAGAAATCACAGATGACACAGCAAATACAGCAGATGAGGAGAAAAAGTCTGTTTGCTGGTGTTTATCGCCACCGTGTGGTTTATTCACGCAACAGCAGCATGTTTTCATTCATTCGACAAATTCATTCACCGGACTAAATCCTGTAAGGGCTTCAGATCATTCCTGTTTATGTAGGCTACATATAGAGATACAACACAGCAAGGGCCAGACTACAACTGTAATGCAATAATAATGCAATACCATTTGAAATATAACAGTCAACAAATACCGTTTGAAGTTTTCATCTGTTCAGTTTTGTTGAGAGATTATCGTAAGGATGTTATTCTAATTTATTTCTTAGATTTTTCTATCCTGATCCTGAAACTCAGTGGGTGTAGAAGGTGTTACACAAAAATGTCACATGGTTGTGCTTTGAAAGCTGATATTTTTGAACAAAAAAATGTTGTTTTTATTCCCTGTGATTAGTATGTGTGCAAACTGGGTGTGTAGCATAATAAAGAAGAGGACATTTGGGAGGCAGGGCTGGTTTTCTATGAGGCTTTATTGCAGATGATGTAGGATGCAGTGTTTTAGGAGCTTGACTCATAAATGAATGATTCAGATTTATGACTACAACTCTGAATACTGTCACACATTGTGTGTTGCAAAGGCAAAAAAATATTTCCATTTAAGATACTACAGACTACCGTTATCCTTCTAAAATTCAAGGGGTATTTTGTAGTAATGCTTATTACTCCACAGCTCTAAGCACTCTGGCAGCTGTTTCCTACCAGATCTACATCACCACAATACATTAATTTACGTTGTTGTACTGGTACTTTAAGTTCAGTAGCTGAGATGAGCACCCCCTCTGTGTTTAAGTCCAGAAGTGGCACTGCTGGAGGAGGCCATTAGAGGTCGCTAACGGTTTGCTGTGTGACCCGAAACGGCAGCTCTGCCGCAGTCGTTAGTTTATCCGTCTTGTTGTTAGGCAGGTTGTCAGGGCAGCGCACCAGCCAGTTAGCTAACACGGGATTAAGGGACTTGAGTTAATGATGACACATTTATTTATTAAAGGAAACGAATGTCAACATACCTGCTTTTTCGCTCGGAGTTGTCCTGCTTCGTTGGGTAAAAACAGCAGAGACGACAGGGTTGATTTTTATCGAAACAGCCAGAGGTTTGCAGTGGATTTTTGCCCCGTAGCTAGCTGTTAGCTAGGTTTGGTAACGTTATCAAGCTTACGTGAAGTAAATAGACACTGGCATTAACGCTACCCAGTAAATAGGTAACGCAACCTTTTCATTGCGATTCTTTGGTTCGGTGCGAAAATGAAAGACACTCAGGAACATTTCATGGAGCAGGAAGAATACAACGACGACGAGGAGGACAAACCATTATCATCATCGCCCTACAACCCCCGTTATCGCCCTACTCGACTGCACATTCAGAGGAGTAGTATCTGCTCTCGGGCTTATTTCGTTGTAGTCATGGTCTTCTTCCATGTGTATATCCTGAATGTTATCGGCTTGCTACTCTACGTGCACTATAACAACGGCCACGGGGATCTTGTCAGTGGAGACAGGGCCACCACAGCATCAGCCAGCGACAGTGGAAGCCCTTTACCCCACCCTGCCCCAGCTTCAAGAGAGCTGAATGTGGAGGACTATAGTCAAACTTACAGTCTTCCTCGTATTGAAGGGATACGGGTAAGAAAACTGGCATAATTTCAGGATAATGAAGTATGCCAGTTTAACTCACTGATGGAAATAATCCTTCAATACAATAAGGGTTACCACTGTAAAAGCATGATTACTTATATTTTACAAAAAAAGTAAACAAAGTAACTGTCATATACTCAGTCACAGAATCATACGTTTTTGCCTATTTTCACACTTGTTTATATACATTATCTACAACCTGTTCCCAGGCCTGTAAAGCACAGCTAAAATGTAAAGGCTCGAATCTGTTATTTAATCTGTTATTAGTATTTAAACTGACTGCGATCTGTTATGGCAGCGTCCATGAGTTTGGTGTTGAGAGTCTGTTGATAGTGTCTCTTGTCCATCTGCAGGTGGGTCATGTTCAGCAGGTGTTCCTCGTGCCAGACAGAACACATGAGATGAAGACGATCAGCCTGAAACCTCTGCTGTTTGGTAAGCTCACTGTGGTATTTGGGTATGATTCGCTATTCATGAATAAGTGGCATTTTTCAGGACTTAGAACACAACATTTATTTTTTTTTATCAAAGCCATACAAATATATACCAGGCATATTTGCTTTAAATTCACAGATATGTACATTTTCTATCAAACATCTATTTCTTTGACCTCCACTGCCTGTGACACACAGTGTAGGTTCTTTATGAGCTCTTTTGTGACCAGCTGACTGCATGTTATCGTATCATAAACAGTAGTTGGAACATGATTTTTTTTAAAGACTAGAGCAACCTTAATTTACAGTTCTGGGTATTTAGGCAAATTCTAAATGCGATGTCTATCCTGTCCCTATGCGTGTCTGTTTAATGCTTCCTTCACATTTGAGTTCATTTTGATGTTTCTAACCTATCTAACACATAATCCTAGCTTCTGCATCTGTGATGTTTCCATTTGCGTGCAGCTGCCATCAGGTTCTTGTCTCGTCTCTGCCAGGCGTAAGCCTTATTGACCACCAGGCGCTCCCCCTGGACTGTGCCTGTCACTAAGAAGGTCCCACCTCGTGGGTGTTTGCGCGTCATGTTCCTTACACAGGTGGCATCCCTCTCCAGCCACAGTTCAACACGGGAGCGGATCTGCCCACCTAACAGGGGTCCGTGCTTCAAAACCTCAAGTTTTGCAGCCAGTGAGAACTGAGACAGGGTTACTGGACTGTACTTAAGTCGTGTTAGACGAAGTTTCACAACTAGGAAGTAAGCAGATAAACACAAAGCATGATTGCCATGAAAAACTTATTAAACATTTAATGAAGGACCAGACAGGAGAGAAGTGGTGTAAAAATATTGATACTCACCAAAATCACTCCTGCAAAAGGTTTCCAGTGTATCTTTTGAAGAGGAGCCCTCCTCCAGCTCACAATCCCGGCAGCTTGCCTGAGGCACTGAAATAGTCAAATCACTAATTGAATCATTTGTTGAATCAAGGTGACTCAGGCCTTTGTGACTGTGTACTCAGTTTACGTACCTCGACGCCCCCCTGTGTGACCAGTGCTGTTGGTGATGGAGGAGATACACATGAGATGGTCTGCAGGATACTGGTCACAGTGCAGAATTTCTGGCCAGGGGTAACCATAACAACTCATGATTGGGGCACAGCTGTCTCGCACAGATTCGCACAAACTCCTGCAGGGTGATATAACTCTATTAAAGAAGAGATTGAGAGGGAACGTGAGTAGCATTGAATAGGTTAGGAGATTTGAAACAGCAGTGTTGTGGTGGGGAACAAACAAGGCTGGGTTAGATAACATTTAGATGCTTGTTTTTTGTTTCGAAACTGAGAGGTGCTAATGTGTCAAAATGGAGATGATAGTACTTTGATGGCTTTGTTTCTGTGTGAAACCCGGACCTTTCCTCAGAGACCAGTGCCAATATGCATAGGTTTCAGAGATACTAAACCTTCACGATGCTGATTCTATTTGACTTTGCCACTTATTACAATTTTTTTCAACCCTACTTATTAAGCTGGTCCACCTAATGTTATGTGTTTTTCATACTGGGACCCTTGCTACACACATGACTACTGCTGATATGAAGAGCATTTCTAAATGTAAGCTTCTAGGTAAATGTGAAAATCATAATTCCACCAAAACTATAGAATGTGACTTGAAGAGGTTGATATTATGTGTTTATAGAAACAAGTCTTTTTGTTTCACTTACCTTTCAAGGCAGATGGGTGCAAAGAGAGAGCAAAGGAAGATGCGAGCATCTGGATGACACTCTCTGGCAAGTAGTGGTAACCAGCTGGCACTCTGTTGTACAGCCTCAGCTGGAGACTCATGGCCCAGCAGGTTGGGCATCCTCATAGTGTCATAACCAATGTTTTGGCACAAGGCCATGCCCGATGGGATAGGGACACAGCGAGAGGAGCTGCGGGGCTCCCACAGCCCGCCTTCCCCCGTAGAAAGCATGGACCTGAAGCCAGTGGTAGTATCAGGGTCCCCCCATACCTCTGCATCCTCTCCTGCTGCAGCTCCAGGTCTAGAGACATGAGTGTTTCCAAATCCAGTTTCAGTGTTCCCCTCAATTCTTGCCCTGTCTCCGCCCTTGTCCTTTACTCCAGATCTAACCCAACCATCAGCCCTCACTCGTTCTTCCAGCCCTGTCCTTACTCTACCAGGACCAAACGCTATTGTGTTACTAGGCCCAGCAAGCAGAAGGAGAAATAACAGGGAGACTGAAAGGGAGGATTTTTTTGAGATAAAATTAGGGCAGAACACTGCAATCATTCTGGGACAGAAGTTGAGAAAGAGGAGTAATCCTGAAAAGTGTCTCTTGAGTAAATGAAGTCCCCTGTGTAACCGAGAGGAGAGGATGGCAGAATAGGTGTATTTATAGTGGGCGGTAATTACATTTGCAAAGGAAGGGGTAAGGGGAGGTGCAGAGAAGAGTAGGGAGAAGGGTTGGGACACACATTGAAGTGTTGCTGGAACTGTGAAATCACTTGCATTTATTATAAGTTTGTTTGACAGAGCTCAGGATTAGTAAGGTGAATGATTTGTCATTTGGATACTTTTGGCTTTCTGCCATGTCAATCTCCACAGCTTGAATTGAGGAACCTGCCCTCATTTAGTGAAACTACCCTGTCCTGCTCTGACCTCTTTGCATTTTGCACTCCTTGCTCCTACTCCTGCTGCTAAAAGGGAGAGTTTGGGTGTTTTTTATTGATACTTGATAAGGAGACATTTAAGCAGTTCACACAGTGAGGTCATTGCAGAGCTATAACCCTTCAGGACATGCAGATCAACATGATCCACGTGAATTCACTGGTTACATCTTCTCCAATGTGAAGATTTACTGATTTTCTGATGTTTTGTAGAGCAGATGATAAATATATTATTTGAAAAAATACTAATGATTAATCAATACTAAAAATAATCAGTAGTTGCAGCTTTAGTGTACACTGCTTGTGTGTGCGTGTGTGCTTGCGTGTGTGTGTGAACATGTGCGTCGGACACAAACAAAATTGTCGTGGTCCTGCTGTGTAGCCATGGCCTGATTCCTGTTCAGACAAGCAGGTCACTTCCTTTCCGGGGGAGACAGAGAGTAGTGGGAGGGAGAAGAGGAAGGCTCAGTCCCCCTTCATTCGTATCAGTTATCCAGATTAATGAGGCTTGACTGGACAATAGGAATTAATAAGTGGGTACAGTGTAAAAGACATGGGTGACAAACAAGGTCTCTACTGTACAGGCAGCCAACCTGCCGGAAGCCTTTAATTAAGAGGCGGAATGACTGACAGACATGAATGCATTAAGAGGAAGAGAAAACATAACTATCATGAAAGAGTGATTTGTGCCTGAACACTTACATTTAAATTAGTTCAATAATTTTATCAAATAGAATAAACTAAAGAGACTTTTTGCTGGGGAAATCCAGATGGGCCCATTGAAAGAAATGTGTAGGGGCAGATCTCAAATTAGAGACCGGAGTGGAAAAAGGCTTTGGCTACTGGTTTGGAACAACATTACTAATAAGGACAGTAGGCATAATTAATTCTTTTACTGCTTTGTCCTAATTAATATAAGCATTTACTGACTCCCAGAAGCCTGCACTGTTTCCACCCTTCTCTTGGAGAAGTCCAATGTCATCACTCATTAAACCTGCCCATGGGACAGGCTGAACCACAGATGGCTCACTGGGGACTGACAGAGGGGAATAGCTTGTACTCATTATATACACTGCCTATGTATACAGACGGTAAAGAGTTCCTGTACTTGAACAGCTACTAAAACATGCAAGAATGAGAGCTATAATTAATTAGTGCTCTCTTTAACCTTGTTCCTGTACTCTGTGTTTTTACAGTATGAAATTTAATTTCTGCACACAGAAAATTTCATTTTTAAGAATTTCATTTTATGAAAAAGCGTTTTACCACAAACTTTATGTTCTTTGTCTTGATTTTTAGTGCCCAGACACCCTAATCATTCTAATTAACATACACTGATCATAATGACCTCTTCACACTGAAAGGTGGGGTTAAGTGATCTAAAGTAATCTATTTAAGTCTGACAGATTAAGCCAGCACTGTTAACAAGGATCTTCTAATCCACTTAAAAGTCAACCATTCATCATCTCAGGTGTGTAGTATAAATCCATTTGATATATCTGTGCAGAGGTCATGAAAGCTTCCTAAGTATGATACTGGAGGGGATCTGCGTTTGAAAAGGTTTCAGTTTATTTGCTTTTTATCAGTTAGTGGCTCAACGACTGCCTAATCAACCAGCGTAATGTGTGAATCATTATGCACTACAGTTAATCTGTGAACAAACCCAGAATGTCAGTCACCCTTTCATGTTTTTGATTAGAGTTATATAATCTCCAAGCCACTCTCTATGATGGATCGTATTTGCTTGATCCTCACCCTAATCTTGGGTAGACTGAGTGCCTGCTGGTATTATGATAATGTGGACTTTTCATTTCAGTTGTTGTGTATGTGGCTACATAGAGCGGCAGTGAATTTGGGCTTAAAAAAAAAAAAATAATAATAAAAATTCTGTCTATGTAGAATCCACATACTACATATAATCTGGAATGGAAAAAGCAGTTTTGTCCATTTGATGATTTGGATGAGTGTGTGAAATAAATAAATTAGGAACTTTGAATGGTATTGGCAGCATCTACCAACACACGTCTAAGGCAGCAGTGTGCCCTAACGTTTGCTACTGTTGTCTTTTTCTCGTTTCTGTTAGAAATCCCTGGCTTCATGTCAGAGGAGGAGTGCCGTGTTGTGGTACAGCTGGCTCAGCTCAAGGGTCTGATGGATAGCCAGACAACTGCATCCACTCAGGGACAAGAGGAGTCAAACCAGCCACTGCTTTCTCTCAGCACAGAGGAGGTCTTCAGTCTGTTGGACCTAAACCAGGATGGGCTGCTTCAGAAACAGGAGGTGACAAGAAAGAAATGTCTTGTATCCGTATGTCTGTGGAGCTGGAGGAGGAGAATAGACATCCAGAAAAATCCACTGCCAAGAATGAAAAATTAGATAAACTGTTACAATGTGTTATGCATTTTTGTTGAAATAAGAAAAGCATGCTGGTCTCTCTCCCAGATTGTGAGTCACTCGCGCTCTCAGGATGGAACTTGGTTGAATCCCGACAATTTACGGCAGATACTCACTAGTCTGGAAGCCCGACCAACAGGTTTGTTCCCTTGTGGTTGTATGTGTGAGTATATTTATGACTATTCTGACTGATTCCGTATAGACCACAGCATCAGTTAAGTTAAAGAGAAACTGATTTTCAACCAACTTTGGATCTCCACTGTGTGGTTCCTTTCTCCTACAGCTTACATATCCGACTTCCACATTTCGTGGTTACCCCAGTTTGCTTCGTACAACTCTATAGCCAAGAAATACTCAGGGACAGATCTTCAGAAGTTAAATGTGTAAATAATACATCTGCTGCACTTATCCTTTTTTGTGTGTGTGTTTGTGCCTGTGTGTGTCTGTATGCGAGCGTTTCAGCAGTTGCTGTGTACTGGTAAGAGTAAGTGGCTTGGCTGTGATTGCGTGCGAGTCTTTGTGAGTGGCGAGGCCGGAAGAAGGATGACATCGTTTTGACCTGATGCCATTGTGCCAGGCGTTGCACACACCCCAGTCCGGATATGCTTCATCCTATCTCATTAAAAACTGATTATTCTCCAACCTCCCTCCTCCACACTCTTTGGTTATCCCCTCCTCCCCGGCCACTTCTTCTCTGGCACCCCAGAGCTATTGTTGCGGCTGGGGCGCGGTCTCCCAGGGGAACTGATGGGGGCCAGACATTCATTCAGCTGAGAGTAACAGCATACGGGTTGAAAAAGAGGGAAGAAATGGAGGAAACAGAGTAGGAAGGCTGTTTCACCCTACTGATCCTACAGTGTCAAACAATTCAACATTAAATTAAACAGAACTGGAATTTTGATACTGTAGTACTGAAACACTGGTATAATAATTTCACAGGACTCCATTCATATGTGTAGTTATGCAGTTGCATTTTAATTGTACTTTGATGTCCCAGCTATATGAGAGCATAAAAATAGTCTTCTAAAGGTGTGTGTGTGTGTTTTCTCCTGGCAGGGATGCTGACCTTGGAGGATTTTAGGCATGTATATGATGTGTCCCAGCGCCCAGGACAGCAGCAAAGTCAGAATCTCCGGAGTCAGTTCAAACAAAGAAGCAAACATACGTGGCTTTACCAAGGCCCGGGATCCCACCACGTGCTGCACACACTCAGGAACAGGTAGCTACACATATACACACTTTCATGCTCTTGCAGTAGTAGCCCACACACACCTGATGTAGATTTATACTTGTAAGTGTTTAGTTATACTTGTAATTTGCTGTCTTGTGTGTTTTTCTCAGAGTAATCAGCCTGACACGTCTGCCCTCTGCGTTGGTTGAGCTGAGCGAGCCGTTGCAGGTGATTCGCTATGAGCACGGAGACTTCAGTAATGCCCACCATGACAGCAGCCCTCCTCATTCAGAGACTACCTGCGCACACACACGACTGGCAGGAAACACATCTGCCCTCACAGAGGTCTCTTGCAGGTATGTATGATATGTATTAAGTTTAGAATCAGTTGCTTTTATAGTTGAGTAGTCGAGTGATTTCACAGACAGTCTTAAGCATGTCCAGGTTAGCTTAGCTTTTTATTTGACTCATCTGACTGATTATAGGCTTTGGTTTATATATATATATATATACAGTTAGTTAGTTTTAGTTTACAAACACACTGGTAATTCTTTTCATGGTCAGTGTTATACATTAATCTTTCTCATCTTTGTGTTTCCCACCTGTTTACCAAATTGATAACTTTAAAAATATGATTTTATTGATTGAGTTTAGACACTTATTCCAAGCTCTGGTGCATCAAACACAATAATATCCCTTTTGGGTATGAGGAGGAAACAATTCACAATTATCTGTTTTTGTCACTTCCCTTCTTTTATCATAGGTACCTTACCATGTTATTCTACCTCAGCTCTGTAGAGGAAGGTGGTGAGACTACATTTCCTGTGGCAGACAACCGTACCTATGAAGAGCACGTGAGTGTGTTTTCACAATCCAGAAACCATAAACCTCATAAACCATCAAAGCCTCTTTTCTTGTTTGCTGCTGTGAAATGATGATAACTGTACATGACCTGAACCCTGCTGATAACACATGATGGTTCTTAAGCATAACAAGGACTCTGACACCTAAGTGAACACACTGTAGAATAAGTGATTAGACACAAGCTGTTTACAGTTTTGTGTGTCCTAGGCTCTGGTCCAGGATGGAGTTGATTTGATAGACACTCAGGAGACATGTGGCAGAGGGAACCTGAGAATGAAGCCTACTGCTGGAACGGCTCTCCTCTGGTACAACCATCTCTCCGATGGCAGAGGTAAGAAAGAAAGTTTAAATGTTGAATTGGGTCCCCTTGTTGCAGAGGGCAATGTACACCAAACTCCATGTCCCATATCACTAGATTTTAGGCCAGAGAACCAGCCACACACGTGTGTGTTTTTCATCCCACCTCTCTCAGCTCATGATTGTTTTCATTATCGAATAATCTGACAATTATTTTTAATCATTTAGTCTCTTAAATGTCTAATGTGTAATATATGCTCATTGAAATTTCTGAGTCTAAAAAGACATCTTCAGATTGCTTCTTTTGTCCAACCAACACTCCAAAACCCAAAGACTCTTTATTTACTGTCATATGACAAAGAAAAGCAGCAAGTCCTTACATTTAAGAGGCTGGAACCAGGTTTTTTTTTTTCTTGAAAAATTACAGAAACGATTAATCAAATTGAATAGTTGGCAACTAATTTTCTTTCGATAGACTAATCAATTAATTGAATAATCCTTGTAGCTGTGATCAGATGAGCGGCAGATGATGGACTGAGAGCTTCTGGGGCAGCAAAATATTTTAATGGAAGTGTTTAGTTTTGGCTTCTTTCCCCTGCCTTTTACTCTGCTTTCCATGTCTTCTGTTCATTCTGTTATCATTTTGTTTTGTTTTGTGTTTTTGCATGTTATTTATTCTGTTGTGACTAACTTCTGTCATAGCTTAAAATTAAATGATTATCTTATTGGATTCAGGGTGAGCAAGTCAGCTTTATACAAGCGTGGGTGATTGGATGAGTCCTTTGAGCAGGAATAACCCATTAAAGCAATCAAAATCTAGCTTATTGAAGTATCCAAGCAACAACACACTACAGCCATATCACAAGATGTAAATATGGTGGTGACTTAAAGCCATGCGGTCATTACAACAGGCAATATCTCACTTGATGGCAGCATTTTGGATATGTCGTGAAAGACAAAAGGTTGGCAGAGAAAAATCATTCCTCTGCTTAGAAATATCCCTTTTTATTCTTAGACCATGTAGTGTTATCTCTTGAAGTTCGTGGCTTCTTGTTGATATTTGTCTGAATATCTTTTTCTCTTCTGCATTCCCTAGGTTGGATGGGTGAGCTGGATGAGTATTCCCTGCACGGTGATTGTCCAGTCAGGCGTGGGGTGAAGTGGGTGGCCAACAGCTGGGTAAATGTGGACCCAGATCACCAACAACAGACCCGCTACCAGAGACTAGTTGCTCAAAGGCATCAAGCTAAGTCAGGCGTGGAGGAGCACTACCAACCTCTCTCACACAGCGACCTCCACCAGGATCTATAGCTGGACATTTTTAATGACTGAGCGACCACACTTCTTAAATTGAGTGAGTCAGTCTTGCATCTATGAAGCCAGCGAGGCCTGACAGACTTTGCCCCAGGTGTCAGGTGTTGTAGTCAAAATGAAAATTGCACAAAAAAAAATCATCCCAGATTATCCTTTCCTTTCAGTAAATTTGTCTTGCATTACATCATGTCTCTCAAGCGACTGCTTGGATATCCACAATAACACACACACTGTCAATTTCATTAGGAAAATTTGTGGTGGGCAGATGCATTGTTTTCCTCTCAGTTCGTTTACAAAGCAAATAAGCAATAGGAATATGAATTAAATAGAGTGAATGCCATCGTCTAGTAAATTGCACCTCAAAGAAAATATCACTTGTTCAGAAAAAAGGATATTTATAGAAAAAGATAAAAGAAGCAGTTGCCTTCCATTTGGGTTTCCTAGGCATCTGTGCCTGTTGCAGGTCAGTGTTATTTACTGTAGAATTAAAGCCTTTTGTTACAAGCCATATCACAGTATTCATCTGTGAATACATTTTTGTGAGACTTTATTTTATGTTTTCATCATGAAATGTTATTTAATAAGGGTTTTGTCACACCTACTGCAAATGCAGCATTGTTCTTGACTTGACAGAATGACTGCTTGTCATTGCTTGGCTGTGTGAGGCCAGTCCTTCAGGTTTGATATTCCAACTTTTGTGTTTCTTATCCTCACGACTGAAAAATATTTAATTGTGTGAAAGTATTTATTTGAGTGTTATTTATTACCAGTGAGAATTAAGTTAAAGGAATGCATATTTATTACAGCTTGATGTTGCACTGAATCTGTTTCTGTAATTAATTGTGTTTGTTCTATGTTATAAATATATAAAGCAATGTTTTATTAGTGGTGTTGTGAGTGTGATCATTCATGCAAGCTTTCTTATGAAGCCAGTATCCACTAGATGTCACCCTGATGTCATATAGAGCATTAAAATATGTGAGTTAAATATGAACTGGTACTTCGGAAATGGTTCTCATTGTGGTATAACAACTGACCAACTGCTACAAAAGAATATTGTTGGCCCTAGTAGTACACGGAAGCAAACATACAGCACACACTGATGGAGTGCCCTTTCATTTGTTTTGTCACTAATAACATGTGAGCAGTCAAATCCCCGTTTTGTGATGACACCTGCCCATTTAATATGGACACTGACTGTGACACAAAGACAAAACACAAACACGCACTTGTGAGTTCTTAGGGGTTAGGGTTGGATGCCCTTCACTAGTCAGGAAGGTGTTTGTAGAGACAGCGGCTGCAGCTAGAGGGGGCCACAAAGCTCCATTCTGATCCATTTGCCAAGGCGAAGTCTGTGGGCGCTAAGAATCCTTGCTAAACCCCTGTGAGAGCACAATGGCTGCAATGAAGGTGATATATATATATGTATAGAAAGGGTAATAACATTTACCAGTCTAATACATTACAATTACAAACAGTCCATTTGTTTGGTGTGTGCGTGTGTGTGTGTGGGAGCGCACTTGGTATCCCACAGCAAAAATAACAAAAATAACCAGAGCAGTTACCACTTAGGGCCATTTATCTGTAGTTATTTGTGTGTTTTCAGGTCAAGGACGTATGCCGTGTTATAAACCCATCCTTGTGACTCTTCTCATTTTGACTGAGTGCTGTTGCTGATGCTGTGCGCGCCGCACTGGTCAGGCTTCAGCCAATCACGTCAGCCCGCGGTGGGAGGAGGCGGGGGGCGGGAAAGAGGGGGGCGTCCGTCACAGCCAGCAGTCCGTGGGATCAGATCACATTCTTCGTCTATCGAGCCGCGGCATCACGTACAGGTTCATGGGCTTCTGACTGGGCTTTTTAAACAAAACATCTTCACCCTAAGGCGCATTATCATTTTCATTTAACTGTCATCCATGAGATTCTTCAGGCTTACCTTCAAGTGCTTCGTCGACTGCTTTTGAATCTCCTTTGTCAACGGCTGAACTGACTGCGGCGCATTGTGAAATTTTCCATCTCTTAGCTGAGCTGAGGGTTTCCAACGTGTGATAATTATAAAAACTGCGATTTTTTTTTTAATCATAAGAAGGCGAAATAACAAACTCGGAAAATCAAAAAGACAGCTGGAGCACTGCATACTGTGGCTGCCTACATCTCTCTGCCTGCCTCTCTAAGCCCGCCGGGTGCCTTGTTTGCTAGGCACATTAATAAAACTTCTGGCTAAACCAACAGCCAGCTAACATTTTTTAAAAGAATAACATTTATTTTTGTGCAGCTACCCAACATGTCACCTGAGCTGGAGGAAAACAGCCAAGGTAAGTCCGATGAATGACCTCCGCCGCTTAATAATGCCTCATTAATTATTCACCATAAGATTTAACCACTAGCTAAAGCAGAACCACATGCTGATTTATTAAGTCGGAGCATCCCAGTCTCAACCTCTGACATTAATCGTTGTGAGAGCAACCCCACACCAACTGCACTTAATTTGTCTTCACAATTTACACACACGTATCTAAATATACACGTAAGACCACAGCTGACTCAACCGCATTCAAGTCATTTTAAAGCTGGACATGGTGCTGATCAGGTGCCATTCCTTATGAATAGAAGACAATTGTTTCCAAAACAAATCATTGTCAAGTTTTTTGTTTGTTTGTTTTTTTTTTTGTCAATATCATGATAGCATCACCATTTAGAATTAGTCACTCATGCATGTATGTCAGCCTGCTTCCAAAGAAGAGCTGAGTATTTAGTTTTGTTATGCTCCAAGTGTTTTGATTAAAATCACCACAGAAATATGTGCTCACACCAATGATCTGAAACCACAGGTATCATCTTATTAAGTTGCACCATAGATACGGACATGCCTTACCTTACTCTTCCCCTCCTCTGTTCACACACCCCCTCAAACTGCTCTGATCTGGATTCAGCTGCCTTTCTTTGCATCCAGCACAAAGAGCCTCACTGATATCATGGAATGGCACTAATGAAGTGACACATTGCTTTTTTGTGTGTGTTTGCGTGCGTTCCTTCGTAGCTTGTTCGCGTTTGTAGAGAAAAATGAAAGGTTTGTGAAAGACAGAGGAGCTTGAGGTGTATCTTGAATGGGCTCTCTGCTGTGTTGTACCGCAGCACACTAATCACACTGTCTGTGAGACAGAGAGAATGGACATTGAGGGGGGGGGCTTAGTGATGACAGCACAACTGCATCACGATTTTAGCCCAATTACAGACTATGTAGGGGGAGGTCACACTATAGAAAATGAGTAAATCATGTATTTGAGCCCTGTTACAGCTCAGTGGACATTTGTAATAATTGGTTAAGGTCACGTTGGCACTGTATTGCAGTGAATGGAAACCATGCAGTCTTCCATTCAGTGCAAGTCTGGCCTAAGAGACTGTGGCTCATCTGTCTCCAGTGCTGATGTGAAGTTGTGAATGTGTGTACTTTAAATATAAAACATAACTACTGTCTTCTCTGATAAGAATGGATATTTTATTAGTGTTACTCAGATGTACTGATTCCTGCTATCTGGTCTGTTTCAATTCGCTCTTCTTGCCTGCATCCTCCTTCTGGCTATCTGCTCCTCCTCCTCATCTGACCCTTGTACATCTTTTGCTGTCTAGGTGAAATCAGCCTCCCCCAGTTGGAGGCAGGGACCCTGTCCGAGGAGGAGGGTGGGCCAGCTCGCCCCCTCGTGCCTGTGCCTGGAGCGGGCCCAGGGTGTGGTGAGGGCAGAGGGGCTGGTCCACCGCAGACCCAGGACGGGGCTGCAGCTGGGACTGGAAATGGGGCTGTAGCAGTACCGCAAGTGGAGAGAGAAACCTGGACCAGACAGATGGACTTCATCATGTCCTGCGTGGGCTTTGCTGTCGGCCTGGGCAACGTGTGGCGGTTCCCTTACCTCTGCTACAAGAACGGAGGAGGTGAGCTCCAGGAGAACAGTTTTGTTAAAGTGGGCCTCTGTGTTAGGATGCATGCAAATAAATACTGTTTCAACAAACGGAAAAAGTCATGGATACGTTATATTAAAAAGGGAGTTGGTGCACAGACTCATCATTTAAGATAGATAGAAGTTCCTTGACTTCTTCCCATTATGGTCCATCATTGGCTGGTGATCTTGAACTTGCCTATAAGTTGGGAGATGCAGCTGTGGCTTTACAGGGTTAACAAAAAGGGGGCTGAACACAGAGCTCTGAGGGTCACCTGGAAGAGGTGTGTTGTCTGCCATAAACATTGCATCAAGGCTGAACAAGATGAAAAGAAAACATGTTGTTATTAACTTGACAGATATTGTGATTGCGATATGAGTCTCGATTCTAGAGGGAATTGTCAGTTTTTGCATTTCATTTTCACTGAAAAAAATGCTGCCATTTCTGCTGGGGTCTGTACCAAACAAGTCTGTTCCCTCACATTATTTTTAGGCTCAGGTATTTCTGTATAACACCACAATGCTTCATTTATAATGTTATGTTCTGACACAATTTACCTTCACCAAAAGGTCACAGCTCTTTTGATTTGGATATTGCACTTGCACATTTTGTGTCTTCCGAAATATTTCAGTTAATTATGTAGCCCTGCATTGCATCTGTAAATTTTTTGGAAACTATCAGCTTGTGGACTGCTTTAGTGCTACTTTTCCTGTGTCATCTGCCGATCCCAACTGTAGGTGGTCTGTTGTTGAGGAAGTTCAGGACCAACTAACAGAGGGTTGGGACTCAGGACTTAGGTGCTGAACTGGTCTACTAGTTTCATTGTGGTGATTGTTTTGAATGCTGAGCTGAATTCAACAAAAATCATTGAGATATCCAAGGCACTCTTGAAACATAATCAGTTATTTTAGAGGTAAACGTATAAAGATTAGAAGCTACTGTTATCTAGCTGTTAGAATACAACACGCATTTTCAAAAAGACAATCACTATTTAAAAAATCCTCACGGGACAGAGAGGCTCCTTAATTGAAGAATCATACTTTTTTTTTTTTTAAACTTAAATCAGATTGTAACACATTATATGCCTCTGATAGCTGGTAGGGCAACAGTGAAAGGCAGCGTGGTGACACAACACTGTAACAAGCGTAATAGGTACAGAGAGCAGGACCTGCGTGGCTGTGAGCACGTAGCTTAAAAGCTGTGCCCACCCACATACCCACATGATTTTGTTTTATTTATTACAGCTGCCCGTTGCTTAACAGACTTTGTACAAGTCGGTACAGCGTTACCACTGCTCTCTCACTGGCATATAAGGTTATTTCGATTACTGTATCAAGTTGTATCCGTGCCAACTTGTATAATAGTAACCTGCCCTGACTGCAGCGGTTGGCCTTGACTTCTCTTATCTCTGCCCTACCTACTTTGCTATTTTTTTTTTTTATGAGGTGTGTCATTGAAATGAAACTCTGTGTGTGTGTGTGTGTCTTTGTGTGAGTCCAGCCCTCCCTCTCCCTCATGTGTATGCGTCTTGTGACCCGTGGCTGTGATACCCACCTTCTGCTATCGTATAACAATGGCCTGCCTCACACAGTCCGCCCCCCTGTGCTCCTGCCCGGCACTCATGTAGCATACAAAGGTGCTCTCTTCCACTCACCCCCTGAGTATGAGGCATATGGATATGTCACACAATAACTGTCCTGTGACTGCGCCTGTCCTTTTTTGCCTGCCAACGTCAGCACAGCCACGTCCGCTACAGTGCTTCATTTAACTTCTTTGATCGACCAAGGATACACCTTGTCACACGACGGCGTTATCAGATGAGGGTTGGGCTCTGAGTCAGAGCTGCTTGCTACTGAGACGCACTATGATACTCGATGAATGTTCTGTAAATTCGTGGAATTAATGCTCTGCAAATCTCATTTATTTATTTATATTTCCAACTCAGCCGCTAGGCCTGATGTGCATGGTCCAGTTATGATTAAAGAGGATTTACTTAAGCCTGTTAAAGATGCAGAATGATTTGGCCAATATGTTGGGCTATGTCAGCACAAGCATTTTCTCCATTCATTCCATTCACGCCTCCTGGTGCATCTCTCTCCTTTTCTCTCTCTCTCTCTCTCTCTCTGTCTCTGTCTCACTTGCTCTCCCACCCCTCTCTCTCTCTCTTGGACTCGCACTCACGAATGTTTCCTTATAAGGCTACAGCCCTCTGCTCTCAGAGACTGACATAAAGAATGATGGACTGAATGAGGCACAAATTGTCAATCAGTAGCACTGGTGCACAGCCAACCAGGTCGATGCCTCGATGTGTCATGTTTTTTTATTTGTTGAACCTCCTCTACAACTGCCATGTCCCAGTTTTTCTGCTTCTCTCTGCTGTGATATATCCATCTTTCCCTCCTTTCTTCCTAGCCTCTCTCTGCTCTGCGTCATAGCTGGTCATGTGACTCCCTTCTGTCTGCGCACTGTAGTGGCATCATCCAGTTATATTGTCATTCAGACCAAGTAATTGCAATTGGCTCTTTTCAGTTAAATGTCTTTTGCCACCTCTTTTCCATATCTTCTCCTACTATGTATTCCTAACAATAGCAGACTTCTCCTACAATATGAGAATCCATAAGAAGATTAGGCCCGACTACGGCTAATCAAAATGAAACATGAATGAAAAATGAAAGTCCTGGATGGGTCTATCAGGACAAATAACTCCTGCTGGGGTTTACTCTCTTTTTTCCTGCCTCCATTTGGGAGTCCTTCGTCTGTCTCCTCTCTGTGTAGCTTCTAAGTTCAAGGACAGTTTTCCCAAGACTGTCCAAACACTTGAGGAGACGATGCAGTTATCTCCTGCATACATTTTCGTTGCATCTCTTATCTGTGGCCTTCTGTCCTACTCCCTGGCTTTCGCTCTTTTGCCTTTTATTGCTTCCTCTTCCTCTCAACTGTTTCTTGTTGTGTCGAGTGCTTGATTAGTAAGTGCCATGGCAATGTTTGTGTAGCCCGCGACCTTAAGAACCCGATAAACCTGACTTTTTGCTTAGATTTTCTACTGTTAAAGTGTTGCTGTCTTCCACGAGCAGAACATACTTAATGAGCTTGGTTCTAATAGTTAGAAAAACAAGAAAAAAAAGATTTTAACATGAATTGCTCAGTGTGACGTTAATGACAGAATTAACTCTTGAAGATGTTGGTGATTATTGCTGTGATTATCATGGTAATTCTCCTTTTAATTTACAAACCACTCTGTCTCTGTTCTTTCATTTCCCATACTTAAAAAGTACAAAAGGCCATCTATGTTAAACATTTTCACTGGCATCTAGTGAATGCATACGAGAAGCATAAAATATGACAAGAGTGGTCACAGTCAACGTACTGTGATTAATCACCAAAAATTGACTGTTATGACTTTTATCAATACTTTTGCTCGTGATTCAAATTCTAATTACTTTAATATATGATACAGGGGTTCGGATTTTAAATGAGTGTCTCTGACCACGTTATCACTGCATGTCTGGGGTGAGGCCTTTGTTTCATGCCCCACCCACCCGACAATGAAGTCTCACGACAACTAAGCTGACGTTAACGTTCAAACTCATTTGCTGTTTGTGTCTTCCTGAAACTGCTCTCTGATGTGTAAAAAATGCCAAATGTGTTATATGTGCGTGTGTGCGTGTGTGCTTGTGACAACAAGGAAGTTATTGATTTTATACCATTATCATCATTATTATGTAACTGATAGGACAATAAACCACTCACACATTGTTGTAATGTATTTCCTGTTGAATATCTAAACCTTGCCAATGCCTTCATTTGGAAAAAGAGGTAGTCATCATTTTTGAGTTCCACTGAATGTCCAGTCCAGCAGTATTTCCCAGGATGAGACAGAGTTTCTACCTGCCTGTTACTTCAGATGCTGTGTGATGAATGTGACCATGTGATCCATGTGTGTTTCAGGGGTTTTCCTGATCCCCTACTTGCTGATTGTGTTCATTGGGGGCATTCCAGTCTTCTTCCTGGAGATTGCACTGGGACAGTTCATGAAGCAGGGAGGGGTCTCTGCCTGGAACATTGCACCCCTCTTTAAAGGTATTTATCTCTGTGTATGTTAGAGTTTATGTGACACACTGGGAGCACATTTATTCTCTCATGAAGGTCGTTTTGTAAATTACATCCCAACAAAACCCTCTGGCTTCCTCTCTCCCTCCCTTGTCAGGTCTGGGCTTGGCCTCGATGGTGATAGTGTTCTTCTGCAACACATACTACATCATGATTCTGGTGTGGGGCCTCTACTTTCTCTTTCACTCCTTCACCAATCCGCTGCCCTGGGCCACCTGTGGACACCCCTGGAACACCCTCAACTGTACACAGGACTTCCGCCGCGCCTGCCACAACCGCAGCGGTGCCCAGCCGTCAGCTGCTGCCACCCCCTCTTACCTCCTCTCCTCCACTTCGTCGCTGAACCTGTCGTCAGCCCAGCTCCTCTTCAACAGCAGCTGCGCGGAGGCTGAGGGCATGCGCTCCCCGGTCATCGAGTTCTGGGAGTACGTCTTAACTAGTCTAGCCATTGTCTTGGAGAAGTTCAACAGCATGTCTTAAAAAACACATCTTATCCTTTAAACTCAACGCCATAAAGATTTTAATACACCGATGGACCGGCACATTGAATTTTAACTTAACATTTAACATTGTGCTAATATTGTCTGCGCTATGGATGCAGAGTTTTCAGTTATGCAGACCTTTATTCTGATTATGCAGACATTGTTTTACGTCAGTAGCAGAATACAGTTCATTTTGTGGCAGCTATCTGGCATTTACAAGGCCTATAAAAGTCTAATTTGACTTACAAAATATAATTCAAATTGCAGACAGTGAAATTAGTTTTTGTTTGATGCGCACACCTTTGTCTTCTTCCTCGTAGACGTAAAGTGCTCCGTCTGTCGGGGGGGTTGCACGAGCCTGGTGACATCAGCTATGAGATGGTGTTGTGTCTCATAGCCACCTGGATCATTGTTTACTTCTGCATGTGGAAAGGAGTTAAATCTACTGGCAAGGTATGGTATTTTCTATACAATCCAGGATTCTTGGTGTTACATGTCACTGTTTAGGTTTGTGGAGTGCAGATGTATATTTGCATGGCTTCATGCAAAGGCTGAGATTATCGCAGCGTTTTGCCCTTTAACCCCCAATCAGCTTTGGTATATTGAGAGGATCAGTGTCTAGACTGAAACCCATATGAATACAAATGTAAGCACACAATTTATTCTTTCAAAGTTTGCTCATTTGTACTGTTGCTTTTTTTCTCCATTTTCTCACGTGTATTTTTGTATATGTGCCGCTTAATGCGTCGGTAAAGCTTTAATCTTCCACTGATCCATACATACAAAGTGTTCAGAATGGCTTCCACTTAGTAGTTAAAAAAATTGCCTCGTTCTTTTAATTGTGTGCACTCTTATACATTAGTATAATGAATGCATCTTTATTTTGTAGCACATGGAGATGTCTGTATTGCATACTTGTGTCTCCAGAGTAGCCAAAGCTCATGGAGTGAGGGGAAAAAAAAAAAATAAAGGAGATTGAGCCGGCCAGCGAGCTGTAAGCCGATTAGTAACTTTCCACCATTTAGATGTTGGAGAGCTGGAAAGGGGCTTTTCTTCCCATGTTCGCCCTTGATCAAGGCAAATATGTGCTTTCTCACTACTTTGCCCTTATCATACTGATTTAGCAGGGACTTGATGTTTCTACTTGGTAGCAGTGGACAGCTTTCTCAGCTAACTTGACTAAGACTACCTTTTGTAAAGGACTGCCAAAAACCCCTGCTATTGCAGGAGGTTTACAAATTGTCTGGCTTTCTATTTACAGGCTACCTTTTCTACAAAGTAACATGACAGGGCCCATTACACATCAACTACAGGAAGGACCTAATGGGCTTATACTTAAGACTTGACTATTTGCAAAGCAGGTAATTGCTTAATCAAAGTGATAAAAACATGCTTGGGTGCAGTTACGTTGAAATATTTGACCATGCTGATGGACCCTGTTGATAAACAGTAAACTTTTCTAGTTAACATATTAAATTCAACACATAGCTACATTTTTCAATGCACTGACTTCATGTAATGTGAGGAGATTAAATGTTTTAAGTGTGTAGTGTGGAGGTTTCTACTTCACTTAATGCAAGTTCTGATGCATAGTACTCAAACTTAACCTCCACACCCCCAAGTATACAAATGAGTAAAGTATCTGGAAGTGTACTTCACATGTCTGTTTTCCTTCCTTCTGTAGGTTGTGTACTTCACAGCTCTGTTCCCCTACCTGGTTCTGGTTGTTCTTTTGGCCCATGGAGTCACTCTGCCTGGAGCTTTAGACGGGATTGTTTACTACCTGAAACCAGACTGGTCCAAACTAGGAGAAGCACAGGTATAACTTTTCCATAAGCTGCACATGTTGTCTGTAGCAGCGTGACAATATGACAGACTTGTGCATTAAAATCTAAGAAACATTGGTCAACAGATTGTGAAACATCACTCTTGTTTCATTTGCGATAGGTGTGGATTGATGCCGGCACTCAGATTTTCTTCTCCTATGCCATCGGACTGGGTGCCCTGACTGCTCTGGGCAGCTATAACCGCTTCCACAACAACTGTTACCAGTGAGTTTAAACATACATATAAAGGCTTTCTTTCAGTCACTCACAATGAAGCACCAAAAGATCAGATTGTTTACTGGACCAGCCATTAAGCTTTATTACACTCGACCATATGTGATTACCAGGAATTATGATTGTAGATTTACAGATTTCCTAGCACTCACATCACAGATGTAAAGTCAGTTCCCTCCCCAGTCAAAATAGAAGCAAATAGGTTCCCACGAAGGATCATAGCAGTGCTCTCAAGCCCTGAGCAAGCTCTATTTTATTTTCAGGCAATTATTCTATTTTGGGTTTTTTTTTGTTTGTTGTTGTTTTTTTTAAATGTCGTAGAAATGAACAATAGAAGCTCAGTTAGGCACTTAATGAAGTTAGAAGACCCGAGTTCCATTGTTTCAACAACGCTGACCTCATTATTTCTGTTTTTGTTGGCTGATTGATAAGCTTACATGTGTTTACTCTAAGCAAACAGATATGTAAAGTTATTAAAACTTTAATGACGTAGGTAGGTCCACAGTAGCAATAGGGATCTTTTTTTTTAAATCCCAGCACTTGTTTGCATGTTTGGAATGCCCAGAATAGGAGGAACCTCATGAATATCCTGTCATATGACATTTTCGCTGCCTTGACCTTAATTGGAAGTTGAAAGATGAGTTCACATTCTGAGGTATGTCAGCCCAGCTCTGTTTCTCACACACACACTTAGAGTAGCCCAGAAATAGCTGGAATAGCTGTGTAAACTGCTATTGAGACTATTGAGATGTGCACATAAACAGCTCTCAAATGCCAATGTATAGGACATTTAGAGCTCAGAACTCAATTATAGGGTCATTTATTTTCTTCCAAACCACCTTTTTTAGCCATACTAGTAGTTTAGCTGTTGGGAGCCCAGTGTCAGTCTGTCCATCTGCTAGTCCAAAGAATAGAAAATATCTTGAACCTCTGGATAGACTGCCATGAATGCTGATGCATCAGTGGTCTTCACATGGCTAATGCTAATATGGCATGCTAATGTGCTAACAAATATTGCATGTGGTACAATCCACTAGCAAGAACAAAAAATAACATGTGCATCAAGCGTCTGTGGAACGTGTCGTTGAGAATCTGTTTGTGGTAATATTATTATATTATGTCACATGCTAAACTTTAAAATATTAATGTTCTATGTCTGCAAGATCCAGTAGTTGTTAATGTGCTGTTTTTTACAAATAACATGCTAATGTTAGCATTCAGTTCAAAGCAAAGGTGAGCCACAGTAATCCCCCACCCCATACACACACACACACCACATCGACGTTGGATTAGGGATATCTGAGGTCTGGGAGTTAGTTTCTCTAACTCTCCGAAACTGTCAGTCTGACTTTCCCACCCGTTTCAGGCAATGATTGGCCAGCTGTGCATTGAACATCACTGTCGCTCACTTTATTCAATCATGGCACGACCGTTTTTTGTTAACTTTAATATGAAGAGCTGAGCTGAAATTGTAAAACAGCATGTTGTGTGAATCCCTCGGGCTGATGATAGCTGAGCTGAGCCTGACAAGCAGTCTGACACGTCCCAAAATTATCAGTAAATAAACACTTTCGATTTATGCAACATCTTCCCTTCCCTACAGCAACAAAACCTTGACATTTTCCCACCACTGGTGGAAAGGTTTGTCAGAAAGTAGTTTTCTCTGTGCATAGCATTACGGCTTGATAGGGCCTGCTTTCTTAACCCAAACACTGACTAAGCAGCCCTCTTAAGTACAGTTTCTGATTGATAGACCCTGTTGACAGCAGACTGAGTGAAGTTTGTTCCTGAACACAGCCGCACAGCTGCAGCAGTGTTACGATAATCATCGTGGTGTAACCATTGCTTATACATTCTTCATATCAGAGCAGATTCTTGGCCGGTGTAGGCAGCTACACTTCAGGATAAACAGAAGGTCCTTCCTCTCAATGTAGACCAGATAACGGGGATGTTGCTAACTTCATAATTAAAAGAGAATTACATCTCCCACATGAATTATTATAACGTCAGATATATTTATATGGAGCAAGCAGTCAGCAGGGGTTTTTTTCCCTTTTGCTCTTTCCCCTCTCAGACCTTGAGACGGGCTTCCCCACTGGCATATTTGCTCCCTGCTCTCTACCTGCCAACTACAAAGACAACAGCAGCTTTCAGAGAAATTGGTATTGATCCCCTGTTCACCATCACAGTCTGTCTCTTCTGTTCCCAGTGTTTGTCTTGAGGGTCTTACATGAGCTTCATGTTACAGCATATTACGGTAGATGTTTTTGTCACAATATCATTCTCTGTTCTCTTTTCCCCCCTCTCTCCCTATTCCTCTTTCTTTCTCTTTCTGTTTCTCTGTAGGGATGCATTCTTGCTGGCTATCATTAACAGCGGAACCAGTTTCTTTGCAGGCTTTGTTGTGTTCTCTGTTCTGGGCTTCATGGCTGCAGAGCAAGGCGTGGACATCAGTAAGGTAGCTGAGAGTGGTAAGAAATGAAATGAGTGCCTAAAGCCCAGTGCAGTATTGTCAGTAAAAGCTATATTCCCTTGATGCTCTGCTTCTGACTCTGCTGCTTAATGTGCAGGTCCAGGCCTGGCCTTCATAGCCTACCCAAAGGCTGTGACTCTGATGCCTCTGGCTCCACTCTGGGCTGCACTTTTCTTCTTCATGTTACTCATACTGGGCCTCGACAGCCAGGTAATACTGACTGACTGTAGGAATCATTTATCTTAGAGGAACCATATGTTGATGTAAGGCATTTCTTTTGCTCTTTTTCTCTCACTTCCTCTCAGACAAGTGCAACAGGAACAGTCGAGACACATCACATGCAGTTTTAGCATTGCATTTCTTTGCAGTCTGTTTGTTGTGTGTCTGTTTGAGCCAGTGCCTACATCTATTGTTTTACAGCCCAGGGATTTGTCAATGAGCTTCTGTCTGATTCACACAGAGAGCGTTTGTCTGCTCTCCAATCCATTCATTTACTCTCACTTTCCATTCTCTCCCTCATTTCTCCCTCCACCACTCTTCGCCTGCCATATCCACATTGGCCACGCATATGCTGCCATTTCTAGCAATTAATGTAAAAATAGCTGTGCAGCTGCTATACTTTGAACTCATTGTGGATGGTTTCTGCAAAGATTCACGTGAACGTTCTTGCATGGGGAGACCGAGGAGGAGGTGTCTGGGTCTGAGCCGACACCCACCCACCAAATATCAACTGCATGTCAGATACATCTGCAGTGCGGTGTATCTGACATAGGATTGGTTGAGAAGGAAGGTTAGGGCATCAAACCCTGAACTAGAACATAAAGCCGAACAGCTTAATTCTTAGCATTTTTTTCTTTTGTTTGTTTTCCAGGATTGAACACATTGCGATTATGTGCGCATAGCATATTAATAGATATTGTAGATAGTAGACATAGATCAGTGGAGTCAGAAGCGTTTTTGAGATTTTACTCACCTCGTCTTTCTTGTCCTCTCTCGTTGTCTCTGCTCTCTTCTCACTCTCTTTTCCAGTTTGTAGGAGTAGAGGGTCTGATAACAGGAATCATGGACATGTTACCCCCTAAATCCGCCCTGGGCTCCCTGCGGCGAGAGGTGGTAGCTGCCATCTGCTGCATCATCTGCTTCCTCATCGACATGTCAATGGTCACTGAGGTGCAGTGAAGATTTTCTTAAGAGTTTGTATTCTTACCAGTTAGTTGGGATAGACATTTGTTATTTGGAGGCCAGCAGATTATATGATAACAAACTTCTGTAATGTCATTCTGAATAAAAAGATGAAAGGAAGTGCCAGAGTCTCTTACCTGAGCTTGAGATTATTATTTTAATGTTTCTTTTAAGACGCATGGTTTGCATCTAATGTTTAATTGAGCACAGTAAACCACTGCTGGCAGTGAATTGGGATGAAAGCCTAAACAGTGGAGACAAGGCTGGAAATAGGTCACACATCAAGTATTAACAAGCTGGTCTTGATGCTGACTGCTGTCTGTGTTTTTGTCAGGGAGGGATGTATGTCTTCCAGCTGTTTGACTACTACTCCGCCAGTGGCATCACTCTGCTGTGGCAGGCCTTCTGGGAGTGCGTGGTGATTGCGTGGGTCTATGGTGAGGCAATACATCCCAATTAAAATACGCACAGTGCAAGCCGCACGATTCAATGCATTATCATGACGTCCTTATGTCGTTTCTTTCAGGCGCAGACCGTTTCATGGACGATGTGGCTCGCATGATCGGCTATCAGCCCCTACCCTACATGAAGTGGTGCTGGTCCTACGTCACGCCTTTTGTCTGCGTGGTAAGTGCTGCTTTGTATGTTTTTCTACAAGTTTTACCTGCCAGTTGCCAACAGCTGACATTTTTTTTTGTGCATGTAGGCAGTATTCCTGTTCCACGTGGTGAACTACAAGCCCCTGACCTACAACACAGTGTACACTTACCCCTTGTGGGGTGAAGCGCTTGGCTGGGCATTGGCCCTGTCCTCCATGCTCTGTATCCCTCTTACTGTTCTCTACAAACTGCTGCGCTGCAAAGGCTCTTTGCGGGAGGTCAGTATGCCACATTCTCTAATGCTTGTGTTTCTGTTTGCAATCAGTAGAAATGTGTCTCCTTGGATACTGCCGCCACTCAGTGAGTTATTTGGTTTGCTGATTTCTCCATCACTCATTAGAGAGGGCTCATAAGAGAAGGCTGAAGCATCTGTCTGATAAACAGCTCATCGCCTCTTTGCCCCTCGTCTTTCTCCATGTAGCGTTGGCAGCACCTAACCACCCCAGTTTGGGGCAGACATCACCTGGAGTACCTGGCCCCGGAGAGCGAGGCCAAGCTGCTGCCCCCTGCAGGAACCAAAAGCACGCTGCTCTTTGAAAGCGTCATCTGATGAGCTGAGTCCCAACAGAGCACAGAGCCAAGGTCGCCACCAACATCAGTACATGCATACACAAACTACACGAAATACATGCACACCACCCAAACCCAGGAAGAGCAAAGCGCAGATCGATTACACACCCCTCAGTTTTAATGCTACGGAAAAGCCTTGGACAAATGGACCAAAGATTAAATGGGAGAAGAACTGAAATACACCCATGCAGTCATCATCACATGCTGATACACCCTCTGCTCTGCTTTCTGACTCTACCTCGCTGGCCCCCCCTCCCCACCCTCTCTCTCTGCTCCCTGCCTTTGTGCTGTCCCGTCTTGTCTCGTCCTGTGCGTGCAATGTGTCCAGTGTAGTTATGATATCTTCCCTTTCTGTGCCTCTGTCTGTCAGGGTTCCAACAGCCTCATCAGCCCCCACGTGTCACGCCATTTAAAAGCAGAATTTTAAAAAAGAACCTAAAGAAACTTTCTAAATGAAAGACCTCATATCCACTGCTGATATGCCATGGTCGTAATGTGTGTGTGTGTGTGTGTGTGTGTGTGTGTGTGTGTGTGTGTGTGTGTGTGTGTGTGTGTGTGTGTGCGCGCATGTACGTGCTTGTGTGGGTATGGTGATGCACCTGTGTATCTGCACATGCCTGGGAGTTCGACCGTGGCAGCAGTGTCTTCATTTACATGTGACATTGCTTTTGGCCATTGTTTTCTGTATTCTCTCAACTGTACAAAAGTAACTTCCATTTGTAAAATAATAATAATAATCAAATAGAGACAATGCATCACCACTTCCAGCTGTGTGTTATGAACTAACTTAAATATCCAGTGTATTGTAGGGTCTGTGAATCAGTGTTAACAATATTTTGAGGGGGTGATTATCAGTATTTCGACCTTAGAAAGAAAGAGAGAAATTTTTGGCTGAACTGTGCAAAGAGCAGGAGACCGGATTATGGGGAGGGGAAAGAGACTTGATGCCATGTCGGGAAAGAAGCAATAAATGACCAGCTAAAGATGGACGCTGTGTGTTTCTCAGACTCTTTATTTACATGGTCTCCTTCATACATTATTCATAAAACGTATGATAGAAATTAAAAAGTTGTGTATTGTGGCTCAATCCCATTGAAATATGTTTAAAAGGAAAGTTATTTTTCCAAATTTATGTAACTGCACATTCAAATGGACCTTTCTTGTACAACTTTTAAGCATTCTATGCTTTCAAATAAAGTAAAAAAAATGCTAGTAGTTGCTCCTAACTAATTTCATAGTTAGGAGCAAATATCTTTAAGTCGGCTATCCAAATCATGAATGGATATATTACAAAACAGTTTTGACGGTGATGGTAGCAGATGATAACTTGACACTGGATCCCAAAATAGAAGGGAGCTCAAGATGTCAGAGGAATCAGACATGTGAACACTGACTATAAATACACTCATGCTGTGTATTTACAAGCTTCTCCTCTGTTTAAATGTAACACCTATTGCATAATTTTTGCAATTCAGCTTATTCTTTCAGGCTTTGGGAGCAAGTGAGTGGTAGCGTCAGAACTGAAAACCCCTCCCAGAGGGAATGGCCTTGGCCATATCAATGACAAATATTTACATTTTATTGATTCGTTGTGGAAGACATTTCCTGTTCTGAAAGAAGAGGAGGGCCAACTGCATTGGTTTGACAATTTATAATGACAGACCAGTGTATGCACCCACACCATGGCCCAGCTGTTCATAGCAACACCTTTCATATATGAGTTTCAACTTCCAGTCAACCTTTCACTCATTCTCTCCTCTCTCACGGGCTATAAATACAGACTCCTATTAGTCCGGTGTTACATTCTCCCACTCAACCCCCGCCCGTCTCTGTCTCTCACACACACCACGGAGGGAGAGAGCTGCAGTGACGTATTGCTGGCTATCTCATTAGGCGATATCATAAAAAGCCCGTTGCCACAGCAACGGCTCCCTGTGTTTCCATGGCAACCAGCCGCCATGTCAAGGTGGTGCATTCTCCCTTACTGAAGAGGGGAGGAGACAACAATGACCAATGAGGTGCAGTGGAACAGCCAGCAGGCTGAGAAGAGGAGGAGGAGGGGGAAGATGGCGAACAGTCTGACCCCTGCTGGTCACATCTGGGTGGTGCAGGGCACATCCTAAAAAAAAATGACAAAGATTTAAGGCTGAGGGTGAGGACATTTAAGAACACATCACAGCAATGGCAAGTGATGAGTGAAGCTGAGAGAGGTTTGAAGTGTAATTTATATTCATAGTGATGAACTCACAACTACAAAGTCTGCATGCCCCAGTTTGTAGAGAATATGAAGCACAGCATCATGTACTGTGACAAAGAGCCTGCTCTTTGGGATGGACTGTGAGAAGAAATCTGCTGTCTCCAGCTGCTCCACGACACATGCTAATATTTGACCATACACACACGGAAAAGCATGCATGACAATGAGCCACCTTATGAATGCATGAGACAGAAAGCATTTTGCGATTATACACAGGGAACAGTGTGGCGCCACTGAGGCTGAGACCTTGACACATTGATTATCTAAAGCTCTAGTGCCTTGAGTCCGCTATTAAGACATTAAGTTTGTCTCTGTTTGGTCTAGTGTACCACTCACCTTGGCAGCCTGCTAGATAGATGTCCAAATCAATTTCTCCAAAGTCCCTGAATATCTGGGTGAAAAAGACAGATATGACATTAGGCTTGTTTTGTCTTCTGTTCTTTCATTTAGAAACAGACGATGAACATGTGCACCCTCCTCTCTTGTCCCTCATTCACTTATTTAACGCGATGATTAAACTGATGTCAACACACACAGATCCTGGCACACACATACATTTTTCAAGGTGTTCACGGTGACTGTGTCCACAAAACTGGTCGTGGAAAGGTCCAAGATGATGCTGTGCGTGCCTGACCCGCGGGCCCTTCCCTTTTCCTCGTCACTGTGTTGTGACACATGGGTGATGCTGTCATCAGTGCGGCCCACCGTGTCTGAATCAGAGTCTGACATGGTTGTGTCATGCTGGTAAGCCCAGTTTACTTGGCCTTTACTAAGACCACTTGTGGAGGTTTCTGTCAGGCTTAAGGCTACAACATTCCCCTCACTAGGTCCTTTTGCTCTTGCAGAGATTTCCCCGTCCTTCATCTCTAACTCCTTTAAAGAGACTGCACCATTGGACAAGTGGCCGTCTGCTTTATCCTGTCAAGTTGGAAAAAGTGGAAATTATCAGTTCAAGTTCATAATTTGTGTCATTTAAGGTTTCTCTAAATGTGTCATTTGACGTATTGCACTCGTTTCTTTGCCTTCTTTTTAGCTTTCTGTTTCTCTTTCTCTTGTTTACGCTTCAGCTTTGCGACTCGTTTCTTCTTCTCCACCAGCAGCTTCCCGATTTCTATTCCACTCTGCACAGAAAAAGCAGAGCATCACGTTAAAGAGGGAGAAGAGAAAGTGAGATGAGAGAGACAGATAGTGAAAGCAATTAAGGGTGCTGCAGACAGTGGACAAGCATTACATCTTGAAATCAAATGCACTTTCACACACACGAACACACCTTCTCTTGCAGAGCCTCCAAGTACATCTCAGCATTTGTGTAGCAGATAGTTGTGGATGAACGAAAGATTTTAATTCCTGGAATCTCTTTGGCCTGCAGGGACACATGAAGCACAAGGGTTCAGACACACACACACACCCGCTGCTCTGCACTCATTCGCACTTTCTGGCTCCCCCAGGTATTGTTTGACTTAATGGAGCTTGAGAGCTGAACTAACTATACACAAAGAGTGTGCCTGTAAAGAGTCAGTTCACACAAAGTTCAGAGGAGAAGCATATTTTTGTTGTATCTGGTAATGCAGATAGTTTTGGTTTTGTTTATCCTGTTTTCAAGAAGTTACATGGTCTCCTTCATACTTATAGTCTGATAAAAACTGTTAAGCATGAACTCAGTGATTGTTGAACTGTTTCATATCTTTCTTTGTTTTTTTATATATATATATAATTTGGGCAAACACATGTATGAATATGTATTAAGTAAATGTGATTTATCACAGAGACACTCTTACCTCTTTGTAGGTGTCCATGTCCAGATACAGTTCAGTGCCTAACACGTGGCCCAAGATGGAGTAGCGAGGTCTGAAAGGTATTACAATGTTATTCTTAAAGCGTTGCTGCGCAGTGAAAATCTTATCAAAATCTCTACTTTTGCTTGTGTGTGCGTCAGTAATGGGCAGAGTGGAGTGTAGTTACAGTTGCATTTTGAAGATGACCGTGAGCATGGAAAAGCCGATGGAGACAGCCAGACCCAGGTCTAGGTTGAGCAGGATGGTGCTTATGAATGTCACCAGCCACACCAGCTTAGACGGCAGCATAAACTTGGAGTCAGCGGGTTCAGCGTGCAATAAGGTTCACACAGTATTTAACTGAGCAGTATGGCTCTTAAACAGGACTTAGTCATACCAGATCGACCTTGTTGGACTTCCACAGCACGGGCACATCCGTGAGCTGCTTGAACATTCCTTTCAAATTCACTAACACTATTGTGGATAAAACAGCCTGGGGAGCACACACACAAAAACACACAGATGTATTTGAATATACCCACACCCCCCAGTGATTCTTAAATTCCCTGCCAAGAGAAATACCAAACTTTAGAAAGAAATGGCACTGGAGGGAGATTGTTACCTTGGGAAGATCTTCAAAGAGGGAACCGATTTTCAAAATTGTGATCAGCACAATGACGGAGGAAATCACTCCCGCAACCTGACAAGACACACACGCGCACACTTATTGTGCAATCAGTGGGCTCACATTGAACGTAAGAGTTCAATGTAATCAAAAGTATTAGTGCTGTTTGTGCACGTATGTCTGTGTGTGCTTGTATTTACTTGTGTTTTCCCCCCTGTGCTCTCCTGGACGAGGCTGCGAGACAAGGAGGAAGTCACGGAGTAGCACTGGAAAAAACCACCAATGGTGTTACTGAGTCCCAGGGCAACCAGTTCCTGAAAAAAGAGAAACACCAAGACACTGACAGTTGACACTATTAATACTGTGGGCTTTAGTCCACCTATGCCTCGAGTCTGCAACCTTGAGTTCAATAACATAATGCACTATTCATTACCCTTATAGCCGTGTAAACACATTACTGCCATGCTAAGGGCAGTGTCAAGCATATTTAAGTCACACTTGATTGCATAAAGTTAGTTGGGCATTAATTATTTAGCAGGCCAGCTCTTAGAGTCTGTGAGTGCTACCAGCCTGTGTCTTTCTTTCTCCAGAGCAGAATGATCCCAGTCACATGCCTCTGCAAGTGTGTGTATGTGTGAAGTCTGTGTGCTAAAGTCAAGAGCAAGAGGAGAAATATAACTCACTTGTGTATGTGTGTGCAGGTGGGAAACAGAGTTGCAGTGAAAGCACTGGTTGTTCTAGGCGCCTCCTTTGTGTTATTATATATCTCTAAGGACAAACAGGGTATTATGGGGTATGCACATCTTAAAAACTTCTTCAGGCGCTGCAACAAAGAGCCAACAAAAGGCAGTCTGGACACTGGCCTAATAGCACCCAGGTATACATCCAACTATGGTATACATCCTGGGTGGGTTTGTGAATTTGAAAGAATTATAACGTTAGTAAACAGACTTGTAGAATTACTTCATTGCACTTTCTGGCCAATGCAAACTACTTTTCGATCTAATTTCACTTTGTCATTAGCCTACTGGTGGGCTACTGCTACTGAAGTTGTTTAAAATGACTTGCATGTAAGGATACCAAACACTGATTCAATTAATATTCCCTGGAGTACACAAGAAACACATCAACATAAGATTGGATATATTTTTTGGGAAATTCACCCTTCATTTACAATAAAATATACAGTCTGTTCTTCATGGCTTTAGAGACGAGAGAAAAATGTGTTAAGTCAGGGTTTCGTATGACATAAAATCAATTTTGTTCTGTCACAGTGTGTCGCAGTATCTTTCTGATATAAAAGAGTGCATTGCTTGGCTAATCCATGTCGAACTGACTTTAACTGAAATGAACTGAGCACCTGAAACAAAACAAAAAAACATTGGCCTGTGGGGTTATTCTTGACGCTGCTGTCAGGGATTCAAGACAGCCTGACTATTTTTTGCACTGATGCGACAGTCATGACCAACTGTGAGCCAGCAGAGACTAAAATCTAATATTAGGCTAAAGTTTGACTCTGCCCTGTTAGAAGTGAGTCAGACAGTAGCAGAGACTCCGAGTATAACTCTCGCAGCTGTTCGTGAATCCCACAATGTTTTTGTGCATGCCGCTTTGTATATCCACAGGCTTATGTTTGTGTATCCACTCACCTGGTTGCTATCCACCTTGTAGCCATGTTTGAGAGCAAATGTTTTGCCCAGGGAAATGTTGATGGCGTAGCCCACGATGGCCACTGCAAAAGCGTCGCCTATCACTTTTGAGAACAATGTGGCATCTGGAGCACGAGGGGCCTTGAGCCTGGAGACGGAGGAGAAGGTGAATGTTTCGGGTTTTATCACTGTTGCCTTGTACAGCACGCGGAGTCCTGACACACAGGCATCTCTACAAAACAGCTCAGGGCATTGGGGCAGCTCACATTTCCTTATAGGCTGATAAAACCTCTCAGTTTTACAGGATTTTAAATCGTAAGCTTCTCACCTAAATGTAAATCTTGTATCTTAAACATCAGCAGCATGCGGGACTTTGCTGACTTCCTGTCTTGTTCTTCGCACTGACTATAATCCTGCTGGTCCTTAACTTACTTGGAAACACATCTATCTCCACTTTTAAGTTATTCAGAAACACACTTAACCTAAGACATTACATTAATCTGCTTTAATAGCCTAGTGTATGTTTAGACACACAAGTTTTATGTTTACTGGGCAAACTGCTCTGCCACTGCAAACTGCCAGTGTTTTAGAAGGTCGCTCACACAAACACACCCTGAAACATCATTCCTTGTCTTATCAACGGCTTCACACGTCTGACAAACAGGAAATGTGGCATTTTTGTGTGTGTGTGATCTTGTTATCAGTCCTCAGTCTCACTTCTTACCCTTGCCTCATTTTCTTCTGTTTTGTCCACACATACACACACTTACTTCACTTTTGGGGAACTCACACAGACATTTGTTTCCTGGAGGCCTAACCTAGACCTAACCACTACTTGCATAACCCTAATCATAAAACTAACTCTCCTTCAAGATGAACTTACCCAGTGGGAATCTCTCCAACCACACTGATGCTGTATTTACTCGGAAGTCCACAGAAATGGGTGATGATTGTCGCTGCTATGACCTGTTGAGAAAAGGCACCAAGTGTAAGACAAAGCCATCAGTCCCTCAGTCTAGTATGATAACTGTGGTCAAGATGCCCCCTGCTGGACTACATGAAACAATACACCTGGTGTATAAGTGAAAAAGCAGAAAGACAAAACAGTAAGGCAAAGGACTTACCACAATGAGTTCAATCGGGATGGGCAGAGGCAGCTTCTGTCTGTAACAGGCATTGATTTCTTTGACCACAATGAGAACAGCTAGCGCCACCAGGCTGACCACCAGCTCGGGCACTTTTGTCTCAGGCAGCAGCCGGCAAATATCCACCAGAGTCTGCAAGGAAAAGGATGGAACAGAGGAGGACAGCTGGAAATCAGGTGAAAGCAAACATAGTGTAAAAAGCAAAGAAGTGTGCACAGCTCTAATGGTGATCTGCCCACTGCTTTGGCCATCTTGCTGCCCCTTAGTAGTTCTTCCTTAACTCACAGAAGTTTCTATTTTTTGAGACTCTGCTGGAGATACCTGATGCTTAAGGATAACCCAATTCCACATTAAACACTGAGAAAACCAAAACAGAGGAAAGGTGCAACCGTTCATCATTGTGTAACATTGAAGTTATCACACATCTTTTGTTTTGTGATGCGTGAATTGATCTTAAATAATTTTTCAAAGCTTAAATCACACGAGGTGCTGAGGTTAGTAACTCCTGTGCTATGTTTCTGTGTCTGTCACAGGTAGGCATAATTTATGAAACTTTCGTCCTCCCCACCTTATGTCAGTTTGTATAGTTTGAGGCTGATGGTCCAGTGGTTCAGGCAGCAGCTTATCCAGCAGTCTTGTACCTGGTTACCTTGTGCTCCTTTGAAAACACACTTTTTAAAATGGTTACTGTGACACCTAAAATTTGACTCATAATCTGCTGCTAATAGAGGACATGTTGACATGTCACCTCAGGAAAATTACGTAGCTGCCTCTGTTTAAATGTCTTTTTTGTGCCAAATGGCTCATAGTCACATTATCACAGTTTACTGGGACACCTGACTAGAACAAAGCCAAGATTAACGTTATTAGCTTTTAATCAAAACGCATGCCGTGAAAAAAATAGCCTTTTGTTTCATTGCACATGCTAGATGAAACATTTATATGGAAGGAAGACAAACTTAACGTGAATATATTGAGAGCATAAGATAAGATAAGAACTTTATTGATCCCGCAGGAAATTGTTGTGCCAGGGTTGCAATACAAGGAAGCATACAAAAGTAGAAAGTAATTTAGTATTATAATTGTAGTGCAGGATAAATTGTTTTGTTCTATGTGGAGAAAGGGGATGAGTTTAAGAGTTTGATATTCACAGGGAGGAAGGACTTCCTGTGGCGTTCTGTGCAGCACCTCAGTGGTCTCAGTCTACGGCTGAAGGTGCTGCAGCAGGATTCCAGTGTGGCATGCAGGGGGTGGGACTTGTTGTTGAGGATGTTTTTCCAATTGCAGAAATAGGCTTAATTGTTTCCTGGCAGAGAGTTGGATAAGAAAAATCCATACCAATACTGTGTCTGTCTGTTAAATTTTAAGCTGGAGTCAGTAGCTGGTTGGCTTTGCTTAGCACAGCTTAGCACAAAGACTGGATTCAAGGGTAAACGCCAGGCCTGGTTCTGTCCATTAGTAACAAAATCTGCCCATGAGCACCCCAAGCTCTAATCTCACAAATTAAGACATTATTATGACTATTAACAAAACCTATTTCTGCACATAACTTTTTTATTTATGTTTGGTTTTATTTTTTCCAGATTAAACAGACGAGATGATAGTGAGCTTTATAGGTGCTGGTGGGCAGACTTTGTTACCTGTGACAGGTAAGGAGAGCAGTTTCCCTCCTGTTTCTAAGCTAACCAGCTGCTGGCTTTAGCTTAATATGTAACAGACAGTATCCTAAAATGCTAAAGGATATTTTTAGTTAGTTAGTCAGAAAGGGAACATCAGGTTCTGACATCTAACAGCTAGACACAGAAACTAAACATAGGAGCTTCTTCATCAGACTTGTCTTCACCCTAGAGGTACAAACAAAGCTTTCCTATACCTTACTGTCGGTCTATAAGTCAATCTCTTGTCAGTATCCGTGTGAGTTGTGTAGTGCGTGATGACATACTCACGTAAATAAGGGAGAGTGGACCAGTGAAGCGAGCCGGAGTGACTCCAAACAGGTACTTGAGCTGGGACACACACACGTGACATGCTGATGCTGTGGTGTAGCCTCGAACCAGGGGCTCAGAGAGGTAAGTGACCACAAAACCAAACCTGACCACACCCAGCAGTAACTTAGAATGGAAAAAGAAAGCGAGAAAGAGGAGTCAAAAGTAGTGAAATATGATTTTTGTTCAGTGCCTCAGTGCAGTCACTTAATGCTTTCAATTAGGTCAAAGTGGACACCCAAACACACCTGAAAGATTCCTGTCAGGACCGTGAGGGAACAGGCTATCTGTACCCTGTACGCATCCCTTGCATCCACGTCCACACTTTCTGTTCCATTAGTGCCATTTACAATAAAGTTAGCGTCTGGGGCCAACCTCTCCGTCACACTGCCGATCATGATGCTGACCACAGCAAACGTACCTGATTGTAGACACATGGTTACACTCAAAAACACAAGCAAAGATGAGTTTATTCCTGTTCTCGTACTTCTTTTTAATCGATGCCGCCTCCACACACACACTCACCTATGGAGATGTGTCTGGAAGTACCAAAGATGAAGTAGACCAGCACTGGGTAGAGGGAGGTGTAAAGACCAAACACCGGACGTAATGAGGCCAGCAGAGCGTATGCCATGCCTGGTTAAAAAGAAGGGAAAAGAAAAAACAGTGGCAGGTAAAGAAAATTTTAATTTAAGGAATAATCAGACATTTTGGGGCTTTTGTGCAGCTCTTCCTTTAAAGTGACAAGTTTGTTTCCACTGCACACATTCATACATACAAACCCTGTGGCAGATGCATGATGCCGACGCTGCAGCCAGAGATCAGGTCCCCCACAGCATTTTCCCTGAAGGAGTAGTGAGGCAGCCAGCCCATCACAGGGACCCAGCTCAGCACCGCATGCTTCAGCTTGGGCACCGAACACCTGCAGCAGCATTCCCAGAAACAAACACTTATATTCATATTACTGAGTACACAAAATTTCTCACTGAATGTCTCACCTGCAGGGGTGTGTGGAGATTTTTAGTTTCGGTTTTGTTACTTTATTTAAAAAAAGAAACTCTAATGCTTTTCAAAATAATTTAAAGAAAAGCAAAAAAACAAAAAACAAACCTAAATTAGATTTGAGAATTGCAACACCTGCTATACCTTTTATCAGTAGCGACACACGAGATAACGCCACCAAGTCAGCATGCTTCTGTTCACTTCTTACAACATACAGTCGAATATCAAAATGTGACAATTCCTGCATTACACCTTCACATGAATATTCATTTTCAGCAATTTGTTACACTGAGAGCACAGACTTATTCTTGCTGTTTTCTGATGAAATCTTACTACATCAGTATTTATTAGCTGAATATACTGCCTGTCTTATTGTAACTGCTAAAGAATTTGAGTCTTATATAATGTATCACAGGTTATTTTGAAAGCTTCCATCTTAAAGACACTGTGAATTTAGTTCACTCACTACACATCTGCATGCAAGAGTCAGTCATTGTCACTTGATGCTAAGAAAGCTTTTAAGGTCAGACCAAACGCATTAATATACATTGTTTGTATCACTGTTGATCTCAGTGTTTTCCAGTTGTCTGTCATGCCTCCCTCCCCTCCGTGTTCTCTCTGTTTTTACCTCAGAGACTCCTTCGCCTGTTCACCCAGGGTTGGTTTAGTGGACCACGTCCCTTTCTGTGCCACCTCATCCAGACATAACTCATTCAAAACCTTCCTTTTCACAAAATACTCCCTGTCTGAATAGTCCCCCTTTTCCATGTCTGTGAGATCAAATTCAGCAGAAGTCCATAAAGTCAATGTCTGTCTGAACTCCTTCTCTTCTGGATGAGGATCTTCCTTGCCTGAAAGCTGCTCAACAAAAGCCAAATGTTGTGCAGTGTGAGTGAAGCCTCCTCAGCGTTCTCTGCTGATTGATAGAGCTTGTTTTCGGACTGTGGGAGTGACTGTCCCGCACTTATAAGAGAGCTCAAGTCCCTGTTCTGCATAACCACGCACCTCAGGTAATGTGTGTGCTAATGTGTGTGTGTGTGTGTGTGTGTGTGTGTGTGTTTATGAATACCATGCTATGGTCATTAACTTGGTGAAGACCTGATGAGATGAACTTTGGTAAACACTGTAACTGTCACAATAAACCGGCAAACTGGTTTGTTTGTTTGTTTTCTTCCTTCTTAAAGCACACACGTTGCTCGGCTGTTTGGGTTTGTGTTTATGTCCCAGACTGCCTGAAATATCTTTATGGCCGTGAGTAACAACGTTATCACTGTCAGCAGGAATTTTACTTGAGTAAAAGTGTGGAGGTATCAATAAAATGTACTTAAAGTATCACACGTATGCATTCTGCAGGAAAATACCACACCCTGTGTTTTACTGTGTATTTTTGTGTAGTGTTGCTGTCCTCAGAAAAACAGCCCTCATTTCACCTTTGTGGTGACACTTTTTCCAGCTAATCCAAGATGGTTGTAAATAGTTTACTCATCTCAAAAAATAGGACAATATTCTCAGCCCATAAAGTAACTCAGTTTATCAGAAAAAAAAAGTAAATCAAATTCAATATCTGCACGTGGTTTTCACTGGCTCAGAAAGGTATGAAAACTGTAATGTGAAAAGTATAAAGCTGAAGTATAAATTTCCACAAATAAAGTGTTTTACTTCATACTTGATTAGATGTACTTAGTCTCACCATTGATTTCTCTAACATAAGCCGTGTTAAGTGTCCATACTGAATAATATAAGAATGTGAAAGTACCTAATGAATGTGTTTTATAGACACAAAAAGTGAAATAAGCTCACTGATGCATTTTTATTTAAAAAACAAACTCAAACCTTCCAGATTCACGATATGTAAATGTATCACTTTAGCTTTACCTTTGAACCAGGTAACCTTACAACACAAATTCATCAGTCACACCCGTGACAGGGCTCCCTTGGGTCATCTATTTGAGCTTGCTGTTGACCTGGTTAACGTTTAAAAGAGTATTGGTCAAAGTGAATTAGATTATTGATTGAGGTTTATCTTGTTCAATCTGTGTGGAAAAAGGAGGGAAATACACTCAAAAAGGGGACAGAAAGGTGATGGATGTTTGAGACAGGCAGGTTAAAATAGAGACAAACAAAAAAAAAGTCAAAATGTGATGAGAGTCAGTCTGTTGATCTCATAGAGTGGTCATCACAGCCAATTAATTGAATAAAAGAAGGATGTATTTAAAAAAAATGTATCTAGAACCTGTTTTTTTCTGAAGCTGTGCAACATTATTACTATTTTCTTAGACTGCACCCTGCACTCAGTATTTCAGTGCTTGGGAGGACATCTTTGTAACATGATTATGCTTCACATTAAACATTTTTTTCTACAGTGTTTCACAATTCATTTATGTTTTAGTGAAGAGTGTTTAAAGTCAAAGAAGAAGTGTCTATGGACAACAGAGCTGTAAAGTTTTATTGTATTTTATTTTATTTTAACCTTGGCTGAATTGTACCATCACACACTTTACATACTTAATTTCCTGATGCACCACTGTTCATAATCTCTTTGTGCTTTAATTCTGTATTTTTATGTTGGTGTTTATGTTCCCTGATAAATAAAATCTTATCTGTATGCAACTTGGCACAGGAGACTATTTCACTTTTCGTGACTGAAATGACTAACAGCAATAGATGAGTGTTAGATGTAAGAGGAAACATTCCTACACATATTAACCCAGGTCCCTGTCACACACATGTAAACGTGTGTTGTGAAAACTCTCGACTACTTTGATGACTAAGCGCCGCTAAAAGAACAGGTAGCACAGCCTGAGAGAACATTGTACAGTCCCTCCCCCACATCTCAACTCATTTACAGAGCAGAAAATGTCTTCCTTCACTCCTCTGTTTGCTCGCTATAGTTTTCATGCATTTTGAGTCACGACATGTGATGTTTAAGCGTTACAACCGGCTTGCTTGTTCTGTGCCTTCGTAGCTGGTTGTTTATTGGTAAGTAACTGTAGAAGATGCACCTGCTTGTTAATCACATCCATGTGGTACCCAACAAAAAAAAAAAAAAAATTACCTGACTGTCTTTTATAGGATAAGTCTGTTGATATTCTATATTTTATTATATTCTAAATGACAACGAATCCCAAAAAAAGACCAAAACCAGCAACTGATCTTACAAGTATGGTCTGTGTGGCTGAAGCATGATATATCTTATTCCTCCGCTCCACAGACCAGAAACTATTAGAAATGCATCAGTGACTCATACTATTGGGTGTCATGTCCCTTCATCACTGGAAATATTATCCGTTTACTCCGGCTTCCTCCCACAATAACAAAAAACCTGCACATTAGGTTAATCGGCTACTCTACATTGGCCCTAGGTGTGAGTGTGTGGTTGTTTGTCTTTGTGTGTTGGCCCTGCGATTGACTGGTGACCAGTCCAGGGTGTACCCCGCCTCTCGCCTGTAGTCAGCTGGGATAGGCTCCAGCTCCCCCGCGACCCTGACGGATAAACGGTATAGAAAATGGATGGATGGAAGTCTTTTTGGTTTTGGTGTTTTCATGGTATGTGTTGACTTTTAATAATGCCAGTGTGAATCTGTGCTGTTTGCAGGTGCCTCACCATTGTTGTGTTTCTGAATCTCATCACAGGTTTATTATCATCAGGGTATGGGTCATTGGGTCATTGTTCAAGATTCTCGTGATACCAAAAACCTTCTTTCTTGTTATTTTTCCTGTTAAAGGTTTTTCTGGGAGTTTTTCCTTAGTCAATGTGAGGGTCGAAGGGCTGAGGATGTTGCTGATGTTATGTTAAGCCCTTTGAGACAAACTGCTTGTAAAAATGGGATTTACAAATAAAGTTGTCTTGTCTTGTCTTGTTTCAGGTTTAAGGGCTTGTTTTGTTTGTTTGTTTTTGGTTTTTTTTTGTTTGTTTGTTGGGGGGTTTTTTGGGAGGGGGGGTAACAAACAGTATAAGTGAGCTGATCGAAGGCACTATTCAGAAAAAATAAACTCAGTGTTATCTTGTGATTTATGAGCCACGTGGGACTTTCTTTATTAACTCTTAGATAAATAGTGTGATCAATCATTTAACTGCTGAGATAAAGAGGTGAGGTGTTTGATAACCTCTTAAAAGTTGTAGATTTGCTTATGGCAGAAAGGTAATCACGTTATATTCTTGACCTAATTTCTAAAAAAATGTTTCATTTGTAGATAAAAGCTGTGAGAAAGGTTATGAAATATTAACGCCAGAACAGCTTGACATCATGTTAATAACAGAGGAAGCAATCATGTATAAGTTAGTGGTTTTCAAAGCAGAATTTACAAAGAGCTCTGCGGGAGAAGAAACAGAGCGAGAAGGAGATAAAAGAGACAGATATATAGAGATATAGTCACGCTTGGCGCCTTATTAGTCTGTACTATGAGCAAAATGCTAACGTTGAGTCATTCATTAAAAACCCCAGAAGTCAACCACATGGTGACGCATCACAGGGATTCATCCTCTGGAGACCATGAACGCCTCAGTTTTTGAAATATACAAACCAACACTGTCACTCTTAGAGCTACCCTTACTTACTAGGAATGAAAAAACTCACAATTACCAAATTAAGTTAAAATAATTTTAAAAAATAATAATGCTCAATTTAAAGGTATCAAAATCCTGTCATTTGATAATTAACCTCTGGTTTATACACAATACGTTTGTACGTTAACGGTTCAAAGAATTAACCTACTGTGCAAACAAATTTCAGATTCTCAGAAGCTCACTTTTGCACAAAATGCTATAAAATGGTCCAAAATGCGCTTTAAAATTTGTGTTTGTATGTTGCTTGTGTATGTTAAATATATATTTTCTTTTGCAGTTTATTAGAATTTTATTTTTTGCAATGTATGCAACTTTCACTTCATATCTCAGGCCCCCCTGAATCACACACTCAGCCAAAGGTCCTGATGAAGAGCTCTAATCAGAGTTGGCAGCGTGACAGCACTATCACTCGAACATGTACGCACGTTCACATCGGCACATCCTGACCAGGAGTCACTGATTAATCTGCACTGCCCGTAAACCGTAGGACCAAATTGTTTTTGTCCATACTGTTGTGTAACACACTAAGCTCAACTGTGCATGGAAACATGGTTAGCCTGAAGTAACACTTCCTGCCACAGTTTGACCTCCGACAGCCTGCAAAATGGTGATCATATGCTTTGTGTGCGCGGCCATCCGTGTGAATGTTTGACTGTACTGGCGATGGGCTTCATCACTTGTCCAGAGGCCACTGTAAAACATGCCTGCAGCAGTTTGCTAACCAAGGTGCCCTGATGCAGAGCTGGGTTCACACCTGGCAGCGTGACAGCCCTGACACAAGGAAGCACGTTCCACATGCACAGAAGCTCACATATACACAGTCTCTAGGACCTCAGTGCTGCTGCAAATACAATGACAAACAGCTATGTAACCATAAAATCTGATTTCAAGGATACTGTAACTGCAAGTGTGTTTCTGCTGAATCAAAGTTTGTACTTGACTACAGTCTTAATAAGTGATATGGAGGAGGTATAAACAAGTTGAAATCCACCTTATAATCTCATCATCATCATTCTTTGTAAAGCCCTGTGGGTGGATTGACATAGTTTCTGCCCAAGTTGTATTTTGTATTGTTGTTGTAACTGTATTTTGGGCTCTGCTAGGTGAGCTGTCTTTTGTCTACATAGTACAATAGCTCTATGTTACTCTGTCCATCTGTGTGTATGCAGATATGTTCTGTGCGTTGTTTATGTCAGAAGTAGAAGTAGTCAGATCATTTACTCAAGAAGAAGCACCAGCACAGCATTGTAAAAATAAGCCCATTGATAAAAATATTTTAATCAAAATTCTACATCAGTTAAAAGTATTAACATCCAAAATAAAAACACGTTCTGCAGATGGAATTTGCGACTGATGTATTGTCATATCTGGTATTGTTAAATTGTTAATACTGACTCATCAGTTTGCAAGTAGCATTTCAATGTTGCAGCTGGTATTAGTTTCAAATAGTTGGATATAGTTTTGCTGTTAATCCAGGATCTCCAAATCTAAGGGTGGAGCCCCTTCCAAATCATCACAAGATAAATGTTGGACATCATTAAAAGGGAGGAAAACAGAGAAATAGATTTTTTTTCTCTCTCTGAGAGGAACTGCCAACAGCTCAAAGACATTTGAAAAGTGACCTGAAGTGACCTTGCCACAAACCAAAAGAGTAGTCCAAAGCCACATAAGTAGCCTATAAATGTTATGCCACTGATTCCTGCAGTTTCTAGATGAAATCCATACTGATAAAACATAAGTCCCAGCAGACTCATAGACTGCTTGCCCAACCACCTCTTGAAACCTGAACAGACCAGCACCACTAGCACTTGCTGGTCTATTTAAAACCATTTTTACAACTGAGCAAGCTCTTGCCCCCACTCACAGGCAGCAAATAGCACAGACCACGTGACAGATCTGCCAACAGACAAAAAATACAACAACTTGTGAAGAGTGGCTTAAGACAACAAAGCTGACATCATTTCAACTCAGAAACTCCTGAGTCCTGACCCTGGACAGCCTCAGGACGCCCCTGGTATGATAGCTGCTTTATTTTTGTTACATGTGTTTAGCTAAAGTCATGCTAAAATGCTATTGCTCATGCTCTGAACTGACTGTGCATGTCTGCAACTAAACAAACACCACCTGAGAGGCTCCCGTCTGCTGTTTGTCCTCGTGTTTTACTGTATGTCACACATTAGCCTGTAGTTACATAATGCAGAAAATTAGAGACATATTTCACAAGGGAGACCCCATGGTTAGCTATCAGCTCACTATGAGCTTCGTTGTCTTTGATATGATCTGTTAGTAACCCTCACAGTAAACTACACTACATAGACAAAAGTTTTGGGACATACTTCTATAATTGAATTAAGGTGTGGTATGGGGCTGTTTTTCAGGGGTTGGGCTCGTCCCCTTATTTCCAGTGAAGGGAAATGTTAATGATTCAGCATACCAAGATGCTGTCACATTATTCCAGCATGACTGTGCCCCAGTGCACAAAGGAAACTCCATAAAGACATGGCTGGATGAGTTTGGTGTGGAAGAATTTGACTGGAGAATCCTGACCTCAATCCCAACACCTTTGGGATGAAGTCGAACAGAGATTGTGAGCCAGGCCTTTTTGTCCAACATCAGTGTATGATCTCACTATTGCTCAGCTGCAGGAATGGGCAAGAATTCCCACAGAAACACTCCAAAATCTGTGTTTCACAGCTGCAATGTTGTCTATGTATTTAGAATTTGATGTCATTAAAGTCACTGTTGGTGTAATGGTCCTGTGTCCCAATACTTTTGTCCATTTAGTGTATCTGTGTGAATGGCGACACGGGTCTGTGTTGGTCTGTATGTGTCTGGTGGTGACCTTTGACATTCTGTCTTGAAGTAACTGTTGGTGTAAGGGTCAGGTGTCCCATTACTTTAGTATATATTCTGTATATTTTCAAAATAAAAGTACAATGAAATACAAGATTAAACTAGTTTTCTAGCCTTTTTTTGTTCTGTGACTCCTTACTCCTTACTGAACTGGTACAGCCATCCAGTGCAGTGGTCTATGGATGCACCAGTGCTGGACTCTGCTCAGGCAGAGCATGGCTCACTTCTGCTCAGGCAGCTGGAGAGGATGAGAGCAACGGAGGAGCTCACCGATGTGGTGCTGCTGGCAGAGGGGATTGCCTTTCCTTGCCACAAGGTGGTGCTGTCTGCATTCAGTCCTTACTTCCAGGTAAAGTGGCTTCTGAGAGAGACAAAGGAAAATACAAGATTATGCAGCCTGCAGAGATCATCTATTAATGATGCTATGAGGCTGTAATTGTACCATGTTCTATTATTTTGATGAAAATTTGTCCAGGCCATGTTCACATGTGGTCTGAAGGAGACCCGGGGAGCAGAGGTGCCTCTCAGAGACACTCCTGCTCAGAGTCTGAAGCTACTACTGGATTATATGTACCGAGCTGAACTTCCTCTTTCCAATGACAACATCCAGGGAGTGGCTGCTGCTGCCTTCCTGCTCCATGTAGATGGAGCCTTCAGGTGGGTAAAGAGACTGGAAATTGACCACTGCTCCAAGACTCATTCAGTTTCCCTTTATATTACAGGACATTGGGGGCATCTAAGTGACGTTGGTCTTCGGCAGTGACCTTAAGTATTTTTAAGGTACTGATAATATTTTGTGGCCCATCTCATTGTAACTGCTTTAGGTTGTGTCAGACCCACATGGAGGCCCACATGGACCCTTCCAACTGTATCGGTCTGCACCACTGGGCTAAAAACCTGGGGGCCACCGGCCTGGCTGACTGCGCCTTGAGATACCTCTGCCAACACTTTGCAGAGGTGGGTGGGACATTCAGTATTAGCAGTGTCAAATATTCTCTCAGCTTAAACATGAGATGAAAAGACAACAGCAAAAATACTGAACAACAGCAGCTGCAACAAGAGAATTACATGAACATGGTACCAGCCGTACTCATTCTGTTTTTTAGTGCTTCCTTCCTTACTTAATCAAGGGTCTAAGGACAGAGAGTGTCATTCACTGTACAGATTGTAAATCCCTTTGAGGCATTCATCTTTTGGGCCACATACTAGAACTGACCACTGACTTGGTACAGATTTTTACTTTAACACTCTTTACTACTACTACTACTACTACTACTACTACTACTACTACTACCACCTCTCCCTCCCCTTTATCTTGTTGTCTCAAGGTTTGTGAAGAGGAAGAAGTGCTGGAGCTGGATGTCCAAAGTCTTGGAGATCTGCTGGGTTCAGATGACCTCAATATATCACAGGAGCAGGTTGTGCTGGAGCTGGTGTTGCGCTGGGTGCAGAGGCGAATGGGGGACTCACATAGTGAAGCCCAGGCCGTAGAGTTACTCAGACATGTCCGGCTGGAGCTTGTGGACCCTGGATTCCTCCGCAAAGCCAGGAGGAGAAACCCGGTGAGAGATGAAACAGAAAGAAAGAGCATGTAATAAATGTCAAGACACCTTATCCACATACTGTATGTCAGTAGACTGACTACTACATCCATAAATGGATATTCCAGGTATTGCTGCGGGATGCTGAGTGTTTTGGGATGATTGACGCTGCTCTCCAGACATCAGGTCTCTGTGAGATGTCAGCTCCTCCTCGGCCAGCCCTTCGTTACGGCATGGAGACCACAGATCTGTTGCTCTGCTTGGGTGGGGTGAATAAGGAGGGAGTGCCTGCCCGCCGTGGAGGACGTTCTGACCTCAGTTTTTGCTTTGCCCCTCATGGCAGAAGAACCTATTACATCCCATCTCCATTGAGGGGCTGTGGAGGCATGGGACAGATCACAGCAGGGGCAGTGACACGAGACAACAACATCTTGGTGGCCATAGAGGCAGAAGATCAACACAGGATGAAGAGGGTGGATATCTACAGGTGTGTGGTTGTGCGCACACACACACACACACATATATATGTATATTTAGAATGGCACTGCATTTTACACATTTTTATTTTCCAGGTATGATAATTCAGAGGAGAACAGCTGGGTGGAGCTGTGCTCAGCAGCGTACAGGGACATGTATGCTTTAGGGCTGATAGGCGATGCCCTCTATATGATAGGTGGCCAGATGAAAGTACGTAATCACTACATCATCACGGACAGTGTGGAGAGGTGGTCGCTGAAGAGGGGAGGCAGCTGGCTCAGCTTCGCCCCTCTGCCGCTCCCCTTAGCCTGCCACTGTGTCGTCAGCCTAAAGGAGCATCTCTATGTGCTGGGGGGCTGGACACCACAGGTACGCAGACCTGTGCAGTAGATGATCGTACTCAAGTGTGCTTGGGCAAGAGGACATGGGTGCATTATCAGGTCCAGGCTAGCCTACTGACAGCCAAAAACTAAAAATGTTTGCCACAGTTATCAGTAAAGGCTTATTTGTTTAAAGGCCCTGAAAACATACATTTGCAAACACACTCTTACTATGAACAACAGGATCCAACATGACCGCACAACTCCTTGACAAAGGAGGGATAGCTGTAGTCTGGGACTGAGCAGGATTTTACAATATTTGAAATAAAATGTGTTAGCAGTTATGGAGTTGTTTGCTTATGTTGCCAGGCTTGTCTGTCAAATTTGATCCAGTCACAGACAAACCTCATATATTGTATTAATTTTTCTAAATTATTATTACTGCTTACTGTTTATACCAGCAGCATATTTTTAGTTTTATTTTTACATTGTTTCATTTAGCATTTTTTGTACCTGCCTGACACTCTGGGCTGATCAGTTGGTGTATCAGGAAGTTTGTTTCTGCCCTCTAGTGGTGGCACCAAAAAAGATTTAAAAAGACACTACAACACCATCACCCAGATCAGACCCTGGGGTGGCAACAGACGACTGAACGACTACAACAAACCCTTAAGCCAATGAAAAGATTTGAAATTTGTGATAATTTATGTGGTTATCACAAATCCTACAGAGTCAGTGTAACTCTCGTCTCCTCAGTCCTTCACTCGTTCCCCTCTGCCACTTCTAATTTCTCATCTGTCACCTCAACATCCTTTTCTTTTCTCCCGCCTTCCGTCCAACTCAACCAGCACCAGCCAGATGATGAGCCTGACAAGCTGAGTAACCGTGTGTTTCAGTTTGACCCTGGCAAGGACAGGTGGGCAGAGTGTGCCAGTATGAAGTACTCCAGGTACCGCTGCGGCACGGCTGTCCTCAATGGAGAAATCTACATACTCGGTCAGACTACAAGACAGACTGCGGGCATATTCTTAAGTATTTACTCTATATGAGAAACAACAGAGCCACATGATGTGTGTGTGTGTGTTCTTCAGGTGGCATAGGATGTGATGGAGAGGACCACGGGCAATCACGTCGCTGTCTGAGCTCTGTGGAAATTTACAACCCAGACACTGACACATGGAGGGCAGGACCAACCCTGCCCACATCTTTGCTCTCCCTCCGAACCAACGCTTCTAATGTAGGAGTAGTGGAGGGGAAGCTCTATCTCTGTGGATACCACAAGGGGGCAGGTCAGTCAGTGAATGCCTGTCAGTGATTTTTTTTTTTTTTTTTAAACAGCTTGTTTTGAGTGGTCTCTCAGAAAACTTAGCCCTAATAAGTTTAACTTCAGGCTGAAATGCCTGCTCTTTGCACACTTGGATCTGCATCAGAGTCAGGGAATGTCAGATAACTGGTCAGGCGGTATCTCTGGAAATTAGATTTTGGTAACTTACATATTTTTCTCTCATGACTGCAGGTCGTCATGAGATCATCACCAAGGAGATTCTGGAGTTGGACCCTGCAGACAATGTGTGGACGGTGGTGGAAAGACGAGCAGCCATGCACGACAGCTATGACGTCTGTCTGGTGGCTAACCTCAATCCTCGAGACCTCCTCACCCCCTAATTCATCTCCTCCTGACTCTGAGCAACAATGCCAGGAGCGATGGATGTGTGGGAAACAAACTTCTGGCATTTAAAACTCAAACAGCTTCATCCAAACCTGGCATGACCCCTGGACTTCACATGTACAATGTAGCAATCAAGGAATCTTCAAACACAAACAACAAAATTGCTTAGTTTCTTTGGAAATGACACACATGACCTTTACACGACCATTTATATGTCTGTTTCCTCATTTTCCACCCCTGCGGTCAGTGTTTGCTTTAGTTTAGGCAAACCACTTGAACGCAAGTAGGGAGAGACTGTGATCTTGATCAGAAGAAACCAGTGCTGTCCCATTTTGGAAAGTATATGCTTATTCCTCTTTTTTTTTTTTTTGGCTTGAGAGTTAGATCTAATATATGAATCTGCTATTTGCATAATCATCTCTTGGCTTCAGCTTCACACTGGGCAGATGCAGAGTGGAGTCAATCCTTTCTGCAAGGAAGTGAATGAGAATGTTCCACAAAATGTCCAAAATATTTATTTAAGTATTTAAATAAATGATAGATGCTGTCATAGCTGTGGTTAGGTCAGTCTATTTTAATTGTTAGTAAACCATGAGAATGATTTACAGATCAGCAGGCTGCTAATCTGTTACACAGAACTAAAAGGGGAGGACTTGTTGGGTTGTGTGCTTACATTTGAGCAGCTTGCTTTTCTTCTTTTTTGTCAGCTATGTAAATTAGTTCCTGTTTTGGACTTTTTGTACAGTAATTACTTGTCATCCATGTAAAAAAAAGTGTATTACTGATTGGTAAAGAACAAATAAATGTTTCATTAACTGTAACAGTGACATTTTAGTCACAACAATAAAGACAAGTACATCTTATTGTATAGTGGTTCTGTCATACTACATGTTTTCATTTCCATGTCCTTTATAAGGTTATATGTGGAGTCATAACAACTTTCTTTCTTTATTATTTATACGTTGGTATGAAGGAAAAGAAATGCATTTAATCGTGCTGGATCTGCCATAACTCCTTGTCTCTGACTTCTCTTTCTCTGCTTACTCCCAGTTTGCTCAGTCTGTCTGTTTTTCTTCTCACCGCATGGCAAAGCATCGACAGTCACGTCCGACTGAAGTGGTGGATTTAGGCTGAGTGTCTGACCCGCATGACATTCCGTACATGCCTTCATCCCCTTTTTCCTGCTGCTGAGCCGGTCAAATGTGAGCCCTCGGAAAACCCAAAATGATCCCGAATGAGTGTGACGCGCCGGGATGTTGCTATGAGAGCTGGCACAGGAATGAGGACGCTCCACCCATCGCCCCGGACCATGTGGTTCCCATCGCTCCTGTTGCTGTGTGTTTGAGGAGAGGGAGAAGAAAACAGCCGCTGCTCAGATGGATCGGACGGACTTTGCGCATGTTTAAGCCATTAGACTAGTTTGTGGTTTTGATAGCCCTCTATATGGGCGACTTCTTGGTCACCAACAAGTGCCTCAGCTGCTTTTTTTCAGAGCTCAAAGTAATTGGGGGATCCGGTCCCGGTGAAGGCTGCTCCTGACAGGTGCGCACAGTGCGCTGAGAGGATGGGTAGACGTGAGGCGAACAGCAGAGACGCAATGAACACCAGTGGACACTCCGAGCTCGGCTGCCTGCAGGACGCGGCATCCCGGGGCCACCATGTCGGTGAGGAGTCCCGGAGGCCGGACAGCCACCGTCCCCGCAGCGCGGACAAGCGGCAGAGGAACTCCGACATGGATGCTGTGGGTCGGGCACCGACTGCCACAGCGCCGATGGAAGTGAAGAAACACCAGCACAAACACAACTTGAAACACCGCTACGAGGTGATGGAGACTCTGGGGAAAGGAACCTACGGCAAAGTGAAGAAGGCGGTAGAGAGAGCAAGCCTGAACACCGTGAGTGCTGGTGCTGATGATTAAACGTGATTTTAAGCTTTGCACAGCTGTGTGCCTCTCTGTTATGATGTCGTGACATTTAAGCAGGCGGAGTGAGACACATTTACTGAGGATGATGCACAACGATCAACATGACGGTCTGCTTTTGAAAGCTTTACAGATAATGTGATTAATGTGATGTACTGATCATGCTTTTGTCTTCCTGGGGGGTATTCAGCAGTATCCCCGTTTGTGTGTGTGTGTGTGTGTGTGCTCCAAGGTTCGTTGGTGTTCCAAGAATGTGGCCCATTGGTTATTAAATATTAATTTAGAGGTGTAGTTAAGCTCCTGAAAGGTGTGTGTGTGTGTGTGTGTGTGTGTGATGGGCTGATGCTGAACCCAGTTCTTGCTTCCTGTGCTGCCAGGCTGAGATGCCTTTGGTCTGACTCACTCAGCACTTGAACAAGGGGATATAATTACAACAATAGGTCTCCTCCAATAGGAGTCCGACTCCTTTTTACCAGGACACAATCTCTCTCTCTCTGTCTCACACACACACACACACACACACACACACACACATGCTCAGACAGATATAACAATGTAATATGTTTCTGTCTAATTTTACATTGTGAATATTGGTGTTGCAAAGCAGACTGTGGAGCCAGATTACATCGAATAATTGCAGGTTTATGTCTAGAGTCAGAGTTTAATCCCTCAGTCTGCTGTGATTAGACCACAAAGAGACAGATACCGGGTCAACTTTGAATTCCCCTTCTGTTTTTTTTAGTCAACAAACACACTGTAATAGGGATAATCTTTTTTGCAATCAGACTGTGGAAGTGAGACTGGCATAATTCCTCTGGCTGCTTTCACTGCAACTCTGAGACCTACATCTGTGAGAGAGAAAGGACAGAGAGAGGGAGTGAAAGACAGAGGAGAGGACCAATAAATGGAGAGAGGGAAGCAGAGATGAAGAGCAGTGTGTGTGTGCGCGCGCAGGGTGAGTGGGTTTGGTAGGACAAGGGGAAAATGCTGAATTCCTTGAGCCAGTAGCCAGCACATACCAAGGATTCTTTGAAACAAAACGGACATTATTTTTGGAAACAAGACCAGGGGGCTGCTGTTTGAGTGCGGGAAGAAGGCAGAGGAGGAGACAGTTTTAGAGCAAGACGGAAGAAGAGGAGGAGGAAGAGGAAACATTAGCAATGGTTTGAGATTACGGTAAAGAGATGACCTGAAATTGTTCCTGTGTGCAGGAGGTGGACATGACTTCATACAGGATGAAATTCAAGAGAAGGATCATGAAGTCTTTGCTATGCAGGGTCACTAATCTGTGCCATAGGTCACTTACACGGGCTGGCAGCCTGATTTGTCTAAGTGTTAAAGTGTTTTAAGAAACAACATTCAGCAAGTATTTTTTGCATAATGTAAATGTGAAACCAGTAACCAACATATTCGACTGTTTTGTCTGTCAAAATCAAAGAATAGTTTGATATTTTGTGCTTAGTTCTTTGCCTTGCTGAGAGTTAGATGAGAAGATTGGTGCAACTCACACACTGTCTGAATGAAGTAGGAGCAAGCAGCTGTTAGCTTAGCTTAGCATAAAGATTGGAAATAAGGAAAAAGCTAGCCAGGGTTCATATGAACGTAACAAAATTGAACTACCAGCAAGTCTGAATCTTGCTAATTTATATGTTATATTTCATTAGATTTTATTTTGTTTGTTGGCCAGGAGCAGTGAGCTCCTGAAGTTTTGTCATCAGGGGCAGAGACTCCAGGAAGTTGCCACAAATATACATTTTGACAGTTATGGTTTACAAACAGATCTTTCAGGTCTTTCTCTTTTTCTTGTCTTAAGTGAAGCTAAGCTAACCAGCTGCAGGCGCGGTCTTTCGAGGAAGCAAACTAAGAGTAGTTCCCAAAATGCTGCGATAACTAAACTGTTTGTCTTTGTGAATAATCACAAAAAAAGCAAACCATGCCAATCTCTGTTTCTTGTTGTGCATGAATACATTTGGATGTTAGCACTGAAACAGTATTTTTTTTTGGGCCTGTGGGCATTGAGTTTTTGCACACGTCCATTTGCCCTCATCAATATACTAGTACTCTAGTAGTTCTTGTTCCTGGTTATTGTAGCAAGGGACAGTGTGTGCATAGCTGGATGATGAGGTCAACAGTCTGTTTGGCAAGAAGCCTGTATAATCCTGCTGTTAAATCTTTCACAAATGCATCAAGGATCTTTGGTGATGATCAGGCTCTTCGGATGTGTTTGTGTGTGTGTCTGAGTTCGTCTGTTAGAATAACAGGACAGGAAGTTGATGAGTGGCCATAATAACTTCATAACACATGCACTGACAAAACATCTGCAATAGCCCAGCAGTCTAAAGATTTATGCGGTGGGGGAACATTGTTGTCAAGACACAAATAATCCACTGGAGCCAGTGCAATAAATATGAAGGAGAATAAGATGAGGAGATGAAAATAAATGTTCTACTTTGTCTGGTTTAAATTAATCATGAAATGGCTGTGTTGAACACTGTGCATCTCTCTGTACATATTGTACATTTTGGCTGTAAACATTATTAAACATCATAGACATTCTCTAATAATGTAAAATATCTGATTACAGCTCCATGACTCACGCACATAGCTACTTATGTTTTCTATATGCATCCTGTTACAGTTTGGCACCTGTGGACGAGAGCTCACACGCAACGCAGTGTTTGGATGAACAAAGAAACATTGTTTGCATGAAGGATACTTTAGAGGTCATACTTAGACATGACTCATACACAGCACTTTTGCATGCACAGGGGTGAGATCATACACACACTTTGTCCACGCACGTGCCTTTTTAAAAATGGTCTTAGTACCCTGAAGGCTGAACAATACCCAGAGTGTGTTTTTTCTGCTCTGTGCTCTACTGATCAGGCCTTAATGGCTTGTCCGGGGGGTAAGTCAGAGCTTAGGGTGGTAAAACAAAAACCATTATGCCCTTCTTGACATTGTTTATCCACTCGTTTTTTGTTGTTTTTTTTTGTTTTTTTTTTGCTTTTTATTATACTTTATTAAGGGAAATTACTTCTGTGCATTTAACCCATCACTGATTGAAACAGACACACTTGCAACATGTAACATGCAATGAAACACACAGGGCCAGTGGGCAAATTGGGGGGGCCTGCTCAAGGGCACATCAGCCAACTAATGGTGGCCTCTAGGCCACGGCTTTTCTCCACCTGTTCGCTGCTGCCCACATCCTCCCTCCACATCCCTGAAGCTTATTTCACATTCTCTCGTTCCCTTCCTCACATTTCTTTCCCAGCCAGCAGGTATTTGGGTCAGAAAGCATTCGCAAACATGCAAATGTACACATGTTAATAGCTCCCTCAAGCTTGGACATGTGCCAGGGAAGAGTCTGGAGATGTGAAAAAAATTTTCATATATCAATACGTGTTTATAGAAGAGACGCAAACCTAAATTCATGAATCTTCTCAGTCGCTGGACAGTGTCACAACAGTTGCAGAGGGTCGGGTCAGTGCTGGGAGTTCCCTGGAGTGTGTTTGTGTTGTGTTGCATAACTATGGTGGTTGGTGGAGCGTGTGAATTGTGTCTTCTCATGTCTCGTAGACGTTTTTCCGGCAGCTGAGAATGCCGGAGTTGTGACCTGGAGGAGAGGCCGGCTCACCCATAGGGACATTATAGGGGTTGACAGAACTGTACACGTGTATGATCAGGACTTCGTTAGGATGTCAGTCCTCACAAAGTAGTCCTGAAGGGTAATCCACACATTATAGCACATCTCTCACTTTTTTGGTGTCCACTTTGGTGACAGTTACTCTATCCAGAGAGGTTTAGGGGCTCATGTTGGGGTGTCTCTTTCAGCTCTATGTGTATGTTCAGGGGTTGGGGGTTTAGTGGTTTGGGGTACATTGGGGTACGTTGAGTACTTGGGATTAATGATGTAGAGTGTGAACAGTGCAGCTGTCAACCTTCTGTCTCTGAGCGTGCTGAGATCACAGAGGATCCACTCTCATCATCCAGCCCTTAAAAACCCACATAATCACCTCTAATACCCCGAGATTTAATTTGTGCATGTGTGTGTGTGTGAGAGTGCAATTGTATCATCACTACTTATGTCTTTGTTTCCATGTGTGTACACAAGTAGTGTGTGAACCATGCATTTGTTCGCTCTGCTGAATGATATGAGTTTTTGTGAGGGAGGATGAAATAGTTAACGGGTGGGTTTGCAGAGGAATTAATTAAAGAGGAATCTGTTTACTGGTGCCAGATCTTGTGTGAAAATGGGCAACAACAACAACAAGGGTGGCACGTATCACTAGGGTAACGACCCCTGATAAACATAGACTGTTTTCTTGCTGTGGAAGACAAACTCTAGAGCTCTTTTAAGGTTTTATACTTTTCTCTGTCAGGTGGCGATCAAGTCTATCCGCAAGGAGCGCATCACCGACGACCTTGACAGAATTCACATCCAGAGAGAGATCGAGATCACCGCCTCTCTCAGACATTCCAACATCATACGCGTCCACGAGGGTAAACCTGAAAACACACACATCGCATACGCTCACAAAGAACAACAAAGAATTGATCTTATTAGCAAATATCCCGTGTCTGTCCCAATACAGTCTCTCACTCTAAATCTCCACTGATCTGCAAAACCTATTAAAAACACATCACTGAGACAAGTACACTATATAGACAAAAGAATTGGGGCATCTGACCATTACACCCACATGACATTGTATTCTACATATAGACAGCTTTGCAGCTATAACAGCTTCCACTCTTATGGTAAGGCTTTTCAAAACATTTTGAAATGTTTCTATGGGAATTTTGCCCGTTCATGCGCTGACGCTGGATGAAAAGGCCCGGCTCACAATCTCTCTGAAAAACAGCCCCAAAAAGAGGTCTGTCTGGATACTTTTGTCTATATATTGTAGCTTCACTGTTTGATACAGTGTTGTTTCATTACCACGAACATGCTCACAGTAGCTTATTATGAGTTAACTGTCCTACCGCTGTAAACATTGACTAGCACTTCTGCAAATAGTCCAAACAAACGAATGAAGTACTTACTGCAGTTTTGAGTAAGGTTTACGTTTCGGATGGTAAAATTTAATCAAGTAAGCAATCATATCTCATGAAACTCATCCACAAATTTTGGTTACAATCAACATTTGAGTGTACAGCTGGAAACAGTAGAAATACCCCCAAAAGACTTACAGAATTTCAGAAACACGGACATTGATCTATAGTGAAGAAGGCACAAATACTCATGTAAACACATATGTGTAATGCCGTAGTGTACATGTGTCCTGTGTCCTGTGCAGTTTTTGAGAGCCGGGATAAGATCGTGATAGTGATGGAGTACGCCAGCAGGGGAGAGCTGTACGATTACATCCAGGAGAGGAGGAGACTGCCAGAAACAGAAGCCAGAGGCATCTTCAGACAAATCACATCTGCTGTCCACTACTGCCACAAGGTTTACACACAAAGACACACACACATGCTGTAGATATTAATTATTATTATAAACTTTCTACAAATACACCACTGGAATTCAGTATCAGGGAACCACATGTAGGCACGTGCTGAATTGCAAGCTACAATTGTATTCAGCTGTGCGCAAGCAAATACAGTACCACTAAATCCACTAAATCCTAATCCTAATACTGCAGGAAAACTTGACTTGAGTTTTTAGATCTCTCTGGGTTAAGAGCAAATTATCCCTTGGTCGTTTTTAACAGTCACATACTGACACATTTAACAAACACGTTGCCTCCTTCCATCCATATTAGTGCGAGCCCTGGCAAAAGAACAAATTCTTCTTTGTTTTTGTGTGTTTAATGTTGTGTACATAATATCAGCAACGGGGCCAGAAAACAGGATTTATCAAAGAAATACATGAATCCTATTAGTACAAGTGCAGTACAGAAGAGGTGAGGATCCGGGCCTTGCAGTCAGCTGAGTTGGATGTGACAGACATGTTTTTGTTTTTATATCAGTCTTATTTTGGCAGCTTGGCTTCTTTGTGAATCCCTCACATTAAACTCAGGCAGGGAGGTGGATTTTGTGCTCCTCTTGCCCTCGAACATTGTCCCAAAATAGATATGAATGTTCCGGCATGAATGAATTATTGAATGTGCCTCTGAGGTATGCAAGGCACATGGAGGGATTATTGAGACTTCAAGAGGAGAATGAAAATAAATCCAAATCACTTGCTGCATTTTTTTTTTTTGCTTTTCTCCAAATCTGTTCTGAGTCATTTAAAAATAGCAAGCATGATAACCAGTTTAACCACATATACTTCCATTGCTTTTCTTTCTCTTTGTCTCTGTCCTACATTCACGCACACGTGCACACACAGCTTACAATCTGTGCATACTGTGCACAAAAGACTGTCTAAGGTCATGGGTCATTTCCTCAACTTAAGTACTCTGAAGAGGATGTAATTAACAAGAGAAAAGAGGCTATTCTGGCTCATTAGCCAATGGCTTTAAGAGACACTGACAGCAACATTTAAAGTTTCTCTGCGTCAAACAGCTTCCTGGGTGGCCGCAGGTTATATAAAGCAGCACTGTCTCTTCTTATGATATGCTACCCATTCACTGTCAGGGAAACACAAGAGATTCTACAACAGACGTTTCTTTCCAGTGCGCTGTGGCTCATCTTCGCCAGGCTCTGCAGCCTTTGTGGCCTCTCGTTGGCTCTCAGGTGCTTAATGCCATCAGGGATCAAATCGCATCTCATCAGACAAATTAAACCAAACAAAGCACTTCCTTATGCCTGTCTGTGATTAAACAGTCTGAGAGCCTTTCCCAAGCCCCTCTGATATGTTATACACATGACCCTGCAACACGAGGAGTGGAATGTTAATGGTTATAAAATTAAAATAGATGGAGGACAAATGCCTTGCGCACCATAGGCACTGTTTATATTGTAAACTTCACATCCTTCAGTCTAATGTTTGCATGCAGAGAGAAAACATCTGAGTGTAACCTGGAAAGAGGAGCAGCAGAGGACCTCATGTGCCTCTGCTCTTTTGCAGAATGGTGTTGTGCATCGAGACCTCAAGCTGGAGAACATCCTTTTAGATCAAGATTTGAACGTAAAGGTAAGATCGATTAAAACATACACAAAGCAAGCATTAATATCCCTTCCCAAAAAAGAAGTGTCATCATGCATGTTAAAGAAAATAAAGAGTTTTCATTCTAAAACAAGATATTTATCCCTGGGTAAAAGAATAGACATCCTCTGACAAAAGTACATCATACATCATGGATAATTGCAGTTTCTTATCCGAACACTCCTGATTGCACTTTTCTTTGCTAACATAAAGGCATACATCTTTATAATGCACACATTCATATATCTCAGGAAACAGTCTTTTTCTACTGGTGTATTTAGCATACTGGAATGAAGTTGCAAACAGTGCAGCTGGTAATGGATTACTTTGCCAGCTCCAACTTAAAATGCAAACAAAGTGCTCATTCAGAACATACTGCCCACAGTATTTGTATGTGCTGTTAAGCCATGCACACTAAACCAGCATAAACATAGTGCCAGGTCTTACAAAAGAATCCAGGGGTCATTTTTTGCCTTATTCGGGTATTCCTCTCCTTATATGGGACCTGCGGATGGCCAAAGGGGAATGCAGGGAATCCAGTGGCAATCGTGCCAATCGGAGGGCTTTAATATAAGTACACTCAGTCTGACCATCAAAAGAAAACACCGTGCGGAGGCCTCTCATTCATACCAAACCGCAGGTCCACCACATCAACCTCTCACAGCTTCCGCTGCAGGAAATTACCAAGCCTCTCTGCAATGCATGTGCGTGTTATGTCTGCACAATAGCTGCTTAATGGCATATGTAGAAGACAGGCTTAGCCAGACGAGGTCAAGTTTGAAGTCACAGATTATAATTTAACATCAAATCAAATTGTCCTTTAGTTTTTTAACTGTTCTTATCTCACAATAGGCAGAAGTCTGTGCAGTAGTTTTTTTTCTGTTTTTGGTGCTAGTCACACCAAATTTCACTTTCTTCTGACATGGTATTATCAGCTCAGACATTTGCCCCAGCAGACAACAGGCTACCTTAGTACATCAACGGGTGGTCTGTTTCAGTCCAGCATGTGCATGAGAGGCTGTGGCTGCTCACAATGGGCCATGTAACTCTCAGACACGTGTACAGGAGTTGTTTTTATGCAATGTCTTATACAAGCATTCGACCTGGAGGAATGTCTCTTCAGGATACACACGGATACGCTACAGTATGCAAACACACAAACACACTGTAGGTTAAAGAAAGTAAAGCTGTGGAAACTGCACAACTCAAATGCGCAGTCTACATATCATTAATGCCACTATGCATGTATAACCTCAGCTCTTAAATACGCTGTGACTGTGAGGTCTCCATTCCCCCGAATGTCTGTTCCATGGAAATAAAGCTGTCATGAGTATTTTTAACACCAGAGGGGCTGATAGTGAGCTGCTGCTCATGTTAATAATCTCTGCAGATAGAGAGGAGCCTCGGTTTGTCTGCTTATGGCTCTTGCAGTCTCGAGTGAGTGATTGTTCCGTTACGTGAGCGTAAGCAGCCTGATGTTTATGACCCTCTTCTCTATCCTCACTCACACTTGCATTGGCAAAAATCTGAACATACCTATTTATGGCTCCTTTAAAAGTAATTGCTTTGAGTTATTGTGTTTTTGCCACATGAGTCAGAGTTCTCAGTTCCTGCTCACTGAAAAGGAATCTGGATTGCTTGAGGATGAGTGTGATGTGTTGAAGTGATTGAGCCAATGAGATTTTTAAGTGTTAAAGCGTTCCCTGTTGTCAGCTGGTCAGTAGTTATGTCATCGGTGGCTGAGAATCACTGTCACATGAACCCCGTTGTTTACGTGACACAAACATATGAACACATGAAAAATTCTTAATGTTGTGATAGATGGTTTATGTAGTTTTTTTTATGTTGTTGTTTGACTGTATTTTTACAGAATTTTGAAGGTTTCGTGATGCTTTTGTGACAGCAATAGCCATGGACAAAGGCATTGTATTTTTGGACTGGGAGTCTGTCCATCCGTTTGTCCTTCCATTCTTGTGAATCCCGCAAGAACATCAACAAGGAATTTTGCAAATTTAGGCTCAAGGATGAACTGATTAGATTTCTGTGGTCAAAGGTTAGCTTTAACTCAATAATTTATATATTAATTATGGCAAAGTTAGGATAAAATCATGACATGATGACATTTTATATCTTAAAGGTCAAAGGCCAACTTCGCCATGATGTCATGATTTCTGCAAAAACACTTCTGGTCCATATTGAACATCATAGTTCATGGAAATGTGGTATCCAACATAGAGAGTGAGCATATTTTTTATTTACATACATGGTGACACTAATATTGTGTATCCACCTTGAAAATTGTATAGATCTTTTCCGCTATCGGGTTGAAGATGTATGTGAGGCATCCACGTTTTGTTATTTATCGCTTCTTTGCAGCACCATCCATACTTGAAGCACTGTAGTCCAGCATTGGTTTTGTTGATATTGATGGTGACTGTCTGACTGACCTCTTTAAGTTACTACGTATATTATATGAGTCTACACTGACATGGATGTAAACTTGACTGCTGCACGGACGTGTACAGCTGCGAGTCTATACTGCCCGCTTAACTAGTCCCATTTTTAGCATCACTTACTGTTGACCCTTTTTTACTTATTTTATTTCATTTATTATTAGTAGATCAATTGTAATGAATACTTTGTGTTTTCATTTTGGCGGTCACCTGAGTAACACCAGTGTCCACTTGAAATATCTGTTACTGTTTTGGCAGGACATAGCTGCAGCTGTGATGTGACTTGTTTCATTTGATATTTTTCTAGTTTCCATTCTAGTGATTAATAAAGTTACCAAGGCTTATACAAGCTCAGAAACAGTAGTAGAAATGAAATGTATTATTTTATGTTCTTTCTTTCTCTGTTTCTGCAGCTGGCTGACTTCGGCCTTTCCAATCATTTTCAAAAGGACTCTCTACTTCAGACCTACTGTGGAAGTCCCCTCTACGCTGCCCCAGAGATAGTGAAAGGACTGCCCTATCAGGGACCAGAGGTGGGTCAACACACCACCGCCATCGCTGGTTTTCGAACATTATCATAGTATGTCATTCATGTTGAATCAGTCTTGATTCAGTGATTATAGGTGTACTGAAAAACCAAGTAAAGCATTTCAAGTTGTGTGCGGTTAAACCAAAACAAAGAGCTGAAAGATGTTAAAGTGTTCCATAGAGCTGTGGGAAACTACACAGTCAGGTGATAATCTTCTGTGGGTTTACCACCTTTCATGTTACACTTTAAGCAATTTTTTAAGCAAGTATTTATTAATGTAGCTTTAAAACACTGATTTATCCTTGCATATGCTGCAGAAGAAACATAGTAAAGAGGTCTGACAAAACTTAGTTTTCTAAATGTCAAGATTTCTATTAGATTTACTAAAGCTGAATGTGATAGAAACATGAGGCACATTTCCAGACACTCCTACTAAAACTTTTGTCATGCACCACCTTATTTGAGTTAACATTTCTGAGTTATGTGCATGGCCTGTTCTTGACTATGAGCGTTTTATATGCTAGGTGGACTGCTGGGCACTTGGGGTGTTGCTGTATGCCCTGGTGTACAGCAGCATGCCATTTGATGGGGCCAGTCACGCCACACTCACAGAGCAGATCAGCCAAGGCCGCTACCGTAGACCAAACCCCCCCTCAGGTAAACTTTGTCCATGTCTCCATCAACATTATATAGTATTTCTATACCCCAGACTGTCAAATGTGATTGTTTTGTGTGCTCTTCTTACTATTACTTTATTAATTACATAGTTTTAGTCAGTGTAGCTGCTATAAATAACTGTTGACTCTGTTTTGTCCAGACGCCTGTGCTCTTATCGACTGGCTGTTGACGGTGCGTGTGGACGAGAGGGCTACAGTAGAGGACGTGGCCAACCACTGGTGGGTTAACTGGGGTTTTGAAGAGAGTGTGTGTGACTGCCCTTCACCTCCACACCAAGAGTGCCCCTCTCCACTGCTGGCTCGCTACATCGATTGGCAGAATCGGGTCGCAGCTACCAGCCACATGACTGCTGACCCAGGGTGCGCATCCTCAGACTCTTCATGTCCACCTCAGCATTCGCCCCATCCCTTTTACTTCAGCTTACCTCTGAGGAGCGACCGTGGTGGAGGAAGGGTACGCGGAGGAATGTCAAGCCTCAGGAAGTCACGCAAGGAGAATGCAATTCCCCAGACTGCACTGGGAGCTTGTGGTGGCGTTTGTGCAGCAGATGCTTCCTCCCCCGCGACTTCTGCCACTTCCACCACTGAAAGAAAGAAACCCAAAGGTATTCTTAAGCCCCAGAGGAGTTTTGACTCAGTCTTTCACAACCCTCCTCAAGAAAACTCTGATGTCCTGTCTACCACTCAGCCCCCTCCCTCTACATTCAGTCAGCCCTCATCCAAAATGCCAAAGAAGGGGATACTTAAAAACTTGTATGGAGGGGAGTCAGGTTATAGCTCAGAAAGAAGGATCTCTGGAGCGGGACTTAAAGGGAGTGATGCAGGTGATATGTTCTCCCACAAACAGCACACTTGTCTCCCAGCGGCAGAAGACAGCCCCACCATGCGCACAGAGGCAATAAGAAGAAGGAAAGGTATTCTGAAACGCAATGGCAAGTTTTCTCACAGTCTGGATCTCCCTGATGACCACCAGTCGTCTCCGTCCTCAGCTCTCACGATATTCCCCGAGGCCCTGCAGCAGCTCCTCCATGCCGCAGGGGGCCCCGAGGGTCGCCGCAGTCGCCCCTCCAGCGTGGTTAGCGAGGATAGCCTCTTTTCCTCCGACTCCTTTGACCTACTAGACCTCAGTGCCCAATCACGTCGCAGGATTTTCTCCCAGGGAACTCAGCACAGTGCCTGCAGCTCCGAGGAGGACCTGGAGCAGCTTAGAGCGGAGGCAGACAGGGTTGATGAAGAAGGACAGAAGGGAATGCCAACATAAACCTAATGAATGAAAGCCACATCAGTGTGATGAAAAATTGGACTGAATACCAGTCACTTTTCTGTGCTAATCACTGCTTGCCATTTCGAAAATTCTCTAATGAACTCTGACATTTCAAGTACGCGTACTGTCAAGCACCGTTTCTTGGCATATTTGTCTGTACCAAATCATAAACTAAACTGTTTTCACCGATATTTAAATTGCATTCTAAATGCGAGGCAGTACAGAGAGTGACAAGAGTGTTAGTGACACCTAAAGGGGATCTAGTATCTGTCAAATTGCAATGATGGGACCTGAATGTGGCAGAATGGACAATTCATTTTATGAACTCACTCTGACCTCACCTGCACAAAAGATGCTCTTTTTAGATTTTACAGCAGATTTCTGTTCAGGCGACCCACAGAAGTCTGGTTACTGTATTCTGGTAAAGTTAGCACTATAGCTTTTTGAAATAGATGAGAAGTATAACTGAGCACTATCTTTGATATGAAATTTCTTGTCAATAATGACAGTAAACTGACATGATTAAGTGTGTTTTCATCCACCTGCTTTCAACGCCATTCTGCACATAAAAACCCTGGTGTAAATACTGAAAATTTGAATGAAGATGTTTTCCACTGTTTGAGGTCTGACTGGCGCTCTTCTTCTGAAGTGGTGTTAATGGCCCCCAAATGGAGAATTAGCTCCACCTCCTGTTTATGATGCTCGATGCTCTCAACTCATATTTGTCGCATAAATTTAGTGGATAGAAACACACATTAATTTGCATTAACTTTTGCAGATTTTTTTTTGAAAATATGGTTAAAGTTTGTGTTATGTTTAGACGTAAACTTGACTATATTCTGCTCTGTTGTGAGGATCAATTCCGCCAAACTTTACAGTAACGCTTTTCTTTACCCTATTTCATAAGTTCTCAGTAAAAATATAGCCTTAAGAGGATATAAGAACATTTTAAATGTTTATTGCTGTACAGTATTTGACAACAACTTCTCCTACAAAGACATATTACTACAACAACTCTGTTCTACTATATTGTCATTCATTCTCTGTTTATACATCAGCCTCCATTTACGGGTGCCAGTAGGTGGGGGTTATAAGTTGTTGACAGATAAATTAGTAAATGCTTATAACTGCTGTTAACCATTCATCACTGGCTATACATGCTAAAATGGGGAAAGTTAAAGTAAAGCGTTACCTATTTCACTACGTTAGTTTTACACAGTAATGTACTGTGCACAATTTGCTCCTTTGCACCAACAGTAGATGGATCACATTGCTTTTCACTGTGACATCACCAGTGCTGCTGTGGATGTTTAACTAAGCGATGTATGCAGTAGATGTAATTTTTCTGTCATTTTCATATTGTGAGGAAAAAAAGAATTCTGTTAACTTTGTTCAAGCATTTCATACTTTTTTAATTTAATAAATTATGTGAAAGTGAATTCTTTCTCGTTGTTTGTCTGGTGAAAGAACAATTATATTAAGACGAAAAGGACATTTGATGACAAATCACACTTTTACTTTAAATGTTACTTCTTCTCTATCCTTCTCTACTTAGGCCCTGAGCATGACACAATACAGAGAATTCAAGGAACGTTGTTTATGACAGACCAAACACTATCCATAAACACAGAGCTCTATTTACCCTACAGACTGTTTTCATTATGGTTCATGTACTTGAATAAAAATGTATTTGAAAGAAGAAAGCACTCAGCAGAAGAGTTCAGATAAGGCTTCAGGGAAACATTTAAATACCATTTAAAGTCGGTGGTAATTTGAGGATAAATATGTCTTTGAGTTCTACAAACGTCGCTTCACTTCAGGTTTACATTTTGCTTGATCATTTTGTATTAAGAGAGGGTTTAATACACACAAAACTACAGGTTGGAAAAAGTAAGTTATGAGTATGACGCATGCACACTTTCCTTTAGTTTCCTTTATTGGCTTTCACTAAGTACTTTTCCAAACACAGAACTGTCTAGTGGAGAGAGCCCATCATCACTGTCGCTCTCTAGGTATCCCTGCTTTAGGACATACTGTATTTAAGAATTACATTGACAAAATTCTCAAACTTAACACGAAATCCATTCACAGGTTATTAAATATTATCAAAAATCTATATGTGTCATATTTCCTGAAAAGCTGCTATTTTAACATGAAACAAAGCAGTTCACCAGCAGGTCTTGTTTTGACATGGAGACATCTGGTATACCTGACATATGCACAGGGCTTACTTAAAACCATCCACTTGCATGGTTTTAACACATTGAAGTGTTCTTCCTGTTGCATAGTCTAATGACTTTGATGTAAATGGCTGATAGGTGGCAGAAAAGCACTTTGTTCAATTGGCCAGTGGTGGATGAAGTCCAAAGCAGATGACTGACGGTGACAATTCTAAACAGTCAGTAATCTTCTGTCCTGTTACATATCAGCTGCCATTTAGTGTTTAGCTAAGACCAACACCACATGCACATGACGGGCAGATGGTATAAACACAATTATTGCTGTATATGAGATTGATCTAATTGATAAGATGCTAAAGTGCTCTATTTGACAAACTGAGCTCTGCAAAAGGCAAAACAGGGCTACAGGATTAAGATCACGGAGTCTGCCCAGTTGTAAGGGAATTGTGAAAAGTTAAAAAATTTAAATCTTATAATGGAAGACAAAGATGAAAAGAGTGAATAAAAAGTAGATATACAAATATCAACAGTTCTGTGACAACTTCACAAAACTGAAAAACTGCTATTGAGTGGACCTTGAGGTGACAAACAAAATGTGGATGCTTAATTTTGTTGCAGGTATATTGTATACAATAATATGTTTTAAACAAGTAGGAAGTAGCATTTTAAGTATGACCTTAGGGGACATTCTTAGAATTCACTGAGGCACAATAAGGATATTAATACAGGTAACAAACCTTTTGAATTTAAATCCTTGTCATCAAAAGCTCTTTATATACTTGGGGATATACAATGTACAATCCTGAAAGGCTTCCACATTTTCAAGAAGTCTGTCTGTTGTTTGATATACCAGGTTCATCAATGTCTGTATGTATGCCCTGAGTCCTGCAAGGATCAGAATTAATGGTACACCCATGCAGTTATAAAACTTATTCTTCCTCTCAAGCAGGGCTGCCCAAAGTGGGCCAATGTTGGCTCACAATAATTCTTGATTTGCCCCACCAGACGTTTCTAGTGAAAAAAAAGACATTAATCTTAAAAATTATTATAAAATTTGTATTTATTACTATTTAATGTTGAGTTATAGATTTTACCTACAGAACATTTTATAGTTCATAAAATATAATGCAGTGTTAAAGATTAAACCAGTGGTTTTTAATTGTTTTATGACCCCTTACAAAACTTTGCCTTCTTTGGGTACCTTGTCATGTTTCCAACCAGAAATCTCACCAAAGACACATTTAAGCCTAAACCTGAATCTCATGGGGTATGAGTGGACAGGAAGCTGCAACAACTTTTAAAACTTCTCCTTACAGCTTTTTGTGCTATAATGGTGAAATTTGAAATGTAAGTCTTGAAGCATAAGCTGCATGAACCCAGGAATGGTCTCCTTCAATAAATGGCTCAAGAAACTAAAATGAAGACTTGGATTTAATAGTCAGGGGAGGATAACTGCAGGGTAACAGCAGATTAAAAGCATTTAAGTTGTCTGTGGGGCTCCTGTCAATCACATTGACGATTTCCCTAAACTGCATGGACTTGGTGACTAAGGACTTAGAAGATGTTGAAGTATTCCAAATATCTGCAATGATTGCTAATGCAAACCAGGGGGACGGGGTTCACAACTAAGTCTTGCAGGCCAAGAGGCTTTCTGATCCCTCACGTGTGGATAAAAGTACCATTGAGTGAACAAAAGCCACCAGACTTAACTGGTTTTCAGGCTGATTACTGGGGCTCAGGAAGTTAGGGAACAGTAGCATTATGATGGAGAAATCCTTGATTACCCACATGCTGGGGCTACACGTCCTTGAATTTTTTATTTTGTTGATAGGACACAGCCCTTGGAGAAGAAAAATTAAAGAACAGATCTAGATGTTGTAGATCATCTCACAAACGCTGGATAGTTTAAACTCTAGTAAATCATCATATTTTACGAGCTCACATTTTGCATGTTACACTCTAAAGTAAGAAGAGCATTAAGAAGTATATTAATGTAATGATTGATTAACTGGGATGGATCTTTCTTCTCTTGGGTTCTTGAACGTAAATTATATAAATTATTTACTATACAATATCAAAAAACAAGTTTATGGAAAGTGGGGTATATTTGTAAGCCTTGTGGGTTCATGTGCATTATATGTACAGTAAGTCTAAATCTATATGAAAATATTTATGTCGCTGTGGGTAGGAATAGGTGCTTTTCTAAAGTTTTAATGTTGCTTTGTCTGATTTTCTAACTAATTTATGTTAGTTTGTGCAGCAAATCTTCATATTTTATACCTCTAGTATAAAATCTTCATATTTTATACCTCTAGTAACTCTATTCCCAACTATTTATTCAGCAATCTGCTAATTTCAGGATAATTCCATGCATTTTTTTTTTTAGCAGTAATTCTGTTTACATGTGATTAAATGTAAACTAAAAGTTCTGTAGTCATTTCTGCTCAGTAAAATGAAATCAAAATAAATATTGTGTTTTGATGTTTTTTGTTCAATAATCCCTATACAACTAAAATTTCCTTTTGTTTAAGGACCTTGGCCCCAAAATAAGATCATATCATCTCCATGACGCTAAGAACAACCATTCAGTCGTGTCAGATAACAAGTCTGATATCAGCTGCCAAGGCCTCTGAGGTTATCTGACCTTACAACAGCTACAGTGTAACAGAGTGATATCTGTCTGCACTGAACGCATCTTAAAACTTCCATCTCTGACCTTAAAACCAGAACATCTTTACTTACAAGACTAAGTAAGAACTGATTACTTGCAGTTGATAGAGGCATGGCTATCATGCTCCCAGTTTGGATACGACTGGAGGAGAAAATCGCACATAACCTTGAGAGACAGACTCATCTTTTATTCTATGACTGTAAACAACACCCAACTAACAGTGACAATACTGTAATGTTCAATGTCCTCTTTGTTGGCATACAAATACTTCAGGATACACATACGAAAAGGCGAGACTATATCAACGTCATAGTAAAGTAAATCTTTGGCACGATTGTTCAGTCCCCATGTTTCCTCAGCTGGAGTTCATATCTGATTTTGAAATTTCCGTCCAGGGTTTAGCACAAAAGTCATAATCAAAGAGAAATGTGTACTTAGTGGAGGACAGCCAGTTTTATCGGATCACTTACTGTAAAAGCACAATGAACCTAAAAATGTAACACCAGCACCATCTTGTGGCCTTTTGTGGTAGTTGGCCAACGTGTATAGTGTACAAATCAGCATAAATACCAGATAGTGACAACAGCTGTGCTCTATCATCGAGACAGAGAGTTTCAATATTTGAAATGATAATTATGAATCACTACCATGTTGTTGCCAAAAGCAAACCATGATGTAATTCTGCTGTGAACAGTCAGTCACACTGACTTAAAATGTCTTTGTGTGAAACTGGATAGTACGCAGTATGTCTCGGGGCACTGCTTTATTCAGCATACAAAGCACTTCCAACTTATCCAGTGGAGTCTGTCATTTGAAGTGAACAATAGGTTTGTGGGCTAGGGAAGTTATATATTTGTTTTGGTATTTGGCTTTGGTGTTAGTCATATGAATCAATGTGGAAATGACTGATTAGACAGTAATTCTGAATTAGATTGAATTTTGTTTGATGTAAATTTTTTGTGTTTTTGTTTGTGGTCCCAACTTAGTTATACAGAATATTTCCTTGCCTACGGTTATTCTCTGTTCATTTGTCCATTTGTTTTCTCTTTTGCTGGTGGCATTTTTTAATTTATCTTGTTTTTCTGTCTTCGTTTCATATGATTCTTCCTTTTGAAACTGGCTCTTGGGAAGCATTTTGTAATTGAATATGAAATAAAAATGTAACAATTTGTGATACTAATGCTTTGCAGCTCAACTTGATTTTTTGATGTAGCCATCTAAGGGGTATATTTTAAGGTAAGATTAATGGGTTGCCAAGGTACACTGAGCATAAAACCAGAGTTTTCAAAGTCACAAAGGTGGCTCTCTTTTGACGTGACAGGATCACCATGGTAACTGCACAACTAACCTGGTTTGGAGGAGGTCATGTCCTGAGTTTCAAATTAAAATGGGGTTTTAGGTTTTACAGAGCCATCTGAGACAAAGAAAGCCTGGATATGTCCAACTTGCCTTGTGGTATACCTCTGTCTGAATGAGGTTTAGACAAACTTTTACTCGCTGTGAGGTTAATTTATCATGCTCTTAATATGTAACGGGGCTATAAAGGGAAGAAGGTTACTATAACTTTGGAACCTTATTCCTAATGAGATGATAATCATTATTTATCACATACGGTCATACTCAGGACAATGTAGTGAAACTGCACTTAACCCATCCCTGAGGAGCAGTGAGTTGCCATTGCACAGTCCTCAGGAGCCAACTTCAACTTTTAAGGACACTCTTTTTTTCCTTTTTATTATGGTGGGGGAAACCAAAGCACATTGAGGACTCTGCTATGTGCTCAAGGCTATATAGATTTGAAAAGACATAACAGGCTAAATAAAGAAGAGGAACCACAAACAGGTGTGACAAGACACAAGGAGCACTGCATGACAAACACAAGATTGTGCTTTTTATTTTCTGTTCTTTTGTTCTTAAGCTTTTGCTTAAAAGGTCACAAGCTTGAAAATAATTGTTAAAGTGGAAGACTGTGTGGTGTGGAATGAAGAAAAGATAAAGCGATGTCACCACCAATCACATGATTGAAGCTCTTTACACTGGCTTCCTGTTTGTTTGAAATTGATTTTGACCTTTTAAAGCATCATATGGCCGGTCACCTACTGGACCTACAGGACCGAACTGTAAGTCTGTACGAGCCAACACACAGTCAAGAGATCTTCAGTCAGTGGCCTCGTGGTCATCCAAGAGTCAGTGCTAAAGCCCAGAGGTGGCCAAGCCTTTTCTGTCAGGGCCCAGAGACTCATCACTATTTTATCACGTAGCCTCCTTTTGTTTTAGATAATTCTACTCTAATTTGTCACCTAATTGTTCCTAACTGCCTTGTTTTAAGATTGTGTTTTTTAAGCTCGTGGTTATCCAAGAGTCAGACCAGAGGAGCAGTGAGCAGCCATTGCACAATTGTCTTCAGGGACTATCTTCAACTTTTAAGGACACTCTTTTTTTATGATGGTGGGGGAAACCAAAGCACATTGAGGACTCTGCTATGTGTTTCTGCCATCACTCGTATTGCAGTAGTGACTATGAGTCCTATGCAGCACAATAACTCAATTCTAGCAGCCCAAAAAACTGTCAATCTCTGGGAAATTTTTTCAATTAATTTACTTCACATCAAACATTTTGGGTCTTAATGCATTGTCTCTGTAATCAAATATGCATACATGCTGATTTAATTTTCATAAAATGGCTCATGACATGACTCTTATTGTCACTTCTAGAGCAATTATGAGTGAATTGTAAAAGTAATTATGTTAATTTAAAGCACTTCAGTATTGTTCTCTGACCAAAATGAATTTATATGGTTTGAAATCCCATTTTCAGGTAGGTCATTTCAAATTGTGCCATTTCAAAAACGTGATTTACTGTTGCGTTCAACAGTTCAAAGTAAATAATCAAGTGTCCAATCGATGTGGAATATAACAACCGCTGTACCAGATTAGCACTCTGCATTTAGCATACCCTGTCCTGTAACACAGTTAATTATAGGTAAGGAGTAAGAGTGGAGGCCGCGGGTCGGGGTGGTGGTTGACTTACCGAAGAGCAGAGTTTCCGTTTTTAAATTACGTAACTGTAGTTTAATGGCAGGAACGCGAAAAGAATAAGCGTTTTTAAAAGGGCCGGCATTTTCACGTTTTACGCTTGCGTCACTAAACGTAATCCGGGGTTCTGCAGGCAACAATCCAATGGCCTCGTTCGCTCCACTATTTTTAACTCCACCCACCGTGTGTCAGCTAAAGACAAGGATTGACGTCAAGTTATTTACATGTAGCAACTGAAATATCGAAAGCGAACGTTTTACTTGTGAAATAAAATATATGTAAACATGTTCCATTGTTTGTTGAGGTTCGGGTTGAGGTAGAATGGATATCGCAAAACGACTTTTATTTGCTTCTTTTTAACTATGTGTGCAATGGTGACAAAAGGGAAACACTGTGATAAATGTCCACAAATTAACAACAACAAGAAGAACAAAAAAAAAAAAACTTTATATGGACTTTTATTTTGAAAAACTCAACCGGAAGTCTTATATGTAACAATTTAGCTTTTCACACCAAGTGTAGAAACAAAACCCGGGCATTTTACACCGCCTTTGAGTCTGCTGTGCAGAGCTGTCTGATCAGCTGTTGCAGCCTTCGTGAGTAACGTTGCCGGTTGTAAATTTGAGGAGCTCTACTCTTTTGGCTAATCCAGATTAACGCCTGTTTGTCGGATCGACATGGACAACCGAAAACGACCGTTTGAGGCGGTTTCGACCTTTAATGATACATATAAAACGCCAGAGAAGAGAGGATCAGTGGTCCGCCGGCTGCAGGACTCGGACTACATGCAATGGGGTGTGGAGGAAACGTGTCAGTACCTACGAAGAGAAGACCTTGGAGAATGGGAAGATAAATTTAGAGGTTGGTTTTCTGGTTTGACACTTTAAATAGAACGTTTTTAATCTCATTGTTGGTCAGTTGAAAGCTGATTATTATTATTATTATTATTATAAGGCAACTGCTAACATGCTGTTCCCATGTGCACATTGTGACATGCCAGCATCTAAACTACTCCGTTCTCTCTGCTATCCAGAACAAAAAATCAGAGGTGTCACGCTGCAGTATCTCAAGGATGCTGATCTGGAAAAGATGGGCATAGAGTAAGTGTGTAAAGCCCTGTTGTGGGATTTGTGAAAACTGCCTGAGGCCCCCTGGGTAGCAGGAAATGTGACAATAGTGTCAAAAAAGGGCAAGACCGTCCTTTTTCACACCATTTTTCAATTTTTATTTTATCCAGATGCCTTGGTGACCGTCTGCACATCCTACACAGCCTGGGGAAGCTGTGGCAGATAGAGGGAGGGTTAAATAAGGTAACAACAGTATCACAATGCTACACTCTCAAGGTTATATAGATTTGAAAAGACATAACAGACTAAGAAAGAAGAGGAACCACAAGGAAGTGTGACCTGACACAAGGGTCACTGCATGACACACACAAGATTGTTCTTTTCATTTTCTGTTCTTTTGTTCTTAAGCTTTTGCTTAAAAGGTTACAAGCTTAAAAATGATTTTTAAAAAGTCAAAGCGGAAGACCGTGTGGTGTGGAATGAAGAAAAGATAAAGCGATGTCACCACTAATCACATGATTGAAGCTCTTTACACTGGCTTCCTGTTTGTTTGAAATTGATTTTGACCTTTTAAAGCATCATATGGCCGGTCACCTACTGGACCTACAGGACCGAACTGTAAGTCTGTACGAGCCAACACACAGTCAAGAGATCTTCAGTCAGTGGCCTCGTGGTCATCCAAGAGTCAGTGCTAAAGCCCAGAGGTGGCCAAGCCTTTTCTGTCAGGGCCCAGAGACTCATCACTATTTTATCACGTAGCCTACTTTTGTTTTAGATAATTCTACTCTAATTTGTAACCTAACTGTTCCCATCTGCCTTGTTTTAAGCTTGTGTTGTTTAATTCCAGGTTTTATTGTTACGCAGCTAAGACATTGAATTATATGGATATAAAGTATGTGTCTTTGTTGAAAAATGTCTTCAAATATATAATATAACATACTGGCACTCCTCTGTTTGATAACGAATGGTGAATTAAGTATGTTTTCATAGCTCTTTGTTGTCCTGTCTTCTGCCAGGTGTTTAATGATCCCATCCACGGGCACGTTGAGCTACACCCACTTCTCATCAAAATCATGGACACACCTCAGTTCCAGAGACTACGAAACCTCAAGCAGCTTGGAGGGACCTACTTTGTTTTTCCTGGAGCATCTCACAACCGCTTTGAACATTCGATTGGGTACGTCCTCAGATACGGGAACGAGCAACATTCCTTTTCTTTGTTGTACACATACAGAAATTAATAAATAAATAAATAAATAAAACTCTTAACATTACACGGCCACATAGGCTAACATTAACTGGTGAGACGAGACCAAGAATGGCTGAGGATTAATTAAGGTGGCTTACTCATACTAAATATTTTTTCTTGTAATTTAATCAAAACATCATATTTTATGAAGCTGACCTTTATGACCTCTTTATGACTGTAGTTGCAGTAAAACAGGTTGCTGGCAATGTGATGATGAGAAATATGGTTTTATTTTCTACGAGGGTTGGTTTGACAGATAATTATCTGGATGAATGGAGGTGAACAGTTGTGATTTACACTACATAGACAAAATCGAGACACACCTCTTTTTGGGGCTGTTACCTCTTTATGGGGTTTGGGCTGAGCCTGTTATTTCCAGTGAAGGGAATTCTTATTGCTTCAGCATACCTATACATTTTGTCATCAGTGTGCATCAGTGCACAAAGCAAGATCCATAAAGACATGGTTGAATGGGTTTGTGGAAAAACTTGACTGGCACACACAGAGCACTGACCTCAACCCCGTCGAACACGTTTGGGATGGACTGGAACAGAGATTTTCATCCAACATCAGTGCCTGAACTCACAAATCCTCCACTGTATGAATTGGCAAAAATTCCCACAGAAACAAAAATCTTGTGGAAAGACTTCCCAAAAGAGTGGGAGCTGTTATAGCTGTAAAGCTGTCTATGTGTTTCAAGAATTTCCCTTCAGGGATAAATAAAGGAATATCTGATTCTGATTCTGTGTTTAGAAAGCGGTGTCATTTAAGGGCCCTGTTAGCATAACGGTCAGGTGTCCCAATACTTTTTCTACATATATAAAGAGTTGTTCTGTTGTGTTCCAGAGTGGGTTACTTGGCAGGACGACTTGCGCAAGCTCTGCAAACTAGACAACCAGAACTCAACATCTCCTGCAGGGACATCCTTTGTGTGCAGATTGCTGGGCTCTGCCACGACCTGGGTGAGTGGTACACATGTGCTCATACTTTCAACATTCACAGTACAGGTATGGTGTGAGAATAGAAATAAATAAACATATATATAAATTATATGTATATTATTTCTTTGATTTTTTTGTTGTTCAGATAGTTCACTCACAGTAACTTTTTATTCCCCCCTCCTCCAGGACATGGGCCATTCTCCCATATGTTTGATGGGCAATTCATCCCCAAAGCACGTCCAGGAATTACCTGGAAGGTAGGAAAGTGTGATTAATAGTTCTCTTGTTCTAGTTCCTTGTACAGAGAGAACATTTGAGCCAGAAAACACTTGTGGATTAGTATTTTTATTACTGATTTATTAGTGGATAATTTACTTTCACATTTTCCCACCTTTTCTCAGTGGGAAAACGCAGTCTCCTCCTGTCTTCTGACTGCATAATTTCCTCTGATTACCAAAGTGTTTGCGTTGTTGTGTTCTGCTCTGCCAAGGTTTCAAACTGCTGTAATAATTCATCAGAAAACCATTTGACAACCAAGAAAATACAAATAAATGCCTGTTGATAGCCTGCCCGCTATTTGCTTTGAAGAGCATGTCTTAAAATAAGTGAACAACTGCTCTAATGAGACATTTTCAAAACGAGTAACATACTGGAAAAGTCAGACTAACCCATGATATCTGCTATTCTGACAGTAGACAGTCCTTAGACTGGCTATTTTTGAAAATGAACTGGCCAAGGCCTCAAGCTCTCACCCACTGTGCAGATTGTTAATTTTTCTACTTCATATTGAAGTTGACTGCAGCTGACCCAGAGTCCAATAGATTTTACCCCAGGTGAAAAATAAAGAATAAACAGGTGTATTCCTAAATAAACTAGATTCCCTCTTGGGTGCTGACTGTAAGGACAGCTAATTTTAGTCTTGATTAAAATTGGTGAATGAATTATTAATCTGATTTATCATAGTAATAATGTTCTGATGGCGTGACATTACAGCATCAACAGCATCGTCTTTTACAGAGACTTTGTAATTGCTGACTCTTAAGGCTGCTGTGTAAAGCAGTTATTGTTACCTGATTGTAAACATGACAGCTGAGGTCTAAGATAGTGACTGCACTGTTCAGAGTGAACCACCGATAAGCACTGCTAAGCACATGGCCATTATGAAAGTTAGGACCGCAGACCTGCTGCCTGACAAACATGAGAGATAAGGTCATTATTAACTTCTGTGTCCTGTCATGTTTCAGCTGAGATAAGATCTTTCTATTTGTGTAATGAGTCAGTGTGCTTTCATTTTCAATTCGTGGTCATTCACCTCCCTGTGTGATATTACAACTCTGATTCTGTTGCAGCACGAGACTGCCTCTCTGGCCATGTTTGACTACCTGGTGAATGACAATAAGCTGAAGTCTGTGATGAAGCAGCACGGCCTGGTGCTGCCCGAAGACCTGGACTTCATTAAGGAACAGATTGCTGGACCATTGGACGCTAATGCAGCCAAGGGCAAGAAGGTATCCAATGTGACTTTACGGTTTATGGTGAACAGATGACAGTGTGTAAATGTGAGTTACTTATCTCATGACACCACCCTGAATTTCAATTATGACACAACCTTCAGGGCAAAGTAACATTAACATATAGCTTCTGTCCTTAAGATTATATATCAAACCCCATGATTTCTTCCTTGTGGTAGGCAAACCTGTGATGTCCTTCATTTGGGTTCACATATTTCCTGATTGCAGATGTCAGGTTGACTGGCCCATAGATCCTCATTTAATTCTGAGAGAGAGGATTTCTTGGGGACCAGGATGACTGTGGAGCTTTTGAGGCAGACAGGAACTTCACTCAGCTCCACTGCCCACTGTGTAAATATGGGGTTCAGTGAAGACTTTCAGATAGAGGGCTGATGTGCCCTCTGAGCCTGATGCTTTTATTTCCTGATCTTCTGTCTCTGAAAGAGCTGACACACATCCTGTTCACAGATCCTGAATACAGCTGGGAGGGGTGAGGGAGGCGAGAAAATTGTGCAATGACGGCTTGTTGTATTCATATATAGAACATTTATCCTACGTTGTTGTACATACTTGACCTATTGTTGTACATCATACCTACTTATTCATGAATGTGTTTAGCTGTATGTATATTTATTGTACGCCAAGAGCCACTGCAAACCTAAGTCATATTCTTTGTGAGCAGAAACAAACTTGGTCAGTAAAGCTGATTCTGATGTCCCTGTTGTCTGTCATCTCCGCAGTGGCAGTATAAAGGCCGTCCAAAAGACAAATCCTTCCTTTATGAAATCGTGGCCAACAAAAGAAATGGAATTGATGTGGACAAGTGGGACTACTTTGCCAGGTTGAGCTTTTTGATCTGTTAGTTACAAATTGTTTTCTTTATATTAAATACTCTTTTTTTTCTGTTAAATGACTGATTCTTGCATGTATTTTTCCACTCTGTTTCTTCTCAGGGACTGCCACCACCTGGGCATCCAGAACAACTTTGACTATCGCCGCTTTCTAAAGTTTGCCAGGGTGTGTGAGGTGGACGGACAGAAGCACATCTGCACTCGAGACAAGGTGCAGACAGCATTACTTTTTCATCAGCTTTTAAAACAGCAATCCATTTACATTGTGAGAGCCATCTATTGTTCCGTTGGTGGATTATTTGTCTTTAGATTTGTTTGTTGTGGTTGCCGCGGTTATGCAGGGTTTGGGTCACGTGGGCACCGTATATGACAGCCGTAGGTTATATTAGGGGCTGAATCACCTGCACTGGGGGAGGAGAAAGGCGAGTTAGGTAGCTGTAATTTTTGTTGACCACCTTTTGTTCAGTTTGATCGCTTTTGTTACACATTCGCAAACAGTGCACTTTTTCCATCATATGTGCGGGTGTAAGCAGAAAGCCGCTGTAGTAGCCGTTTTGTTTCTTCTTAAATGCCGTGAAACTTACCTGGACAAAATGTACACAATGAGATTAAAATACAGGCATTTTTTTCAACAGGAGGTGGGAAATCTGTATGACATGTTCCACACCAGGAACTGTCTCCACAGAAGAGCCTACCAGCACAAAGTGAGCAACATCATAGAGACCATGTGAGTAGTTAATCACTCCCGTGTGGCTGGTTGTCTTAATGTCAGTGAAAATGTCCTCAGAAGTGATAATAATGTTGGGTATGTTCATCAAGGATCACAGAGGCCTTTTTAAAAGCAGACAAGCACATCCAGATTGAAGGCTCAGGAGGGAAGAAGTTCACTCTCTCCACAGCCATAGATGATATGGAGGCCTACACCAAGCTGACAGGTCTGTAGAAACCACCGTGTGCCGTTAACTTGAGTTTTAACATTAAAATGCATGAAGGAGATGAGTGACGACAGATGTTACGTCACATCAGTTCACGGCGGAGCTTTTAATTTTTATACAAAGCTACAAAGCTGGATAGTTTTAATGAATAATAATTTCTCATATTTTATTTGTTGTATTTTGGTCTGTGTTTTATGTCTGTGATGCATGTAACACAGACATGATCTCATCATATCAGGAAGGACTCTACTCATCCCTTTATCAGCCCAGCTTGTCATTGTTTTTAGTTATTTTTACAGTAAATTCTTTCTGAAAACCACCATCATTTATAATATGTAACCACAAAGTCTGAAATAAAGAAACTCACTGAATGATTTAGTGACTTTGGTGTCTTTGGTTGACTTTATCTGACCTGCCCCCTACTGTTCATCCTGTAGATGGTGTGTTTGAACAAATACTGAACTCTTCATCCGAGGAGCTGGCTGAGGCGAGGCAGATTCTACGCAACATTGTCTGTCGACGCCTCTATAAGTGTGTGGGTCAAACTCAGGCTGAGGAACCCATAAGTGTCACGCAGGTGTGTGTTTGTTTGTGTCTTCGTATGGCTGCATTATAATGCACATCTGATTGTCACAGCACAGGATGCACATCATCCATATCTGTAACGGCTATGAAAATAAGTTGAATAGTTTTATATAGCAGTCTACATTGCCTGCATGCATGTTGTGCCCAGATTTCATGCACACTACACAGAATGTAATGTTTTTGTATTATATGAAGATGAAAGCTCATCTGATATCCCTGAGGTGCTAAGGTGTAATGAGTAACATCTGCTTTCTCCTCTTATAAGGAGATGATTCTCTCCTGGGAAGCAAATTTGGCTGAGACCGTCCCTCTGAGTGGCGCCCAAGATGTCAGTCTAAAGCCAGAGGACTTTGTAGTTAGTGTAAGTTTTGATCTAATTACTTTACATCTAATCCAATCCATTCACTGAAAGCTCCAAACCCTTTGGTTTTAGGTGCACCTGATGATCAAAAAACATTCCCCTTTCTCTGTTGTAGGTCATTTATATGGACTATGGGATGAAGGAAAAGAACCCTATCAACAACGTGCGTTTCTATTGCAAGGACAACCTAACCACAGCCATCAAGATTTGCAAGAACCAAGTGAGAACTGAAGACCACAGAATTCAAATCTTAATCTTTCTTTGTCTGAGCTTCAACTCACATTGCTGTTTTTTTCCCTTATGTGCAGATTCTTCTTGATGCATAGAAACTGTTTGTTGCTGTCTCAAAATAAACTCTGTGCTGCTGTCCTTGTCAGGTGTCTAAACTTCTTCCAGAGCAGTTTGCTGAGCAGCTGATCAGGGTCTACTGCAAGAAGACAGATCCTAAAAGTCTGGAGGCAGCCAAGAAACGCTTTGTCCAGTGGTGCATGAACATGAACTTCTCCAAGCCTCAGGTAATATTTACATCTGTTAGAGTTACTTATATCATTTTACAGTATGCTCACAAATTCATCAGGGCTGAGGTAATTCATCAGATTTCTGAAGGGGAAAGGCTGATCATAAAGCGCCATGAGTTTCATAATTTCCCTCATAATTGCTTTGGTCTTTTCACTGCTCATACCAAGGAAAGACAGGAGAGGCTGCTGGCTTGTGTGTGACACTGAGCTCTGGCTAGCTTTAGCTTTAGTCACTTTTCCTTTGCTAGCTTCTTCAAACTGTGCAGGTTCAGCTGGGTGATGGTGTTTTAAGTTACAAATTGGGAGCTTTGTGAGCTGTGATGTTATTGTTTGCGCCGTTGTGCCTTTGATATTTGGCACACGCGTGAAAAGTACCAACTTGGAAATACAGGAGACCGGGTCGAGTACGCTGAGAACCGGCCGTTGGTGTGGTGTGGGGTAAGGTTTTATTGGTTGACCAGAAAGAAATAAGCAGAACGGAAAAAATGTTGACCAATGAATAAAAATGTTGTGTACGAAGGCTCCAGTGAGGTGTCACCACACCTCACTGTGATTAAGAGTTACTGCAATGTAGTGAGTCGGTAATGGTGACATCTTTGTTATTAATGTGTGCGCTCTGATCCCTTCACACACAGGATGGAGACATAATAGCACCTGAGCTAACTCCCCTGAAAGCCAGCTGGTCGGACAACAACGAAGGAGAGGATGGTGAAGGTGGCAGCTCGACACACGTAAACTATGCTCATGTAAATGGAGAAAAGAAAGCGAGAACTCAGCTTTTCAAGTAAGAGGAAGAGAGAAGATGGCCCCTCTAGTACACATTTGGTAGATGAGACAGTGCTGAGTTCAAGTTATATTTTTCTACAAGATAAATGTGTTAATGAGCACAACAGTTATTCAAATCATTAATTATCTGAAACACATTTTTTACACCAAAAAGAAAGGACTTCAGAGGTTCAAAAAATGTGGGTTTCTGAATATATACTCAGTGCCTGCACTCAGGGATTTTTATGTACATAAATCCCACCTCATGTTACACACATATTTTAGTTTTTATCATTTTTAGTTTTATTTTAAAACTCCCCTGTGCATCTGGAGCTGCAAGTGTCACATGTTTAAGTTGACTTGCTTGTTTCATACCATGTGCTTAGCAATAACCTACTATCATGCATCTGCATCATGAACATTATGGTCAGTTAGTGTTGTGTGATTTACTCAGAACATGTAGACATTCAGCTTTTAAAAGAAGTAAGTCAAATCTGCAGCCAAAACTCACTTCCTCTGCTGACTTATTTACTCTACTTCTTTTTACTTGTGGGATTATTTGGGTTTGATGTGATCTTACATTGAATGTATTTATTTATTTTAGAGGTGTTTTCTGGTTGACTTTGTTACTATATATTCTATTTATTGTTCTTACAGTAAATATCTCAGCTTGACAACATTTTTTCACAACTCACAGCTGTGTGCAACATTTTCATGACTGTTTTTACTTCCATTTAAAATGTTTTGCACAATTTTTCCTCCTTACCAGGATGTGATGCAGCCTCATCAAACTTGCTTCACAGGTGGTGGTTTTGTTTTATTTGAATGTGTTAAAAAATATGTTTGGAAGAATGTAAAGGGGAAACCTACCAAAGGTACTGCTGGAAGGGGTTTCAGGACAGTTTGAAAATAAAACTCTCTTTCTCTCATTTGTGTCCTCCTGTAATTCAAGCTGTTGAACACCACGTCATGCAAACCATTTAAACTTTAAATATGCGTTCCATTAAAAGCTTTGTTGACAGGGAAGTTGAAAACTTTGTTTTCTCGTATTCAAATTTTATTTTTTTCCTCATACAACAAGGCCACAGAGGCATTCAGACACATGAATACATGTGTCCGTCACAGAGCTTCCTTTATTGTTAAAGTCAGTCCTGGTTGAGGATGTTTGAAATTCTGTGTGTGGGAGTGTGGGTGTGTGTGTGTGTGTGTGTGTTATTGCAATATAAAAACATTTCAACTTTAATCAGGTGTTCCAGGAAAGGTTTTGTTGACAGGGAAGTTGGGTGTGTTTGTATAAGTGTGTGTGTATAAGTGTAGACACAACACCTGGACATTTTACACCGCCTTTGAGTCTGCTGTGCAGAGCTGTCTGATCAGCTGTTGCAGCCTTCGTGAGTAACGTTGCCGGTTGTAAATTTGAGGAGCTCTACTCTTTTGGCTAATCCAGATTAACGCCTGTTTGTCAGATCGACATGGACAACCGAAAACGACCGTTTGAGGCAGTTTCAACCTCTGATGATAAATATAAGACGCCAGAGAAGAGAGTATCAGTGGTCCGCCCGCTGCAGGACTCGGACTACATGCAATGGGGTGTGGAGGAAACGTGTCAGTACCTACGAAGAGAAGACCTTGGAGAATGGGAAGATAAATTTAGAGGTTGGTTTTCTGGTTTGACACTTTAAATAGAATGTTTTTAATCTCATTGTTAGTCAGTTGAAAGCTTATTGTTATATTATTTTATGTTATTATTATATATTATTATTATATGAGGAAGCGGAGATCCTTCAATGTGTGCAGCAAGATGTTGGAGATCTTCTACCAGTCTGTTGTGTGTTGGGACAGCAGCATCAGAGCCAGCGACACTAACAGACTTGATAAGATCATCAAGAAGGCTGGCTAAGTGCTTGCTCTCAGGCTGGAGTCTTTTGAGGCCTTGAACAAACTGTTATCCATCATGGACAATGAACAGCACCCTCTCCATCACACAGTAGGCAGGCAGCTGAGTACCTTCTCCCACAGGCTGCTACAGCTCCACTGTCGAAGGGACAGATACAGGAAGTCTTTCCTGCAACAAGCCATCACACTGTACAATAACAGCTAAACTCTGGTCATAACATACAGTCACTATGCACTTCATATGTTTTACTCACTCGGTTCACTGCACCTTACATTCTACTTTATTTTGCACAACATTACATTGCTTATCTGTTGTATATACACTTTTTTATGTTGCCTTGTATGTATATTTTTATGTTGCTACCTTTTGTATATTGCTATTTTTAACATTTTGTATAGCTTATTGTGTGTATTGCTGCTGCTGCACTGCAATTTCCCAGCCTGGGATCAATAAAGTATATCTATCTATCTATCTATCTATTATTATTATAAGGCAACTGCTAACATGTTGTTCCCATGTGCGCATTGTGACATGCCAGCATCTAAACTATTGCATTTTCTCTGCTATCCAGCACAAAAAATCAGAGGTGTCACGCTGCAGTATCTCAAGGATGCTGATCTGGAAAAGATGGGCATAGCGTAAGTGTGTAAAGCCCTGTTGTGGGATTTGTAAAAACTGCCTGAGGCCCCCTGGGTAGCAGGAAATGTGACAATAGTGTCAAAAAAGGGCAAGATTATCCTTTTTCACAGCATTTTTCAATTTTTATTTTATCCAGACACCTTGGTGACCGTCTGCACATCCTACACAGCCTGAGGAAGCTGTGGCAGATAGAGGGAGGGTTAAATAAGGTAACAACAGCATCTCAATACTACATTCTCAAGGTTATATAGATAGATTAGATAGATAGAGGAACCACAAGGAGATGTGACGTGACACAAGGAGAACTGCATGACACACACAAGATGTTCTTAAGCTTTTGCTTAAAAGGTCACAAGCTTAAAAATAGTTTTAAAAAAGTTAAAGCGGAAGACCGTGTGGTGTGGAATGAAGAAAAGATGCAGAGATGTCACCACTAATCACATGTTTGAAGCTCTTTACACTGGCTTCCTGTTTGTTTGAAATTGATTTTGACCTTTTAAAGCATCATATGGCCGGTCACCTACTGGACCTACAGGACCAAACTGTAAGTCTGTATGAGCCAACACACAGTCAAGAGATCTTCAGTCAGTGGCCTCGTGGTCATCCAAGAGTCAGTGCTAAAGCCCAGAGGTGGCCAAGCCTTTTCTGTCAGGGCCCAGAGACTCATCACTATTTTGTCACGTAGCCTACTTTTGTTTTAGATAATTCTACTCTAATTTGTCACCTAATTGTTCCCATCTGCCTTGTTTTAAGCTTGTGTTGTTTAATTCCAGGTTTTGTTGTTACGCAGCTAAGACATTGAATTATATAGATATAAAGTATGTGTCTTTGTTGAAAAATGTCTTCAAATATATAATATAATATACTGGCACTCCTCTGTTTGATAACGAATGGTGAATTAAGTATGTTTTCATAGCTCTTTGTTGTCCTGTCTTCTGCCAGGTGTTTAATGATCCCATCCACGGACATGTGGACCTACACCCACTTCTCATCAAAATCATGGACACACCTCAGTTCCAGAGACTACGAAACCTCAAGCAGCTTGGAGGGACCTACTTTGTTTTTCCTGGAGCATCTCACAACCGCTTTGAACATTCGATTGGGTACGTCCTCAGATACGGGAACGAGCAACATTCCTTTTCTCTGGAGTACACATACAGAAATTAATAAATACAACTCATAATATTACACGGCCACATAGGCTAACATTAACTGGTGAGACGAAACCAAGAATGGCTGAGGATTAATTAAGATGGCTTACCATTACTAAATGTTTTCTCTTGTAACTTAATCAAGTCACAATTTAATCAAAACATCATAATTTCTGAAGCTGAACTTTATGACCTCATGAAGTCCAGCTTGCCACACAAGAGCTACTAATGTATGCACCTAACAAGGAAAAAAACAAACAATGACTTCCTTCAAGGGAAAACATGCTTTGTGTGAGACAGTAGTTGCAGTAAATCAGGTTGCTGGCAATGTGATGCTGATGAGAAATGAGCAATTAAAAATATGGTTTTATTTTCTACAAGGGTTGGTTTGACAGATAATTATCTGGATGAATGGAGGTGAACAGTTGTGATTTACACTACATAGACAAAAGTATTTAGACACACCTCTTTGTGAGGCTGTTTTTCAGGGTTTGGGCTGAGCCTGTTATTTGCAATGAAGGAAAATCTTATTGCTTCAGCATACCAAGACATTTTGTCATCAGTGTGCATCAGTGCACAAAGCAAGATCCATGCAGACATGGTTGGATGAGTTTGTGGAAAACTTGACTGGCACACACAGAGCACTGACCTCAACCCCGTCAAACACGTTTGGGATGGACTGGAACAGAGATTTTCATCCAACATCAGTGCCTGAACTCACAAATCCTTTACTGTATGAATTGGCAAAAATTCCCACACAAACGAAAATCTTGTGGAAATCCTTCCCAAAAGAGTGGAAGCTGTTATAGCTGTAAAGCTGTCTATGTGTTTAGAAAGCAGTGTTATTTAAGGTCCCTGTTAGCATAACAGTCAGGTGTCCCAATACTTTTGTCTATATATATATATATAAAGAGTTGTTCTGTTGTGTTCCAGAGTTGGTTACTTGGCAGGACGACTTGCACAAGCTCTGCAAACTAGACAACCAGAACTCAACATCTCCTGCAGGGACATCCTTTGTGTGCAGATTGCTGGGCTCTGCCACGACCTGGGTGAGTGGTACACATGTGCTCATACTTTCAACCTTCACAGTACAGGGTGTGAACATGGTGTGAGAATAGAAATAAATAAACATATATATAAATTATATGTATATTATTTTATTTCTTTTTTTTTTTGTTCAGATAGTTCACTCACAGTAACTTTTTATTCCCCCCTCCTCCAGGACATGGGCCATTCTCCCATATGTTTGATGGGCTGTTCATCCCCAAAGCACGTCCAGGAATTACCTGGAAGGTAGGAAAGTGTGATTAATAGTTCTCTTGTCCTTGTACAGAGAGAACCTTTGAGCCAGAAAACACTTACAGATTAGTATTTTTATTACTGATTTATTAGTGGATAATCTACTTTCACATTTTCCCGCCTTTTCTCAGTGGAAAATGCAGTCTCCTCCTGTCTTCTGACTGCATAATTTCCTCTGATTAACAAAGTGTTTGCGTTGTTGTGTTCTGCTCTTCCGAGGTTTCAAACTGCTGTAATGATTCATCACAAAATCATTTGGCAAGCAGCAAGATACAAATAAATGCCTGTTGATACCTATTTGCTTTGAAGAGCATGTCTTAACTGCTCTAATGAGACATTTTCAAAACGAGTAACATACTGGAAAAGTCAGACTAACCCATGATATCTGCTATTCTGACAGTAGACAGTCCTTAGACTGGCTATTTTTGAAAATGAACTGGCCAAGGCCTCAAGCTCTCACCCACTGTGCAGATTGTTCATTTTTCTACTTCATATTGAAGTTGACTGCAGCTGACCCAGAGTCCAATAGATTTTACCCCAGGTGAAAAATAAAGAATAAATAGGTGTATTCCTAACTAAACTAGATTCCCTCTTGGGTGCTGACTGTAAGGACAGCTAATTTTAGTCTTGATTAAAATTGGTGAATGAATTATTAACCTGATTTATCATAGTAATAATGTTCTGATGGCGTGACATTACAGCATCAACAGCAGCGTCTTTTACAGAGACTTTGTAATTGCTGACTCTTAAGGCTGCTGTGTAAAGCAGTTATTGTTACCTGATTGTAAACATGACAGCTGAGGTCTAAGATAGTGACTGCACTGTTCAGAGTGAACCACCGATAAGCACTGCTAAGCACCTGGCCATTATGAAAGTTAGGACCGCAGACCTGCTGCCTGACAAACACGAGAGATAAGGTCATTATTAACTTCTGTGTCCTGTCATGTTTCAGCTGAGATAAGATTTTTCTATTTGAGTAATGAGTCAGTGTGCTTTCATTTTCAATTCGTGGTCATTCACCTCCCTGTGTGATATTACAACTCTGATTCTGTTGCAGCACGAGACTGCCTCTCTGGCCATGTTTGACCACATGGTGGAGGTCAATGACCTGAAGTCTGTGATGGAGCAGCACGGCCTGGTGCTGCCCGAAGACCTGATCTTCATCAAGGAACTCATTGCTGGACCATTGGACACTAATGCAGCCAAAGGCAAGAAGGTACCCAATGTGACTCTATGGTTTATGGTGAACAGATGACAGTGTGTAAATGTGAATTACTTATCTCATGACACCACCCTGAATTTCAATTATGACACAACCTTCAGGAGCTTTTGGGGCAGACAGGAACTTCACACAGCTCCACTGCCCACTGTGTAAATATGGGGTTCAGTGAAGACTTTCAGATAGAGGGCTGATGTGCCCTCTGAGCCTGATACTTTTATTTCCTGGTCTTCTGTCTCTGAAAGAGATGACACACATCCTGTTCAAAGATCCTGAATACAGCTGGGAGGGGTGAGGGAGGCAAGAAAATTGTGCAATGACGGCTTGTTGTATTCATATATAGAACATTTATCCTACATTGTTGTACATACTTGACCTATTGTTGTACGCGTCATCATACCTACTTATTCATTAATGTGTTTAGCTGTATGTATATTTATTGTACGCCAAGAGCCACTGCAAACCTAAGTCATATTCTTTGTGAGCAGAAACAACCTTGATCAGTAAAGCTGATTCTAATGTCCCTGTTGTCTGTCATCTCCGCAGTGGCAGTATAAAGGCCGTCCAAAAGACAAATCCTTCCTTTATGAAATCGTGGCCAACAAAAGAAATGGAATTGATGTGGACAAGTGGGACTACTTTGCCAGGTTGGGCTTTTTGATCTGTTAGTTACAAATTGTTTTCTTTATATTAAATACTCTTTTTTTCTGTTAAATGACCGATTCTTGCATGTATTTTTCCACTCTGTTTCTTCTCAGGGACTGCCACCACCTGGGCATCCAGAACAACTTTGACTATCGCCGCTTTCTAAAGTTTGCCAGGGTGTGTGAGGTGGACGGAGAGAAACAAATCTGCACTAGAGACAAGGTGCAGACAGGATTACTTTTTTATCAGCTTTTACAACAGCAATCCATTTACACAATGACATTAAAATACAGGCATTTCTTTTAACAGGAGGTGGGCAATGTGTGTGACATGTTCCACACCAGAAACCGTCTCCACAGAAAAGCCTACCAGCACACAGTGACCAAGATCATTGAGTACATGTGAGTAGTTAATCACTCCAGTGTGGCTGGTTGTCTTAATGTCAGTGAAAATGTTCTCAGAAGTGATAATAATGTTGGGTATGTTCCTTCAAGGATCACAGAGGCCTTTTTAAAAGCAGACAAGCACATCCAGATTGAAGGCTCTGGAGGGAAGAAGTTCACTCTCTCCGAAGCCATAGATGATATGGAGGCCTACACCAAGCTGACAGGTCTGTAGAAACCACCGTGTGCCGTTAACTTGAGTGTTGACGTTAAAATGCATGAAGGAGATGAGTGACGACAGATGTTACGTCACATCAGTTCACGGCGGAGCTTTTAATTTTTATACAAAGCTGGATAGTTTTAATGAATAATAATTTCTCATATTTTATTTGTTGTATTTTTGTCTGTGTTTTATGTCTGTGATGCATGTAACACAGACATGATCTCATCATATCAGGAAAGACTCTACTCATCCCTTTATCAGCCCAGCTTGTTGTTGTTTTCAGTTATTTTTACAGTAAATTCTTCCTGAAAACCACCATCATTTATAATATGTAACCACAAAGTCTGGAATAAAGAAACTCACTAAATGATTTAGTGACTTTGGTGTCTTTGGTTGACTTTATCTGACCTGCCCCCTACTGTTCATCCTGTAGATGCTGTGTTTGAACAAATACTGAACTCTTCCTCCGAGGAGCTGGCTGAGGCGAGGCAGATTCTACACAATGTTGTCCATCGATGCATCTATAAGTGTGTGGGCGAAAGTCAGGCTGAGAAACCAGAAAGTGTCACGCAGGTGTGTGTTTGTTTGTGTCTTCGCATGGCTGCATTGTAATGCACATCTGATTGTCACAGCACAGGATGCACATCATCCATATCTGTATTGGCTATGAAATTAAGTTATCTTTAGGAGCCTGTTTTTGTTTCATGCAGTTTATTCTGATGTGTGATTGTTAGCTGATCTTGCAATGTATTCCAAGATGCTTTGTCATGTGGAGCTGCAGACAGCAATAATCTCCATGAAGAGAGTCTGAGGTGATGTCTTCAAATGCAGTAGCTTGTTTTGTCTGATCAAAACTCAGTGATATTTGATTCAGTGAGTGAAGCATCGTATCCTTACTTTTGCACAGCCAGAACCAACTCGTTAAACATTTTGGCTTTGTATTTAATTGCAAAGTTGATTATCAGTATAGTTTACAATTTGCTGTCAACTGATCATTTTAGTTTTTTATGTGTCGATGTAGCTGATGACCTTCCTCTTCCTGATCCATGAATCAAAGATGCTTGTCTCACGGTTGAATAGTGTTTGTATAGCAGACTACATTGGCTGCATGCATGTTGTTCCCAGATTTTGTGTGCACTGCACAGAATGTAATGTTTTTGTATTATATGACGATGAAAGCTCATCTGATATCCCTGCTAAGGTGTAACGAGTAACATCTGCTTTCTCCTCTTATAAGGAGATGATTCTCTCCTGGGAAAGAAATTTTGGCGACCAAGATGTCAGTCTAAAGCCAGAGGACTTTGTAGTTAGAGTGAGTTTTGATCTAATTACTTTACATCTAATACAATCCATTCACTGAAAGCTCCAAACCCTTTGGTTCTAGCTACACTTGATGATCAAAAAACATTCCCCTTTCTCTGTTGTAGGTCATTCATATAGACTTTGGGATGAGGGAAAAGAACCCCATCGATAACGTGCGTTTCTATTCCAAGGACGACCCAACCAAAGCCACCAAGATTCCAGAGGAGAAAGTGAGAACTGAAGACCACAGAATTCAAATCTTAATCTTTCTTTGTCTGAGCTTCAACACGCATTTTCCCTTATGTGCAGATTCTTCTTGATGAATAGAAACTGTTTGTTGCTGTCTCAAAATAAACTCTGCTGCTGTCCTTGTCAGGTGTCTCCACTTCTTCCAAGGCAGTTTGCTGAGCAACTGACCAGGCTCTACTGCAAGAAGACAGATGCTGAAAGTCTGAAGGCAGCCAAGAAGTTTGGCATGTGGTGGGAGAATGAGAACTTCTTCTAGCCTCAGGTAATATTTACATCTGTTAGAGTGTATCTATTCTATTCTGTTAAAAAAAAAAGGTAGACCAAATTGCCAGTTACTTATATCATTTTACAGTATGCTCATAAATTCATCAGGGCTGAGGTAATTCATCAGATTTCTGAAGGGGAAAGGCTGATCATAAAGCGCCATCAGCTCCATAATTTCCCTTGTAATTGCTTTGGTCTTTTCACTGCTCATACCAAGGAAAGACAGGAGAGACTGCTGGCTTGTGTGTGACACTGAGCTCTGACTAGCTTTAGCTTTAGCCGCTTTTCATTTGCTAGCTTCTTCAAACTGTGCAGGTTCATCTAGGTGATGGTGTTTAAAGTGTCTAATTAGGTTTGTTGTTCCCGACGTTTTCATGGTCACGTCCCCACGGTTTACTTTGGCCTTACGTGTATTAATTGCGAGCTTTGTGTCTTCTTCACTCACAGTGAAGAAGTGGTTAGCTGTAATGTTATTGTTTGCGCCGTTGTGCCTTTGATATTGGGGGCACATTTAAAAAGTACCAACTTGGAGATACAGGAGACCCGGTCGAGTACGCTGAGAACCGGCCGATTCTGGTTGGTGGGGTAAGGTTTTATTGGTAGACCAGAAAGGAAAAAATGTTTCACAACAAATAAAAATGTTGTGTACAAAGGCTCCAGTGAGGTGTCACCACACTGAGTTGTGATTAAGAGTTACTGCAATGTAGTGAGTCAGTGATGGTGACGTCTTTGTTATTAATGTGTGCGCTCTGATGTCCTCACACTCAGGTTGGAGACAGAAAAGCACCTGAGTCGGACAACAACGAAGGAGAGGATGGTGAAGGTGGCAGCTCGACACACGTAAACTATGCTCATGTAAATGGAGAAAAGAAAGCGAGAACTCAGCTTTTCAAGTAAGAGGAAGAGAGAAGATGGCCCCTCTAGTACACATTTGGTAGACGAGACAGTGCTGAGTTCAGGTTATATTTTTCTACAAGGTAAATGTGTTAATGAGCACAACAGTTATTCAGTGTGATCTTGATGTGTGATGTGTGATGTGATCTTACATTGAATGTATTTATTTATTTTAGAGGTGTTTTCTGGTTGACTTTGTTACTATATATTCTATTTATTGTTCTTACAGTAAATATCTCAGCTTGACAACATTTTTTCCACAACTCACAGCTCTGTGCAACATTTTCATGACTGTTTTTACTTCCATTTAAAATGTTTTGCACAATTTTTCCTCCTTACCAGGATGTGATGCAGCCTCATCAAACTTGCTTCACAGGTGGTGGTTTTGTTTTATTTGAATGTGTTAAAAAATATGTTTGGAAGAATGTAAAGGGGAAACCTACCAAAGGTACTGCTGGAAGGGGTTTCAGGACAGTTTGAAAATAAAACTCTCTTTCTCTCATTTGTGTCCTCCTGTAATTCAAGCTGTTGATCACCACGTCATGCAAACCATTTAAACTTTAAATACGAGTTCCATTAAAGGCTTTGTTGGCAGGGAAGTTGAAAACTTTGTTTTCTCGTATTCAAATTTTATTTTTTTCCTCATACAACAAGGCCACAGAGGCATTCAGACACATGAATACATGTGTCCATCACAGAGCTGCCTTTATTGTTAAAGTCAGTTCTGATTGAGGATGCTTGAAATTCTGTGTGTGGGTGTGGATGTGTGTGTGTGTGTGTGTGTGCTATTGCAATATAAAAACATTTAGACTTTAATCAGGCGTTCCAGGAAAGGTTTTGTTGAGAGGGAAGTTGGAAACTTTGTTTTCTCATATTCAAAATTTTTTGAGAGGGCTTAAAATTCTGTGTAAGGGTGTGTATGTGATTGCAATATAAAAACTATGAATACGTGAGAGAAACTTCCCAAGTCTGTATATGCATGGCAAATCATAAGGAAACAGGCAGTAGTTATTCAATACTTCTGTAAAAGATATTAACAGGTACACTAAAATGCAACTAAAACTTTTTAAAACGAGAGTATAATTAAAAAGAATAATATAACTGTCTTTTTAATATAAAAATGTCTCTTTGTCTTTCCTTTGAGAGTGTCTTAATGTTGAGCTACAGGGGGTATGTGGTAGCAAAAAGGGAATTTTGTAAAGTAGGTCTCTTCAGATAAGCTTTAAATAAAACTTTGAAAAAAACAAGGACTGTGGATTTTGACCACTTTTGATCCCTTACATTAAAGGTGCAATAGAAGGAGATATTTTCATGGCCAGTGTGAACAGGAGAAATGTTTTCAGTAAGCAGAAACATGTTCCAGTCAGACATTTGTAGAGATTTTAACAAAGATTTTCCAGAACATCAAAGGTAGCCCATTATAAGCTGCCCAGTGGTATGAAATAGTAAACACTTCCTGTATCCTCAGCACAGGCATCGAAGTAGGGGAACAGTTGGAACTGGTGTACTGGGGCCTCAAGCATGAGGGGGCCTGGGGCTTTTGTAAAGTTTTGAACATTTTTTTCTTTTATCTAAATATATCAATTGTGAAGAACGATGTGATTAATACTGAAAATTCAATAATAAGGCTGCTTTCATCAAATTAGGACTGTTTGACACTACCTGAACCACCCTTGCAAAAATGCAATATGGTTCATTCCACCTGGTAGGACTCACACAATGTAACGAAGCAAAAAGGTTTGTTCAGCCCTTAATGTTATAGCACATGATGAAAAATGAAATACCATGGTTTACACACACACTGCTTTGAACGCAGACAGTCCATTAAACGAACACATCCAAGCAAACAATAATCAACCACAGCCAAACCTTAGGTGAAAGCTCAATAGTCTGCTATTTTGAACTTTCATTTGTAACTAATGCAGTTAGGGTAGCCATGTCCTGTTTGGCGTTGAGCACAGCCTGAACACAGGTGCATATTTGTCCTCCTTTTTGGAATTTAGCTGGAAAAGAATCATAACATCCACTGCTGTGATTAGACATCTAAAACATCGGGACTCTATTCAAGTAGAGCAGCAGAGGAAACCTATCTTCATGGCTCTGTATTCAACTACAACTGCTTCGATGTGTCTTTTGTGCTAGCATTTATTTTACACTAATTTCAGCTTACATACAGACACTAGACAACCAGAACTCCAGGTGAGTGGTACACATGTGCTCATACTTTCAACCCTCATAGTACAGGGTGTAAACATGGTGTGAGAATAGAAATAAATAAAAAATATACATAAAATTACATGTATATTATTTTATTTCTTTTTTTTTTTGTTCAGATAGTTCACTCACAGTAACATTTTTTTCTCAGTGGGAAAATGCAGTCTCCTCCTGTCTTCTGACTGCACAATTTCCTCTGATTAACAAAGTGTTGGCGTTGTTGGTGTTTCCTGCTCTGCCGAGGTTTCAAACTGCTGTAATGATTCATCAGAAAACCATTTGGCAAGGAACAAGATACAAATAAATGGCTCTTGACACCCAACTGCAGCATACGTGCCCAGGTGTGCATGTCAACTGAACTAAATTATGTCAAAGAATTGTTTAAAAGGGTGTTCCAGTTCAGGTTGTTCAACCTCACCTTTCTTGATTGACGATTTGCTTTGAAGAGCGTGTCTTAAAACATGGCACATGGCCAACAAAAAACTGCACAGTGGAATAGTGACAAAAATTATTACACTTTAGTTATTGCACATTATTATCATTACTACAAAAGTGAATGAGTCCTTAAGTGTGTGTGTGTGTGTGTGTGTGGTCTACTGGGGGCAGTGCTGGCTATTAAACAGTCTGACAGCAGCAGGAAGGAAGGACCTACAATATCTCATACTTGTGGCCCAACTGTGGAGCTGCCATCAACTTTCAACAGCTACCCTGAGCTTCAAGCTGAAATGGAGGCTATATTGTCCAGCAACACCTATGCAATGGACATTGCATAAGTGACTTATGAACACATACACATTTTTCTCTTCCCCATCAGTGCCAGTGATGTAGGTTTAGACTGCGTGAATGTGGGATACAGCATGTAAGGAGAAAATGTGATTATCTCAGGTGCTGTGTGATTAGTGCAAAATGGCTTTTATTACATTTCAAGATTTTGGTTTTATTATATCAAGAAATAATAACTTACTTTGCTTTAAGACACCTTTTGTTATCAGAGCATGTAAGGAGAATATGTGACTAGCTCAGGGGCTGTGTGATAAGCACGGATTGATGTTTTAATTTTGGATATTTTCTTTCTATCATACCAAGAAACAGTTAACAATTTACTTTGATTCAAGACATTTTTATCAGTATAGGATGAGAATGTTTGGACACTGAAAATACTTTTGTTATATTTTCACTGTTAAATCATAATAGCATTTGAATCTCTACCTCATGTCAGATGTTGATACTGAGTGTTTGTGAATTTGCTCGTTACATTAAAAGTTACTTTGAGGTGTTTTTTTTTTTTTTTAACAAATAGAATCACAGGTTGCTACGGAGCCCCTAAAGGGACATGGAAGAAAAAAAAAATATAAGGTTAAAAAAAAGATGTACTTTTGCAAGATAACGTAAAACTTTTAAGAGATCTCTCAACATCTTGGAACCGAAAATGACTATGTTAGAGGCTTCCAGCGTTTCCTCGTCCCCACTCCCTCGGACAACACTCTTGACAGTTACTTGGACGGAGCCAGAACCGCCAAACAAAGAATTGAATATTGGTGGGGTTTTCTTCGCAGCCAGTGCGTGGAGTTCTGGTTATCCTTGTTCGCCGACCTCAGAGACAACGGGTTCTTTGATGGTGGACTTCTGGACAAAAGCCTCCTTCAGTTTTGTTGCATGGGAGTCATCCAGGTGAGTTCATGAATTATAATGTTTTCATATATGTGTGCCTGTGTATATGAGAGGGAGAGTTGAAGCAGAGAGACGGAGAGGAGGGAAGGTGGAGAGAGAGAGACGGAGAGAGGAGAGAAAAAGATAGTGGAGAGGGAGAGAACGCAGAGGGGGGTCAGGGAGACAGAGAGAAGGGGAGGGGAGAGAGAGACACAGATAGTAGAGAAAAAGACAAAGGGAGAGGAGAGAAATTGAAAGGTGAGAGAGAGGGGAGAATAAGACAGAGTAGAGGTGAGAGAGAGAGAGAGAAAAGAGGGTTAATGCTATAATTTAATACTCATTTTAACAGGATGAGTTGGATGACACTACACAGGTTTGGAACTAACACGCCACCAGGCCCTCGAAGAACATAAACGTTCTCAGCTCTGCCACGACCTGGGTGAGTGGTACACATGTGCTCATACTTTCAACCCTCATAGTACAGGGTGTAAACATGGTGTGAGAATAGAAATAAATAAAATATATATATAAAATTATATGTATATTATTTTATTTCTTATTATTATTTTGTTCAGATAGTTCACTCACAGTAACATTTTTTTCTCAGTGGGAAAACGCAGTCTCCTCCTGTCTTCTGACTGCATAATTTCCTCTGATTAACAAAGTGATTGCATTGTTGGTGTTTTCTGCTCTGCCAAGTTTTCATACTGCTGTAATGATTCATCAAAAAACCATTTGGTAAGGAACAAGATGCAAATAAACAGCTCTTGATACCCAACTGCAGCATACGTGCCCAGGTGTGCATGTCAATTGAACTAAAGTATGTCAAAGAATTGTTTAAAAGGGTGTTCCAGTTCAGGTTGTTCAACCTCACATTTCTTGATTGACGATTTGCCTTGAAGAGCGTGTCTTAAAACATGGCTAAAACATGGCACATGGCCAACAAAAAACTGCACAGTGGAATAGTGACAACAATTATTACACTTTAGTTATTGCACATTATTATCATTACTACAAAAGTGAATGAGTCCTTAAGTGTGTGTGTGTGTGTGTGTGGTCTACTGGGGGCAGTGCTGGTTATTAAACAGTCTGACCGCAGCAGGATCAACTTTCAACAGCTACTTTAATTTTCTTTCTATCATACCAAGAAGCAGTTAACAATTTACTTTGATTCAAGACACTTTTTTATCAGTATAGGATGAGAATGTTTGGACACTGAAAATACTTCTGTTATATTTTCACTGTTAAATCATAATAGCATTTGAATCTCTACCTCATGTCTGATGTTGATACTGACAGCGTTTGTGAATTTGCTTGTTACAATAAAAGGTACTTTGAGGTGTTTTTTTTTAATAAATAGAATCACTGGTTGCTGTCTTGTTTTGTACAACTGTCTTCAAACAGATTGTGTCTTTGCTGTCGAGTCATGTGGTTCAGGAGTCCTGCTCTGTGAGACATGATGTGTTTCCATCCACAATCATAAAATTGGACATGTTCCATTTGTTATGGGGCGCTTGCATTGTGAAATGTTGAAGTTATCAAATGTGGGTAAACTCAAGGAAAGATGTATGCCCTAATAAAAGATAATCATATCCTTTATTTGCTGACAGTTTATTGACAACTGCATTTCAGCTATTGGACTGCCAGCACTTATTATGATGTGTATTTTATCCATAATGAATAGAAAGAGGATATACTTTTCATACTTTGAATATATACTGTTGATAATACTGTCCTTTTACTTGAGTAAGGTTTTAAATATAGCCTACATGGAGTGAGCTCTTTTTACTATTATCAGTAGGCCTACCACACTAAAACTAACCCACTATGCAGGGTGGTACTACTGCATTTTGTGAAGTAAAACATCTACTTCAACCACAAAGCTAAGCAGGTGTCACAGTATTGTATTGTACATAATATAGCACTATGGGGGAAAAACAACATAAACATATTGCAGTTCTTACCTCGGTTATTTCATGTGAACTGAATGAGACTTTTGTCCAGGAAGTCACCAGAAAGGGAGTCTGAGGTATTTAAATCTTGAAACAGGTTCATCCAGAACTGTGCGTGTTGCCTCCTTAAAAAGCTCCACCAGTTCTCCATTCTTTGGTTGTGATTGCTCAATCCATACAGATAACATCTGTGTGAAAAGTTGTCCAGATGATCAGTGGCGGTCCTAGCCCTGGGTGCCCCCCCGCACTGGCTCACGCCTCCACCAACCCAAAGAGAACATCGGGTGAAAAGTATATGTATAAACTTTATTAAGATAGAAATACAATAAAACAAACTAAACATTAAACAACCAATTTAAAGTGCACAACCATAAATATATGCAAGATATATATTTATGCAAGATATTTATTGTTATAAATAAAGCTGAATTGAATTGAATTGAAAGAAAATACACATTTCATATCACAAGCATAGAAAAGCATGGCAAAGAAATAAGGATAATTGAATATAAATAACAACAATAAAAATACAAGTCAAAATACACAAATCCTTCACACACACAGAACTAAAACCTGACTCTTCTGGTGACAACATCTCCCATTAGGAAAAAAGAAATCTGATGCCACCTTACTTGGTCCTCTGCGTACCAACTCGGTCCTTATGCTGTCTGTCAGAGGTGATGGCCAGTCTGCAGGGTCTGTTGGAAGAGGCTCTTCTCCAGCGGAAGATGAACTTTGTGGGGGTTCAGGCATTTCTGTAGAACAGCACATTTGATTTGGCACATTATTCAAAGCACACAGCAGTGGAACAAAACATGGTTTTAAGAAATAGCAAAACTGGATTAACCACAACTAACAGGAAAAAATGTGTACGGGCAGGTAAAATTCACAGATAAAACACACTGCTACTTCTATCTTCACACACACACACACACACACACACGACAGCAAAATACCGCCCACCTATAGGCTCCTGCTGAGGAGAAGCAGCAGCAAACTCTTCATGGCCTTCCTGAGACATGGCAGGAGATGCCATAGAAGCCACAGCAGCCGTAGAGGTGGATGGGATCTCCTCATCCTCTGCTACAGATGAGGCCTCTGTTGCTGGAGACTCATCCTGGGCAGGAGGCGCTCCACAATATTTTAGCAGTGTTGCTGGAAGTGCATCACTGTAAACATGTATGACGGGACACTTCAATACATTAGCTATCACTTAATCTCATTACGCTTATTACATGCTATTAACCTACAGATTAACCAACGGGGAGAAATGCTTCATTGCCCAAATTCTATTAACGTTATACTGAGACAGAAAATAATGGGCGAAATGTGGGCAACGTCCGTCTTTTTAAGGCTAGCTTACTGCACGGAAAATCCCGACGGCCAAATACAGTACGCAGCGATAACCAAATGGCCACAAAAGCAATGACAGCAAGGAGCTGATAGCTTAAGTGTAGACACAGTTATTGGTATGTATGTATGTTAATTCAGATAATGTTCAGGTAAACTATAACTAGCGCACAAAACAGCAAACAAGCTAATGGCCGCTTTAATTAACGTTAGCCCCTTTTCATAACGTAATTACAGTCGTACGCTACAGAGGGAACATTAGCTACATACCTTTGTCTGTGGACCGTTTCTCCTCTTCTTCTTTCCTTTTCTTTCTGAAATAAGCACCCAATATCTTTGGCCTTTTTCTGTCCATTATGTTTATTACCTGAATCGGAGTCGCCTCGGGAATCAACAGGTTACGCTAATGTCAATGCCCTCTGACGTGACGGACAGCAGGGGTCAGGACTAAACCAACACATTGGTGGTGTACAAATAGTCTCATTTTTGAATAGTAAGGCTGTATTATTGGCCTTCGCACAACCCTAACAGACGAAAACAAGAGTGTGTGGAATTTGAAATGGGCCTATAGTAGGCAACTATCTAGTGTTATGAATGAAATTTACTTTGAGTGCTTTTTGATTCCATAACTGTGGGACAATTAGGAGGATCCCTGTTCCCCCTCCTCCTTGTTCCAGTGGTTTGACCTCGGTGAGTGACCCCCATCTTGCAGAGTTGCAGTAACTGCAGCGGCGCTCTCGGGGACGGGCGTAATTACAACGCCAGGGGGCGCCAATTAATAATTAATTATTTAAGTATTTTTTATCTTTTTTTATCGGTGGGCGGGGTGGAGGTCCTCACATGCCGCCCCCAGCAAAGTGCCCTGGGCGGCCGCCCAATTCGCCCATATGAGAAACTACTGCAGATGATCGTGCCTCTGTTTGCATTTGTTCAATGTAACAGTTATCGATTCTGAGGTCCGAACGAATTCGGGCAGCAGTTTCATTCCTGGATGACACCTCATCAATGAAGTATTGCGCGGTTATCCTGGGATCGCTGTTTGTAGAGTAGGCATGTAGCCATGTCACCATTTGTGAAAACCCATCTATTGCACCATTGATGCAGATCCCGTACGGTTTGAGTTTATCATAGCAGTCTACACGCCACAAAACATTGGGCACATCTGGTACATACGCCGCCCAAGGCGCCTCAGCTGCACACCGTGCGGATCCAATATTTTCCGCGATCTGCTGATCGTCTCTTGAGTCACCACGTAGCCAGCCTGAATGCATTTCAACTGCATCATCTTGTATTCATGGAGCATGCTATATATGTCCAGCTGATCCTGGAGAAATATTGCTATGTCTAGGAGATCTGAATGGGTTTTCTTTCTGAAGAACCGCAAACTTAAACTTATCATCTATGTGACTTAAAGACAGGACTATCTCCCAGTGTCTTCAACAGAAATCAAAGTGAAACTGGATTAAACTAAACAAGCCGGTCATGTTTGCTTCAGTCGAGCTCTCAATAAAGGAATGAATGCGTCTATTTCTACTCCAGTAGTCCGAAAAACAGAAAAGAAAATCAGAAAAAAAATACATTGAAAAACCAAGCATAAAAGTGAATTACTCTGGAAAACAGAACAAATACTCTGAAAAACAAACCAAAAAATAAATTATTCAGAAAAACAGAAATAATTACCCCGAAAAATAAACCAAAAAATAAAATACTCAGAAAAACCTGATTTTTTTTTCAAATGAATGCAAATTTTACTTTTTATCATTTTTAGTCAGGTTTTATTTTAAACTCCCAACACTTGTTTCATACCATGTGCTTAGCAATAACCTACTATCATGCATCTGCATCATGAACATTATGGTCAGTTAGTGTTGTGTGATTTACTCAGAACATGTAGACATTCAGCTTTTAAAAGAAGTAAATCAAATCTGCAGCCAAAACTCACTTCCTCTGCTGACTTATTTACTCTACTTCTTTTTACTTGTGGGATTATTTGGGTTTGATGTGATCTTACATTGAATGTATTTATTTATTTTAGAGGTGTTTTCTGGTTGACTTTGTTACTATATATTCTATTTATTGTTCTTACAGTAAATATCTCAGCTTGACAACATTTTCTTCACAACTCACAGCTGTGTGCAACATTTTCATGACTGTTTTTGCTTCCATTTAAAATGTTTTGCACAATTTTTCCTCCTTACCAGGATGTGATGCAGCCTCATCAAACTTGCTTCACAGGTGGTGGTTTTGTTTTATTTGAATGTGTTAAAAAATATGTTTGGAAGAATGTAAAGGGGAAACCTACCAAAGGTACTGCTGGAAGGGGTTTCAGGACAGTTTGAAAATAAAACTCTCTTTCTCTCATTTGTGTCCTCCTGTAATTCAAGCTGTTGAACACCACGTCATGCAAACCATTTAAACTTTAAATACGAGCTCCATTAAAGGCTTTGTTGGCAGGGAAGTTGGAATGGAAACTTTGTTTTCTCGTATTCAAATTTCATTTTTTTCCTCATACAACAAGGCCACAGAGGCATTCAGACACATGAATACATGTGTCCATCACAGAGCTTCCTTTATTGTTAAAGTCAGTCCTGAATGAGGATGCTTGAAATTCTGTGTGTGTGTTATTGCAATATAAAAACATTTAGACTTTAATCAGGCGTTCCAGGAAAGGTTGTGTTGAAAGGGAAGTTGGAAGCTTTGTTTTCTCATATTCAAAATTTTTTGAGAATGCTTAAAATTCTGTGTAAGGGTGTGTGTGGGTGTGTTTGTATAAATGTGTGTGAATAAATATGAACACAACACCTGGGCATTTTACACCACTTTGAGTCTGCTGTGCAGAGCTGTCTGATCAGCTGTAAGTAACGTTGCAAGTGGCTAATCCAGATTAACGCCTGTTTGTCGGATCAACACGGACAACCAAGAAGTCATGCCCGTGAATAAGGTAACAACAGCATCACAATGCTACATTCTCAAGGTTATATAGATTTGAAAAGACATAACAGACTAAGTAAAGAAGAGGAACCACAAGGAGGTGTGACGTGACACAAGGGTCACTGCATGACACACACAAGATTGTTCTTTTCATTTTCTGTTATTTTGTTCTTAAGCTTTTGCTTAAAAGGTTACAAGCTTAAAAATAATTTTTAAAAAGTTAAAGCAGAAGACCGTGTGGTGTGGAATGAAGAAAAGATAAAGCGATGTCACCACTAATCACATGTTTGAAGCTCTTTACACTGGCTTCCTGTTTGTTTGAAATTGATTTTGACCTTTTAAAGTATCATATGGCCGATCACTTACTGGACCTACAGGACCGAACTGTAAGTCTGTATGAGCCAACACACAGTCAAGAGATCTTCAGTCAGTGGCCTCGTGGTCATCCAAGAGTCAGTGCTAAAGCCCAGAGGTGGCCAAGCCTTTTCTGTCAGGGCCCAGAGACTCATCACTATTTTATCACGTAGCCTACTTTTGTTTTAGATAATTCTGCTCTAATTTGTCACCTAATTGTTCCTAACTGCCTTGTTTTAAGCTTGTGTTGTTTAATTCCAGGTTTTGTTGTTATGCAGCTAAGACATTGAATTATATAGATATAAAGTATGTGTCTTTGTTGAAAAATGTCTTCAAATATATAATATAATATACTGGCACTCCTCTGTTTGATAACGAATGGTGAATTAAGTATGTTTTCATAGCTCTTTGTTGTCCTGTCTTCTGCCAGGTGTTTAATGATCCCATCCACGGGCATGTGGACCTACACCCACTTCTCATCAAAATCATGGACACACCTCAGTTCCAGAGACTACGATACATCAAGCAGCTTGGAGGGACCTACTTTGTTTATCCTGGAGCATCTCACAACCGCTTTGAACACTCGATTGGGTACGTCCTCAGATACGGGAACGAGCAACATTCCTTTTCTTTGTTGTACACATACAGAAATTAATAAATAAATAAATAAAAGTCATAATATTACACGGCCACATAGGCTAACATTAACTGGTGAGACCAAGAATGGCTGAGGATTAATTAAGGTGACTTACTCATACGAGATGTTTTCTCTTGAAATTTAAACAAGTCACAATTTAATCAAAACACCATATTTTCTGAAGCTGACTTTTTTGACCTCATGAAGTCCAGCTTGCCACACAAGAGCTAATGTATGCACCTCACAAGGAAAAAAACAATGACTTCCTTCAAGGGAAAACATGCTTTGTGTGAGACTGTAGTTGCAGTAAAACAGGTTGCTGGAAATGTGATGATGAGAAATATGGTTTTATTTTCTACAAGGGTTGGTTTGACAGATAATTATCTGGATGAATGGAGGTGAACAGTTGCGATATACACTCAATAGACAAAAGTATTGAGACACACCTCTTTTTGGGGCTGTTACCTCTTTATGGGGATTGGGCTGAGTCTGTTATTTCCAGTGAAGGGAAATGTTATTGCTTCAGCATACCAAGACATTTTGGCATCAGTGTGCATCAGTGCACAAAGCAAGATCCATACAGACATGGTTGGATGAGTTTGTGGAAAACTTGACTGGCCCACACAGAGCCCTGACCTCAACCCCGTCGAACATGTTTGGGATGGACTGGAACAGAGATTTTCATCCAACATTAGCGCCTGAACTCACAAATCATCGACTGTATAAATTGGCAAAAATTCCCACAGAAACAAAAATCTTGTGGAAATCCTTCCAAAAAGAGCTGTCTATGTGTTTAGAATGCATAACGGCCAGGTGTCCCAATACTTTTGTCTATATTGTGTATCAAATGACCATGTTCATCTGTGCAGGATGGTCAGACAGCAACTGTTGAGTGAGTCGACCTTAAAAACATCTTTTATTTATTCATTCATTTATTTGTCAATATATAATTATTTCAATGCCATGTTTTATTTTCATTGTATATTTTGTATGGAGAGAGTTGTTCTGTTGTGTTCCAGAGTGGCTTACTTGGCAGGACAACTTGCGCAAGCTCTGCAAACTAGACAACCAGAACTCGACATCTCCGACAGGGACATCCTTTGTGTGCAGATTGCTGGGCTCTGCCACGACCTGGGTGAGTGGTACACATGTGCTCATACTTTCAACATTCACAGTACAGGGTGTGAACATGGTGTGAGAATAGAAATAAATAAACATATATATAAAATTATATGTATATTATTTTATTTCATTTTTTTCCTTGTTCAGATAGTTCACTCACAGTAACTTTTTATTCCCCCCTCCTCCAGGACATGGGCCATTCTCCCATATGTTTGATGAGATGTTCATCCCCAAAGCACGTCCAGGAATTGCCTGGAAGGTAGGAAAGTGTGATTATAGTTCTCTTGTCCTTGTCCAGAGAGAACCTTTGAGTCAGAAAACACTTATGGATTAGTATTTTTATTACTGATTTATTAGTGGATAATCTACTTTCACATTTTCCCACCTTTTCTCAGTGGGAAAACGCAGTCTCCTCCTGTCTTCTGACTGCATAATTTCCTCTGATTAGCAAAGTGTTTGCGTTGTTGTGTTCTGCTCTGCCGAGGTTTCAAACTGCTCTAATGATTCATCACAAAACCATTTGGCAACCAAGAAGATACAAATAAATGCCTCTTAATAGCCTGCCCGCTATTTGCTTTGAAGAGTGTGTCTTAAAATAAGTGAACAACTGCTCTAATGAGACATTTTCAAAACGAGTAACATACTGGAAAAGTCAGACTAACCCATCATATCTGCTATTCTGACAGTAGACAGTCCTTAGACTGGCTATTTTTGAAAATGAACTGGCCAAGGCCTCAAGCTCTCACCCACTGTGCAGATTGTTAATTTTTCTACTTCATATTGAAGTTGACTGCAGCTGACCCAGAGTCCAATAAATTTTACCCCAGGTGAAAAATAAAGAATAAATAGGTGTATTCCTAAATAAACTAGATTCCCTCTTGGGTTCTGACTGTAAGGACAGCTAATTTTAGTCTTGATTAAAATTGGTGAATGAATTATTAACCTGATTTATCATAGTAATAATGTTCTGATGGCGTGACATTACAGCATCAACAGCATCGTCTTTTACAGAGACTTTGTAATTGCTGATTCTTAAGGCTGCTGTGTAAAGCAGTTATTGTTACCTGATTGTAAACATGACAGCTGAGGTCTAAGATAGTGACTGCACTGTTCAGAGTGAACCACCGATAAGCACTGCTAAGCACATGGCCATTATGAAAGTTAGGACCGCAGACCTGCTGCCTGACAAACACGAGAGATAAGGTCATTATTAACTTCTGTGTCCTGTCATGTTTCAGCTGAGATAAGCTCTTTCTATTTGTGTAATGAGTAAGTGTGCTTTCATTTTCAATTCGTGGTCATTCACCTCCCTGTGTGATATTACAACTCTGATTCTGTTGCAGCACGAAAAAGCCTCTAGAGACATGTTTGACCACATGGTGAAAGTCAATGAGCTGAAGTCTGTGATGGAGGATCACGGCCTGGTGCTGTCTGAAGACCTGATCTTCATCAAGGAACTGATTGCTGGACCATTGGACACTAATGCAGCCCAAGACCAGGAGGTACCCAATGTGACTTTATGGTTTATGGTGAACAGATGACAGTGTGTAAATGTGAGTTACTTATCTCATGACACCACCCTGAATTTCAATTATGACACAACCTTCAGGGCAAAGTAACATTAACATATAGCTTCTGTCCTTAAGATTATATATCAAAGCCCATGATTTCTTCCTTGTGGTAGGCAAACCTGTGATGTCCTTCATTTGGGTTCACACATTTCCTGATTGCAGATGTCAGGTTGACTGGCCCATAGATCCTCATTTAATTCTGGGAGAGGATTTCTTGGGGACCAGGATGACTGTGGAGCTTTTGAGGCAGACAGGAACTTCACACAGCTCCACTGCCCACTGTGTAAATATGGGGTTCAGTGAAGACTTTCAGATAGAGGGCTGATGTGCCCTCTGAGCCCGATGCTTTTATTTCCTGGTCTTCTGTCTCTGAAAGAGCTGACACACATCCTGTTCACAGATCCTGAATACAGCTGGGAGGGGTGAGGGAGGCGAGAAAATTGTGCAAAGACGCTTGTTGTATTCATATATAGAACATTTATCCTACATTGTTGTACATACTTGACCTATTGTTGTACATCATACCTACTTATTCATTAATGTGTTTAGCTGTATGTATATTTATTGTACGCCAAGAGCCACTGCAAACCTAAGTCATATTCTTTGTGAGCAGAAACAAACTTGGTCAGTAAAGCTGATTCTAATGTCCCTGTTGTCTGTCATCTCCGCATTGGCAGTATAAAGGCCGTCCAAAAGACAAATCCTTCCTTTATGAAATCGTGGCCAACAAAAGAAATGGAATTGATGTGGACAAGTGGGACTACTTTGCCAGGTTGGGCTTTTGGATCTGTTAGTTAATTTACTAATTGTTTTCTAAGTTATATATTAAATACTCTTTTTTTGTGTTAAATGACCGATTCTTGCATGTATTTTTCCACTCTGTTTCTTCTCAGGGACTGCTACCACCTGGGCATCCAGAACAACTTTGACTATCGCCGCTTTCTAAAGTTTGCCAGGGTGTGTAAGGTGAACGGACAGAAACAAATCTGCACTAGAGACAAGGTGCAGACAGGATTACTTTTTCATCAGCTTTTACAACAGCAATCCATTTACACAATGAGATTAAAATACAGGTATTTCTTTTAACAGGAGGTGGGAAATCTGTATGACATGTTCCACACCAGGTATTGTCTCCACAGAAGAGCCTGCCAGCACACAGTGGCCAAGATCATAGAGACTATGTGAGTAGTTAATCACTCCAGGGTGGCTGATTGTCTTAATGTCAGTGAAAATGTTCTCAGAAGTGATAATAATGTTGGGTATGTTCATCAAGGATCACAGAGGCCTTTTTAAAGGCAGACAAGCACATCCAGATTGAAGGCTCTGGAGGGGAGATGTTCACTCTCTCCACAGCCATAGATGATATGGAGGCCTACACCAAGCTGACAGGTCTGTAGAAACCACCGTGTGCCGTTAACTTGAGTGTTGATGTTAAAATGCATGAAGGAGATGAGTGACGACAGATGTTACGTCTCATCAGTTCACGGCGAAGCTTTTAATTTTTATACAAAGCTGGATAGTTTTAATGAATAATAATTTCTCATATTTTATTTGTTGTATTTTTGTCTGTGTTTTATGTCTGTGATGCATGTAACACAGACGTGATCTCATCATATCAGGAAGGACTCTACTCATCCCTTTATCAGCCCAGCTTGTCGTTGTTTTCAGTTATTTTTACAGTAAATTCTTCCTGAAAACCACCATCATTTATAATATGTAACCACAAAGTCTGGAATAAAGAAACTCACTGAATGATTTAGTGACTTTGGTGTCTTTAGTTGACTTTATCCGACCTGCCCCCTACTGTTCATCCTGTAGATGGTGTGTTTGAACAAATACTGAACTCTTCGTCCAAGGAGCTGGCTGAGGCGAGGCAGATTCTACATAATGTTGTCTGTCGACGCCTCTATAAGTGTGTGGGTCAAACTCAGGCTGAGGAACCCATAAGTGTCACGCAGGTGTGTGTTTGTTTGTGTCTTCGTATGGCTGCATTGTAATGCACATCTGATGCACAGAATGTAATGTTTTTGTATTATATGAAGATGAAAGCTCATCTGATATCCCTGCTAAGGTGTAACGAGTAACATCTGCTTTCTCCTCTTATAAGGAGATGATTCGCTCCTGGGAAGCAAATTTGGCTCAGACCGTCCCTCAGGGTGGCGCCCAAGATGTCATTCTGAATCCAGAGGACTTTGTAGTTAGAGTGAGTTAATCACTTCACATCCAATACAATCTATTCACTGAAAGCTCCAAAAGCTTTGGTTTTAGCTACACTTGATGATTAAAAAACGTTCCACTTTCTCTGTTTTAGGTCTTTGATATGAACTATGGGATGAAAGAAAAGAACCCCATCGACAACGTTCGTTTCTATTCCAAGACCAAACCAACCAAAGCTGGCAAGATTCCCAAGAGCCACGTGAGAACTGAAGACCACAGAATTCAAATCTTAATCTTTCTTTGCCTGAGCTTCAACACACATTGCTGTTTTTTTCCCTTATGTGCAGATTCTTCTTGATGCATAGAAACTGTTTGTTGCTGTCTCAAAATAAACTCTGCTGCTGTCCTTGTCAGGTGTCTAAACTTCTTCCAGAGAAGTTTGCTGAGCAGCTGATCAGGGTCTACTGCAAGAAGACAGATGATGATAGTCTGAAGGCAGCCAAGAGCAGCTTGAAGCAGTGGTGCATGGACATGAACTTCTCCCAGCCTCAGGTATTATTTACATCTGTGTGAGTGTATCTGTACTATTCTGTTTAAAAAAAAAGGTAGAGCCAACCAAATTGCATTGTAATCTGCAACTGGAAAGAGCCACACATAACAATTAACTGAAATGAGCTGCACACCCAGCTTTATCTGACTATTATTTTTTACTTTACCAAACAAAAGCAGGTGTAAAAGATTTATATAACAAAACAAATGTCAGTTACTTATATCATTTTACAGTATGCTCACAAATTCATCAGGGCTGAGGTAATTCATCAGATTTCTGAAGGGGAAAGGCTGATCATAAAGCACCATCAGCTCCATAATTTCCCTTGTAATTGCTTTGGTCTTTTCACTGCTCATACCAAGGAAAGACAGGAGAGGCTGCTAGTTTGTGTGTGACACTGAGCTCTAGCTAGCTTTAGCTTTAGTTGCTTTTCCTTTGCTAACTTCTTCAAACTGTGCAGGTTCATCTAGGTGATGGTGTTTAAAGTGTCTAATTAGGTTTGTTGTTCCCGACGTTTTCATGGTAGCGTCCCTACGGTTTACTTTGGCCTTACGTGTATTAATTGCGAGCTTTGTGTCTTCTTCACTCACAGTGAAGAAGTGGTTAGCTGTAATGTTATTGTTTGCGCCGTTATGCCTTTGAAATTTGGCGCACATTTAAAAAGTACCGACTTGGAGATACAGGAGACCGGGTCGAGTACGCTGAGAACCGGCCGATTCTGGTTGGTGTGGTGTGGGGTAAGGTTTTATCGGTAGACCAGAAAGAAATAAGCAGAAAGGAAAAAATGTTAGACAATAAATAAAAATGTTGTGTACAATGGCTCCAGTGAGGTGTCACCACACTGAGTTGTAATTAAGAGTTACTGCAATGTAGTGAGTCAGTAATGGTGACATCTTTGTTATTAATGTGTGCGCTCTGATGTTCTCACACACAGGTTGGAGACATAATAGAATCTGATTCAGACAACAACGAAGGAGAGGATGGTGAAGGTGGCAACTCGACACAGTAAACTATGCTCATGTAAATGGAGAAAAGAAAGCGAGAGGAAGAGAGAAGATGGCCCCTCTAGTACACATTTGGTAGATGAGACAGTGCTGAGTTCAAGTTATATTTTTCTACAAGGTAAATGTGTTAATGAGCACAACAGTTATTCAAATCATTAATTATCTGAAATACAATTTTTACACCAAAAAGGAAGGACTTCAGAGATTCAAAAAATGTGGGTTTCTGAATATATACTCAGTGCCTGCACTCAGGGATTTTTACGAACACAAATCCAACACACATATTTTAGTTTTTATCATTTTTCGTTTTATTTTAAACTCCCCTGTGCATCTGGAGCTGCAAGTGTCCCATTTTTAAGTTGACTTACTTGTTTCATACCATGTGCTTAGCAATAACCTACTATCATGCATCTGCATCATGAACATTATGGTCAGTTAGTGTTGTGTGATTTACTCAGAACATGTAGACATTCAGCTTTTAAAAGAAGTAAATCAAATCTGCAGTCAAAACTCACTTCCTCTGCTGACTTATTTACTCTACTTCTTTTTACTTGTGGGATTATTTGGGTTTGATGTGATCTTACATTTAATGTATTTATCTAATTTAGAGGTGTTTTCTGGTTGACTTTGTTACTATATATTCTATTCATTGTTCTTACACTAAATATGTTTGCATCACAGGTGGTGGTTTTGTTTTATTTGAATGTGTTAAAAAATATGTTTGAAGTAATGTAAAGGGGAAATCTACCAAAGGTACTACTGGAAGGGGTTTCGTAACAGTTACAAAATAAAACTCTTTTTCTCTCATTTGTGTCCTCTTGTAATTCAAGCTGTTGAACACCATGTCATGCAAACCATTTAAACTTTAATTTACAGTTGTTTTTCCACATACAACAAGGCCACAGAGGCATTCACTGTGTTATGTGTTATTGCAGTATAAAAACTATGAATACATGAGAACAACTTCCCAAGTCTGTATATGCATGGCAGATCATAAGGAAACAGGCAGTAGTTATGCAATACTTCTATAAAAGATATTGTAGTGCACTGAAATGAATCAAAACCTTTTAAAACGAGTATAATTAAATAGAATAATATATCTGTCTTTAATATAAAAATGTCTCTTTGTCTTTCCCTTGAGAGTGTCTTAATGTTGAGCTGCAGGGGGTATGTGGTAACAAAAAGGGAATTTTGTGCTAAAAAACTAAGTAAAGGAGGTCTCCTCAGATAAGCTTTAAATAAAACTTTGAACAAAACAAAGACTGTGGATTCTCTTTCTTACATTGAAGGTGCAATAGAAGGGGATATTTTCATGGCCAGTTTGAACAGGAGAAATGTTTTCAGTAAGCAGAAACATGTTCCAGTCAGACATTTGTTATCACACCTAAGAGATTTTAACAAAGATTTCCCAGCACAACAAAGGTAGCCCATTATAAGCTGCCCAGTGGTATGAAATGGTGAACACTTCCTGTATCCTCAGTGGGCATGGTGGCCTCTGCCTTCATACCCCCTGAGCATTTTTCACAATAACATATTAATACAGTGAGGACTATTGCTTGCCCATGTCAAAACAACACAACATGCAGAGGCATCCTTTGTGTGCAGATCGCTGGGCTCTGCCACGATCTGGGTGAGTGGTACACAAAGGGTGACCAGATCCCAATCCCAGATGTGGGACAATGTGGGACAATTTGGGATACCAATGCATCGAGGTAGTCTAAAATAACTTTAAAAAGAATAAATATTTCTATTCTCCCCCTTAGCTTATAATATGTTATATGTTATATATGTTTTGCCCTCTGGTTGATTCAGTAGCACATAACAGACTGCAAATAAAAGCTTAAGAAATACATCTTATTTAAATGGAACTTTCCCAAGTTCTCTCACGTGACAAAACATAGTAAGCATGGAGATTTCATGCTATTTCACAATGACTCTCAAGTTAACACACCTTACTGTGGACAATCAAACAGAACAGACAGTCAAGGCTACAATTGTTCTTTCAAGTAAAGTACTTTAATGTGCCTTAAAAGGGTACGGCTTGCCTGTATTTTCTCCAACAACAGAGAGCAACAACACAACCCCAGCACAACTCCAAACACCACGTTAAAGTTTTAGTATAACAATACACTGAACCACATATTCAATGTACTGGATTAGGCTACATGGGCTACTGGAGGCTGATTGTCTGAACAAAACAAAAGTCACTCAGCTCAGAATCACATAGATTAGCTACACAAAAGAAATGCATTTGAAAATTATCTGCATTTACTGGACAATGCCAACTAAAGGCATCACTGGGTATACAAAGGAACTACATAAAATAATAGACTCAGATAGCCAGTCGTTAGACACAGAGGGTTAGCACTGGCAGTCAAACTACATAGACAAGTTTACAGGACTATCAGATCCTTTGTTAGCGTGTGGACTTTTTTAATCACTTGGGAGTCCATGAACCACTGGCGTTTTTAATTTTCTCAGACAACGCAGGGAGTATTAGCTCTATGGTGTAGCGTTTTTTTTGCACCGAGCAGGCGATATGACGTGCAGTAAGCGAACCCTTAAGAGACAACATGAAGACATTTTTAACAGGGATGAAAAGAAAGGCGGAGAGAGACGAAGATAATGAGACAAAAGTAACTCGAGGAAATATGACGAAGCATATGTAGCGCTTAGCTCCACTGTGGCTGCAGTGGGAGACGAGGAAAGACCGGTGTGTTCACTGTGTCTAAAAGTGCTGGCAGCGGACAGCATGAAGCCAAATAAATTAAGGCCCCACTTGAAGACATTACATCCCAATCATGCTGATAAGCCGCTGGAGTTTTTTCAGCGAAAACGTGCCGAATATTGCCAACAATCATCCCGCTTTGTGAATGCTACTTCAGTAAACCAGCGAGCACTGTTAGCATCATATTATTACATTTTATTAAATATTATTACATATTATTATTACTATTATTTATAGTCGCAGTGGGGGGGGGCGCGAATTGTTTTCTTCTTGCTGGGGGGAGCGCAACAGAAATTAATTGATAAGCACTGGGTTAAGGGAAGGGCGCGCCCAACAACAACGATGCAAATGAGGTGAGAACGGCACCGGCATACAGCACAAGACAAGACATGGAGGAAAGCCCCAAATATGTAGAATATATGTTGCATATACGCCATATTTAGGGTCATATATGTGCATGTATGTGGATATATAGGAAATGTATGTGTCATATATGACATCCACAGATGCTACAGTCAGGTGCATATATGTCATACATAATGCCTTATATAGCTCATATATGTCTGACCTTGTGCATATATGCCATACATTATGTCTATATCTCACTTATTTGCAAATGATGTAATGTGCATATATGTTAAAACAAAATGTACTGTGCACTAATTTTAATTCAATGCAGATTGAGGTTTGCAGAAGAAAATTCAGTGTATAAGACAAAAGCTTTTGATTGTTTTATTGCATGCAGCAATTTTTAAAGTGGCCTCACACTCTGTCATTCATCATCACGGTTTACTTTGGCCTTACATGTATTAATTGCGAACTTTGTGTCTTCTTCCCTCATAGTGAAGAAGTGGTTAACTGTGATGTTATTGTTTGCGCCGTTGTGCCTTTGATATTTGGCGCACGCTTAAAAAGTACCATCTTGGAGATACAGGAGACCGGGTCGAGTATGCTGAGAACCGGCCGATTCTGGTTGGTGAAAAAAACTCACTTCCTCTGCTGACTTATTTACTCTACTTCTTTTTACTTGTGGGATTATTTGGGTTTGATGTGATCTTACATTGAAATATGTTTGAAAGAATGTAAAGGGGAAACCTACCAAAGGCACTGCTGAAAGGGGTTTCATAACAGTTTGAAAATAAAACTGTAATAAAACTTCTCTCATTTGTGTCCTCTTGTAATTCAAGCTGTTGAACACCATGTCATGCAAAACATTTAGACTTTAATTTACAGTTGTTTTTCCACATAAAGGGGCGTTCCAGGAAAAGTTTTGTTGAAAGGGAAGTGGGAAACTTTGTTTTTTCATATTCAAAATTTTTTGAGGGGTGGGTGTGCGTGGGTGTGTTTGTATAAGTGTACGTGTATAAGTATAGACACAACACCTGGGCATTTTACACCCCTTTTGAGTCTGCTGTGCAGAGCTGTCTGATCAGCTGTGAGTAACGTTGTCAGTTGTAAATTTGAGGACGTCTACTCTTTTGGCTAATCCAGATTAACGCCTGTTTGTCGGATCAACATGGGCAACCAAGAAGAAGAAGAAGAAGAATCAACTTTATTGGCAGTATATATATTTTTACATACACACACTGAATTCGTCTTCTGCATTTGACCCATCCTTAGTTGAACACACACATGCAACCAAGAAGTCATAGCCTACTTTTGTATTAGATAATTCTACTTGCTCTTATCTAATTTGTCACCTAATTGTTCCTAACTGCCTTGTTTTATGCTCGTCTTGTTTAATTCCGGGTTTTTTTGTTACGCAGCTAAGACATTGAATTATATAGATATAAAGTATGTGTCTTTGTTGAAAAATGTCTTCAAATATATAATATAATATACTGGCACTCCTCTGTTTGATAACGAATGGTGAATTAAGTACGTTTTCATAGCTCTTTGTTGTCCTGTCTTCTGCCAGGTGTTTAATGATCCCATCCACGGGCACGTGGACCTACACCCACTTCTCATCACAATCATGGACACACCTCAGTTAGAGAGACTACGATACATCAAGCAGCTTGGAGGGACCTACTTTGTTTATCCTGGAGCATCTCACAACTGCTTTGAACACTCGATTGCACAAAGCAAGATCCATACAGACATGGTTGAATGAGTTTGTGGAAAACTTGACTGGCCCAAACAGAGCCTGACCTCAACCCCGTTGAACATGTTTGGCATGGACTGGAACAGAGATTTTCATCCAACATCAGTGCCTGAACTCACAAATCCTCCACTGTATAAATTGGCAAAAATTCCCACAGAAACAAAAATCTTGTGGAAATCCTTCCCAAAAGAGTGGAAGCTGTTACAGCTGTAACGCTGTCTATGTGTTTAGAAAGCAGTGTTATTTAAGGTCCCTGTTAGCATAATGGTCAAGTGTCCCAATACTTTTGTCTATATTGTGTATCAAATGACCGTGTTCACCTGTGCAGGATGGTCAGACAGCAGCTGTTGAGTGAGTCGACCTTAAAAACATCTCTCATGCATTTATTTGTCAATATATAATTATTTCAATGCCATGTTTTATTTTCATTGTATATTTTGTATGGAGAGAGTTGTTCTGTTGTGTTCCAGAGTGGCTTACTTGGCAGGACGACTTGCGCAAGCTCTGCAAACTAGACAACCAGAACTCAACATCTCCTGCAGGGACATCCTTTGTGTGCAGATTGCTGGGCTCTGCCACGACCTGGGTGAGTGGTACACATGTGCTCATACTTTCAACATTCACAGTACAGGGTGTGAACATGGTGTGAGAATAGAAATAAATAAAAATATATATAAATTATATGTATATTATTTTATTTCCTTTTTTTTTTTGTTCAGATAGTTCACTCACAGTAACATTTTTTTCTCAGTGGGAAAATGCAGTCTCCTCTCTGTCTTCTGACAATTTTCCTCTAATCTCAAGAATTTCCCTTCAGGGATAGGGATAGGAATTCTGATTCTGAATTAACAAAGTGTTGGCGTTGTTGGTGTTTCCTGCTCTGCCGAGGTTTCAAACTGCTGTAATGATTCATCAGAAAACCATTTGGCAAGGAACAAGATACAAATAAATGGCTCTTGATACCCAACTGCAGCATACGTGCCCAGTGTGCATGTCAACTGAACTAAATTACGTCAAAGAATTGTTTAAAAGGGTGTTCCAGTTCAGGTTGTTCAACCTCACATTTCTTGATTGACGATTTGCTTTGAAGAGCGTGTCTTAAAACATGGCACATGGCCAACAATAAACTGCACGGTGGAATAGTGACAAAAATTATTTCATTTTAGTTATTGCACATTATTATCATTACTACAAAAGTGAATGAGTGCTTAAGTGTGTGTGTGGTCTACTGGGGGCAGTGCTGGTTATTATACAGTCTGACAGCAGCAGGAAGGAAGGACCTACAATATCTCATAATTGTGGCCCAACTGTGGAGCTGCCATCAACTTTCAACAGCTACCCTGAGCTTCAAGCTGAAATGGAGGCTATATTGTCCAGCACAACCTATGCAATGGACATTGCATAAGTGACTTATGAAACACACACATTTTTCTCTTCCCCATCAGTGCCAGTGATGTAGGTTTAGACTGCGTGAATGTGGGATACAGCATGTAAGGAGAAAATGTCATTATCTCAGTGCTGTGTGATTAGCGCAAAATGACTTTTATTACATTTCAAGATTTTGGTTTTATTATATCAAGAAAAATAACTTACTTTGCTTTAAGACACCGTTTGTTATCAGAGCATGTAAGGAGAATATGTACTAGCTCAGGGGCTGTGTGATAAGCACAGATTGATGTTTTAATTTTTGGATATTTTCTTTCTATCATACCAAGAAACAGTTAACAATTTACTTTGATTCAAGACACTTTTTTATCAGTCTACGATGAGAATGTTTGGACATAGAAATATTTTTGTTATATTTTCACAGTTAAATCATAATAGCGTTTGAATCTCGGTGTTTTTTTTTTAAATAAATAGAATCACTGGTTGCTGTCTTGTTTTCAGAATCAGAAATCAGAATCAGAAATCAGAAAAGACTTTATTGCCATTGTAAGTGAAGAGGTTTCACATTACTAGGAATTTGTCTTGGTGATTGGTGCATACATAGAACGTAACAAGTAACATGTAGTAGAAGAATAAAATAAAATAAAATAAACATAAAATAGAATAAGGTAACACCAAATAAAACAAGGTAAGTAAAATAAATATGTTTCTGGAGGTAGTTCTAAAGTGAGGTAGTGCAGGGTGGAGTATAGTGCAAGTGGGTGCCTAGGGGCAGTCGTGGATCAGCGGTTAGGGTGTCGGACCCGTAACCGGTGGATCGCTGGTTCGATTCCCCGTACCGGTATCCATGGCTGAGGTACCCTGAGCAAGGTACCTAACCCCCACTGCTCCCCGGGCGCTGCACGCGGTCGCCCACTGCCCCGGGTTTGCTGTGTGTGTGTGCACGTCACTTGGGTGGGTTAAATGCGAGTGAGTTCCCTCCAATGACAAAATATGTCACTTTCATCATCTAAAAAAACAGTGCGAATGAACAGCAGGTGGGTAATGACATGAGTACAACTGTCTTCCAACAGATTGTGTCTTTGCTGTTGAGTCATGTGGTTCAGGAGTCCTCTATGAGACATGATGTGTTTCCATCCACAATCATAAATTGGACATGTTCCATTTGTTATGGGGCGCTTGCATTGTGAAATGTTAAAATTATCAAATGTGGGTAAACTCAAGGAAAGATGTATGCCCTAATAAAAGATAATCATATCCTTTATTTGCTGACAGTTTATTGACAACTGCATTTCAGCTATTGGACTGCCAGCACTTACTATGATGTGTATTTGATCCATAATGAATAGAAAGAGGATATACTTTTCATACTTTGAATATATACTGCTGATAATACTGTCCTTTTACTTGAGTAAGGTTTTAAATATAGCCTACATGGAGTGAGCTCTTTTTTACGATTATCAGTAGGCCTACCACACTAAAACTAACCCACTATGCAGGGTGGTACTACTGCATTTTGTGAAGTAAAACATCTAACCACAAAGCTAAGCAGGTGTCACAGTATTGTTCTGACATAATATGGCACCATGGGGGAAAAACAACATAAGCATATAGCAGTTCTTACCTCGGTTATTTCATGTGAACTGAATGAGACTTTTGTCCAGGAAGTCACCAGAAAGGGAGTCTGAGTTATTTAAATCTTGGGACAGGTTCATCCAGAACTGTGCGTGTTGTCTCCTTAAAAAGCCCCACCAGTTCTCCATTCTTTGGTTGTGATTGCTCAATCCATACAGATAACATCTGTGCGAAAGTTGTCCAGATGATCGTGCTCAAGAACATCTGCATTTGTTCAATGTAACAGTTATCGATTCTGAGGTCCGAACGAATTCGGGCAGCAGTTTCATTCCTTGATGACACCTCATCAATGAAGTATTGCGCGGTTATCCTGGGATCGCTGTTTGTAGAGTAGGCATGTAGCCATCACCATTTGTGAAAACCCATCTATTGCACCATTGATGCAGATCCCGTACGGTTTGAGTTTATCGTAGAAGTCTACACGCCACAAAACATTGGGCACATCTGGTACATACGCCGCCCAAGGCGCCTCAGCTACACACCGTGCGGATCCAATATTTTCCGCGGTCTGCTGATGGTCTCTTGAGTCACCACGTAGCCAGCCTGAATGCATTTCAACTGCATCATCTTGTATTCATGGAGCATGCTATATCTGTCCAGCTGATCCTGGAGAAATATTGCTATGTCTAGGAGATCTGAATGGGTTTTCTTTCTGAAGAACCGCAAAGTCCTCAGGTGCCTGCGTAAAACTGACAAACTTAAACTTATCATCTATGTGACTTAAAGACAGGACTATCTCCCAGTGTCTTAAACGGAAATCAAAGTAAAACTTGATTAAACTAAACAAGCCGGTCATGTTTGCTTCAGTCGAGCTCTCAATAAAGGAATGAATGCGTCTATTTCTACTCCAGTAGTCCGAAAAACAGAAAGAAAATCAGAAAAAAATACATTGAAAAACCAAGCATAAAAGTGAATTACTCTGGAAAACAAAACAAATACTCTGAAAAACAAACCATCCATCCATTTTCTATACCGCTTATCCGTCAGGGTCGCGGGGAAGCTGGAGCCTATCGCAGCTGACTACGGGCGAGAGGCGGGGTACACCCTGGACTGGTCGCCAGTCAATCGCAGGGCCAACACACAAAGACAGACAACCACACACTCTCACACTCACACCTAGGGGCAATTTAATGTGCATGTTTTTGGGATTGTGGAGGAAGCCAGAGTATCCGGAGAAAACCCACGCAGGCACAGGGAGAACATGCAAACTCCACATAGAAGGGCCCAGACCGGGATTCGAACCTGGAACCCTCTTGCTATGAGGCAAAAGTGCTAACCACTGCACGCCTGTGCCGCCCTGAAAAACAAACCAAAAAATAAATTATTAAGAAAAACAGAAATAATTAAAATAATGTAATATAATAATATAAGGTTTCCGTATGTTACACACAAATTTTACTTTTTATCATTTTTAGTCAGGTTTTATTTTAAACTCCCAACACTTGTTTCATACCATGTGCTTAGCAATAACCTACTATCATGCATCTGCATCATGAACATTATGGTCAGTTAGTGTGTTGTGTGATTTACTCAGAACATGTAGACATTCAGCTTTTAAAAGAAGTAAATCAAATCTGCAGCCAAAACTCACTTCCTCTGCTGAATTATTTACTCTACTTCTTTTTACTTGTGGGATTATTTGGGTTTGATGTGATCTTACATTGAATGTATTTATCTAATTTAGAGGTGTTTTCTGGTTGACTTTGTTGCTATATATTCTATTTATTGTTCTTACAGTAAATATCTCAGCTTGACAACATTTTTTTCACAACTCACAGCTGTGTGCAACATTTTCATGACTGTTTTTGCTTCCATTTAAAATGTTTTGCACAATCTTTCCTCCTTACCAGGATGTGATGCAGCCTCATCAAACTTGCTTCACAGGTGGTGGTTTTGTTTTAATTGAATGTGTTAAAAAATATGTTTGGAAGAATGTAAAGGGGAAACCTACCAAAGGTACTGCTGGAAGGGGTTTCAGGACAGTTTGAAAATAAAACTCTCTTTCTCTCATTTGTGTCCTCCTGTAATTCAAGCTGTTGAACACCACGTCATGCAAACCATTTAAACTTTAAATATGCGTTCCATTAAAGGTTTTGTTGGCAGGGAAGTTGAAAACTTTGTTTTCTCATATTCAAATTTTATTTTTTTCCTCATACAACAAGGCCACAGAGGCATTCAGACACATGAATACATCAGAATCAGAAAAGACTTTATTGCCATGTAAGTGAAGAGGTTTCACATTACTAGGAATTTGTCTTGGTGATTGGTGCATACATAGAACGTAACAGTAACATATAATTGAAGAATAAAATAAAATAAAAAATAAAAATAAAAATAAAATAGAATAAGGTAACACAAAATAAAATAAGTGAAATAAATATTTTTCTGGAGGTAGTCCAAAAGTAAGGTAGTGCAGGGTGGAGTATAGTGCAAGTGGGTGAGGTAGACAGTGCAAATGAACAGCAGGTGGACAGTGAATGAGCAAAATCAATTGCTAAGGTGCAGGGCAGCATGTTAGTCAGTTGGTGTTCAACAGTCTAACAGCACAGGGGAAGAAACTGTACTTGTGGCGTGAGGTTTTGGTCCGAATGGACCGTAACCTCCTGCCTGAAGGGAGTTTTACAAAGAGTCCATGTCCAGGGTGAGAAGGGTCAGCTGTGATCCGACCTGCACGCCTCAGAGTCCTGGAGGTGTACAGGTCTTGGAGAGATGGAAGGCTGCAGCCGATCACCTTCTCAGCAGAGCGCACAGCACGCTGCAGTCTGTGCTTGTCCGTGGCAGTGGCCCCAGCGTACCACACGGTGATGGAGGAGGTGAGGATGGACTCAATGATGGCTGTGTAGAACTGAACCATCATCTTGGCAGGCATCTTGAGTTTCCTCAGCTGCCGCAGGAAGAACATCCTCTGCTGGGCCCTTTTGATGAGGGAGCTGATGGTCAGCTCCCACTTGAGGTCCCGGGTGATGGTGGTACCCAGGAAGCGGAAGGAGTCCACCGTGGAGATGGGGGTGTCTGTCAGGGTGAGGGGGAGTGATGGAGCTGGCACTTTCCGAAAGTCAATGATCATCTCCACCGTCTTCTGGACGTTCAGCTCCAGGTGGTTGTTACCGCACCAGGACACCAGACGATCCACCCCCCTCCTGTAGGCGGACTCATCCCCGTCCGAGATGAGACCGATGAGGGTGGTGTCGTCTGCGAAGAGCAGAGGGGAAAGTACACAGCCCTGGGGGGTACCGGTGCTGATGGTCCGGGTGTCCGAGACATTCTTCCCCAGCCTCACATGCTGTTTCCTGTCTGTCAGGAAGTCAGTGATCCACCGGCAGATGGGGTCAGGCACGTTCAGCAGGGACAGCTTGTCTTGGAGGAGAGCTGGGCGGATCGTATTGAAGGCAGAGCTGAAGTCCACAAACAAGATCCTAACGTAGGTTCTCGGGGAGTCCAGATGCCGCAGGATGAAGTGTAGCGTCAGGTTGACTGCATCGTCTACAGACCTGTTGGCTCTGTAGGCAAACTACAGGGGGTCCAGGAGGGGGGTTGTGATGGACTTGAGGTGAGACAAAACCAGGCGCTCAAATGACTTCATGACTACAGATGTCAGTGCCACAGGTCTGTAGTCATTAAGTCCAGTGATCCTTGACTTCTTGGGGACTGGGACTATGATGGAGGCTTTGAAGCAGACTGGCACATGGCATGACTCCAGAGAGGTGTTGAAAATATCTGTGAAAACTGGAGTCAGCTCATCCACACAGTGTCTCAGGATGGAGGGGGACACACCGTCTGGTCCAGGAGCCTTGTGAGGGTTCAGTTTCCTGAACAGCTTGTTAACGTCCTCCTCCTGGATAAAGAAGGCTGTGGTGGAGGAGGGGGGGGTCCGAGGTGGATACTGGTGGAATGACTTCAGGGGTGTGGGGGGTGTGAATGGCCGTGTTGATGGGGTGAGTGGGGGTGTCAGGGCCGGCAGATAGTCCATCAAAGCGACAGTAGAACTCGTTCAGACTGTTGGCTAGTCGCAGGTCGTCAGTAGAGTGGGGGGCTTTGGGCTTGTAGTTGGTGATTTGCCGAAGCCCTTTCCACACAGAGGCAGAGTCATTAGCTGAGAATTGCTGTTGAATTTTCTCAAGTACAGTGTTTTGAGTACATTTGAGTACAGTGATTTAGCGCTTCTCACCTCCTTGCTAAACCTGTACTTGGCCTCTTTGTAGCTGTCTCTATCCCCACTCCTGAAAGCAGACTCTTTCTCTAGCCTCAGCTGTCTGAGTTTAGCTGTGAACCAGGGTTTGTCATTGTTACAACTCACCCTGGTGCGTGTTGGCACAATACTGTCCTCACAATACTGGATATATGAGATTACAGTATCTGTATACTCATCAAGACTATCTGTAGCAGCCCTAAACACGTCCCAGTCCGTTGAATCCAAACTGTGTGTGTCACAGAGCTTCCTTTATTGTTAAAGTCAGTCCTGAATGAGGATGCTTGAAATTCTGTGTGTGGGCGTGGATGTGCATGTGTGTGTGTGTGTGTGTTATTGCAATATAAAAATATTTAGACTTTAATCAGGCGTTCCAGGAAAGGTTGTGTTGACAGGGAAGTTGGAAACTTTGTTTTCTCATATTCAAAATTTTTTGAGAATGCTTAAAATTCTGTGTAAGGGTGTGTTTGTATAAATGTGTGTGTATAAATATGAACACAACACCTGGGCATTTTACACCGCTTTTGAGTCTGCTGTGCAGAGCTGTCTGATCAGCTGTGAGTAACGTTGCAAGTGGCTAATCCAGATTAACGCCTGTTTGTCGGATCAACATGGACAACCAAGAAGTCATGCCCGTGAATAAGGTAACAACAGCATCTCAATGCTACATTCTCAAGGTTATATAGATTTGAAGAGACATAACAGACTAAGAAAGAAGAGGAACCACAAGGAGGTTTGATGTGACACAAGGGTCACTGCATGACACACACAAGATCGTACTTTTCTTTTTCTGTTCTTTTGTTCTTAAGCTTTTGCTTAAAAGGTTACAAGCTTAAAAATAATTTTTAAAAAGTTAAAGTGGAAGACCGTGTGGTGTGGAATGAAGAAAAGATAAAGCGATGTCACCACTAATCACATGTTTGAAGCTCTTTACACTGGCTTCCTGTTTGTTTGAAATTGATTTTGACCTTTTAAAGTATCATATGGCCGATCACCTACTGGACCTACAGGACCGAACTGTAAGTCTGTACGAGCCAACACACAGTCAAGAGATCTTCAGTCAGTGGCCTCGTGGTTATCCAAGAGTCAGTACTAAAGCCCAGAGGTGGCCAAGCCTTTTCTGTCAGGGCCCAGAGACTCATCACTATTTTATCACGTAGCCTACTTTTGTTTAAGATAATTCTACTCTAATTTGTAACCTAACTGTTCCCATCTGCCTTGTTTTAAGCTTGTGTTGTTTAATTCCAGGTTTTATTGTTACGCAGCTAAGACATTGAATTATATAGATATAAAGTATGTGTCTTTGTTGAAAAATGTCTTCAAATATATAATATAATATACTGGCACTCCTCTGTTTGATAACGAATGGTGAATTAAGTATGTTTTCATAGCTCTTTGTTGTCCTGTCTTCTGCCAGGTGTTTAATGATCCCATCCACGGGCATGTGGACCTACACCCACTTCTCATCAAAATTGTGGAGACACCTCAGTTCCAGAGACTACGAAACCTCAAGCAGCTTGGAGGGACCTACTTTGTTTTTCCTGGAGCATCTCACAACCGCTTTGAACACTCGATTGGGTACGTCCTCAGATACGGGAACAAGCAACATTCCTTTTCTGTTGAGTACACATACAGAAATTAATAAATAAATAAATAAAACTAATAACATTACACGGCCACATAGGCTAACATTAACTGGTGAGACGAGACCAAGAATGGCTGAGGATGAATTAAGGTGGCTTACTCATACTAGATGTTTTCTCTTGAAATTTAAACAAGTCACAATTTAATCAAAACACCATATTTTCTGAAGCTGACTTTTTTGACCTCATGAAGTCCAGCTTGTCACACAAGAGCTAATGTATGCACCTCACAAGGAAAAAAACAATGACTTCCTTCAAGGGAAAACATGCTTTGTGTGAGACTGTAGTTGCAGTAAAACAGGTTGCTGGCAATGTGATGATGAGAAATATGGTTTTATTTTCTACAAGGGTTGGTTTGACAGATAATTATCTGGATGAATGGAGGTGAACAGTTGCGACATACACTCAATAGACAAAAGTATTGAGACACACCTCTTTTTGGGGCTGTTACCTCTTTATGGGGATTGGGCTGAGTCTGTTATTTCCAGTGAAGGGAAATGTTATTGCTTCAGCATACCAAGACATTTTGGCATCAGTGTGCATCAGTGCACAAAGCAAGATCCATGCAGACATGGTTGGATGAGTTTGTGGAAAATTTGACTGGCCCACACAGAGCCCTGACCTCAACCCCGTCAAACACGTTTGGGATGGACTGGAACAGAGATTTTCATCCAACATTAGCGCCTGAACTCACAAATCATCTACTGTATAAATTGGCAAAAATTCCCACAGAAACAAAAATCTTGTGGAAATCCTTCCAAAAAGAGCTGTCTATGTGTTTAGAATGCATAACGGCCAGGTGTCCCAATACTTTTGTCTATATTGTGTATCAAATGACCATGTTCATCTGTGCAGGATGGTCAGACAGCAGCTGTTGAGTGAGTCGACCTTAAAAACATCTTTTATTTATTCATTCATTTATTTGTCAATATATAATTTTTTTCAATGCCATGTTTTATTTTCATTGTATATTTTGTATGGAGAGAGTTGTTCTGTTGTGTTCCAGAGTGGCTTTCTTGGCAGGACAACTTGCGCAAGCTCTGCAAACTGGACAACCAGAACTCAACATCTCCGACAGGGACATCCTTTGTGTGCAGATTGCTGGGCTCTGCCACGACCTGGGTGAGTGGTACACATGTGCTCATACTTTCAACATTCACAGTACAGGGTGTGAACATGGTGTGAGAATAGAAATAAATAAACATATATATAAAATTATATGTATATTATTTTACTTCATTTTTTTCCTTGTTCAGATAGTTCACTCACAGTAACTTTTTATTCCCCCCTCCTCCAGGACATGGGCCATTCTCCCATATGTTTGATGGGCTGTTCATCCCCAAAGCACGTCCAGGAATTACCTGGAAGGTAGGAAAGTGTGATTATAGTTCTCTTGTCCTTGTCCAGAGAGAACCTTTGAGCCAGAAAACACTTGTGGATTAGTAATTTCATTACTGATTTATTAGTGGATAATCTACTTTCACATTTTCCCACCTTTTCTCAGTGGGAAAACGCAGTCTCCTCCTGTCTTCTGACTGCATAATTTCCTCTGATTAGCAAAGTGTTTGCGTTGTTGTGTTCTGCTCTGCCGGGGTTTCAAACTGCTCTAATGATTCATCACAAAACAATTGGCAACCAAGAAGATACAAATAAATGCCTCTTAATAGCCTGCCCGCTATCTGCTTTGAATAGTGTGTCTTAAAATAAGTGAACAACTGCTCTAATGAGACATTTTCAAAACGAGTAACATACTGGAAAAGTCAGACTAACCCATCATATCTGCTATCCTGACAGTAGACAGTCCTTAGACTGGCTATTTTTGAAAATGAACTGGCCAAGGCCTCAAGCTCTCACCCACTGTGCAGATTGTTCATTTTTCTACTTCATATTGAAGTTGACTGCAGCTGACCCAGAGTCCAATAGATTTTACCCCAGGTGAAAAATAAAGAATAAATAGGTGTATTCCTAAATAAACTAGATTCCCTCTTGGGTGCTGACTGTAAGCACAGCTAATTTTAGTCTTGATTAAAATTGGTGAATGAATTATTAACCTGATTTATCATAGTAATAATGTTCTGATGGCGTGACATTACAGCATCAACAGCATCGTCTTTTACAGAGACTTTGTAATTGCTGACTCTTAAGGCTGCTGTGTAAAGCAGTTATTGTTACCTGATTGTAAACATGACAGCTGAGGTCTAAGATAGTGACTGCACTGTTCAGAGTGAACCACCGATAAGCACTGCTAAGCACATGGCCATTATGAAAGTTAGGACCGCAGACCTGCTGCCTGACAAACACGAGAGATAAGGTTATTATTAACTTCTGTGTCCTGTCATGTTTCAGCTGAAATAAGATCTTTCTATTTGAGTAATGAGTCAGTGTGCTTTCCTTTTCAATTCGTGGTCATTCACCTCCCTGTGTGATATTACAACTCTGATTCTGTTGCAGCATGAAACTGCCTCTCTGGCCATGTTTGACCACATGGTGGAGGTCAATGACCTGAAGTCTGTGATGGAGCAGCACGGCCTGGTGCTGTCTGAAGACCTGATCTTCATCAAGGAACTGATTGCTGGACCATTGGACGCTAATGCAGCCAAAGGCAAGAAGGTATCCAATGTGACTTTACGGTTTATGGTGAACAGATGACAGTGTGTAAATGTGAATTACTTATCTCATGACACCACCCTGAATTTCAATTATGACACAACCTTCAGGACAAAGTAACATTAACATATAGCTTCTGTCCTTAAGATTATATATCAAAGCCCATGATTTCTTCCTTGTGGTAGGCAAACCTGTGATGTCCTTCATTTGGGTTCACACATTTCCTGATTGCAGATGTCAGGTTGACTGGCCCATAGATCCTCATTTAATTCTGAGAGAGAGGATTTCTTGGGGACCAGGATGACTGTGGAGCTTTTGGGGCAGACAGGAACTTCACTCAGCTCCACTGCCCACTGTGTAAATATGGGGTTCAGTGAAGACTTTCAGATAGAGGGCTGATGTGCCCTCTGAGCCTGATACTTTTATTTCCTGGTCTTCTGTCTCTGAAAGAGCTGACACACATCCTGTTCACAGATCCTGAATACAGCTGGGAGGGGTGAGGGAGGCGAGAAAATTGTGCAAAGACGCTTGTTGTATTCATATATAGAACATTTATCCTACGTTGTTGTACATACTTGACCTATTGTTGTACATCATACCTACTTATTCATTAATGTGTTTAGCTGTATGTATATTTATTGTACGCCAAGAGCCACTGCAAACCTAAGTCATATTCTTTGTGAGCAGAAACAAACTTGGTCAGTAAAGCTGATTCTGATGTCCCTGTTGTCTGTCATCTCCGCAGTGGCAGTATAAAGGCCGTCCAGAAGACAAATCCTTCCTTTATGAAATCGTGGCCAACAAAAGAAATGGAATTGATGTGGACAAGTGGGACTACTTTGCCAGGTTGAGCTTTTTCAGCTGTTAGTTAATTTACTAATTGTTTTCTTAGTTATATATTAAATACTCATTTATTTCTGTTACATGACCGATTCTTGCATGTATTTTTCCACTCTGTTTCTTCTCAGGGACTGCCACCACCTGGGCATCCAGAACAACTTTGACTATCGCCGCTTTATAAAGTTTGCCAGGGTGTGTGAGGTGGACGGAGAGAAACAAATCTGCACTAGAGACAAGGTGCAGACAGCATTACTTTTTTATCAGCTTTTACAACAGCAATCCGTTTACACAATGAGACTAAAATACAGGCATTTCTTTAACAGGAGGTGGACAATGTGTGTGACATGTTCCACACCAGGAACCGTCTCCACAGAAAAGCCTACCAGCACGCAGTGACCAAGATCATAGAGACCATGTGAGTAGTTATTCACTCCAGGATGGCTGGTTGTCTTAATGTCAGTGAAAATGTTCTCAGAAGTGATAATAATGTTGGGTATGTTCATCAAGGATCACAGAGGCCTTTTTTAAAGCAGACAAGCACATCCAGATTGAAGGCTCTGGAGGGAAGAAGTTCACTCTCTCCACAGCCATAGAAGATATGGAGGCCTACACCAAGCTGACAGGTCTGTAGAAACCACCGTGTGCTGTTAACTTGAGTTTTAACATTAAAATGCATGACAGATGTTACGTCACATCAGTTCACGGCGGAACTTTTAATTTTTATACAAAGCTGGATAGTTTTAATGAATAATAATTTCTCATATTTTATTTGTTGTAATTTTGTCTGTGTTTTATGTCTCTGATGCATGTAACACAGACATGATCTCATCATATCAGGAAGGACTCTACTCATCCCTTTATCAGCCCAGCTTGTTGTTGTTTTTAGTTATTTTTACAGTAAATTCTTCCTGAAAACCACCATCATTTATAATATGTAACCATAAAGTCTGAAATAAAGAAACTCACTGAATGATTTAGTGACTTTGGTGTCTTTGGTTGACTTTATCTGACCTGCCCCCTACTGTTCATCCTGTAGATGGTGTGTTTGAACAAATACTGAACTCTTCGTCCAAGGAGCTGGCTGAGGCGAGGCAGATTCTACACAACGTTGTCCGTCGACGCCTCTATAAGTGTGTGGGTCAAACTCAGGCTGAGGAACCCATAAGTGTCACGCAGGTGTGTGTTTGTTTGTGTCTTCGTATGGCTGCATTATAATGCACATCTGATTGTCACAGCACAGGATGCACATCATCCATATCTGTATTGGCTACGAAATTAAGTTATCTTTAGGAGCCTGTTTTTGTTTCATGCAGTTTATTCTGATGTGTGATTGTCAGCTGATCTTGCAATGTATTCCAAGATGCTTTGTCATGTGGAGCTGCAGACAGCAATAATCTCCATGAAGAGAGTCTGAGGTGATGTCTTCAAATGCAGTAGCTTGTTTTGTCTGATCAAAACTCAGTGATATTTGATTCAGTGAGTGAAGCATCGTATCCTCACTTTTGCACAGCCAGAACCAACTCGTTAAGCATTTTGGCTCAGTATTTAATTGCTAAGCTGATTATCAGTATAGTTTACAATTTGCTGTCAACTGATCATTTTAGTTTTTTATGTGTCGATGTAGCTGATGACCTTCCTCTGCCTGATCTATGAATCAAAGATGCTTTTCTCACGATTGAATAGTGTTTGTATAGCAGTCTACATTGCCTGCATGTATGTTGTGCCCAGATTTCATGCGCACTGCACAGAATGTAATGTTTTTGTATTATATGAAGATGAAAGCCCATCTGATATCCCTGCTAAGGTGTAACGAGTAACATCTGCTTTCTCCTCTTATAAGGAGATGATTCTCTCCTGGGAAGCAAATTTGGCTCAGACCGTCCCTCTGAGTGGCGCCCAAGATGTCAGTCTAAAGCCAGAGGACTTTGTAGTTAGAGTGAGTTTTGATCTAATTGCTTTACATCTAATCCAATCCATTCACTGAAAGCTCCAAACCCTTTGGTTCTAGCTACACTTGATGATCAAAAAACGTTCCCCTTTCTCTGTTGTAGGTCATTCATATAGACTTTGGGATGAGGGAAAACAACCCCATCGACAACGTGCGTTTCTATTCCAAGGACGACCCAACCAAAGCCACCAAGATTCCAGAGGAGAAAGTGAGAACTGAAGACCACAGAATTCAAATCTTAATCTTTCTTTGTCTGAGCTTCAACATACATTGCTGTTTTTTTCCCTTATGTGCAGATTCTTCTTGATGCATAGAAACTGTTTGTTGCTGTCTCAAAATAAACTCTGTGCTGCTGTCCTTGTCAGGTGTCTACACTTCTTCCAAGGCAGTTTGCTGAGCAACTGACCAGGCTCTACTGCAAGAAGACAGATGCTGAAAGTCTGAAGGCAGCCAAGGAGTTTGGCAAGTGGTGGGAGAATGAGTCTCTCAGCCTCAGGTAATATTTACATCTGTTAGAGTGTATCTATTCTATTCTGTTAAAAAAAAAAAGGTAGAGGCAACCAAATGGCCAGTTATTTATATTATTTTACAGTATGCTCACAAATTCATCAGGTCTGAGGTAATTCATCAGATTTCTGAAGGGGAAAGGCTGATCATAAAGCACCACCAGCTCCATAATTTCCCTCATAATTGCTTTGGTCTTTTCACTGCTCATACCAAGGGAAGACAGGAGAGGCTGCTGGCTTGTGTGTGACACTGAGCTCTGGCTAGCTTTAGCTTTAGCCGCTTTTCATTTGCTAACTTCTTCAAACTGCGCAGGTTCAGCTGAGTGATGGTGTTTTAAGTTTCTAATTAGGTTTTTGTTCCCGACGTTTTCATGGTAGCGTCTCCACGGTTTACTTTGGCCTTACGTGTATTAATTGCGAGCTTTGTGTCTTCTTCACTCACAGTGAAGATGTGGTTAGCTGTGATGTTAATGTTTGCACCGTTGTGCCTTTGATATTTGGATTTGGATTTTTACGAACACAAATCCCACCTCATGTTACACACATATTTTAGTTTTTTTAGTCAAGTTTTATTTTAAAATTCCCCTGTGCATCTGGAGCTGCAAGTGTCCCATTTTTAAGTTGACTTACTTGTTTCATACCATGTGCTTAGCAATAACCTACTATCATGCATCTGCATCATGAACATTATGGTCAGTTAGTGTTGTGTGATTTACTCAGAACATGTAGACATTCAGCTTTTAAAAGAAGTAAATCAAATCTGCAGCCAAAACTCACTTCCTCTGCTGAATTATTTACTTCTTTTTACTTGTGAAATTATTTGGGTTTGATGTGATCTTACATTGAATGCATTTATCTAATTTAGAGGTGTTTTCTGGTTGACTTTGTTACTCTATTTATTGTTCTTACAGTAAATATGCTTGCATCATAGGTGGTGGTTTTGTTTTAATTGATTGTGTTAAAAGATATGTTTGAAATAATGTAAAGGGGAAACCTACCAAAGGTACTACTAGACGGGGTTTCATAATGTGGTATAATTTCTATGTAAGTTGTGATGAGCTAAAGTTATAGTATGCAATGCAATACGATAGCATGAACTGGTCATGCTATGTTTCCATTTAAGATTGAAAGAAAAGCAAGATACAGCTGTATTAAAAATGATACAACTGGTTAAGGGCCTGTAAGCTATGGAAGGTAAAACTGTGTAATTGTGAAACTGTTTTATGGTAGTGAAACACTGTCTATGGTAGCCATACTCTGTCAATGTAATCTCATTATAATTGCTGTGAGCCTGAAAAAGAACATTTATTGTAATCCTGCATAAAACAATTATTTTTAAAAAATGGCACAGAAAGAGGCCTGGAAATAATGGTGTCTGGTGCCAGCCGAAACATAGGCCAAAACTGGAAGGCAGCCCAGAGAGAAGAACTAATGCTGTAAACTGTGCTGAAGAAGCAAATAAAAATAAATAAATAAAGACAAACAGGTGCAAGATAAGGCCAGTGGAAAGTCCCCAGAAAACCTGGGGCAAGCTGACCTAATGGTGTAAAAAGTCACCACCCAATCCACAATTTGACACAGCTACACCTTAGAATTTACTGTAGTGTGGCTTTGAGTCTCTGCTCTGAGTCCACACCACAATAACAATTACAAAATAAAACTCTTTTTCTTTCTCTTGAACACCACAAATGGGCTATACAAATAAAAATGGGCTATACAAATAAAATTGACTTGACTTGACTTGACCACATCATGCAAACCATTTAAACTTTAATTTACAGTTGTTTTTCCACAGACAACAAGGCCACAGAGGCATTCAGTGTGTGTGTGTTATTGCAGTATAAAAACTATGAATACATGAGAACAACTTCCCAAGTCTGTATATGCATGGCAGATCATAAGGAAACAGGCAGTAGTAATGCAATACTTCTATAAAAGATATTGTAGTGCACTGAAATGAAACAGTGACTTTTAAAACGAGTATAATTAAATAGAATAATATATCTGTCTTTAATATAAAAATGTCTCTTTGTCTTACCTTGAGAGTGTCTTAATGTTGAGCTGCAGGGGGTGTTTGGTAACAAAAAGGGAATTTTGTGCTAAAAAACTAAGTAAAGGAGGTCTCCTCAGATAAGCTTTAAATAAAACTTTGAACAAAACAAGGACTGTGGATTCTCTTTCTTACATTAAAGGTGCAATAGAAGGGGATATTTTCATGGCCAGTTTGAACAGGAGAAATGTTTTCAGTAAGCAGAAACATGTTCCAGTCAGACATTTGTTATCACACCTAAGAGACTTTAACAAAGATTTCCCAGCACAACAAAGGTAGCCCATTATAAGCTGCCCAGTGGTATGAAATGGTGAACACTTCCTGTATCCTCAGTGGGCATGGTGGCCTCTGCCTTCATACCCCCTGAGCATTTTTCACAATAACATATTAATACAGTGAGGACTATTGCTTGCCTGTGTCAAAACAACACAACATGCAGAGGCATCCTTTGTGTGCAGATCGCTGGGCTCTGCCACGATCTGGGTGAGTGGTACACAAAGGGTGACCAGATCCCAATTCACCAGATGTGGGACAATGTGGGACAATTTGGGATACCGATGCATCAAGGTAGTCTAAAATAGATTTTAAAAAAATAAATATTTCTATTCTCCCCCTTAGCTTATAATATTACTATGTTTTGCCCTCTGGTTGATTCAGTAGCACATAACAGACTGCAAATAAAAGCTTAAGAAATACATCTTATTTAGATGGAACTTTCCCAAGTTCTCTCACGTGAGAAAACATAGTAAGCATGGAGATTTCATGCTATTTCACAATGACTCTCAAGTTAACACACCTTACTGTGGACAATCAAACAGAACAGACAGTCAAGGCTACAATTGTTCTTTCAAGTAAAGTACTTTAATGTGCCTTAAAAGGGTACGGCTTGCCTGTATTTTCTCCAACAACAGAGAGCAACAACACAACCCCAGCACAACTCCAAACACCACGTTAAAGTTTTAGTATAACAATACACTGAACCACATATTCAATGTACTGGATTAGGCTACATGGGCTACTGGAGGCTGATTGTCTGAACAAAACAAAAGTCACTCAGCTCAGAATCACATAGATTAGCTACACAAAAGAAATGCATTTGAAAATTATCTGCATTTAGAATCAGAATCAGAAAAGACTTTATTGCCATGTAAGTGAAGAGGTTTCACATTACTAGGAATTTGTCTTGGTGATTGGTGCATACATAGAACGTAACAGTAACATATAATTGAAGAATAAAATAAAAATAAAACAGAATAAGGTAACACAAAATAAAATAAGTGAAATAAATATTTTTCTGGAGGTAGTCCAAAAGTGAGGTAGTGCAGGGTGGAGTATAGTGCAAGTGGGTGAGGTAAACACAAGTGGGTGAGGTAAACAATGCTGGACAATGCCAACTCAAGGCACCACTGGGTATACAAAGGAACTACATAAAATAATAGACTCAGATAGCCAGTCGTTTGACACAGAGGGCTATCACTGGCAGTTAAACTACATAGACAAATTTACAGGACTATCAGATCCTTTGTTGGCATGTGGACTTTTTTAATCACTTGGGAGTCCATGAACCACTGGCGTTTTTAATTTTCTCAGACAACGCTCCACAGAGGCAGGTACAAGCACATCTGTAACTATAGATGCTGCCTTTGCAACACGGTTTTTGTGACTCTCGCAGTGTCTGTGTCGTTTCACGTCGTATTCTCCTCCGGGTGAAAGGGAAAAATGCCTCAGGCAAACTTCACACAAAGCTTTACCACACTCGCCTTGCACTGGTTTCACCCCGGGATAGATAGTTTCCCAGTCTTTGTTGTAGCTGCATTTTCTTTTCTTAGCCGTACGGGCCGTGCTTTCCTCCCTTTCCTCCATGTCTGGTGCTGTAGGCCGGTGCACCTCTCACCTCATTTGCATCGTTGTTGCTGAGCAGCACCATCGTTGTTGCAGTGATGAGCACTGTCGCCTCATAGCAAGAGGGTTCCAGGTTCGAATCCCGGTCTGGGCCCTTCTATGTGGAGTTTGCATGTTCTCCCCTGTGCCTGCGTGGATTTTCTCCTGGTTCTCCGGCTTCCTCCCACAATACCAAAAAATGGCTACTCTAAATTGTCCCTAGGTCTGAAGGGTGAAGGTGAGAGTTGTTTGTCTTTGTGTGTTGGTCCTGCGATTGACTGGCGACCAGTCCAGGGTGCACCCCGCCTCTCGCCCGTAGTCAGCTGGGATAGGCACCAGCTCCCCCGCAACCCTGGCGGATAAGCGGTATAGAAAATGGATGGATGGATGTTGCTGAGCACGCCAGCTCTTAACCTGTGTCATGATTGACATGATCAAACAGCCCGCCGCGTGCCCTCATGACGCTCACAGCTGTTTGATAAATGTCTGATTATAACACACATTTCAAAAGTGGAGTCTGACTGTCGATAACAATGCGGGACAACATCTCAATTTGCGGGACGTGTGAAAAGTAATGGAAATGCGTGACAGTCCCCCACAAAGCGGCACATCTGGTCATGTAACCGGGATAATAAAATGTCCCAGTGTGTGAAGGGGACGTGAACGCATCTGTTCACGTTTTTGCTCGCGAGACTACGAGTGGCCAATCACGGCGCTTGCGGCGCCTATTATAAGCTGTCTGTGCCGGTTCCCATGTAGAGGTGTGGGAGAAGGGTACGGACTGCTGCAGCAGGTGGGATTCTTTAGACAAATGTTCGTTTCATATATCGGTTGTAATGTTAATGCTTATCAATCATTGTACAACTAGATCAAATGCCAACTACTGCGAGGGTAGACGCCGTTTGGTCGCACGTTGTGTCGGCTGTACAAGAGGAATTGGTGAGTCGCTGTTGTTTGTGCTGAAAGGCATTGGCTTGACACGCTAATGCATTTAACATAATTAGCATCTAGCTTAATTATGCTAGCGCGGCCCTTGTACGTATCGGTAGTTTACGCTGATACTACTCTGGTACAATGGTATTTTGTATGAGGTTGATTTGGAATGTTTTGATTTATTATGAACATATTTCATTTTCTACTGCATTTCTGAATATATTTTAAAAAGTGTTTGTTCTATTGATGTAAATGGCATTTATTTGAGTTCATATTGTACACCAGAACATATCACATACATGTGATATTGTAATTAAAACGGTCCTGTTTATTTGATACAGGCCAGGTTCACCAGTTGTGGTGATAAACTGATGGCGAGCTACTGAACTGCCCGGAGTTGAAGAAGCTTTAGCCAGCTTTTCCTGATGGTCTGGTAGGAAACCGCTGCAGCCCAGTTCCTCCACCTTCTTACTCACTCACATACATGCACAATTGCCTATGGATCATTACACTTAAAGGACATTACCGTGCGTTGGCCTGTTCTGTGTGTTGCCGATCTGGTACCCAGGTTGGTGGGTGCTACTTCCTGGGCTGTATTATTTTCCTTAGTTGATGTCTTTATTATTTTTGTTGCAACTAAAACTGTTAAAGTGCACTTAGCAAGCTAAAAGCTTGCAGACTGTAAATATCGGGTTATTGATTGTTATGTGTTTGTTGCCGTTTATTGTTAATACAAGGCGCCAAGCAAATCTGTATGGTGTGTGTGTGTGTTTTATGTACTCGGCCAACTTCTCCCTGAGCTGAACCACATCTTCTGATTATACTAGTCCATCATCTCCTCAAGCTAAACACTAAAAACTCATAGTTCAGTAGCCATCATATATGCTACAGTCACGGTCCTCAAAGCATGTTTTTTGCAAGTCAAAGCAAGTCATTTTTATCCTTGTGAGATGCATGCATACATTAGCTCTTGTGTGGCAAGGTGGACTTCATGAGGTCATAAAGTTCGACTTCATAAAATGTGGTGTTTTGATTAAATTGTGACTTGATTAAATTACAGGAGAAAACATTTTGTATGAGTATGTTATCTTAATTACACTTCAGCCATTTTGCCGACTTGGTCTGGTCTCAGCAGAAAAAACTTCCCTAACACAGGTTAAGGCAGTCCTTCTCAAATAGTGGGGCGATGCCGGGGGGGGGGGGGGGGAAACATGCTTTTTTTTTGCCGTACTAGAATAAAGTGTAATTGCACATCCACTACAGTAGTCGGCAGTGTCGCTCTCATTGTCAGAGTGTGCGCAGGGAGTATTAGCTCTATGGTGTAGCGGCTTTTTTGCACCGAGCAGGCGATATGACGTGCAGTAAGCGAACCCTTAAGAGACAACATGAAGACATTTTTAACAGGGATGAAAAGAAAGGCGGAGAGAGACGAAGATAATGAGACAAAAGTAACTCGAGGAAATATGACGAAGCATATGTAGCGCTTAGCTCCACTGTGGCTGCAGTGGGAGACGAGGAAAGACCGGTGTGTTTACTGTGTCTAAACATGCTGGCACCGGACAGCATGAAGCCTAATAAATTAAGGCGTCACTTGAAGACATTACATCCCAATCATGCTGATAAGCCGCTGGAGTTTTTTCAGCGAAAACGTGCCGAATATTGCCAACAATCATCCCGCTTTGTGATTGCTACTTCAGTAAACCAGCGAGCACTGTTAGCATCATATTATTACATTTTATTAAATATTATTATTACTATTATTTATAGTCGCGGCGGAGAGTGGGTGAGGGGGGCGCGAATTGTTTTCTTCTTGCTGGGGGGGGCGCAACAGAAATTAATTGATAAGCACTGGGTTAAGGGAAGGGCGCGACCAACAACAACGATGCAAATGAGGTGAGAACGGCACCGGCATACAGCACAAGACAAGACATGGAGGAAAGCACCAAATATGTAGAATATATGTTGCATATACGCCATATTTAGGGTCATATATGTGCATGTATGTTGATATATAGGAAATGTATGTGTCATATATGACATCCACAGATGCTACAGTCAGGTGCATATATGTCACACATAATGCCTTATATATAGCTCATATATGTCTGACCTTGTGCATATATGTCATACATTATGTCTATATCTCACTTATTTGCAAATGATGTAATGTGCATATATGTTAAAACAAAATGTACTGTGCACTAATTTTAATTCAATGCAGATTGAGGTTTGCAGAAGAAAATTCAGTGTATAAGACAATAGCTTTTGATTGTTTTATTGCATGCAGCAATTTTTAAAGTGGCCTCACACTCTGTCATTCATCATCACGGTTTACTTTGGCCTTACATGTATTAATTGCGAACTTTGTGTCTTCTTCCCTCATAGTGAAGAAGTGGTTAACTGTGATGTTATTGTTTGCGCCATTGTGCCTTTGATATTTGGCGCACGCTTAAAAAGTACCATCTTGGAGATACAGGAGACCGGGTCGAGTACGCTGAGAACCAGCCAATTCTGGTTGGTGTGGTGTGGGGTAAGGTTTTATTGGTTGACCAGAAAGAAATAAGCAGAAAGGAAAAAATGTTGACCAATAAATAAAAATGTTGTGTACAATGGCTCCAGTGAAGTGTCACCACACTGAGTTGTAATTAAGAGTTACTTCCCTTCACACACAGGATGGAGACATAATAGCACCTGAGCTAACTCCCCTGAAAGCCAGCTGGTCGGACAACAACGAAGGAGAGGATGGTGAAGGTGGCAGCTCGACACACGTAATTTATGCTCATGTAAATGGAGAAAAGAAAGCGAGAACTCAGCTTTTCAATCAGAATCAGAATTCCTTTATACAAATAAGAGGAAGAGAGAAGATTGCCCCTCTAGTACACATTTGCTAGATGAGACAGTACATTATGGTCATTTAGCTTTGTGTGATTTACTCAGAACATGTAGACATTCGGCTTTTAAAAGTAAATCAAATCTGCAGCCAAAACTCAATTGCTCTGCAGACTTATTTACTCTACTTCTTTTTACTTGTGGGATTATTTGGATTTGATGTGATCTTACATTGAAATATGTTTGAAAGAATGTAAAGGGGAAGCCTACCAAAGGCACTGCTGAAAGGGGTTTCATAACAGTTTGAAAATAAAACTGTAATAAAACTCCTCTCATTTGTGTCCTCTTATAATTCAAGCTGTTGAACACCATGTCATGCAAAACATTTAGACTTTAATTTACAGTTGTTTTTCCACATAAAGGGGCGTTCCAGGAAAAGTTTTGTTGAAAGGGAAATGGGAAACTTTGTTTTTTCATATTCAAATTTTTTTGAGGGGTGGGTGTGCGTGGGTGTGTTTGTATAAGTATACGTGTATAAGTATAGACACAACACCTGGGCATTTTACACCACTTTTGAGTCTGCTGTGCAGAGCTGTCTGATCAGCTGTGAGTAACGTTATCAGTTGTAAATTTGAGGAGGTCTACTCTTTTGGCTAATCCAGATTAACGCCTGTTTGTCGGATCGACATGAACAACCAAGAAGTCATAGCCTACTTTTGTTTTAGATAATTCTACTCGCTCTTATCTAATTTGTCACCTAATTGTTCCTAACTGCCTTGTTTTATGCTTGTCTTGTTTAATTCTGGGTTTTTTTGTTATGCAGCTAAGACATTGAATTATATAGATATAAAGTATGTGTCTTTGTTGAAAAATGTCTTCAAATATATAATATAATATACTGGCACTCCTCTGTTTGATAACGAATGGTGAATTAAGTATGTTATCATAGCTCTTTGTTGTCCTGTCTTCTGCCAGGTGTTTAATGATCCCATCCACGGGCACGTGGACCTACACCCACTTCTCATCAAAATCGTGGACACACCTCAGTTCCAGAGACTACGAAACCTCAAGCAGCTTGGAGGGATCTACTTTGTTTTTCCTGGAGCATCTCACAACCGCTTTGAACACTCGATTGGGTACGTCCTCAGATACGGGAACGAGCAACATTCCTTTTCTGTGGAGTACACATACAGAAATTAATGAATAAATAAATAAAACTCACAACATTACACGGCCACATAGGCTAACATTAACTGGTGAGACCAGACCAAGAATGGCTGAGGATTAATTAAGATGGCTTACTCATACTAAATGTTTTCTCTTGTAACTTAGTCAAGTCACAATTTAATCAAAACACCATAATTTATGAAGCTGAACTTTATGACCTCATGAAGTCCAGCTTGTCACACAAGAGTTAATGTATGCATCTCACAAGGAAAAAAACAATGACTTCCTTCAAGGGAAAACATGCTTTGTGTGAGACTGTAGTTGCAGTAAAACAGGTTGCTGGCAATGTGATGATGAGAAATATGGTTTTATTTTCTATGAGGATTGGTTTGTCAGAAAATTATCTGGATGAATGGAGGTGAACAGTTGTGATTTACACTAAATAGACAAAAGTATCAAGACACACCTCTTTATGAGGCTGTTGTGCCATTGAAGTTGACTGCAGCTGACCCAGAGTCCAATAGATTTTAACCTGCAAATAAACTGGAATGGTCTACCATAAATAGGTGTGGTCCTAACTAAACTAGACTCCCTCTTGGGTGCTGACTGTAAGGACAGCTAATTTTAGTATTGATTTAAATTGGTGAATTATTTATTAACTTGATTATTATAAGATAAGATAAGATTTCCTTTACAGTCCCACAATGGGGAAATGCACTTTGTTACAGCAGTAAGTGGATAGTGAAAAAAACAGAGGTCGACATCAGTAATAAACAACTTACAAACAATTGACATAAGTGTGGGAGTATAGTAATATAATATAAAATATAAACACTATTTACAAGAGAAAATAGCAGTTGCACATGGCTAATAAAAAATTGCACAGTGGAATAGTGAAAAAAATTATTACACTTTAGTTATTGCACATTATTATCATTACTACAAAAGTGATTGAGTCCTTAAGTGTGCGTGTGTGGGTGCGTGTGTGTGTGTGTGTGTGGTCTACTGGGGGCAGTGCTGGTTATTAAACAGTGAAGATAGTAATAATAATAGTAATAATGTTCTGATGGCGTGACATTACAGCATCAACAGCATCGTCTTTTACAGAGACTTTGTAATTGCTGACTCTTAAGGCTGCTGTGTAAAGCAGTTATTGTTACCTGATTGTAAACATGACAGCTGAGGTCTAAGATAGTGACTGCACTGTTCAGAGTGAACCACCGATAAGCACTGCTAAGCACATGGCCATTATGAAAGTTAGGACCGCAGACCTGCTGCCTGACAAACACGAGAGATAAGGTCATTATTAACTTTCTGTCCTGTCATGTTTCAGCTGAAATAAGATCTTTCTATTTGAGTAATGAGTCAGTGTGCTTTCATTTTCAATTCGTGGTCATTCACCTCCCTGTGTGATATTACAACTCTGATTCTGTTTCAGCACGAGAAAGCCCCTCTAGCCATGTTTGACTACCTGGTGAATGACAATGACCTGAAGTCTGTGATGGAGCAGCACGGCCTGGTGCTTTCTGAAGACCTGGACTTCATCAAGGAACTCATTGCTGGACCATTGGATGCTAATGCAGCCAAAGGCAAGAAGGTACCCAATGTGACTTTACGGTTTATGGTGAACAGATGACAGTGTGTAAATGTGAGTTACTTATCTCATGACACCACCCTGAATTTCAATTATGACTATGATTGTGTTTTGTTTCCCGGTCTTCAGTCTCTGCAAGAGCTGACACACTTATCCTGTTCACAGATCCTGAATACAACTGGGAGGGGTGAGGGAGGCGAGAAAATTGTGCAATGGTGGCTTGTTGTAATCGTATATAGAACATTTATCCTATTTTACAGTAAATATCTCAGCTTGACAACATTTTTTCACAACTCACAGCTCTGTGCAACATTTTCATTACTTTTTTTGCTTCCATTTAAAATGTTTTGCACAATTTTTCCTCCTTACCAGGATGTGATGCAGCTTCATCAAACTTGCTTCACAAGGAGGTGTGACGTGACACAAGGGTCACTGCATGACACATGACACATAAAATTCTGTGTGTGGGTGTGTGTGGGTGTGTTTGTATAAATGTGTGTATATAAGTATGAACACAACACCTGGGCATTTTACACCGCTTTTGAGTCTGCTGTGCAGAGCTGTCTGATCAGCTGTGAGTAACGTTGCAAGTGGCTCATCCAGATTAACGCCTGTTTGTCGGATCAACATGGACAACCAAGAAGTCATGCCCGTGAATAAGGTAACAACAGCATCACAATGCTACATTCTCAAGGTTATATAGATTTGAAGAGACATAACAGACTAAGAAAGAAGAGGAACCACAAGGAGGTGTGACGTGACACAATGAATGAATGAAGAAAAGATAAAGCGACGTCACCACTAATCACATGTTTGAAGCTCTTTACACTGGCTTCCTGTTTGTTTGAAATTGATTTTGACCTTTTAAAGTATCATATGGCCGGTCACCTACTGGACCTACAGGACCAAACTGTAAGTCTGTATGAGCCAACACACAGTCAAGAGATCTTCAGTCAGTGGCCTCGTGGTCATCCAAGAGTCAGTGCTAAAGCCCAGAGGTGGCCAAGCCTTTTCTGTCAGGGCCCAGAGACTCATCACTATTTTGTCACGTAGTCTACTTTTGTTTTAGATAATTCTACTCTAATTTGTAACCTAACTGTTCCCATCTGCCTTGTTTTAAGTTTGTGTTGTTTAATTCCAAGTTTTGTTGTTATGCAGCTAAGACATTGAATTATATAGATATAAAGTATGTGTCTTTGTTGAAAAATGTCTTCAAATATATAATATAATATACTGGCACTCCTCTGTTTGATAATGAATGGTGAATTAAGTATGTTTTCATAGCTCTTTGTTGTCCTGTCTTCTGCCAGGTGTTTAATGATCCCATCCACGGGCATGTGGACCTACACCCACTTCTCATCAAAATCGTGGACACACCTCAGTTCCAGAGACTACGATACCTCAAGCAGCTTGGAGGGACCTACTTTGTTTTTCCTGGAGCATCTCACAACCGCTTTGAACACTCAATTGGGTACGTCCTCAGATACGGGAACAAGCAACATTCCTTTTCTGTTGAGTACACATACAGAAATTAATAAATAAATAAATAAAAGTCATAACATTACACGGCCACATAGGCTAACATTAACTGGTGAGACGAGACCAAGAATGGCTGAGGATTAATTAAGGTGGCTTACTCATACTAAATGTTTTCTCTTGTAATTTAATCAAAACATCATATTTTATGAAGCTGACCTTTATGACCTCTTCATGACTGTAGTTGCAGTAAAACAGGTTGCTGGCAATGTGATGATGAGAAATATGGTTTTATTTTCTACGAGGGTTGGTTTGACAGATAATTATCTGGAACAGTTGCGATATACACTAAATAGACAAAAGTATTGAGACACACCTCTTTTTGGGACTGTTACCTCTTTATGGGGTTTGGGCTGAGTCTGTTATTTCCAGTGAAGGGAAATCTTATTGCTTCAGCATACCAATACATTTTGGCATCAGTGTGCATCAGTGCACAAAGCAAGATCCATACAGACATGGTTGGATGAGTTTGTGGAAAACTTGACTGGCCTAAACAGAAGCCTGACATCAACCCCGTCAAGCACGTTTTGGGATGGACTGGAACAGAGATTTTCATCCAACATCAGTGCCTGAACTCACAAATCCTCCACTGTATGAATTGGCAAAAATTCCCACAGAAACAAAATCTGTGTAAATCCTTCCCAAAAGAGTGGAAGCTGTTATAGCTGCAAAGCTGTCTATGTGTTTAGAAAGCAGTGTTATTTAAGGTCCCTGTTAGCATAATGGTCAGGTGTCCCAATACTTTTGTCTATATTGTGTATCAAATGACCATGTTCATCTGTGCAGGATGGTCAAACAGCAGCTGTTGAGTGAGTCGACCTTAAAAACATCTCTCATGCATTTATTTGTCAATGTATAATTATTTCAATGCCATGTTTTATTTTCATTGTATATTTTGTATGAAGAGAGTTGTTCTGTTGTGTTCCAGAGTGGCTTACTTGGCAGGACAACTTGCGCAAGCTCTGCAAACTAGACAACCAGAACTCGACATCTCCGACAGGGACATCCTTTGTGTGCAGATTGCTGGGCTCTGCCACGACCTGGGTGAGTGGTACACATGTGCTCATACTTTCAACATTCACAGTACAGGGTGTGAACATGGTGTGAGAATAGAAATAAACAAACATATATATAAAATTATATGTATATTATTTTATTTCCTTTTTTTCCTTGTTCAGATAGTTCCCTCAGAGTAACTTTTTATTCCCCCCTCCTCCAGGACATGGGCCATTCTCCCATATGTTTGATGAGATGTTCATCCCCAAAGCACGTCCAGGAATTACCTGGAAGGTAGGAAAGTGTGATTAATAGTTCTCTTGTCCTTGTACAGAGAGAACCTTTGAGCCAGAAAACACTTATGGATTAGTATTTTTATTACTGATTTATTAGTGGATAATCTACTTTCACATTTTCCCACCTTTTCTCAGTGGGAAAACGCAGTTTCCTCCTGTCTTCTGACTGCATAATTTCCTCTGATTAGCAAAGTGTTTGCATTGTTGTGTTCTGCTCTGCCGAGGTTTCAAACTGCTGTAATGATTCATCACAAAACCATTTGGCAACCAAGAAGATACAAATAAATGCCTCTTGATAGCCTGTCTGCTATTTACTTTGAAGAGTGTGTCTTAAAATAAGTGAACAACTGCTCTAATGAGACATTTTCAAAATGAGTAACATACTGGAAAAGTCAGACTAACCCATCATATCTGCTATTTTGACAGTAGACAGTCCTTAGACTGGCTATTTTTCAAAATGAACTGGCCAAGGCCTCAAGCTCTCACCCACTGTGCAGATTGTTAATTTTTCTACTTCATATTGAAGTTGACTGCAGCTGACCCAGAGTCCAATAGATTTTACCCCAGGTGAAAAATAAAGAATAAATAGGTGTATTCCTAAATAAACTAGATTCCCTCTTGGGTTCTGACTGTAATGACAGCTAATTTTAGTCTTGATTAAAATTGGTGAATGAATTATTAACCTGATTTATCATAGTAATAATGTTCTGATGGCGTGACATTACAGCATCAACAGCATCGTCTTTTACAGAGACTTTGTAATTGCTGACTCTTAAGGCTGCTGTGTAAAGCAGTTATTGTTACCTGATTGTAAACATGACAGCTGAGGTCTAAGATAGTGACTGCACTGTTCAGAGTGAACCACCGATAAGCACTGCTAAGCACATGGCCATTATGAAAGTTAGGACCGCAGACCTGCTGCCTGACAAACATGAGAGATAAGGTCATTATTAACTTCTGTGTCCTGTCATGTTTCAGCTGAGATAAGATCTTTCTATTTGTGTAATGAGTCAGTGTGCTTTCATTTTCAATTCGTGGTCATTCACCTCCTTGTGTGATATTACAACTCTGATTCTGTTTCAGCACGAGAAAGCCTCTCTAGCCATGTTTGACTACCTGGTGAATGACAATGACCTGAAGTCTGTGATGGAGCAGCACGGCCTGGTGCTGCCCGAAGACCTGGACTTCATCAAGGAACTCATTGCTGGACCATTGGACACTAATGCAGCCAAAGGCAAGAAGGTACCCAATGTGACTTTACGGTTTATGGTGAACAGATGACAGTGTGTAAATGTGAGTTACTTATCTCATGACACCACCCTGAATTTCAATTATGACACAACCATCAGGACAAAGTAACATTAACATATAGCTTCTGTCCTTAAGATTATATATCAAACCCCATGATTTCTTCCTTGTGGTAGGCAAACCTGTGATGTCCTTCATTTGGGTTCACACATTTCCTGATTGCAGATGTCAGGTTGACTGGCCCATAGATCCTCATTTAATTCTGAGAGAGAGGATTTCTTGGGGACCAGGATGACTGTGGAGCTTTTGAGGCAGACAGGAACTTCACTCAGCTCCACTGCCCACTGTGTAAATATGGGGTTCAGTGAAGACTTTCAGATAGAGGGCTGATGTCCCCTCTGAGCCCGATGCTTTTATTTCCTGGTCTTCTGTCTCTGAAAGAGATGACACACATCCTGTTCACAGATCCTGAATACAGCTGGGAGGGGTGAGGGAGGCGAGAAAATTGTGCAATGGTGGCTTGTTGTATTCATATATAGAACATTTATCCTACATTGTTGTACATACTTGACCTATTGTTGTACGCGTCATCATACCTACTTATTCATTAATGTGTTTAGCTGTATGTATATTAATTGTACGCCAAGAGCCACTGTAAACCTAAGTCATATTCTTTGTGAGCAGAAACAAACTTGGTCAGTAAAACTGACTCTAATGTCCCTGTTGTCTGTCATCTCCGCAGTGGCAGTATAAAGGCCGTCCAAAAGACAAATCCTTCCTTTATGAAATCGTGGCCAACAAAAGAAATGGAATTGATGTGGACAAGTGGGACTACTTTGCCAGGTTGGGCTTTTGGATCTGTTAGTTAATTTACTAATTGTTTTCTAAGTTATATATTAAATACTCTTTTTTTCTGTTAAATGACCGATTCTTGCATGTATTTTTCCACTCTGTTTCTTCTCAGGGACTGCCACCACCTGGGCATCCAGAACAACTTTGACTATCGCCGCTTTATAAAGTTTGCCAGGGTGTGTGAGGTGGACGGAGAGAAACAAATCTGCACTAGAGACAAGGTGCAGACAGGATTACTTTTTCATCAGCTTTTACAACAGCAATCCGTTTACACAATGAGACTAAAATACAGGCATTTCTTTTAACAGGAGGTGAGCAATGTGTGTGACATGTTCCACACCAGAAACCGTCTCCACAGAAGAGCCTGCCAGCACACAGTGGCCAAGATCATAGAGACCATGTGAGTAGTTAATCACTCCAGTGTGGCTGGTTGTCTTAATGTCAGTGAAAATGTTCTCAGAAGTGATAATGAATAATGAATAATGTTGGGTATGTTCATCAAGGATCGCAGAGGCCTTTTTAAAAGCAGACAAGCACATCCAGATTGAAGGCTCAGGAGGGAAGAAGTTCACTCTCTCCACAGCCATAGATGATATGGAGGCCTACACCAAGCTGACAGGTCTGTAGAAACCACCGTGTGCCGTTAACTTGAGTTTTAACATTAAAATGCATGACAGATGTTACGTCACATCAGTTCACGGCGGAACTTTTAATTTTTATACAAAGCTGGATAATGATAATGAATAATAATTCCTCATATTTTATTTGTTGTATTTTTGTCTGTGATGCATGTAACACAGACATGATTTCATCATATCAGGAAGGACTCTACTCATCCCTTTATCAGCCCAGCTTGTTGTTGTTTTTAGTTATTTTTACAGTAAATTCTTCCTGAAAACCACCATCATTTATAATATGTAACCATAAAGTCTGAAATAAAGAAACTCACTGAATGATTTAGTGACTTTGGTGTCTTTGGTTGACTTTATCCGACCTGCCCCCTACTGTTCATCCTATAGATGGTGTGTTTGAACAAATACTGAACTCTTCGTCCAAGGAGTTGGCTGAGGCGAGGCAGATTCTACACAATGTTGTCCATCGACGCCTCTATAAGTGTGTGGGCGAAAGTCAGGCTGAGAAACCTGAACGTGTCACGCAGGTGTGTGTTTGTTTGTGTCTTCGTATGACTGCATTATAATGCACATCTGATTGTCACAGCACAGGATGCACATCATCCATATCTGTATTGGCTACGAAATTAAGTTATCTTTAGGAGCCTGTTTTTGTTTCATGCAGTTTATTCTGATGTGTGATTGTTAGCTGATCTTGCAATGTATTCCAAGATGCTTTGTCATGTGGAGCTGCAGACAGCAATAATCTCCATGAAGAGAGTCTGAGGTGATGTCTTCAAATGCAGTAGCTTGTTTTGTCTGATCAAAACTCAGTGATATTTGATTCAGTGAGTGAAGCATCGTATCCTCACTTTTGCACAGGCAGAACCAACTCGTTAAGCATTTTGGCTTAGTATTTAATTTTAATTTAATTTTTTATGTGTCGATGTAGCTGATGACCTTCCTCTTCCTGATCCATGAATCAAAGATGCTTGTCTCACGGTTGAATAGTTTTATATAGCAGTCTACGTTGCCTGCATGCATGTTGTGCCCAGATTTCGTGCGCACTGCACAGAATGTAATGTTTTTGTATTATATGAAGATGAAAGCCCATCTGATATCCCTGCTAAGGTGTAACGAGTAACATCTGCTTTCTCCTCTTATAAGGAGATGATTCTCTCCTGGGAAGCAAATTTGGCTCAGGCCGTCCCTCAGACTGGCGCCCAAAATGTCAATCTAAATCCAGAGGACTTTGTAGTTCACGTGAGTTTTGATCTAATTACTTTACATCTTATACAATCCATTCACTGAAAGCTCCAAACCCTTTGGTTCTAGCTACACTTGATGATCAAAAAACGTTCCCCTTTCTCTGTTGTAGGTCATTCATATAGACTTTGGGATGAGGGAAAAGAACCCCATCGACAACGTGCGTTTCTATTCCAAGGACGACCCAACCAAAGCCACCAAGATTCCAGAGGAGAAAGTGAGAACTGAAGACCACAGAATTCAAATCTTAATCTTTCTTTGTCTGAGCTTCAACACACATTGTTGGGTTTTCCCTTATGTGCAGATTCTTCTTGATGCATAGAAACTGTTTGTTGCTGTCTCAAAATAAACTCTGCTGCTGTCCTTGTCAGGTGTCTCCACTTCTTCCAAGGCAGTTTGCTGAGAGGCTGACCAGGCTCTACTACAAGAAGACAGATGCTGAAAGTCTGAAGGCAGCCAAGCAGTTTGGCAAGTGGTGGGAGAATGAGAACTTCTTCTAGCCTCAGGTAATATTTACATCTGTTAGAGTGTATCTATTCTATTCTGTTAAAAAAAAAAAAAAGGTAGAGCCAACCAAATTGCCAGTTACTTATATCATTTTACAGTATGCTCATAAATTCATCAGGGCTGAGGTAATTCATCAGATTTCTGAAGGGGAAAGGCTGATCATAAACCGCCATGAGTGATGGTGTTTTAAGTGTCTAATTAGGTTTGTTGTTCCCGATGTTTTCATGGTCACGTCCCCACGGCCTTACGTGTATTACAAATTGCGAGCTTTGTGTGTTCTTCACTCACAGTGAAGAAGTGGTTAGGTGTGATGTTATTGTTCGCGCTGTTATGCCTTTGATATTCGACCTGGTCGAGTACGCTGAGAACCGGCCGATTCTGGTTGGTGTGGTGTGGGGTAAGGTTTTATTGTTAGACCAGAAAGAAATAAGCAGAAAGGAAAAAATGTTGGACAATAAATAAAAATGTTGTGTACAAAGGCTCCAGTGAGGTGTCACCACACTGAGTTGTGATTAAGAGTTACTGCAATGTAGTGAGTCAGCAATGGTGACGTCTTTGTTATTGATGTGTGCGCTCTGATGTCCTCACACACAGGTTGGAGACAGAAAAGCACCTGAGTCGGACAACAACGAGCTTTTAACTCAGTTTTTCAAGTAAGAGGAAGAGAGAAGATGGCCCCTCTAGTACACATTTGGTAGATGAGACAGTGCTGAGTTCAAGTTATATTTTTCTACAAGGTAAATGTGTTAATGAGCACAACAGTTATTCAAATCATTAATTATCTGAAATACAATTTTTACACCTTCAGGGATTCAAAAAATGTGGGTTTCTGAATATATACTCAGTGCCTGCACTCAGGGATTTTTACGAACACAAATCCAACACACATATTTTAGTTTTTATTATTTTTCGTTTTATTTTAAACTCCCCTGTGCATCTGGAGCTGCAAGTGTCCCATTTTTAAGTTGACTTGCTTGTTTCATACCATGTGCTTAGCAATAACCTACTATCATGCATCTGCATCATGAACATTATGGTCAGTTAGTGTTGTGTGATTTACTCAGAACATGTAGACATTCAGCTTTTAAAAGAAGTAAATCAAATCTGCAGTCAAAACTCGCTTCCTCTGCCGACTTATGTACTCTACTTCTTTTTACTTGTGGGATTATTTGGGTTTGATGTGATCTTACATTGAATGTATTTATCTAATTTAGAGGTGTTTTCTGGTTGACTTTGTTACTATATATTCTATTTATTGTTCTTACAGTAAATATGTTTGCATCACAGGTGGTGGTTTTGTTTTAATTGAATGTGTTAAAAGATATGTTTGAAATAATGTAAAGGGGAAATCTACCAAAGGTACTACTAGAAGGGGTTTCGTAACAATTACAAAATAAAACTCTTTTTCTCTCATTTGTGTCCTCTTGTAATTCAAGCTGTTGAACACCACGTCATGCAAACCATTTAAACTTTAATTTACAGTTGTTTTTCCACATACAACAAGGCCACAGAGGCATTCAGTGTGTGTGTGTTATTGCAGTATAAAAACTATGAATACATGAGAACAACTTCCCAAGTCTGTATATGCATGGCAGATCATAAGGAAACAGGCAGTAGTAATGCAATACTTCTATAAAAGATATTGTAGTGCACTAAAATGAATCAAAATCTTTTAAAACGAGTATAATTATTAAGAATAATATATCTGTCTTTAATATAAAAATGTCTCTTTGTCTTACCTTGAGAGTGTCTTAATGTTGAGCTGCAGGGGGGGTGTGGTAACAAAAAGGGAATTTTGTGCTAAAACACTAAGTAAAAGAGGTCTCCTCAGATAAGCTTTAAATAAAACTTTGAACAAAACAAGGACTGTGGATTCTCTTTCTTACATTAAAGGTGCAATAGAAGGGGATATTTTCATGGCCAGTTTGAACAGGAGAAATATTTTCAGTAAGCAGAAACATGTTCCAGTCAGACATTTGTTATCACACCTAAGAGATTTTAACAAAGATTTCCCAGCACAACAAAGGTAGCCCATTATAAGCTGTCCAGTGGTATGAAATGGTGAACACTTCCTGTATCCTCAGCGGGCATGGTGGCCTCTGCCTTCATACCCCCTGAGTATTTTCTTCACAATAACATTTTAACACAATGAGGACTACTGCTTGCCCATGTCTAAACAACACAACATTTTTGAAGCTCATTTTTTATCCCCTATCTGTTCACTACAGATCTCATGAGTGTTGCTAAAGCAGAGCAATTTTGGTGTCAGAATGTTAAGAAGACTTCACATTTACTTATCTGATTGGAAAGAATTAAATCAGATCAGGACACTCAGTCTTTTCATTAGCTCATTCTCCACCAGAAAGTGAGCAAGCATGTAACAACTATGAGCAGAGCACCCATGACGCGCAAAGATGTTTTATCACCATCTTATAACCACAAAAATGCCTTGTGAAGTCATATTCAAGGCCTGTGGCATTGCACTTCAAGGAATCTGAGATGACCATGGCTTCTTGAAGCAAGAAAAAAGAATTTTATACTGCGAGGTAAGTGTTCTGTCCTATTTCTGATTATACGAAGACACAAGTCTGGTTTTTCCAGTGATTTGGTGATCATGGCAGCCCCAGAGTCAGCAACACATCACATCCAGTGATGAGATGCATTTTAGTCAGTCGGGGGTCCGTTTCTTCAATTCTGTAGAGATTAGCAAAAGCGAATTAAAGGTTAAATCAATCAAACAATCCTTCTTTTCTAAGGTGTTCACTGGGTAAGGCAGCAATTCATAAAGTTGGAAGTTTAAATGATCATGCAGTATCTCTGTATAGTATGATGTATATAGTATATAATAGTACTGACATCAAGACTCAAACTCAGAACTGACCAAAGAGTTTCCAGTCTAAACTGTGGATTCTTCAGGGCGTCAGACAGCAGCTTCACCCCTGATAGCTGCAGGTTGTTTTTGCTCAGGTCCAGCTCTTGCAGATAGGATGGGTTGGACTTCAGAGCTGATGCCAGAAAGACACAGCCTTCATCTGTGACCCGACAGTGTCTCAACCTACAGAGATTACAGGATTTTTAGACAATTAGAAATGTCAGGGAGTCTTTCATTAACACACACCAGCAGCTCAGATGCAATTCATTGAATCAAAACTTTAAATAACATTTTTAGTTAGTTCAAAAAACATTCTTACTATTAGCTACTAAACTATTTCTTCTGTTCAAGTACAAGGAACAGACTCCATACCTCAGAATCTCTAGTCTACAATGTGGACTCTCCAATTCAGCAGCTAGCAGCTTCACTCCTGAGTCTTGGAGGTCATTGTCACTCAGGTCCAGCTCTCTCAAGCTGGAGGGGTTTGACATTACAGCTGAAGCCAGAGAAGCACAGCAGCTCTCTGACAACCAGCATCCCCTCACTCTAAATAGAAGAATTAAGACAAGACAACTTTATTTGTATAGCCCATTTTTACAAGCAGTTTGTCTCAAAGGGCTTTACATAACATCATAAGCAACATCCTCTGCCCTTCAACCCTCACATCGACTAAGGAAAAACTCCCAGAAAACCCTTTAACAAGGAAAAAATGGGAGAAACCTCAGGGTGAGCAACAGAGGAGGGATCCCTCACCCAGGACGGGCAGACATGCAATGGATGTTGTACAGGTAAAGCAATTAAGCAGCAGGGAAGAGATTAAAATTTAATTTTTAAAAAAATGGAACGGTCAAAATCAAACTTAGAAACAAAACAGGAATCCAGGTTCAAAAAGAAAACGGACTAGATTTCCTCTTCAGTCATGTAATCACTGCTTCACCAAACACACAGCAGGTCCATCCAAGGATTATTAAAATCCCTGAAGTTTTATCAGAAATTACACTGAACTCACCAGCAGTTCCAAAATACAATCAGCTTGAAATGTGTTTACCAGCCATATTTTTTATTTGACATAATGCTGCAAGGTCTGAAATATCTCACTCAGTATGAAAGTGTAGCTTCAATTAAGAACTTGGTGGTACAGAGGATTAAAAAATTGTACATTTGCCATGTTAAATAGGTGTTAGTTGTGACACTGTGGACACCTTTAAATCAGACCAGTTCAAGGACATATCAATTTAGACTTGACTTTGTTTATTCTATTTATTTTAATTTATATTTTATTGAATTTCCCTCGGGATCAATAAAGTATCTATCTATCTATCTGTTTCATATATTTTCATTTGCTTTCTTTTTGGACTGAACATAACAAAGCTCTGAAGCTGTTTATTGGTAGATAGTATTGTGAAGCACCTTGTAACTGTGAGTTTTGAAAAGTGCTATATAAATAAAGTTGTTGTCATTATTATTTGTCTCCCCCTTCTAGCAATGACAGTAATTACACAAACACTGTCGACATGCTTATGAGGCCATAGGCTCACTCTGTCATTGAGTATTCAGCCTCATTTGAGTAAAGAATAGGTCATGGCATTAGGTTAGTCATTGTGAATCACACTGCAGTTATCTTTATACTGATATATCTTAATTATTGTCAATGTAATACTGATTTCATATTCATCTTATAGTGAAACTGCAAATATAACGACTGACCTCAAGGCTTCAAGTCTACAGTGTGGACTCTCCAGCCCTGCACACAGCAGCTTCACTCCCAAATCCTGCAGATCGTTATTACTCAGTTCCAACTGTCTCAGGCTGGAGGGGTTGGACCTGAGAGCTGAGGCCAGAGCAGTACAGCAGTTCTCTGTGAGCCCACAGCTATCAATCCTGTAAGTGTAGGATTAATATTAAATCAGATATGCAGCATCAAATAAATTTATGTTTGTGATCCCTGTTCAATGATGTCTTTAACAGGCTCTTTACATCCACATAACTGTCTGGAAGATGATGAAGGAAATATTGCAATAAAGATATTTAAAAAAAAAAAAAAAAAAAAAAAAAAAAAAAAAGCAGCCTTGAAACTCTTCTGTTGTTGCCCATAAAACTAAGCTTGCAAAAAGGATTTCCATCATGCTAACTCACACATACTTCAACCCTCTAACAGAGGCTCTTACAGATGATGAGGTGGTGAAGACAGACACTTTGCCGTGATGCCAAAACAACACAAAGTTAGGACAAGTCTGCCACCAAAAATATGGGCGGCCAATCAAGCACTGTTTTCACTGAAATGAACGGGCAAGACCATGCTAACAGAGACTATTTGACTCTGGCTGTCTAATTGACATCCTGACATGCTTGACACATTGAAATGCTGAAACCATGACAGCCAATGAGAAATGATGACTGCGGACTCAGTGTCAGGCAAGCAAAACTTGTAATATAGCAACATTTTTCTGTGCCCACCTGTAGGGTGAGAAAACCTGAAAAAACTTTCAGTGCTCCATTGCGCTGCATGTAGGAGGATATTAATACTTGGGGTAAGAAACATATCTTGCTGGGACTTCAACACAAAGGCTCTAAAACTCTGCAGAACTAAGCTGGAGGTTGGAAAATCCTACTCGTAGTCACAGTGCAACACAAATTTTGTTTAGAACTGCTTGGCAGAATAGTGTGAAAGCCTATCAAGCCTGTTAGACATCTATGTCTATGAGAAACAGAAATTTCCTTTTATTCAATACATCATCTTTCAGTCACAATGCGCTAAAAGAAATAATATTTTCTCATTAAAGATATAAGCTCTACAGGAGGGAACTCACCTCAGAAACTTCATTTTGCTTTGTGGACTCCCCAGTGCATCAGACAGCAGATTTACTCCCAAATCCTTCAGTTTGTTTCTACTAAGGTCGAGCTCTGTCAAATGGAAGGGGTTCAACTTCATAGCAGAGGCCAGATGTGCACAGCCGATTTCTGACAGCCTGCAGCAACTTAATCTACAAATATAAAGAATGTAGTTATTGGAGGAAATAAATGTATTTGTAGTGTGTAAATATATGGCATGACAGTGTTAATCCACAAGAGTTCCAGAGGAATAGGAATAGGACATGAGGAAGGGGCAAAGAGACACTACATACAGGTCCCTAACCCTTTGAATGTAACCACTAGTGAAAGATGGGTCAGAATTGTTTAATACCTTCACCCACCCGACCTGTTGGAGAGTCAGTCTGCACCGCCCAAACCACAAAAATGTGTGCTAAACAACCACCCAACCCAAAAACAGCCAACTTTGTTTGCACACTAGTTAGGACCGATGTCTGGGAGAACAACATAGACAAGACCATGCGGAGCAGCACTCTCCAAGGTGCTGATTCTGAGCGTCCTGAGTGCTCGCTTTCTCCAGTTTCTTTTTCTCTTTCTCCCCCGCCCAACGCAGCGAGAAAATCTAGGATAACAAAAACAGACAAACTGTTCCGAATGCGGTTTTTGATTCTTTTGTTTAACAAGTAACCCTTCATTAAGACATGAACTCTGTCTCTGATGACTGCTGCATGCAATGTTTCTGTGACTTACTAATAATTTAGTGTCATTTATTGACCCACACACCAAAACATAACATATTTTCTCTGAAGCTGACCCGAACCTGCTTGAACCAGAGGTCAACACGCAGGGCCCAGGGGTCAAATTGAGCGTCACTGGTAACCACAGTAATGCACAAAGTTAATAAAATGTTGTCAAACCTCAGAGTCTCCAGTCTGCAGTTTGGACTCTCCAGTCCAGCACACAGAAGCTTCACCCCTGAATCCTTAAGATAGTTGTTGTTACTTAGGTCCAGCACTCTCAGAGAGGAAGCGGAGGATTTCAGCGCTGATGCCAGAGGCTCACAACAATCTTCTGACAAACTGCAGTTCTTCAATCTGACAAATACAGTAAAGGACACATTTTTAAATCACATTTCTTGGAGTCTAAATCTGTAGCTCAACATTGCTATGCTCTAATAAATAGCTGTTTATATTAACAAATATAAAATGTGAAAATGTTGTTTTTATCTATGTAAATCAAAATAATATCTTGTTATAATGAGAGCAGAATTACAATACAGTCACCTACATGTAATGTGATTCCATTCTTGAAGACAGACAAAAAGGGAGAAGGAGGAGGAAAAGATAAAGTAATGAGTAAAGAGCTGTCTGACCTTAGAACCTGCAGCCTACAGTTTGGACTCTCCAGCCCAACAGACAGCAGCTTCACTCCTGAATCCAGCAGATAGTCATTTTCACTGAGGTCCAGTTCTCGTAAATGAGAGGGGTTGGACATCAGAGCGGAGGACAGAATTTCACAATGCCACTCAGAGAGTCCACAGGCAGAGAGTCTGCAAATACATAGTGTTTAATGTACTAAGTGGCTTGCATTACTATTGGTAATACTACTACAATATATAGACAAAAGTATTGGGACACCATTAAAACAACAGTGACTTTGCATTCTAAATACACAAACAGCTTTGCAGCTGTAACAGTTTCCACTCTTCTGGGAAGGCTTTCCACAACATTTTGTTTCTGTGGGAATGTTTGTCCATTCATGCAGCAGCACATGTCCCAATACATTTGTCTATAGTGTACAGGTAAAAGAAACTCAATATCTTCAGCAAATTTGCAATGTTTATAAAGGTTAGTGTGCAGGAGTGATATTCACATATCCTTACCGAGCTTCTCTGCAGTTTCTCACAGCTGGGAGTAATCTCCGTCTTCCATCACCTGATGAGTTGTACTTCTTCAGGTCCAACACATCTAGAACCTCCTCTGACATCTGTAGCATGTAGGCCAGAGCAGAGCAATGGGTCTTTGTGAGTTTCCTCTCTGATCTGTTATCGGACTGCAGGTACTCTTGGATCTCCCGATGCACTGAGTGGTCACTCATCTCCATCAAACAGTGGAAGATGTTGATGCTTCTGTCTGGAGAGATATCGTAAGCATTCATCTTCTTCAGGTTGTTTATTGCTCTCTGGATGCTTTCCGGACTGCTTGCGGGCCAACCCAACAGATCTCCTAAGAGACGATGGTTGGACTCCGATAACAGGCCATGAAGGAAGCGAACAAACAGGTCCAGGTGGCCATTTCCACTGTTCAGAGATTTAGCCACAACTTTACTGAGGAAGTTATCCAGAACTGGGTCACTGCTGTTTCCATTCCAGTCCTCTTTCAAGAATGTCACCAGAACTTCCATGTTCTTGTTCTGGTAACAGTGGACCATGTAGACAGCAGCAAGAAACTCCTGAATACTTAAATGCACAAAGCAGTAAATTGTTTTTTGAAAGAGTACACACTCCTGTTTGAAGATCTCTGTGCACAGTCCGGAGAAAACTAAGGCTTGTGTGACATCAAGACCACATCGCTCCAAGTCCTCTTGGTAGAACATGATGTTCCCTTTTTCAAGATGTTCAAATGCAAGTCTCCCCAATTTCAAAAGGACTTCCAAATCAAGCTGCATCAATTCCTTTAGAGTCATTTCATGTCCATTATACTTGTGTGTTTTCCTCTTGGACTGAACCAGCAGAAAGTGTGTGTACATCTCAGTCAGAGTCTTGGGCAGCTCTTGTATGTATGTAACCAACATGTGCTCCAGAACTGTAGCGGTGATCCAACAGAAAACTGGTATGTGACACATAATGTAGAGGCTCCTGGATGCCTTCACATGTGAGATGATTCTGCTGGACTTTGACTCATCACTGAACCTCCTCCTGAAGTATTCCTCCTTCTGAGTGTCAGTGAATCCTCTTACTTCTGTTACCCTATCAACATATGAAGGAGGGATCTGATTGGCTGCGGCGGGTCTGGAAGTTATCCAAAGCAGAGCTGAAGGAAGCAGGTTCCCCTTGATGAGGTTTGTCAACAGCACATTGACTGATGATGTCTGGGTGACATCAGACACCACCTCATTGCTCTGGAAATCCAACAAAAGCCTGCTTTCATCCAGGCCATCAAAGATTAATAAAACTTTACATAGAACAAGCCTGTCTGCTGTGAGTGTGTGTAGTGTCGGGTGAAAATCGTGAAGCAGCCTCAGAAGGCTGTACTGCTCCTCCTTGATCAGGTTCAGCTCCCGGAACGAAAGCAGAATCACAAGGCTGATATCTTGATTTTCCAGGCCTTCTGCCCAGTCAAGTGTAAACTTTTGCACTGAGAAGGTTTTTCCGATGCCTGCAATGCCATTTGTCAGAACTACTCTGATGAATCTCTTTTGGCCAGGGAAGACCTTAAAAATGTCCTTGCATTTGACTGGAGTGCCATGCAGGGTCTCCATTTTGGATATTGTCTCAAGCTGCCATACTTCATGTTGGATGTTAATTCCTTCACACTGTCCTTCTGTGATGTAAAGCTCAGTGTAGATCCTGTTCAGGAGGGTCTGAGATCCTGCTTCAGCAATTCCCTCTTTTGCAAATTCACATCTTGCTTTGAGACTAATCTTATGATTGTCTAAAACCTCCTGCAGACTTCCAGCGACTGAAAGAAAAACAGAAAAAATAACGTTAAATGGAGTTTACTATATCTCCTTAAAAACAAGTCAGCACGTAAACCAGTCTTTTTTCCTTTTTTTCCTGCTAGATTGTCCCATTTGCATCTGCTCTTGCTTTCCAGCCTTTGTGGCCAGATCCAAGGACTGTAAATACTGCAGTAGTGGTTACTGATGGTTATATCAGCAGTACAGGTACTTCACTTTTGTTGTGTTTGCTGTGTCAGGCTAGAATCCAGTAAAATGATGCACTCAGCAGGGTTCACACTGACACATTGTGTGTGTGTGTGTGTGTGTGTGTGTGTGTGTGTGTGTGTGTGTGTGTGTGTGTGTGTGTGTGGTTACGAAGCTGTTTGTATATTGCTGTTGCTGCTCCACCCAAAGATCTGAAGGTGTAGGCAGGTAATCACAGTAGCCTAGAGAGGGGAGTCACAAGTGAACAGCTGGTGCGTTTCAACCGTTTGTCTGGGTCTGTGTCGATTTGTTCTTGTTTTTTATGAACCTGTCCTTTCCCTGTTTCCCTGTCTTTCCCCTGTTTCCTTCCTCACACCTGACGACAGGTGAGAGTGAGCATATGCAAAGAAATTGCGGAAAGACAACACACTACACACAATACACTTACATACACTTACTTGTTTCAGTGCTGTTCTGACTGGGTGTCTGCAGCTCAGCACTTTTTCTGGATCTTTTTGCATACTGACAACACGGGAAATCTCCTGTTGATTTACATTCTTCCCAGGAAATGCATTGCCTGCAGAAGCAGCGTCCACAGATGACAGACCCTGGATCCCTCAGGCTCTCCTGGCACAAACCACAGCATGACAGCTGGTCCCCGATAACGCCACTAGTCCTTTTCCTGTCTCTGTTGAAGAGATGAAGATGAAGATGAAGGTATTTTCTTTTTAAAATACATCTTTTGTTTATTTTGCCAATATTGGAAAGACTGTAAAAAAGCGCAATGCAGATAGAACAACAAGTGGATTACAAGCTGTTTTTTTTCGGTCTGAAGTTGCAAATTAAGTTGCTACTAAAGTCTGAATTCATAAGCGCACAGATTCACAATGAAGTCTGATCTGGAAACCTTAAAATAATTGCTGTCATATTATGTTAAAAAAGTTTGTTTTCAGTCGTAAGATTGATGATTTGACAGTGAGCAATCACTTCACATTGTCTTCTCCTGGTGTTGTCCGTTTTTATTTACTTTGTTATTGCTCAACCATTAGCATCCATATAGAGGTGAAATGGAAACATACAGTGCATGAAATGTAGAGAATAAAGAGAACTCTTACTTGTAGGACAGCCCAGGTTCATTGCTGAAGGTGAGAGGAATATCTCTGGACTGGTCACTCTTCAGAGACAGACAGCTGGATGCTACAGACTCTTCTGTGCCCTCCTCATCCCTCCATCTTATCTCTGGTCTAACAGGAAAGTCAGTAACACACAATAAGGACTGTTTGCACTACAGCACCCACGTAGAGGGAAAAAGAAAACATACAGTACAGGTTCCTGAAATGTTTTTTCAATGAAAAAAATTAGTTCAGTTTGGCTGATTTTCTTACAATGTTCTCAATAGTATTAATTGTTTATTTTTAAAAATGATTAGATAATGATTACTAAGTCAGTGGAGCAAGAAACAGGTTTTTCTTCCAAAAAGGGGCCATAACAAAGAAGGATTTAGGGCCACTAGTAACTATACAGTCTAATATCAAGACCCTGCTGACTCTCACACAGCTGGTCATTTGATTTATTCCACAAGGCTAAGAGAATCAGGAGAACTCTTACTTTGTGTTGAACAGTCCCTGTTTATTTCTGAAGGCAAGAGGAATGTCCTTGGACTGGTCACTCTTCAGGGACAGACAGCTGGGTACCGGAGACGTCGCTCTGGCTTCCTCAACCTTCCCACACACACTCATCTTTGGTCTAACAGGAGACACGGCGACACACCATGAGGATTGTTTGCACAAGCATGCAGTGCAGGTTCCTCAAATTTATTTTTTTCTTCAAAACAAATTGACACCCACACCCTTTAAGGAGAATAAGGAGTCTTGCTTTGTCTTACTTTGTGTCAAGTAGTTCAGTATTTCCCCGGACTGCTCTAATGTAAGTTCACGTAAAATGACTCACTACACGACACTTCTGCAAATGATTTCCCAGTTGGCAAAGTTTTGGACTGACTTGGTGCAAACATACATCTGCTTTTTAATAACAGCAGACTTGAGCTGATAATGCACTAGTATGTGTGGTATCTATGGTTAAGCTGGTGGGTCATATTGCTGGTAACAACAAAGGGGGAAAATGTTAGGTGTGTAAACCCACTAATCATAAACGCCTCACTGAAGTTAAAATCTCGTTTTCAAGAGTAACCTGACCAAAAGGATTGAAACCTCTCTGTTTGTTTATCCTGTCAGGTTAAACCACCACTCCCTTACCACGTGGGCCCACGTGATCAGACAACTGCCGGTGAGGGGCCTTCCCCTTGTCATGAAGCTAAGATAAGCTGTTTATGGTAATAAAAACATGGGGGTCAATAGTCTTGACCACGATATTATTTTACAGGACAGTGGGCTATTTGAGAAAAAACGGCCTACGTTGTCACTTTAGACTGCTCTTTAGTCTATTTAGTCTACGATTATTCAGATGGATAAGTTAACCAAGTTACGGTAACGTTTTCAGTGTTTACACTCAAGTTTGAAGGAAGTTAGTTTCGGTCTTGATGCGCTGGAGGCGGTGACGTCATTGTTTGTTAATGAGACCAACCTTTTTCCTAGTAAACAGTTAACTTCTTCTTAATGTAACCTCTCTTAACTTGAATATGTCAAGACTGTAGTAGTTAAATAGTCCACCATACACACCACCAACCAACACTCGCCCATTTGCCTTACCTGTCATTTGCCAGGGGCTTGACATCCGTATTCTTTCATAAACCCATCCATTTTTTACACATTCGCAGGATACGCAGAAAACTTTAATCACTTACAGCGTTTTTTCGAACTTCCTTACAGTCTCTACAGGCCAGTCGTTTAAGATAGCCTAAATTAATACGACTTTTGTAACAGCCCTGGTCAGTCACGCTGTCTGACTTCTTGTTTGACGGATTCAAGGAACCACGCAGTCTACCATCGCATTTCCTGCTGGCAGCCCCTGTGACTGCCCCTCTATTCTGATCTTTACGGTAGGCGAGTAGCCCTCACAGTCACTTAAACGCACCACAGCCAGTTATAAGCTACGGTGGGTTTAATAATTGTGTCTCTGAGTTTTCAGTTTTCAGTTTACAGAATTTGATGGAGCACAGAAAACGGAATAACGGTTCAGAACAAATATTTGTGAAAGATGATCACATGTTTTGTATGTAGAGTGAAAATATCACATAAGCAAGGAGTACCGGTAAGTATCTAGAGCAGGGGTCGGCAACCCAAAATGTTCAAAGAGCCATATTGGACCAAAAAAACAAAAAACAAATCTGTCTGGAGCCGCAAAAAATTAAAAGCCTTATATAAGCCTTATATGAATGGAACACAGGCTGTAAGTGTATATTAGCTATATTAGCTTACCAAAGTGACCAATTTGATGAATGAATCCTTCATGTACTCACCATCTGTGAACGGTTTTCCACGCTTTATTATCTCCCAGGTTGCAACAAAACTAGCAGCAGAAGTGGAGTTTGGAGATGCAATCCACTTCTTAAATCTATCTTTGCGCTCCTCTAATTTCTCCAGAAGTAAAGCAATCGCACTTTTTCTCTCACTCCCAACTGGGTGGTCTGCTGCAAATTTAGCATGTCTTCCCTGGAAATGTTTTTCCAAATTACTCTTTTTTGTTATTTGAGAACTTCTCATTACAAAGCAAACACGAAGGCAATCCTTCCGCATCGGCAATGAAAGCAAATGATTCGGTCCACTCTTCCTTGAATCCTCTGTTCTCATCAGCTATCTTTCGCTTTTTTCCTTTGGGATCCATGGCCCATAACACACCCGCCGGTTTGTTTACAACAGCCGCCTGCTTGGCACCGCGCCGCGCTGAAACGTGTGTCGCAGGCTATGACGCACATCGTCGTTGACAGAAATGTTGAAATTTTAATATTTATTATAAACATTTTTACAGCATTGGAAAACGTTAAGAATGTTTGTGTCATGTTTGTCCTCCTACAGAAACCATATTAAAACAAAATATATATTCCCCCCTATTTCTTTCCATTTTCATACATTTTTGAAAAAGCTCCAGAGAGCCACTAGGGAGGCGCTAAAGAGCCGCATGCGCGCGTTGCCGACCCCTGATCAAGAGCTTTCAAAAGCGAAGCAGAACGATTTCCTCTGAAATGCGGTGAAAGGTAACATGAAGTACAAGAACTACATCTAAGTCAGAATTGCACTGTACTTTAGTAAAAGTACTTCCGACAATGCACTGTAATTTCTAGACATTTAATAATGTAAACTGAATGCTGAGAGGGATAAAAACAACTTTTCACTGGAAACAGAGCAAAATTTCGAGTCCTCATGTAATTACACTTTATAAGCACCAGTGGGCGTCATACGCCCATGTGTCGTGTTGCAAAGAGCCAGAAACTGAGATGCCACTCTCTAACTCTTCAAGTTAACTGATAATTTTATGATACAACATAAACATTCCTTACCAAATCCTCAGTTGTAATAAAGCAATAATTTCGACATTCATTATATTATTATCAAAAACTTTAATTCCTAACTAAAGATAAAAAGTTAGATAGCCTTAAGTAAGTATCACACGTTTGAATTATATTTATCAACTTTAAAAAAAATTAAATGTGAGCTACAGAGACTTTCAATTTTCTGTACATCTGAATGATAAAAACATGAGATGATCTCTTGTTATTCAACCAGGAAAGTTATTTCACAGGATGTGCAGAAACACACCTCCCCGGTGAACGGTGGGCACACACACACACACACACACACACTTCCGCATCCTGTGGCACTGTGGCAGGCAAGGAATATTCACCACACACACTCATGCTGTGCGGCGGCAGGACCAAGGCCAACTCCCTGCTAGTATTTTTATAATCTTCATCCTCCCTGACCTGTTGCTCCCCTCCTGGCGCCAGTGGTCTCAGCCCTCCCCCTGTGATGCCTCAACCTTACACACACACACACACACTTCCAAACACACATGCTCCTGTACACTCAGCAGCCGGATAATTGAGACCAGCTGTTGCAAGGTGCCTCTTCCTTCGACCCCTCCTGCACCCCTCCTTCACCCTGCTGCTGCACTTGCCTTTCTGGCAGAAAGCTATTCCAAAGGCCCTCACCCCTTCCCTCCCTCTCTTTCCTTTCTCTCCCCTGACTCCCACGCTCTCCTTCTCACATGCCTCTGAGTGCTCTTCCCATCAGTTGTGTTGATTGATAGATAGGTGTGTTTTTGTTTTGTTTTTATTCCCTTCATCCATTTGTCACTAATGGAACTTCACTAAAACCAAAATGAATCCCATTCTAATTCTTATCAGCTGTAAACAGTCTTAAACAAGCACATTGCATCCTGATTTCTGTCATTAACTTGTGAAATCTACACAATTACTGCCAGGTTTGTCAAGGTTGGAGATGTAAAAAATTTGCATTTATTGCAACTTATCAAAGTGGTCTGAGCCTTTACTGTGAGAAAATTAGTCCATTTCAGACAAATGGATTGTCAAAGCTGATCAATCAGTTGTATTTCACACAGTATTTTTAAGTACCCTTCCCTACCACCACATTTGCAGCCTTTCTATGTCCTATGTGATAGTTAACTGATCATGTTTAGGGTTCTGTATTGTTGCTTGGACCAAATCTGCAATGAAAAGACATAATGTAGAATTTTAGAAATTGGAAACAAACATTTTGAGAAAAATCTGAGAAAATATTTGGCTGATGAATTGCTCAGGAAACTGATGAACATTAAATCATGTAGTGCCCTGCTGGACGTCTCTTTTTCCACATCTTTCTCTTGCTCCACATTCGGTTCCCCTTCTGGATTTAGGTGAGGCATGACCCGACCAGTGGTGACTGCGAGCCGCTGCTGGCTGGAATTTGTGGAGTTTGGGAGAGGAATGGCGGAGGCGAGGGGGAAGAGGAGGAGGAGGAGGGGGAGGGATTGAACAGGCATGTCAGACTCTCTTTTCCAGCTGGTCCTGGGGGGTCAAACTGTGTGTGGATGTGTGTGTGTCATGGCCTCTCATTAGGGGGTGAGACGCTGCGGCTCCAGACCCCCATGGTAGGCTTGCTGGGTGAGTCTGCAGTGATCCTGCCACTTTGATGCCCCTGACCCCCACCCTCCCCCAACCAGGAGGTTAATGAGCCACAGTGAGCTCAGTAGGACTGCTGGTAGTGTGTGTGTGTGTGTGTGTGTAGATTTGAGGTGGGGGCATTAAGAGGAGGTGCGAGGAACCTCCAGACCTCTGCTTTTTACTGTGGTCTGATCAGATGATCAGGCTGTGTTTGTTTGGGTGTGAGGAAGTAGCTGAACCCTGCTCCTCATGGGGGATTTGAGTGTTCCTGCACATTGAATAAAACTTTAAAGAAAAAGGACTTTCCACTCAAAGTAAACAAATCAGCAGTAAATGCACTTTTTAATTTTAGTAGTATTCACCATCCCCATGTGTTACTGTTTGTCTGACCTTTAATGGAGGAGATCTGTCTTAAGCAGAGGCTTGGTAGAAATTACGCCCTGATTTTATGCAGTAAAGCAATTTTTTAATTTTGACTTCAAAAGTGACTGAATGTAGCTGTAAACAATCATATCTGAGGCAACATGTACTTTTAAATTTGTGAAATTATTTTGCCAGACTGAATACATGACGATGTGGTCAAGTCGTATATTTTTTACTCCAATCAATGTTCATTTCTTTGGCTAAAACATACAGACATTTCAAAACTTGGGGAACCTTTTTTTTCCCAATGAACAAGATACAAGATAAAAGATAGGTTTATTTGTCACACACACAATCATACACGGTACAATGTGCAGTGAAATTCTTTATGTCCCTGCTACCAAAAAATAGGTAAGTAAAAATTAAATATTGTAAAATAGAAACTTTATTAAAGTAATAAAGTTAAAAATTTGAGAATGTGCCGTATTTACATGTACAGTATTTACATGTAGTGCAGGTGGGAGTTGGATTGTCCAGATTAACACTCACTGTTGAGTAGACGGATGGCCTGGGGTAAGAAGCTTTTCCTCATCCTCTCCGTGTTGGTTCTCAGGCAGCGGAACCGACGGCCTGATGGCAACAGGGAGAGGAGTGAGTGTCCGGGGTGATGGGGCTGCCTGAGGATCTTCTCAGCTCTCGACCTGCATCGTTTGGTGTAAATGTCCTGAGAATATCTTTTGACAGACACACCTGCGGAAACAAATTATCTGACCTTTTTCAGGTGTCTCGTGTTGCTACGGTCAAACATTTCCAGAGCTGCCTGATGTTTCTAACTAGCGCTGAAGCTAAGATGACTCACCTGTGCAGCAAAGTTTCTGATTAAGTTTGTCCACTGTAAGGCAAACTGAAACTTTTTGTGGGTCTACAGTGAAGTTTGATCCACTGTATTAACCGTCACCAGTTACTGCCTAAGAAATTACTCGCCCTTCTTGACTTTTTTCTCCATTTCTCTTTATCTCTAACATCTGCAAATTGACCCGGCACTACTTAACATAGCTGAACAGGCAGTGAGACATGAATGTGTGATTGTTTTGGGCGGGGCAGTGCAAGCCCTGGCCCGCTAAAAGGAAGGCATGGCAGTTCAAAACAGGTGCTCACTCTCTTTTTTTTCCCTCATTTCTTTTCATCATTCTCTCCCTTTCTCTCTCTCTTCTCCCCACACCTGTTAAGGTGTGAGGATTCATGCTGGCAGCTTAGCCAACTCTGAGCTATCAGTAATTACTTAACTAGTACACTTTATCTCCTTGCCCAGCCCCCCTTGGTCGATACTTTTCTTTGATGTGAGGTGTTACTTTGGGGAAGATTAGTTGTGTGTCTTTTAGCTCTACAGTTTAGACCATAAAGAGAAATGCAGAAATAGGAGTACGTTTATGGAGTAAACCTGATTTTCATTTAGGTAAAAATGTTACAGATGGGCAAAAACTAAATGAGACACAACCTGTTACATTACATCTCTGCCATCTGCTCAGAGTTGAATGCCTCAGGGTTTTTTACTGTAAGGGCATAACCACAATAAAAGTCTGCGACAACAGAGACCTCCAGCGATTTGATTCTGGTCTGAGTGATGGCACCAGGGGTGACAGGTGGTCCCTGCCCCCTGGTGGAGCACCTTTCTGGGCCTGCAGTGAGCCTTCAGTCCCCCCCGTCTGTTGTCACCATGAGAGGGTTTAAGATTTACCCAGCTGTTTAGGATCTGTGGCCAGAGAAAGTTTACCCCACAGTTTTCACCCAAGAGAAGAGCATCACTGTCCTTTGAAAATCACCAGGTGGTGGCGATTCTGAATTTGTCAGATAAGCTGAGGGATTAAATCTTCCTTTGTGGCCTGAGAAATTTTCATGCAAACAAAATAAGCCATTTGAAATCCCACTGAATTATTTGAGAACTACATAAAGTTAAAAAAAAAACTGTAAAAATGGTGAGCTGTGCATGAAAACCACAAATAAAGTATCATAAGATCTGTGTTGAGGTCCCTCACAAGAGAATGGGGATGGAATCACACAGAGGGATGGAAAGAAGAGTTTCCCTTCATCCCCAAGACTATTATTATCATTTATGATCCAGCACACCTGTCCGTAATAGTTTCTGGAGTGTAAGAGTTTAGTAACTACTTTTACCTGTAAGTACAAATTAAGTTTGAGGTCACGTGAAAGGTCAAAACACATGATAACAAACACAGGAAAGAGGAAGGAGACCAACAGCGCTCAGCTTTGATGGCCGACATATTGAGGCCCTAAAACTTGAGCCAACATCACTGCATTTGTCGTGATATTAGCTGACTGTTTCATTTCACAGGCCCTCAAAAAGAGAATAAAGACAGGACGAAATCACATGGAACTGATTTTCTGCCTACCTCTGCTTGCTCACATTTAACACAGCAACAGTACTGTATTTACTCTGCCAATGAGAAAATTAACACCACTGGGTGTTTTATTTGTCTTACCAATTAACTGACTGTGATTAACTGTTGAGCTGATCAAGAGTGAATCTCTGTGGATTGGTCTAATTCCAGTGAATCTCACACATCTGGAAAGGCTTTATTGGAAGATTCTAGTTTCAAATACGGTGTTTGAGTTTTAGTGTGTGTGTGTGTCTTTGGGTGGCTGTCATGTGGGAATCCTCTCAGTATTCTCCACAGGGGGGGTTGTTTTTTCTTCGAGTTTCAAAAAAACAAGCTCTCGGCTAATTACTTCAGTGTGTTGGTTTGTTTTTATCTCATTTGTGTGACACAAATTTCAGCTTCAGTTACTGCAGGTGGAGCTCATATCTTCCATTAATGCACTGCAGCATCCAGTAAACGCACTGCAGTGTTTTTTCAGTCGATGGTGGCATGTCTGTGAAGATGGTGTCTTTGGGTGTTTGTGCTTGTTTTGGGCACGTGTGCATGCATGCATGCCACCCTGTGCTCCTCTCATCTGGTCCGGCCCTCTAGCTGGTAATCTGAGCATAGAGATTAGAAAGAAAAACAGCAGAGAAGAATGTCTTTGGTTGAGCCAGCAAGGAATTTACAATGGCCTTCAGGCTGCTATGACCTCTCCCTCCCTTTCTCTCTCTCGCTGTCTCACACACACACACACACACACATTATTTGTTTACACCATGGGTCTTACTTCATATCTCTGGCCAAATTTTTTATCAGTTATGATAAGATTCACCAACGTCAGTTACGATCAGAGGATGCAGGTACATCACAAGAGAGGAGTCCAGCAGTCGGTCATGTGATCACACATGTTATAAACAAACCCTCAGTTAAAACATGTTAGACTTCTCTGCATGTGAAAACTACATCAACTCCTTCACAACGGTGGACCGAGTTTTCAAAGTGCTAATGCTTCTTACGTCTTATTGTGAACATTAAAGAAATTTAACTGTGTTGTATGTTCATTTTCTGACACATTTGGTATCTATTTATTAAACCAAACTTCATGCACATTTTGCATGTGTTTCAGATTTTAAATTCACATTTTTAGCTGGTAAATTCTTTCCTGAACAATATGAGTCAGTTAAGCATATCTGTTTTGTGAAACTTGAGAGATAAATTCACAATCATAAAATGTGCAATTTAACCAATTAAATTGATATGTAAAAAAAAGATGAAAACTGTTGTTGTCGCTGTTGGACATAGAGAAGATATGTTTTGATGTTTTCCCATCTGTTGCCACAGGGACATGATGGTCTGAAGAGACTCTCCAACAGCTTGCAGCAAAGTCACTGTGTATGCAGAGAGGTGACACCATGTTGTAGGACAGACAGGGAGTTGGAGACAGGAAGCTCTGATGGAGTTCCAGTTTCAGAGGGACAGCTGTGTGGATACTCAAGACAAACTCACTGCCAGACCACCTGATCTGATCCCCCTCGCTTCGTCACAGGCCAGCAACCTGCCTTCCTCCCAGACAAACCTCAGTGAGTGTGTGTGTGCGTGTGTGTGTGTGTGTGTGTGTGTGTCAGAAAGAGAAAGAGAAGAGGGGTATACAGGTCTTTGCACAGACGAAGGGGACAGGTGTTAGGGACAGGAGGTGCCGTGTGGCCCGGGGGTGTGGTCAGGTGGTGACACACCTGTCCCTACTTGCACAAGAGGGTCTAGTTACACACACACACACACACACACTTAAGCATGCACATCAGCCTGACCATGTGTTCTGACATGCAGTGTTAAACCAACTAGCCTCTCATGCAATGTGAATCTGCTCTCCATGACAGACCAGGGCCGATTCTTGTTATGCCAAAGACAACATGGAAAGCTCAGCTGCACAGCAAAGTAATGTGATCATTATGTGAGACATGAGGGGGCGCTGGAATTGAGCAGCAGCACGCAATACAAGGCTCTATGTGGAGTTTCGGTTACCATGAAAAAGAGTGAGTGACAGAAAGAAAAGGAGAAAAACGTCTCTGGATGTGATTAATTATTGTTTTCCATGCATGGTGACTTAAGTGCCTTCATGTCTCTGTGGATCATGTGTCTTGTTGTTCTGTTGAAAGAGAGAACAAATAGTTCCACAGAAAGTCAGGCGATTAACTTAAAGAAGATCCAAAACTGCAAGGAAATCAGCTGAATCCGTGTCCTGGTAAAAAAATTTTCAGGGTTGTTCATTTAAACTTTTTATTTTGGCACAACATCTCTAAAGGCTCTTTAAGGTAACTGACAGCCAAGTAAACAGTCTTTGCAGATTCAGTCTGTTCCAAGTGTACATGTAACCAATATGAATGAGCCAGGAAGTCTGTGATTTTACATCAAAATCACAGATTGTGATATAAATTGATGTCCCTCTGTGCTCCCTTTTTAAAAGAGTGTAAGTGGACACCAGTGTGTGTGGCTCATACGGTGTTTCTGTAAAACCTTGGAGATGGGGGAGATAGGCGTCTGGCCCTCAGGTGTGGATTTCAGGCAGGTGCATTTGCCTGCCCCGCAGCTCCTCAATGGACAGGATAGAACGGGACACGGCAGGAGGAGAAGGAGAATGAAGGAAATCTCTACAGCCACACACACACACACTCAAAGACTGATCTCCACCCGCCTTGGCCCCCTCAATCCAGCACCCTCCCTACTCTATCCCTCATTGACTGGAATGCACAGGGACAATAGAACTGTCCTGGTCCTTCTGCTGGCACCCCCTGGGCCCACACAGGCCCTGACAGGAGGACAAAAGTGCACCTTGCACCTCTCAGCACCACCAGCGGCACCCTGGGGGCGAATACCTGAATACCTGTGGTAAATAAGGGGGAGAGGGAGAGAGAAAGAATGACACAACATGAGGCAAGAGAGAGAGAGAGAGGAGAAGAGGGATGTATGAAAGGAAAAGAAAAAAAAATAGTCAGCCAAGGCGATTTTCTGCTCTCTGCTGCCAAGTGTAATACAGACTCACCCAGAGATCCAAGCCAAACACAACCGCAGTCTGGCCATTTTGATACCCTCTCTCTCTCTCTCCACTTATTATTATAGTTCACCGTCTCGTTCATTCTTTCATATCAATCCTGACACCTGCTTTCTTAGCACCACCCCCTCCCTCCCCCATCCCAGTATGTATCCTCCACAATTCCTTCTCTCTGTAAGGACTCCCTTACTCTCTCATGTCATGACTTGCTGGCCACAGCCTAGCTTAGTGTGTTTTGTGCACAGTTGGCTCAGACACTCCTTCTCTTACACCACATTTAAGCCTGATTGACTCACATTTGGATCTCAGCAGATGCCTTTGAAATTTCTGTGTAACAACTGAATTTGCTGGAGATCACTGATTTCAGTGGGTTCCTTATTAACCAACAGGACCAAGGTACCCAAAGCACCAAAGGGTAGCCCCCCAGAGTAATCCCTGCATTTCACTGACTCGTCCCCACTCTCTGGCTGAATGTGTGCTAATCAGTGAAATGAAGTGTGTTAAGCCACGGTCACATTACCACTGATGCAACCACAATCACTTTGCTCATTGCAGCAAGCTTAGTACGCCTAAGGCTCCAAAGTCTCATTACTCAGACAAGTGTTTTGCAAAGAAAAAAACTTAGATAATAATTTAGCTGCAAGAGTTCTTCAATAGAAAATATTGCTAAAATACCAACTTCATGAAGTAGCCTGCTCTGCTCTTAGTATACCACAACATAGTAAATCATGCTGTCTCTCTTTTTTTCCATTTGCATTACATGACATCAGATGGAGGAGCCTGCGAGATCAGACTCGGCGATGTGTGATATCTAAGCCTGAGGTCACTGCGACATGGAGCACCTCTGTTTGTCAACCTTGTGTATGGTTACGTGTGGGGGTAGAAGAAGCATTCACATCTTTTAATTTACTTGAAATAGCAAAAACTTCATTACATGTCCTGCATCCTGCCTTTTGCTGTATTACTTTATGAACCAGTTTTCATGTGTAAAATCTTACTCTCTGGAGTTTAAAGCTGTCCAGTACATGCAGGAAAAGTAGAGTATTTTCTTTAAGAAATAGTAATAAGGGAAGAATGAAGTAATGTTACGTGTTACACTTAAGCCAAATGCAAAACTTAAAACTGAGCTTCGGTACAGTACTACAGTTAATGACTTTCCAGCATTGGTTAAGTGTGTTAAAGTTCATCAGACTGATACTGTCTCTTAAGAGTGATATGATGATACATCTAATCTTTTATCTCCTGTAATGTATACCTAAAAAATTTATTTTCAAGCATGGCCTGACACTTTAATTCATGAGAAGATTCTCGGTTTCACTGTATGTTAAACAAAGTTTCTTCCAAAACCCTCAGCAAGTTTTCTTTGAGGGAAAACTTTTGATTCTGAATCAGTGCGTGTGCTTTGACATGAGGTGGTTCATTAATTGCATTAGCCAAAAAATAGATTTCCCAATCTGCTTATTCGTCAAATGTTTCTCTATTTAATTTTGAGAAAATCAGTACCTGATAGAAGATGTCATCCACATTGCCCTCCTTTCTCTTGCCTTCTTCATGCTTACATAAGTGAACAGAACTCAACAATGTGGATCAGCTGTCCCCCTAATGCAACTCTGGCTGTGGCAGAAGGGTGGAAACCTCTGTTACATACAACACGTCTCATCTGTTTACCCTCCTGTCCCTTTATGGCTCATCCTCTACCTTCTGACCCTGTGGGACAGAGAGGGTCTGTGTTTAGGAGGAAACACAGCACCAGCCACATAACACACACACATTGCAGGGGGACAGCAGGAGTGCGGAGGTGGGCAGGAAATGGCGTGGTGTACCCCCCTCCCGCAGGCTATATCCTGTCCTTGGGTAAAACTGATTTATTTGTTCAGAGATCTGAGCTCTTTGTGTGCATGAGCATCCATATTGGTGCGCATGTTAAGACTTAATGAAATCCTGAAAGCATCCAGAATTGTACAAAACCCTCGAGAAGAGCATTCACAGAGAGCGTATCTCTCTGCCCTCACAGCACATGTCATTGATCAAGTCTGCATTGCAACATGTGGCATTCCTCAGCAAATTCTACTCCCTACTGATTTGATAAACGGCCCGCAAACAGAAACACTCATTCTTCACCGGACACCCACCAGCCCACCCATGTCCCTCCTCCCCCAGTGTCCAATCTCTTTCCCTCTTCTCCCTCGCTGTCTTTATCCTCAGCTCACCCTGTCCTCCAAACCACATGCTATTAGTTTCCCCATCTTACAAGCCTGCTCTTTTATACAAGCAAGGGAAAGTTGTCAGTCACTCAAAATCTAAATGACAACGAAATTTCAAAGCAACTTTATGCAAGACGTCGTATATGCACGCGTGCGTTTGCGTTTTGTTGACATCTAGTCAGTGCAGCGACACAAGCCAGCTAGCAAGAGTAAGAAGACCAACTCTGCATCTGCCTCTCAGCCTTTTAATTTGCAATGCTCTTGTCTGGCCTCTTTTTCTCCTCTTAGCTTCTTAGCTTCCCCTGTCAACGTCCTCTCTTCGCCTTGATGGCCGTGCTGAGAATACCAAGCTAGCTTTGGCACTACATGACCTAGTGCCACTGAGCATTACACACTTCTCGCAGGGGATTGTACTTGCTCAGTCCAACTTACTGTACATGCGGTGAGAACAGGCACCGTGTGGGAATGAAAAAGCAAAATCTGACTGATAGATTAGTGGAATAATGTTGCATTGATATCTTTTTTTTAAAGAACAAATAGATTAGAGAGGTAGATGAGAGTCCAGCTCCAGCCGAAGAGGTTGGCGCTGAAGCTTTGGGCTGCACGTTTTGTAAGAGCACCGCAGCCCTTAAGAGGGTTTTGAAACGTTAACCCAGTGACTTAACCTCCTTGGCTCGAAACTGATCCTCTAGTGATTCAGCTCTGAAACCCCTGCCAGCTCTGATTTCAGCAATATACTGTACACTCTCTCTTCCTCGGACACAGAGCACTACAACACTACAAACCCCAGACAGACATCTTCACTTCACAGAGACCCACAAACACACTCATACATCTGTGTACACATAAACAGCTGTAGCCGCACCCAGATGCTTTATATCAGCACTTTTCTTTTTTTCTTTTTTTTTTTTGGAAGAGCTGTGTTTATACACGACTGACAGGCCGTTTCCTGTGTCCCAAACATCACTACAAACACACCGAGAGAGCACAGGGAGAAAACTGCCAGTTCAGCTGTCAGAAATGTTAGTTCTACGTGTTGGAGAAGGTTTGTTTCATTCATCTGTTTCCTTCGCTGGCATGCAGCACTGCTTCCCATTTCTCAAATTATGAGTGGAGTCCAAACAGCCCAGTAATCTGCTCTGTCACACACATGTAAAACCCCACTTTTGGCTCTACAGAGGATGGCTGTTCAGAGAGAGGCATGTATTTTTCTGTTTCCAAGATGATGGCCCTCCCTCTGTAAAATGTCAAACATCAGCTTTTGTGTACACAAAAACTGAGTTCAATTCATGAAACAACATCCAAGCTTCCAATTCACGGGGCTTTCTGCAAAGAAGAGTTTATCGAAGCGGTAATACTTAGACATTCTTGTGACATATTCAAACAAATGACAGCTCGCCCCCCTTCCCTCTTTCTCTTCATAATTGGGTCAACAGAACATTATTTCCTGTAACAGGAAAATCAAATTGCTACTCTGACTCAAGAGCAGACTGCAAGGACAGCAGACAGAGCAGCCCTCTTTTTCTGTGAGATGACGGTATTGTGTGTCTGTCACTAATGGCTCAGGAATGTCACATTAGTCAGGGGCTGCATGCGTGACGCTGCGAACATTAAAACACTTTGAGGAGGCCAATATGATATTACACACACACACACACAAATACAAACTGAAAAAGAAAGGTGACAGGTCCTCTCATGATCTCATTGCCTCAAAGCTACAAGGTGACAGACGGCCTCCTACACACTGCAAACCAAAAAATGTCCCCCCAGCAAGGTGTCAGAGTTAAATTTCAAAACGGCCGAAACATATAAGAAATGACAGTCTGTTGGGTGGTTAGTTTTTGTATACATCTGTGGAGGTAGAGCTCAGTTATGCCAGAGAAAAAGCAGATTATCGTCGAACTCTGAAGCATCATTTAACTTTTTCTTCTCCAGCCCTGCTGCCCGTTCCCTGTGCCCACCAACCCCGACACTGTCTGCGGTTCAAGAGAAGTTCAGACCCCTGTGGCCTGCTGCTCTGACTCACCTGCTGCGTAGGTGTGCAGCAGCTATATGACTCGCTTCAAAACAACCCCAGAGGTGAAGGCAAACAAATGAAAAATCCCCCTTGATCAAAGTAACACTCTATTCAATATGTTCTGCAAGTGTGTGTGTGTGTGTGTGCGCGCGTGTACACACATGCTTCCACCGGGTGCTGTTTACGTTGGGCAATCTAAGTCATGCAATCTGATCCCAAGCTTTTAGAGAGAGACCCCCGTACACACACACACACACACATCCACCTCTCAACGCTGAGAGCTATTGGAGGAAGCGTGTTGTTACCTCACTAAGACATGCTGGCGTCAGTGTGTGTGGGTCAGGAGGGCAGTGGCGACTGTAGACACATTGCTGCCATATGTGCACCCTGGATGTTCACCCTCAGCTGGGCTCATAAGCACAGACTTCCTCTAAAGGTTCCTACAAGGTAACAGGAGTTTAACCATTAAGGAGCAGATGGGCTGCACAGACTGAGTAGGATCTGTGTCAGGCCTGAAGTTCTGCCGCCGCTGCCCGCAGTCTGACTCTCTGGGGTGTATCTGTTGGCCCTGAGCCGAAGAGTTCTGCTTCCATCTGTGGCCGTTCTTTCAGCAGGAAGTGGGTTGGTGGGATTCTCACACTCAGCGAATTTCACACGAACCTTCTCCTGCAGAACTTGCCCACTCTGGCTCTTGGGAGGATCTCTTTTTGTGTTCATTGTGCCATTTTTTTTCCTCACCTCCCTTCTTCTCCACCTGCACTTCATTCACTCCATGCACCCACACCCCCACCCCTCTTGGGCATGTGTTCTCCATGTGTGTCTGCATGTGTGTGCGCGCTGACAGCCTGGCAGGTGTGTGCAGGTGTTCTCTGAATCACTCAGCATCACACAAACCTGCCCCTGCTCCTCCTCCTACTACACACACACACACAGCCTCTCTCTGTCTTCCCATTCAGAATCTGTCATGTCTGTCCCGATGAACTCATTTAGAGATGTGAGGTAACACAATGACTGTTGAAATGCTAATAAATGTCGAAGCACATAAGTAAGACCACAGCAGGTGTTTCTTTTTTAAAACAAAGCTTTTATTTTCATGTGGCAGAAAAAGGCACAGTATTCCCATGTCAAAGACATTTTCAACAAAACGGTTCATAAAAACTGTCAAATCTCTTGTCAAAATTAATGGCCTTTATGTTGTAAAAATGACAATAGTGGTCAAGACAAATTGTGTTTTTTGGTCAGGTTTAAGTGGTCCTTTCATGTCCCATAACACACAATGAGTGTGGTATGTGTCAGGGGCGAGCGGAGGGTCACCTGTTGTCGAGGTCACAGCTAATACGTCTCTCAGCGCGCCCCGTCTCCACAGTGCACCATACACAGGCAGCTGTCGACACACACACACACACACATGCCATGTATGTATAGTCTGGTGAGGAATGACATCCCCACATACACACACACAAACACACCCAAGCAGCTGCAACATGGCCAGAGTCCCGGACCGGCCGGCACCGATGGAGTTTCCTGGGAATTAACTGCATGTCCAGCTGCCTCAAAATCACACATAAACATGCACACAGTTGACAGGATGCAGCAGAATTGTGCTGTGCACACCAACGCGACCTCAGAAAGAAAAATCTACAGAAGTCCTGAAAAATTAAAGGCACTTAAGTCTTTCTATAAAAGCAACAGAAGTCCAGTTTCTGTTCCATGGCTTTGTGAGTGAGCTGGCACCGATCTATACACAGTCCTCTGGGTGTATTGCCGCTAATCAGGGTGGGGACAAAGCCAGCTAGCAGCTTCAACTGGCTCATGAGAGCAGTTCAGGGAATGCCTCTATGAGGCAGGGCAGCAGCCGGAGGCGTTGTGTTTGTGCAGCAGGGACATGCGGCTGAAGGTCCGCGCACAGGATCCACATTGGTACTTCTTCACTTCAGAGTGGGTCTGCAGGTGGGCACGCAGGTTAGAGCGATCTGCAAAGGCCCGGTTGCAATGTTGGCAAGCGAAGGGGCGCTCACCTGGTTGAAAGAGAAAGAATAAACTGTTAGCATCAAGAAAACAATTCATTAACGGGCCTGTCCTCTGGCTATTGTTTTTAAAATGATCTACAGATAACAAAAGGGCAGGAACACTACCCTAACTTAGTTAATGCAGATTTCCCTTTTTTATGCATAGCCATTGTGAGGCTGAGATTAGATTGTGCCATGCTAAACAATAACATTTGCGCACACATCAGGCATCAATGAATATCAATGAGCGCAAGATGTTAAAAAGCTGTTGCAGTTACAAGCCAGCAGAGCTTGGAAATTAGCGTGATTACTGACATGCAGATGTGAAAAGCTTCAGCCTTCAACGCATACCTGTGTGTGTGCGGATGTGTCCTCTGAGCAGCCATGGTCTGGAGAAAGCCTTGCCGCACGTGGGGCAAACGCACGGCAGAGTGTGTGAGCGAATGTGCATCTTTAGGGCTCCCAGGCTGGTGTACTCCTTGGGGCAGTGTTTGCAATGGAAAGCTGGACGCGCAGCGGCTTCGGTGGGCAGAGAAGGCGTCTGCTGCGTTGGAGTGAAGTGTGAGAGCTGGTGGTGGGACAGTGCTGAGAGGCTGTTGTAACTGTTACTGCAGTGCAGGCAGTGGTAGATGTGCTGAATGATATCCGGACTGGGGGGATCTGACGTACGTCCGCCGTCCTCTTCTTCCTCGCTGCTGCTGCTGCTGGAGGGAGAGCTGCTGAGGTCCAGAGGGCCCAGCGGAGAAGGGGACAGGGACACAGGGGTGATCGGGGACAGGGGGGCAGGCAGGGTCTCCATGCTGCTGAAGACTGGACTGCTGGGGAAGCAGGTCAAAGCAGAGCTGTTGTTCCGCGTTGGAAGTTCGGCCCGTGGAAAACTTTCTGGGACAAAGGCTGGAAACACAGACGAAGGGAAATCAGGTGCATTGTTGCTTAAATGGACAGAAAATCTAATAAAGCGCCAGCTTGTTTTTGTTCTTGGGGTCTTGTTACAGCCAACACGACCCTGATCCATCAAGCTTTTCCATTAGCAAATTTGCCAGGTGAAGCACCCAGGAAGTTACAAGCACAACACAGCATCTTATCTGCCACATGGCTCTGTTCTGCTTGGTAAAACTGACTGTGATTTACCCAACATGACAAACATAATCACAGATTCATCAAAATCAGTCAGTCAGTGAGGGAAAAAAAAACCACTCTTACCAGTTTGGCTCTCCAGTTGGCTCTCCCTGTAGTATGGCTTCTTGTTGGAGAAATACTTCTTGACAAGGAATGACCGAGGCATGTTGAGGTGTAGCTTCTCCGATAAATAGGTTTTTAAAAATGTTATTCCCACGGCGAGGTGCGCTCAGATCCAAGGATTTCTGCTTCAGCCAGCTGCAGATTCCGGTCGGACGAGGTGAAAACGTTTGAAGAGATCAACAAGACCACTGCCAAAGTTGAACGTATCCTATTGAGGGATCGCAGGGTTGCCTCCTCATATAGTAACCAGAGGGGAGAAGCAGCGGGGCGGGTGCGCAGGTCTCCGCCCACAGACACACCCAGTGCATCAAGGCGCCACCATAACTCGCTCACCACAGGTGCCCAATGTGCCAAAAGCTGAAGCAAAGCGCAAATCTAATTGCGCATTTCACGGTTCTAATGGCTCACTCTTTACCTTCAGTCATGCACGTATTGTCTTCAAACGTAAGTAGATTGTCATGCAATTCACAGTTAAATTCGGCCAAAATGTGCAGAAGAATGCAGAGCAGTAAATATAGCCACATCAGTAATGATTTTAGTAAAAGCTTTTTTGTCACCTGGCGCATTACTCTGAAGTCTATCGTGGCAAACTGAAGCTGGAGCGTCCTCTGTCGGATCATAAATTATCCGTCCGTGTGAGGTGGTGTTGGATGTTTTCTGAAATGTGCATAAAATAGTGATCAGGAAAGTAACATTTATGGAAGGTCGCTACTTTGAAAGACACGTCTATATAAAGGGATGGATATGTGATAATCTCCCGAGAAAATACAGCTGTGTGGGTTAATTGATTCTTCAATTAAAACGGACTACTCTTATCTCCCTCTCTCCTGACCAACACTTCTGTGCATTTTGAAAGTGTTGCAGAACATTTAAACGCATCCCCTGCCGGATAAATGGCGTTTTATGATGGCTCTTTTGAGTGCTTGTGCCTCCGGGTTTTTGCGCACCCCGGTGAGGTGGAGACATTTGGGGACAGGGACAGGAGACAAACGCTCTATTCTCTCTGCTCCCCTCAGCACATAAGGCGCTCGGTTCATCCTGACACGAATGTCTCTCTGCGGGAAGTAAGTCATTTTAGATAAAAGAGTCGCTGTTCCTCAGCTTGCTCACAGCACGATCTGAGGTAAAATTAACCGAGCTGACAGGAATAATGTGATGATGTAAATCTTGTCCCTTTGGGTGATGTGAATTGCAGCAACCCAGAATAATGGCCCCGAGAGGAAATTGGTGTCACGTTTAGTCCCGTTTTTATTTCTTCACGTGAGTAAACGTGCGTCAACACGTGTGCGTAACAGAAAGCAACTCCACAATCAAAAGTTGTTCTTTTTTAGTTAAGATCCAAAGACGCAACCACATTCTGAAAAAAATAGTGATTATTGTTTATTTTAAACCAATTACCCAATTTTAGGATTAATTCTTAACCCCAACAGTAATAACCGAAATATTTTTATTCCCTTTAAATCGTCTTCAATATTTTATTTTATTTCTGCTTTATCTTACTTTGTAGGCGTTTATCCTCATTTTATAGATTTTGCACACATGCTTGAATTGTATTATAAAAATTAATTTGAAATTATTACGCCTAATAATACTTTACACTTTACACCGACTAAATGTCAGGGGTAACTGGTGGATGATGTGTGACACTTTACGATCTGAGCCCTTCGCAATGTGCGGTGCCGGTGCGCACAATCAGGTGCGGGGCATTAGACAGGAATGTCGCGGTCTTCAGTGGTCCTGTTTAGCATTGCAAAGACCCGGAGAGCTCCGCCGTAGCAGCGTGAGCGGTGCATGGTGATGGGGGTATATGCACCTGTCTAAAGGCGCCATTGTCTCGGCATGCCCAAAAGTTCACACGTCGTTAGAGCGCTTGTTGACGCCGACGCCACGTAGACTGGAGGTCACGGGGGCAGAACTGCAGTAAAAACAAAAAAGCGAATAGCAAAGACACACGTGAAAGTAATCTGAGTTTGTGAGACCGCAGCTAAGGCTGACTCCGTGGGTTCACACGAGCTCAAACTTCCAGTTATAAAGCAGATCAGTAAATGGTTGTTTCTCACTCATTCAAACAGTACGACAAAATGAAATATCCACCTGACGCACGCGCGCGCACACACACACACCATGTAGGAGGCTGTAAGAATGAGAACAGCTGATTACACACCGTTGAATTTGCTCTTCCGAGGAGAGCAGTTTGTCTGCAGGAGCTGACTGCAGACAATTTGTGTTACAGCAGGGTTATGGTGACCCCATGACACAGAGGACGCGGAGACATGAAAAGTCTGCTGCTCAGAACAGATGTTCTCTCCTCTCTGGCCTCAGGGATGAACCAGTCAGTGTTCCCTCAGAGGCTCGGACTGTGCCGAAAACTCTTCAAACTCAAAGAAATACTTTTAATTTGGTCTAATTTTAGGGCGTTTTTTTGCCAATTGACGCCAGCAACAAGGTGGAAGTCGGAAGTAAAGTGACTGTATTTAATAGTGGATGCTTAAAAAAAACAGAAAAAGGTCTAAAAATAACACGAGTCTAACTTTTAGCACAAAGCATGTTGACAACAGACAACAGCAGATAAAAAGTTTACCACTTAAATGGATGAACTTTGCTCAGATCACTTATGCTGTCCTTGTCCAGCCTCTTTTATATCCCATCTGTTGTGTATCATGTTGTGTTTTTGTGAATGAAACACTTAAAAACAAATAAAAATGGTCAGAATTATAAATTGGCTTTAGGCTCTTGGTTGATACAGACAAAATCTGTGTCTAACATATAAAAGGTAAGCCCAACTGTTCATCCAGACCTGAGGTTGTATTCATCCTAGTTGGTTCCCCTTTTTGTTCACCTTCTCCTGGGGAAGAAGTACTCTAACAGCCAAATCCTCTGCAGGAACAACAAACTAGATAAGTGATGGATGGGTCGCTCTTTCATAAAACTGACACGGACGCTGCAAACTGCTCTGTGCAGCCTTTCAGTGGAATCATTGTTCATCAGTGAAAGTTAGAAGAAAAACTGCAGAGATCGCGAAAAGGTCAAACATCGATTCAAGGCCATTCTAACAAATGCATAGTTTGTTCATGTTATTGTGGAAAAACAGGGAGACATGTTGTTCTGTGTAGCACCTCATTACATTGTGTTAAGCTGCAGCAATGCTGAATATACTGTTTGTGCAGTCTACATAATATCATGAATCTGCTGCTGTATTTTTCTCTCTCGTTGACTCTAACTGTTTGGCCGGTGACTGCTGACAGAAAGAAAAACATGCAGACGAGCAGGATCGGGGTAACTCTGCTCACCGGTGTCTGTTTACAGGTCTTTGGGGGGGAATAGCTTTGTAGAGTTTTTGTGGCTTAAAGTCATGCCAAGGGATTTCATTTGACTCTACGTCAGTGGTAGGGGCTAAAGTGTGGCCAATCTGGAGGTGATGACTCAGATCAAAGCGAGTTTACCAGAGCTCAGCCAGAGGCTCGTAGCATCGCACACCCAAATCTCCGACTGAACTGCTGGAGGTAAATATTGTGGATAATGTAGGCACCTGGTTTTGACAAGAGAGAGGAGTGAGGAGAAGGGAATCGATGGTAATTCTGGCTATGCAGGTGACATCCCGCCTGACTCGCCTCCTCCCGTGGATCACAAACAGGACGAGAGGCCACCTGATGACAGAGGCCCACAGGTGTGCCTCAGCACATAAACTTCCCCACAGTTTGTTCATTCAGTCACCGTCATGTGATAACAGCAGTTCGTTTTCTCAGCTCTGTGTTTTTTAAACATAGAGTGGCAGGAAGGTTTGTTTCAAACTGGAAGGAGGATGATCATTTTTCTTATTCTACTGTGTGCAGGTTTTTCGTCTTGAATGTGTTTGAGTGAGACAAAATGGAATTTCAGTCTGATTACAGGCCAGGATGAGTTTCTTCTCCATTTGTTTAAAATATTGCTTAGTTTGTTTCATATGTTAAAGGAGCTGAAGGTTGTATTTTCTGACAGTGGACTGTGTGTTTGAAGTAATAAGTACTTGTTCATACAAATAGTACTTAACTATATACATTTATGTTTATTGATGACACATGGCACACGTAGAACGCCTCATGAAGCCTGACAATGTAATATTTATCTGCTGCTGTTGGAACAGATCATTTTGTTCTAGGAGAAACACATTAAACTGCTGTAACTGTGGCATCACCGTAAACATGGCTGCACGATTGTGTTTTCTACCTGAATATCTTTCGCACTCTGAGCCGACAGGTGGCGACTGTATCGTACTCTGACATCCTTTCACGTGTTTGAAGAGAAGCCAGCACCCAAACACCTATTGTGATTAGGGTGTGATTAGTGCCAAGTACTGCCAAGTTTTTGTTTTTTGCTGATAATCTTTGAACATTCAGGTGCATCGTCACCATTCAACACCTTCAGACGACAGGTAACGATCACTTGAGCGCATTTACATTCAAGGTCCTGCAGGCCCAAGCACAACAACAGCAATCAGCAATGTGAAATCAGGTCAAGTTGTCTTTGTTCATGTGATGATTCAGAGGATACGGCGGATCTTCAAACTTGCCAGGCGGTGGGTGGGTGTGGCACAGCAGTGATGCTCTCGTTGAATCTCAAAGAAAACTACTTCAGAGTATTTATTATGTGCCTTAATTGCTTCATGCTCTACTTTACTGCATGTTTCTTTGTTTGTGAATAAATGTGAATGGGAGTGTGTGTGTGTGTGTGTCACCCTACAGGTTCAGAGGTCCATAAGCCCAGCAGGAGGGAGATAAGATTATCCCACTGGAATGCAGAGCTGGTCATATGGACACACACTCCCACACACACACACAGTCTGTAGTCTGTACACACTCTCTGTTGAAGACTTTCCACTAAACACTCACATGTTTTAGTGACCGAAAAGAGAGAAGTGTCCCGGCGTGTCCTGCAGGCTGAGGCGTGGTCTCCCTGTTTGTTGTTTGTTTACAATATGAGTTCACACACTGGTTCCAATAATTTAAAAATCAAAATCAAGGAAATAAAAGAGATTCAGTGACGAAAGTCAAAGAGAACCTCAAAACTGAATCAGACACAGGGTTTATCGCAGAGCAGGCTGTAACAATGAACACTGTAAAGGGAAAAAAATATATATATTAAATCACATAACATATACCTGTTTTTAAAATGAAAAGAGTTGTACAGCCTTAAAAGGAGGAGAATGTAATGTAAAATAACAAAGACGGGATGTGCAAACATTCACAGTATGATATGTGATTCTGATTATTATCATATTCACCACTAAAGGACGTTAACAGATGCACTCTGGAAAACTTCATAAAATTTATATCAGTAAACACAGCGTCCCAGCTTTGATATTTTTTAAATCTTGTAGTTTCATTTCATAACATTATAGAGAGAAACATTTTAATTTTTATTCCGCTACATTTATTTGACAACTTTAGTTTCTAGTTTTTATTTAGGGGCTTTGAAAAGTAAAGCTATGATGATTTTTTTTAATTATATGATGCGTTTGGAAAGATCAAACTACCAGCCACAACATTAAAATTGTTCTTACTCATGTAACTAAGAGAATTAAATGTTTTTCAATCCAAGGAAAAAATCACTTTGTGTCCTTTGCAGTCAGCGCGTGTGAATGTTCAAAGTGAGATGAAGCAGTCTCAGTGATGATCACAGCAAAATATGAGGATGAACTGAGTTAAAAACGTTGAAATAAAGACTGGATTAACTATATTTATTTTTCTTTGTTACGTTTGGATGTCAGCGCTGATTTCTTTTCAGAAGGTCACTGTAAAATTTTCCGTTCCCATTTTTACCTTTTGAGTCGGGAGGAAATCGCAGTGTGTATTTTCATCTCTTTTCGTCGTGTCTCTCGAAAACAGAAGAAGAATAAATTTGTGTCCACTGTTGATCAAATATGCCTGGATGTTTTAATTTACCTGTCACCACCACATAATTATTAACACGTGATCATATTTGGGCAGAGCAGCACGTGTTGCATTATGGCCTACAGTGTAGACCCTACACAAACAACTGACAAAACAGCTGATAGAGTTACATACGAGCAAACACTCCTGTATCTCCGTCAGATGGAAACGTTGGGTACTTTTATTTGAGGTGGTGAAAGCTCAGAATACAAACATGACATGCAGGCTTGTAATTTTGCAACATAAAACAATTTTAATGTATCTGTGTGTCCTTTATTTCCTCTATCACACACACACACACACTAAATCTTCCAATAGACACTAATAGAGGTGCAATTAGTCCAGCTGTGTGTGTGTGTCTGCTCTAACCTTATCTGGATGGCAGGCAGACACGTCCAACCACATTGGCGTCCTTTGATGTAATATATGGCACCATTAAAGGTCATCTGATAGTCAGTTGTTTATGTTTCTGAGGGAGAACAACAATCTGAGAGAGACCACACGAAGAATTCGAAAGCTTCAAATACAAAGTTACTGTGTGGAACTTCCTCCTGAAATCTTTTAGGGCTTATGTTGAGACTGATGGAGTGCCTGTTTTCTTTTCACTTTATTGTGGACAGGGTCTCTCACTTCTATTTGTGGTATTTGCTTATTTCGATCTATTTAGCTTCTCTGGTATTTCTTACTTCATAGTCTATAAAATATATAGACCTATGTGTCTCTATAATACCTTTTAAAGTCTGGGATTATTTTCTTGCTAGCCAGACAAATAAACAAAAAATAGGTAAAGATTAATAAAATAAAGATTAAAATTAATTTAAGGTTTCAGATCTCTGGCAGGATCCCTTTTATCACTTTACATTATATTATATATTACTATTATATTTTTATTATTATTGTTGTCATATCCTTCTATAGTCTTTACAATATATACATATTCTAGGCTTAGAATATGTATAGGACCTGAGGAGGACTAAGGCTCCAGTGACCCCTATCAACATCAAAGGGGACACTGTGGAGGTGGTGGAACAGTACAAGTACTTGGGGGTGTACTTAGACCACAAACTGGACTGGTGCAAGAATGTGGACATGGTCTACAGAAAGGGCCAGAGCCGCCTCTACTTTCTGAGGCGGCTGAGGTCCTTCAACATCTGCAGGACGATGCTGAGGATGTTCTATGAGTCGGTGGTGTCCAGTGCCATCACATATGCCGTTGCCTGCTGGGGCAGCTGCCTGAGGGTGAGGGACACTAACAGACTCAATAGAATCATCAAGAAGGCCAGCCATGTTGTGGGAGAGGAACTGGACTCTCTGACAGTGGTGTCTGAGAGGAGGATGTTGTCCAAAATAAGGACTATACTGGACTTTCCCTCTCACCCTCTCCACAATGTGCTGATGGGCTACAGGAGCTCGTTCAGCAACAGACTCGTACTCCCACGATGCACCACAGAGCGACACAGGAAATCATTCCTGCCTGTCGCCATCAAACTGTTAAACTCAGCACTGTGATGGACACACTCACTGTATATATACAATGTACATATTGGTTTTTTACACATGCACATACCTGGATTTTAAATTTTCTTAAAAATTTGAATACAGTTTTTTGTAAATACCTGTACTTTGAGATTTTAGTTTTGTTTATCCTATCTTTATTAAGTTTATCCTATTTTTTATACTCTGCACTTTTCTCCTTTCTTGGTCGGGAATACTGCATGTGCAATGTCTGTAAAAACAAGAATTTCCCTCCAGGGATTAATAAAGGAATTCTGATTCTGATTCTGATTCTGATTCTTATACTTGTAATATTGTAATTTGTGGTTTTTATATATTCTTTATTTTTATACTTCTTTATATTTTTATATGTTCTTTTAATGCTTTTTTTTATACTGATGCTACTGGATACTTTCACTCAGAATCAATAAAGCAACTATATATCTGTCTGTCTGTCTATTTGTCTGTCTGTCTGTCTGTCTGTCTGCCTATCTGTCTGTCTGCCAATGTACATTTGGTTCAACAAAGGGACAATCTCTGAAGTGGCTCCACCAAGTGTTCACATGGTGAACTGATCTACAGAGGAACTGTTCTCAGATTAGCCACAAGGGGGCAGTCAAAGACCAACAATGACTATGTTATCGGGGTTTCCAGGTCAGTGGTTAAATCAAAAGTCAGATACATCCTGATTGTACGAATACCCAGAGTGCTACTGAGGGCGTAAAGATCACATTCACTTCGAGGACATTACTATCACTCTGTAGTTACTCAGCTGTCACAAATATCAATGACGTCAGAAATCATAAAACCTGCTTGTGTTAACATGCGCACACACACACACACACAGGTGTGTATACAGACGCTGCATTAAGGAGACCGGACACAGAGGAATGTGCTGAGCCAAGCCCTAAATCTGGATAAGGTCAAAAATGTTTGTTTGTAATCCAGCAGATCCACATCAACCTGTTTTGTCCAATGACTCATAAACCAAACTTTAAAATTGTATGGTACAGTATGTACTTTGAGGCCTCTCAGGTCTGACTGCCATGAATTTGTTTTTCTGAATAGACTTGCTTTTAACCCTCTGGTTAACCTGCTTCACGTTTTTTCATTAAAAACTGGGACACATGTCCAGCACAGACATGTACAGTGTACGTTCACATAGGACTGACTGCTGTTTCTCTCCTTTTCCACCGTCAGGCATATTCGCTTGGCACCTGGGGAATGGATATGTGAGAATTATGTAAAGGCAGTTCTTTAGGTCATCATGTGCAGACACATAATATGTGGGTTAAGCAGTTATGGGCACCTGAGTCGTACATGTGAGGGCTTGACCCTCACAGTGGTCTTGTTTCATGGCGGATAGTGTGTCCTTCTGGACCTGTTCGACAAACTTGCCAAAAGCAGATAGCATTAATCAATGTCAGTCTTTTTTTTCTAGGTTATGGGTTTATCTGAGTGTGTGTGTGTGTGTGTGTGTGTTGGTGTGTTAGCTGCTGCTCTTCATAACTTTGTACCCAATGCCCAACCTGACCGTTGCCTCCAGGGTTTCTGTCGGTCTTCTCAATACTTCCTCTGATAGCAGGCTGAGACGGCAACCCTTGGATTTAAACATCTTCAGACTGGGTTTCCGCAGCAGTTGATTAAAATTAGTAAAGATCAAATTTATGTTTACAAATGCACCATTTTAAATTAATGCGGCTCACTTTAAACTATTGGTCCATAATATTTAAAAATCAGCCATTAAACACAGCATCATTTAACACACATCAAATCAAATACACTTACATACAAATGTTTTACAGTACAGAGAGAAACGTAAAAATAGTGGAAATAAAGAAGGTGTTTTTTGTTGTTAAAAAACATTAATTATTGACTTCCTTTATTGTTGTGTAAGTTGTGTAAGTTTGCTTATCCATCAGGTGTAATAGGCTGCTGATCACAGATGCCTAAAGTAGGCTATTGAACTGAATCTGATCAAATTTGTAAGCACGTGTACATTTTGTGTTTTCACCTAATAAGTACACTATATAGACAAAAGTATTGGGACATCTGACCGTTACATCAACAGGGACTTTAATGACATCTCTCATATAACAGCTTCCACTCTTTCGGGAAGGATTTCCACAAGATTTTGGTGTGTTTCTGTGGGAATCTTTGCCCATTCATGCAGTAGAGCATTTGTGAGGTCAGACACTCATGTTGGACAAAAAGGCCTGGCTCACAAGCTTTGCTCCAGTTCATCCCAAACATGTTCAATGGGGTTGAGGTCAAGGCTCTCCAGTCAAGTTTTTCCACGCCAAACTCATCCAACCATGTCTTTATGGACTTTGCTTTGTGCACTGGGGCACAGTCATGCTGAAATACTGTGACAGTGTTTCGGTATGCTGAAGCATTAAGATTTGCCTTCATTGGAAGTAAGGGGCCTAACCCAACACCTGAAAAACCCCCATACAGAGGTATGTCTGGATACTTCTGTCTATATAGTGTAAATCACGTGTGTTTATATCACGTCTCCTATTTGTAAGGCATTACATTAAAATAGTTCACACAAATGTCTCTGTATTAAATGGTCAGGATCATTGGCTTGTAGAACAGTAGTACTGGTTATGTTTACAGGGATTGTAAGATAAGACAAGATAGGCCTTTATTAGTCCTGTACTGGGGCAAAAATAAAGGTGAAGGTAGGTCGAGCAAATTGTGTCTAAATCTGAATAATTTTATGGCTTGTGAAGAATCTGACTCAGTCTAATTCTTGAATCCCATAGGGTATACATGAGCAGGTTTCAGGAGGACTTTGTGCAGGTCTGTTACTGACATGTATGACTGAGCCCTTTAACTCTGAAATGCTGCGGCTTCAGCCCCTCCGGCCCCTGAGCCTGTAGTATATACACCCATTCTCTATAGTGAAGCACCAATAACACAAACAAAGTAGCATTAGGGAAATTAAGATATCTGGAATCTAAACAAAAACAAAATTTGAACCATGGCATTAATGCCATGAATTGCCAAATATCCCGGAAGACTGTATCCAAACATTTGAGCTCGGAAGTTTATTCTACATCTTTGGGAACAGTATTATAAACCTTGCAAGCTGACCTTTAAGCTTAGTTCACTCTAGTATATTAACAAAATGTATACAATACACTACTCTCCACTACAACTCTGTGTGATCTAAACTTAACACATAAATAATAGATTCAATAGTTACACAACTACATAACTCTAAGAGCCTTTTATATTGTTTATAATGTCCAGATTTATATTCTGATCAGCATTTTCTTGTCCCATATGGCTCCATATTTCATACTCCATGTTCCATGGTCAGTTTTCAATTACTCACAGATGTTTACAAGCCTACTTACTACATTGTACATATTTGACTTCTTTCTCCGTTTGATGTAATTTATCAGTTATAATGCTCCTTTTTTTTCATTTTTGTATTCTTTTATATAATAAATACATAATTATCAGTCTATGAAGACGGATATGAAGCAACTGACGAATGCTAAAGTACATGTGACTAAATTTCTTTTTATCTTAAACTTGTCAACAAAAAAGATCATTAAAGATGACTGCTTTTTGACAAAATAAATTAATAAATAACAGTTGAATGTCACTGGAGAAAGAAAAGAACAAAAATACAAAACATATAGGAGTAGATCTGGTCTTGCAGATCAGCGTTTGAACGAAAAGGAGTGGAGATGCCGGGGATTGAACCCGGGGCCTCATACATGCAAAGCATGCGCTCTACCACTGAGCTACATCCCCTACTGGAAGCACACGGCATGGTAAGGGCTATATATAGATGCCATCGATTCTGTGACTCTGCAACAGGAGACGACATTTCAGCAAGTTATTTTTGTGGGGCTTGGGACCAAGTTATGTAATTTAGGGTCACAATTTTATCCCGGTTTCCACCCTTGACCCAGCGATTACTTACGGCATTTCTTCTCTCTGTCAGTCAGTTGTGTCACTTCTGAACGTGTTCATAAAATCTCCTAAGCGCTCTACCTCCACAGGCTGGTGCTTTGTAAACAAAAGAAGTGCACTGACGTCGGGGTGAATGAATGGAAAGGAAGCTGGTGTATTTGTAGCTAAGTTTTCTTTGATTTAATCCTTGTTTGGTGCTATTTATAGCCTGCCGGTCGTGTTTTCGTTTCAGTCAGGCTCGCCTTCTTCCCACGCAAACTTAGAGAGAACGGAACCCTTTGGTGAGGATGGGGGGCAAATGTCAGGAAAGGCAGATGGACTAGTAAACCTACTACATAATGTTCCCCCAAATTCAGTTCTTTCTCATCACCCAAGACACCCTGGTCTTTGGGGGATTGAGAAAAGCTCCCTGATTGTTTTTCATCCTCCAGGGAAGCGTGAACGAGGGGCTGTCACCCCCCCCCGGAGAGCACAGTCTGTCCTCACTCATGTTGTGTTTATCAGCACACCCCTTGCCAAGGACACTACTTCCAGGCTCTGTTTGCTGATGCCTTGTAGGGACAGACCCATGGGATGCACGCATGGCATGAAGGCTTTAGCAGGGCTGAAGGAGTGAACAGGAAGTAAGGAACAAGAGACAGGGTGAGGGACTACCTTACCCCTCCATCTGCAGAATGATGAACACCCTCAGAAGAAGGGAGGCACGGGCACTGGTTGATCTCATCTATGTTGTTGTTATGTCAATTTGGATTAGTAACAGGAACCTAAACACTGGGGCTGTGCTGAGCAAGGAATAGCACACAAGCGTGATGTGTGTGTGTGTGGAGCAGGGGTTATCTTGGGACTGTTGAGGGCAGCATGTGCAGACAGGCTGTATGTCATATGAGATGCAGAAAGAAATTCTTTATCTAAGACCACAGACCTCCGGACGTTACAGTGGACAGTACCAAAGGAAAGATGATGTGTTAATGTGAAAACACACAGTATGCAAGTGAAAATCACACATTACATGATTAAATTGTTAATAGTGTCACGTTTTACTGAGATGGTGGTTTTGGCTAACTTTGAGGAGTCTTGAAAATGTCACATAAAGTAGTAGATCCCTATTGTGATTGATGTAGAACAAACGCTGAGTTTATAAACAAGTTATTAAGTTAATTTCTTGTTGATTCACTGATTGGTTCATCAACATAATATTATTTAAAGTCAAATCTTAATCTGAAAAGTACAAAATGATGTAAAAATTATTGGCTGATGATGTTTCCCCCCGAAATATAGTTAAATGTAAATGTGTGCAGTTGTCATGTATGACACCTGGTAAATACATTTCAATCCATCTCTCTGCTCAAGGAGTATTCGAACACTGTTCACTTGGTGCAGAGTTTGAAAGACAGATTTGGTCATATAAATAAAAAGTAAACAATATAACAATGTCACTCAGCAGTATATTCATATAATGCTCAATAATGTGCAGCTCACAGTGGAGAAGGCATGTAAAAGAGGTGGCTCCCTCTTCAGCTTCTTTTATCATCAACACCAGAAAAAAAAATCAACGTGTTTAATTCAGAATGTTTATGAACGGTTATGTTTATGTTATGTTTGTGATGTTGAACGAGACACACCCCACTGCTGCTGAGAAGGCTGCGACTAAGAATACTTTAAGCTCTGAGCTAAGTGCAGCAAGAAAAGCCCCAGAGAATTTCTTTCTTGCACATAACTCCCTGTGAAGCTACCACTAGAGGCTCTAGTAATGAACCCACCAGCAGAATCCTTTGGTCCTCTGCTCACCTTTCCTGTAGCACTACACACACACACACACACACCACCCCCATCAGTATGAACTGGGATCATTTTGATGATCTTCATCTCGTACCATCAGCAGGTCAGTACAGATAAATGAGATGTGTTAAAGATATATTTCAAATTCCTGCATTAAAATGTCTTAAAGCAACTGAACCTAGACTTTGTTATGTGCTTACATACATTTTCTCAAATGTCTCTAACAATGTTCTAATCAAGAGAAATTTGTAATTTCATTCATTCATTTTTTTAAACTGTGCATTTAAATAGTTAGGAGTATTTAAATAGGAGTATTTATAAGCTTTGAATTGCATCAGGCTTGTGGTTTACTCCCGTTTCCAGTACTTATGCTAAGCTAAGCTAATCACCTCGCTGCTCTAGTTATAGTTAATTCACAAGACATGAGAGCGGAACTGATCTTCATATTTAACTTTTTTCAAAAAATGTGTGCTTTTCAAACTATCAAACTATAGAGTACTGTAGCTGTACAGAGATATGGAACCTGAACAGCCCCCATGTCATATACAGGTAATGTACACGGCTGCTGGCACTGTAAGGTAGTGCTAACGCAGGAATGAGGTCTGACCCAGTATCTTCTGGGGCTGTCGTCTTATCATTTGTCAGCAGCCAGCTATGCTGGGGCAGAGAGGCCGGAGAGAAGAGAGGAAAGAGAGGCACCAAAAATAAAGGCTGTGGAGCACATGAAAAGGAGGTCAGTAAGGTCATATGGGAAGTCATCTAACAAAACAGGATTTAAAACAGCTCTGAAGTGCAAGTTTATGGACTTTATATATATCATTAATTATCACCTATCACCTATGTTATACAAGAAAATCATGTCTGTTTGCAGATATAACAAGGACCTCACAGAAGGGAGAAGAGTGGACACATCTTTACTGTTTTCTTTTGCTTTTCTTTTGTGCTTTTGTTGTTTCCAGAGTTTCTCCGTTTAAAATGAATCCATACAGATAGCTAGATTCTGTTGCTATCTGCTCGCTAACAAGTTACTTCATTGTCTGTTTCAAGTGTCAACACACACTACAGACCTCCTAAGTCAACTTGTCCATTGCCCCACCTCTGTCTTTAACCACAAACAAAACAGAAGCCATTTAAATTTTTACACATGCTTTGGATAGCTGTGTCATGTGGGGCAAGGACAGGCATGCTGCTAAACAAGAGCTGCACGTGTTGTGTGTGTGTGTTTGTGTCCATGTTCATGAAAATGGACAGAAGAAAGAGAGAGAGAGAGAGAGAGAGAGAGAGAGAGAGAGAGAGAGAGAGAGAGTGACCTTTCACCTATTTGTCCAACCAGCTTGGAAAACTGTGGGAATGCTGTGAAGCCTGGCGACTTGTAAAAGCTCTGGTATGGATAAAAGAGAGGTAGACAATAGGAAGCTGTAACAAGTGTATTCAAGCCTCACGTATTTGCAAGGTGATTGTGATCACATCCATTAAAGGATAATTGCTACAAATATTTTGAATGGCATGTGTTGTGAATCATGTCATCGGGTACGAGACGAACATGACATAACAAACTCCTCTCAGCCTGTGACTTCATATGATTAGTTTGAGAGCACAAACATTAACACAAGCACAGATGCACAGACTGTTCTTGCTAAATGTTTGTGTTCACTGTGTAACCAGGGTTTGAATATCATCATCACCACAGGCTGAATACGTGTCGTTGTGTGTGTGCGTGTGTGTGTGTGCGTCTGCATGAGTTGCCTAGCACCTGGTAACTGTATAGGTCGAAACCTTATCATTCTGCCTTTAGAAAGCTCATGCTGTGCTGGACTCTTGGTTATCGTCTCTCACCAGTGTGGTAATAACACGACAAAGTCAAAGTCTGTGGCAGAAAAAGTAGCTTAATCCATGTGAGACACAGGCATCTGGAGACACAACCCTGTTAGGTGTGGCTCAGATGATTTCAGTTTGCATTCAAGACAGCCTGTGACACAGCCAGGTATTATTGATTACTCACACACATTCATGTGTATTATGAAACATGACATGACAGCACAGGAAACTGAGTGCGATGAACAGACCTTAAGCAAAGCAATGGAATTTTGGCTTCATTGTCATAAAGTACACACCCAGAGGTCTGCCAATTAACTGAGCTCAAAGTTAGTGTACAGTAGACTTTACTCAGAATAAGCATTGTCCTTATAGTGAGTAAAGTATTCCATATTTAGTATGGGTATTCTACTATCCATATGCAGTATTTCTTCAGCGCTTACTGTATTTTCTTGACTAGTATCCAATTGTTCCTTTAGGCAGCAGGAGCAAATTGAAAGCTTATCTTCAACAAAAAAACACCATAACATTTAAATGGTATAATAAAATAAATATTTTACTATAAATATACATGCACCAGGATTGCAAACCAACCTCAACTGGCATAACACTTTATTTTATTCCAAGAATACAGTCATAACTAAAGACACTATAGATTTCTATCATTTACCAGGTCAAACTCACAGATTATTCCAAAATTCAAACTGATTCTAGTTGTAAAAATTAAAATATGGTACATTACAGGGTAATGTGTGCCTGAGTGAGCTGTCCAGGTCTGTACAGATTAGTGTGGTTCCTCACGGATATTGAAAGCTAGTTGTGATGACCAGACTTTAGAGATAATTAGCCTATAAATAATGCAGTTGTTTCCAGCTTTTCAAAAGAATTCTCACTCTAACAATAAGCCCTGCTGCATACTGATGTGCATATGTGCAGACTTGATCCAAACACAAAATGGGATGATCTTTCACCTAGAAAAACACACAGATAATTTAACAAATATACTCAGTCATATCAACAGTCACCAGTTTGCACAATCTGCTGTAATAAAAGGCACAGGGTATCCTGAAAGCTTTACATACTGACCACCAGGGGTTTTCATAACCTCTCCACAGCTCATTGGTTACTCAAATGCTGCATTCAGAAAAAGCACATCCAATTGGCTGATGTAGACTGAGTGGCACGTGAAGGTCCTCCCCACCGAGGCGGAGTGAAAAGATGGAGGTTGGTGGTGGGGGGGAGAGAGAGGTCTATTTACAAATTAAATTTAAAGTAACATCACCAACATTACTGATGAGGAAAAGCTAATCTGATTTTGGGACCATTTAGTAATTTAAATATTCAAAGTTGGAAGGAAAATTTCTTACAGTCAATTAGCAATTTTACACCTCTCACAGAAGAGGCGAATATGTGAAGGATATTGCTTTGTCTCTTTCATGTTGAGCAATCCATTTGGCACCTGATGAAAAATGACCACCAAAATTAAATGCTGAAGTGTATTTTTCCAAAATAAGTATCCAAAGAGTAATATATACAACACAAAGATGTGGATAGGAAAGAATACACTCTAGGCTGTGGTTATTCAGGAGTTGAGATGCAAAAGCTTCAACTCTGTGGCCTTCTTTTTGCAGCTGAATTTCCTTCAGCACCCAGTGGACAGCTGAATCACTTTTTCTGTCAACAGATATTCATCTTTCCTTATTGTAGAAAGCTTGTTTGTGGAGCTATATGAACACAGACTCAGGATCAGTTTACCATCCCCCCCAGGCCTTACTCTGAAAGCAGGGATAGTGAAAGTAGCTGATCAGGGATCAGTTTCTGAATGAAGTCACCATTTATCTGGGTGCAGGTTGACAGCTCCTCTTACCCAACCCCCAACCCCGTTACCTAGAGGCCCGGCTTGTGGCTTGTGTAATATTCTGATTGGCTGGTTTGTTTGGAGTGGGCGGGGAAAGGGGTGTGGCCGAGTGTATTGTGATCCCACCATCAGCTGTTTTGTACGTTCTACATTCTGATCCGAGGATCAGCTGGAGGCAGCAATAAACAGAAGGAAAAGCTGCAGCGGAAAAAAATAGAGGAGAGGAGGAGAAAAAAGCTGCAGATGTTATGATTTGAAAACATCAGTGTAATATTTTTACACGAAGCCCTTCTTCTAAGAAGAAAGCCTTTTATTTTTTATAATGGTGTTTTAACTACCTCACTTAAAGACTATTTAAAGCTATGCTTTAAGAATTGTTGTCGTTTCTACTGTGTGTCAGCTCTCGTTTACAACTTGAATAATATTGCAAGGGCAGGTAAGATATATATCTTTTTTACTTTGCTTTAAATCTGATACTTTGTGTGTTTTGTTTCAGCCTGTGTTCTCTCGAAAGGTATCGAGCTACAATTTCTCTCTGCCAGTGAAGTGGCTGCATTTCTCCCGTGTTTATCTATAGAAAATATCCAACAGATATCAGTCACAGTGAACGTGGACAATTACACAGCTTCTTCTGTCTCTGACTCATTACATGGGCTATCTTTGACTGCTTTGTAATGACCTATTATTAGGTCAATAATAGATTTGAAAGCCTCAGCCTATAGCAGCCCGAACAAACGGTTTAACTGGGTCGATTCGACGTCCTCTATGTCAAAAAATGCCAACAACCTGCATACGTGCAAGTTAAAGCCTATCTCACAGCAGCCGTTGTTTTGTAAATTGCACCAAAATGCTGATGTGGAGTCAAGTCGACGGCGGATGTTGATGCTTTTCTGGGAGGCGGACCTTAACTGTCTTTCAAAGGTTTTTTTCTGAAAATATCATCACCTGTGTTATTTCCTGAAATAACACTGTCATTGAATTGTAAGTGTCCTATCCGGTCGACGTCTTTCGTGCGGTGTCGCTGAGCCACAACTGTCATTGCTTTGACCCTTCGGCTGTAGCCTACAGCTTATACGGATAATTCATGTTTAACCTGGATACACCACAGAAAGTCTTGTTTTCTCTCGGTCAGTCGACTGTCGACAGCGCTAGGCCGAGGTCTTTCCTGTATTTCGCTTCGTTATTTTTTTAGGTTATTGTATATTGAAAATGTAAACAGTGTTGATGTGAGCATTTTTTTTTTCCAAAACTGGTTTCCAATTCAGACGATAGCTGTCGACGCTAGCGGCCATTCACATATGAACTGTTTTCGACACAGTGTTCTAAATGCAGATTAGAACTAACGAACCCATATAGGCTGCATATACACGGTCATAAAATCTTACATCTTCGCTATGTTTGCTATTCAAAAGCTTTTTTTCCCCGTCGGCTGCCGAGTAGGCTGGAGCCTCTCCGTCAGCGTCAGTGACGTAGGCGACACGTCACTGGCATGTTGTTTTTATTTCCTGAGTCCCCTCCCATCCGGCTCCACTCCTCCTCCATTTCTTTTTTTTTTTCTTCTTCGTTTTTTTTTAAAAGAAAGACCAATGTCAAAAGAAAGATCCATAATTCAAGGCCCCCTTTTAGATTTTAGGAGTCCTGTCGTCGCTGGTCACGTGTTAAAAGGTGTCCTTAAAATAGAATAAAACGGCCTGTCTTCTCAAGTTAACATTTACACTGTCATAAATATGCACAAGATAGTTCCTGTACTGTGGCTGCTATCTTGTAAGAAAAAATCAGGAAAAAAAAGACTAGAGTTCAGAGGACAGCCAGACTCACATGATATCATCCAACAGTGTTTTGACTAGAAGGTTAAAAACATTCGTCCCCTTGCTTCCAAAGACATGTCTCAGTATCAGTGGCAGGTAATTGTTGATAAAGTTTTTCCACAGCAAATGCCACGTATTCAGGAACTGTCTCCTCCAGGACATAAGTCGTATCACTGATCAGATAACCCTGAATTAGCCGCCACCAACTTGATAAAAAGTGTTTTTTTCAGGGAAGTGCTGCACGTAGTTGTGTACTGAGATCTGCCACACCTTATGCAAAGCAGCCCTCAGGCCTTGCCATCAAAATTATGTTTATCTGGATTTATTCCCCATGGTCTCATGACTTAAGTTTCTCTCAGTCTGGGAATGCATGAAAACAGTCTCAGTGTTGCGGATGGACTGGAGTACTACAAATCCCAAAACTCCAACTGTGGCCCTTTTTTAATTTAATTCTCTGGATAGCACTTTTAACACATGACCTAGAAATTGAGTCAAAATAAACTCACCCAACCGAGAGTATGAAATAATACAGATGAGAGCTTTTTACCCAGTAAGGTCATAATGACTTTTTTAAAATAGGCTTCCATCTTTGTAGCTTTTCTGTTGCATTTATTCTCCCTGTTCATTTGTCTCTCACTTTCTCTTGTTATTCTAAATGTACACCCGTGCAAACAGTCACTATATTCTTTAAAAAGATTATTATTCCACCTGACATTGGAAATCTCAGGCACATGTACTGTTGCACTCAGGATGTGTCTTCCTTTTATGCTCCCGGTGGCCATGGTGATTCTCCAAATAAGGGCAGAAAGTGTCAACTTCCCAGCAAGCATCCATGCATATCTCTTTCCATGTCTCTTCACTCCGTGCATATATCTTGGACTTTGTTTCACCTTTTAATCCTTGCTCTTTAATTAATTTATTTCATTTCTTGAGATAGTTGTTGAAATAGTTAAATGTCAGCAACAGAGATTGAGTTTCCATGAGAAATTTAAAGCAGACCAGGCAGTGGGCCAAACAGACAGACTGAAACAGGAAATGATCTAGAATTTAAACCTCTAGGCTACAACTTTGAAACCAGTATACAAATATACTAATATATAAATACAATCATTCAAGAAGAAAACGATTTAACCTGCAGTTCAGAAGATATCTTTTAACGTGTCAAGCGGTTGCAGTTGAAATTCCGACTTGCAGGAGAGCCAGAGTTTGCACTCTGTGATCTCCTCACTCACGCCTTCTGCACTCACGCAGTTTAAGTAAATAAAACCCAGCCTTTGAACATGTAGCGGGTTGTCTTTTAAGCGATAGCAGTGGAAACATCTGTTCAGCATTACATCATCGTGTTCACAGTTCAGGTCAGGCACTTGTTCTTTGCCTCAGTACCTTCTGTCCTAGTGTCTCTGTCCTCCTTTGCTTTTTTAACATTGTGCATACTTGTTTTTTTGGACTTTGTGAGAGTCTGTCTCTTTGTGTCACCTCCATTCACCCACTCTTCTTTTTCTTCTTTGGTCTGTCCATCTGTCCTAAGACTGTGCTGATTGGTTATCTAAATTTCATGGGGGAGGGGAGTGCAGCCATTGTTCACCAGCTTCTTGGTTTTCTGATTTTCTTTATTTATTCCTAAAACATGTTCTTGTTTATTTCTACCTGCTGTAGCTCAGTGTTTCTCTGCCAATGTCTTTCACAGTTTAACTCATCAACTTTTGAAAGTTTAATTGAATGGTATACAATTTTACATATTGCATTGCACAATATTTTATACATAGGAGGGGTCAAAAGACTCTGTGCTTGTGAGACAGGTCAATGAATTTTCCTCAGCCATAGAGAGCACTTAAATGTCTTTTAGGTCACTGATCTGCTTTTCCATTGTGCAAGTTTGCCTTTTTGGTTCACCCTTACTGCAGCTCTCACCAGCATTGTTTCTGGACTCAACAGGCAGATGTTATCAAAGAAAAGGCTATAAACTGACTTCACCTGCTCAGCATCAAACGGCAGATAGACAGAGTTAGCAACTAGCTGGTGAACATAGCGGAGCATTTAGCAGCTACAAAGCCATTTACTTCCCTCAAGAGCTGGTGGAGTCCAAAATATATAGAGTGAATAAAGGACTGACATTCACCAGAATGACTCAGATTTAATAGTAATGCTGTATTCTGAATGTGTAAACGGGCAACTGTGTGATAAAACATTGAACATATGGTGATATGTCAATGTTGTGTTTTTACAGCTTGTTGTGCTGCCCCCAAGTGGCAAAAAATAACTCACTGAGCACAGCCTCAGAGCTGTTGAATTACTTTTAAGAGAACTGGGAGTTTTTCTTGCTTCACCAGGCCGGGTAATCTAAAATGTAAGCTATTCAGTAATGTTATAGTGGAAACTCCAAACTGTCAATAACACATTTTTTTATGTCAGCCTCTCATCGTAATATACCAATAGGCTGACATGCAGTTTGAGCCAACAGAAAATGGTTGCTGTAATGTGTCTTTAAATAACTAGAAAAGAACCACACACATTGCTCACTTGTGCTTATCTAATGTACTCTGACTACGCAATAGGAAATTAACCCAATATGTGACTTCTCTTTTTTTTAGATGTCTTTTTTAAGAAAACGTATTGACAGTTACTAACCACCCTCTTCTCTCTCTCTCTCTCTCTCTCTCTCTCTCCAGGCCTTTGCTCCAAAACCAAGTGAAACCTTATATTTGCACTACAGAAGCCTGTCCACGAGATCCAGCAAAGGGCTTCAATTGAGAGAGAGAGAGAAAAAAAAGAAAATCAAAAAATTACATAAAATAGCAACAAGTGATTTGTAAACACAAATTCAAAAAGGCAGCTACAGCTTTTTCTTTTGTGGACAACAAAACTCACCTGAGTCATCAATACTTGACAACACAAACAGTCATGTTTCAGCGTCTGAGCAACCTGTTGTTTGGGGAGGTAGAAGAGGTGGAGGCTGAGCTGAAGGGACCCAACCCCTGTGTGACGGAGGCCGACGAGGAGGGATGGATGATCGTCAACCTGTCTGGTGAGTCTCAACACAGGACGTGCAGTAGTGGTTTTGATTGGTTGGAGTGACATTTTAGAGCACAAAACAAACTATGAAAGCATAGAATGTGTTTTAATTTCAGCAATTAAGGTAGTTAAGAAATACTTCTGTTCACTTGAATGTCTATTCTACTAACATTTGAAGTTAGAAATGATGATGGGGATGATGGGGTGAGGTGAAGAATCAGTCGGGGCGTGACGCATCTGCACTGATGTTCACCCATGTGGCTGTCACACCAGCAGTGCTGTCTGTCAGATGATGGAAACATAGTTCTTTGTGAACATCTCCTTCCTCTTTGTTTATGATCTCAATCATGGCATTTGCAATTATTGATTATGAAAATTTGCTTTGGTGCCTGTTCAGAGGCCAACCAAACATCAAAAGCAACATGACAGTACCTCTCAGCAGACTCAAAACAAACATTATGTCACTGACATAATACAAAAAAATCCTTAGAGGGTCAACACAACTAATGATGTGACTCTTTTATGTTTTGTGTTTCCTTACCCCCTCTTCTCCCCCACCTCCAATTTTTTAAAATACCCTTACATTACCCTTACCCACACTGGTATGTGTGCGCGTGCGTATGTGATCCCTTAAAAATTACCCCCTTCGTCCCGCATGGCTTTTTTGAAATTCTACCACATTTGCATAATTTTTGCAACCTCCCACTTTAAATAAACTGTAATTATTGGCCGTCTCATCCCCGATCTCATCGCTGCCATGTGCACAGAAGAATCTGAATGTGTGATGCAGGCCGAGGATGAGACGGGAGGCCCAGTGATTGCACAATCATTTCCAGACAGTATCCAATCAAATTATCAAGACACACGTACAAGGACTGAATGCCCGGACCCCATTCCCCATGCACCTCACAAGCGCCGTAGGACACATAAAGGTCGGGCGCGAGGTGCAGTCGCATCGTCAGACCCCCTGTCTTGTCCAAGTGCTAGTCCGTCAGACTTGGGTGCCACTACACCCGTGACCCTGCCGAGACGGGCCAGACTGTCCACGCCGTCCTCCACCCCATCAATGTCCCCTGGCTCTGGAACTGAGTGTGGGGGCAGTGGGGGTAGCAGTAGGGCAGGCCCAGAGAGAGGCTGCATGGATGAGAGCTGGTTTGTCACCCCTCCCCCCTGTTTCACTGCAGAGGGAGCCACAGCGGAGGCCAGCCCGATGGAGGACCTGCTCATCGAGCACCCTAGCATGTCTGTGTATGTCTCCTCGAACAACTTGTCCATGGTCTCCAACAGTAACCTGTCTGTGGTGGGAGAGGAAAGCATTGTCAGCCTGGCAAGCAGCGTGAGGTGAGAAATGGCGCTCTTTATGGTAGCTGCACTTGACCTTCACCTGCTTATCCAGCATCAGCATGACTACCACAACAATCACACCCACTCTCACGTTTATTTTTTCCTTCCCCTTGCAGCAGGGTGGCTGAACCAGCTGCTGTGCCTGCCACCCTCAGCACTATGCCCACCAGGGTGAGCCGTGGAGCAGCTGCCCAGGCCGGAGCTCTGGCCAAGGTCACCCAAGTGGCCAGGGTCCAGCGTAGCAAAGCCCGCATCGAGCGGCGCCATCTGGGACGCAACCGCATTCAACGGCAAAACCTCACCAGGGAGCACGTCCCCCGTCATGCATCCCACGCCAGAAACACCTTCCTTCACCAGCCCAGCAAGCGTAACATCTGCCACTAAGCTAACCGGCAACCAGGGGGCATGTTTACTCTGAGGGCATTAGTAAAGCATAGTCATCTCCAAGAACACATGATTAAATGTGTTCAAATACCAGTAGAACCAGTAGCTTTTTTGTTTTTATTTAGTCACAAACTGACTCTACCTGGTAGTTTTATGCCCCATTTTGCTGTCATAAACCAAGCCCTCTGAGTAGATCCAGACCTTAATTACATGTATTGTCCATTGCAGTATCCAAACAACAAAAAAGTCTTCATAAATATTTATACAGGTTATACTTAATAATGTCTGAAAAACAACAAAAAGTTAAGTTCTACTGATTTTTTTTATCCTGACTACATACTGATATTTTCTTTTTCCTTTTCACTCTTCTTCATTAATTCAATAATTTAATCCCTAAATCCCTACTTATTTAAATAGTTAAATTTGGAGATAATGAACTGAAATTTAAAAAACAAACAAACAAAAATAAAAAAAACAAGTGTACTTTAAAAAGACTTTTGCTGGTGGAAACAGTGCAAGACGGAGAAAAGCCTCAGTATCTTTGCAGAGAAAACAACTCATCACGTCTTCGAAGTTTTATGTCAAAGGTGATTTTTTTTCCAGAAATGGCGGAAGGATATACCGTGTGTGATGAGTGTGAGAGGAAAATCACTAGACATTTGTTTATTCCCAATTTGGTCTGTCCGCTTGCAAAGGAAACCTGAGCAACGCATTTCATCATAGGAAACAAACGTTGTGATATTTCTCTCTCCTCACTTTGAGAAGGATGAAAACAAGTAGAAGATGGTTGAGAGTATGAGCAAAACAGACTAAAGAGTAAAAAGAAAATGTCCTGATAAGTCAGAACTAATTAGTATTAAAACGGATGTGGTAAACATGAAATGGCTATAAGGAAAGTGTAATGTAACCCTGCGAGCAGCCCTTGTTTTTCATATTTTATCTGTATTGCTTTGGATAATGAATAAGGCACCTTCTTTTTGTGAACATGAAGGACTGTGTTATGGGCACCCATAAAGACTATATAAATAGAAATAAAGATAAGAAGTGTAAATGGAGTTGAGGTGAAAGCATACAGGGCTTGCCTTTGGGTTACAGGGTATGACAGGTTTCAGTAAGTGCAGAGCGGTATTGATGGCAACTCTTTATTTTGTTTTGTTAGACTGTTTTCTGTTCACTTTGTCCCTTAAATTTTAACACTATTTTAAAGTCTTTCTCTCTCTCTGCATTGTTCCACCAAAGAAAGAAAAGAAAGTTCATGTCAGACAAAGAGAAAGTACACACACACACACACACACACAAAATTGCTCCCTGTGGATCATACACATCATAAAGATCATCAAATGTGTGTTTGGTGAACTAAAGTAATGTGCCCGGCACACCTCAGCCATTTTCATCCATGGTGTGTGCTGTGATCTTATATTTTCTACACAAATACCAAAAAGAAAGTATGATGTACTGGCACGTAAGTTCCATTCATTGTCACTGAATGCAGGAGGCAACTGTCAGGAGAAGGCAGAAGAAACGCCTCCTTATCTTAACGACACCCATCTTTCCCTCACAACACATTTAAAGAATACCATCTTGCTTATGGATGTGCGGCCTGTCTGTCCCTTTCTCGTTAGCACATCCAGCACTAACAGTGTCCACTTAAAGATTTAGCTTACTGATATGTATTCAACAACAATAGTAAACAATGGTGCTGAAGTGTATACTAATGTTTGTAAATTATTTGAGACATGGATGTAAGTTTGCACTGTCATACATTTTGTGAGTCAAAGTTTTAGCGGTGTGCTGTGTGCTTGTTTTTCCTTTGTGATTTTTTTTTCTCCCCATTTTCGTTTTCATCCAAATTGTGTGTGAGAAGGTGTACTGACACGTTAAATGCTAGAAACTCTTTTAAAAAAAAAAATACATGAATAATGGTCATTTATTTGTCTTGTAAATATTGCGAAACGACTTATAACGCTCTGTTAGATGTCAAAGCCTCTCAGGACTTGAGTCCACTATGTTGTGTGCAACAGGACTAGCGAAAATCCGGTCCATGCCTCACCTCTGTGCTCATTATCAAATCAAGAGGGCATTTCAGTGGCCAAACGCAGTGTCTCTGCCCCCAACTTAAGCCTCATCTCCTCGAGATAAAGACAGCACAAGACTCAGAGTTGATGTGCCATAGGCAAACACTGCCCCCCAGAGGGTCCACTTAGCACAGCATTAGCTGTATGGATGCTGGTGAGGACACGGTACAGTGACATGGCTTTTACACAATCTGTACTGATGTGTTCAAAGGACTGACTGAGAATCTGGGGATTGGAGATGTCTCTTTAAGATAATCCAGACAACAATGGTACATTATTTTTTCTTGAATCGCGTACTACAGTTTTTTTTTCATTTATGCTAATATCCCTATAAATAACTCTGTTTGACTCCAAATCTGTTAATATCTCTTAATTTATGATAAAATTATGATTATGATTTATTTTCTGTTTAAAGATGACTCTTATGTATCCTGTCGATTCCTCTGAATGGTGTAGGAGATGGATCTGGGGTGATAAGTCTGACATGCACACATAGTGAGCTCTAAGTAGGCTTCCTCTCTCCACAGGGGTTTAATATTCTAATTGAATGCGTCTCTGAAGTTGAATTCTGTTTACCTGTTGTAAAATAGTACATACAGAGTGAAAACGAGGCTATAATGAGAGACATCACAGGTAGAAGTTGTGTGTGCATGTAGCATGTCAAGATCACCACAGATACCCATCTGTTGCTGCAAATCTGACCTGTTTTCCATATTTTTATTTTTTCCTTTTTTCACCAGTGTCATGTAAAAAAGGAAATGTGTTCTCAGTATGTTGTGTGTGATTATTGAAAGGTGTGGTTTGAGATTGAAAGTCATCCAACAAAGGGGAGAGGGAGTGGTCACCAGGTGTTTCGAGCTCATGTGGTGGACAGGGAAAGGATGAGGCAGGAGAAACATAGCTTATATATTACAAACAAATTTAAATGTATCATAAAAATATATATAGTAGAATATGCTTGTATTTTCCCATATAGTTATTAGAACAACTGTTCACTAATAGGATGTTTTACATGAAAGGCGTTGAATGTCTGGGGAGTTTCAAATGTTTTATGTTGTGCCCTGAAATGATGGCAGCTTAAAAACACTTGGGGTTTAGCCCATTTTACATCTCAATTAGTACCCCCCCCCCCCCATAAAAAAAAAGAAATATATTGACATATAAAATTTGGTGTATCTGATTATCTACAGTATGGTGATTGTGCCTTTCACTATTTCTGCATGGTTTTTGTGATGTACTGATTTTTCCATCCCCAAAGTGGACGGTCGTTCACTGACAGGCAAGAGACCTATGCAAAAATCAATGGATGGGTTTTCCAGCATCCATTCAGAAAACACAGGTACCCGCCAAAAAAAACAACAACAACAATAATAAATACTCAGGTTAACTCCTGAATCTTGTGGTATTATTTTCATGGGAATGGGACCAGATCAAAGAGTGTGTGACCTGCTTTCAGTGATGGCATTAAGAAGTAAAAGAAGCAGTATTAGAATGTAAAAACACACAAATTGTACTTACAAAATAGTAAGTGGTATCAGCAAAAAATGAGATTAAAATGTCAAAACTTTAAAAAACTCATTATTTCATCATAACAACCCGCAAGCATCAATACATAATATATTATTTGATGATGCAATCAGCATGTTTTAACTGGTCAAGAGGGAGCTAATCTTCACTAGTTCACACACTTTTGGTTGGTTAAATCTTGCATCATATTTTATAAACTGGCAAAAGTCATCAAATAAATGTAGCTTAATCAAAAGTACAATATTATTTTAATTAAGATATGAAGTAAGGCAAGTAGGCTACCTCAAAATATACTGAAACACAACAGTTTAACTGCTGGAGGACCACCATTACTTACCGTAGTTTGCAGATGAGTGCGTGAGCGTAGGCGGTGCAACACCAAATTCTGTGACTCTAGGCGGCGCTGCTGCTACTGACCAGCGTGAACTCGTTCATGCAGACGAGTTTGTAACGTAAACAGCGTAAGCGCGTACGTCGTCATCAAATTAAGTACATCATGTTTGCGTAGAAACCCCGGTTATTCACACCCTATTATCATTAATACTATTATAAACCCACCCTTAGCTTACCCTAACCCCAACCATAAACGTAATAACAAAAAAACCCTGCGTGAGCCAACTCTGCCCAGTAGCAACAGCGCCCCCTGGAGACACAAAATTTGGCATAACAGCCTACCTGTATGGTAAAGGGGAAGAGGTATATGGTTGTGGTGATGGAGCGTAGGCCTGTGTAAATATAGCAGCAATGTGGGCGGATTGTTGACTCCCTCGACGTGGACTTGCAGTGGAGGCGTGTAAAAGAGAGACATTAAGTATATACAAACAGTATCGAGACATGTAAGATGCTGCTTGTGCACAAGTGTGATGAAGGTGTAAACGAGCCAACCACAGAATAAGAATAAAGCTGATCTCTCGGCATGTCATGTGGACCGAGGAGAACTAAACAATTTCCTCTTTATTAGGTGGAGGAACAAGAAAACAACGAGGCTTAGTGGGAGGGACGGAGTATTTGTAATTGGAGCAGGTATTTGGCAGACCAGCTATAACCTGTCTTTCCGCCTCACAAATACAGACAGACTTGGAGGGTTTCGGGACAGACCACTGTTGTCGTCCTGAACGGGAATGACCTGAAGCTGTAAAGAGGATTTGGTAGTTGGTGGAGATGAGAGTGGATCTTTATGGGCCCAACGCCATCTACTGTGAAGTAGGTCTGATATTCGTACCGAGACGACAACACGGCCGTCAGCCTTAGGAATATGTGTAGTTTAACACAATCCTGGTAAATTCTACTTTAAAATAACTACAGGTTGCTCTTCGTTTTCACGTCACGGAGTTCAGCATTCAGCTTGAATTACAGCTAGCTGGTTCCTCCGACAAGTCATACCGGTTACCCTGACTCGTCATGTAAATCGAGCGTCCCCTCCGTGTCGTGATTCAGGAAATCTAGTAGCCTTGGTGACGGAGAGCTAGTCACACCCCCCCACACTCATCTCACCTGTCCTGTTAAGATCCACAATAACACCCGCAGCGATGACTTTTGGTTGACTATACGACTTTTCCCGACAATGGTAAGTAACGTTGGCCTCGCTTTGCGCTCTTAGCGAGCCGCACGTTTGCACGGAATTAACCGACAGATGCGTTAGCTAGCTTGTGAACAAACGGCACGCACGGAATAGCACTTCTTGGGTTTGCTCTGTTGTGCGTGTCTTAGGAATGTTGTCTCCAAATAACATTGCACGTCGGTTCAGTTGGCCGTTTTCTGCGCCATAGACATAGCAGACATATTGTCGTATGATCATGTTTACGTTAGCTGGTCTGTCTTCGCCCACTGATGAGTTCAGTGACAATAGGCAGGCTCGTACATGTACATTTCTTGCCTGAAGCTACTTTGATGTCTTCTGCAGGCGACAGCCTACATGACTGGAAAAATGCTTCATCATCATCATCATCATCGTCGTCGTAGCCGTACACCCATGTCTTTGCCTGTCAAAAATACTCTCTAAAAATCTGCAGTGATTTTTTTTTTTTGTTGTGAGATTGCGTATATCCTACAAGAAAATTACAAATCCCTGCGGGACAATTGTGATATGATGGGATATTAAAGATCCAGTCAAACAGATGTAATTCTTCGGCAGTACAGCAACACTAGTGGCCCTTCAAGATAAAGTGAAGTGATTTTTCTTCCGCACGACAGTAGCAGGTGTGTGTGACTGATTACCAAATGTGACTGGACATAAGGATATCCTGGTCTAACTCCCTCACACCCTAAGGATATAGATTAAGGTTTTGATTGCAGGATTAACAGTAGCCATGAACAGCCCAGCTCCGGACATTGTGAAAGGGTACCCGAGTGGACTTATGGCGGACAAAGATATCAATCCGGAGACAACCTTGGGGAGTGCCTACTCTCCCGTGGACTACATGAGCATCACCAGCTTCCCCAGGCTGCCAGAGGATGATATGCTGTCCGGGGAAAACACCCTGAAGTCGCGCAAAGATGACGACAACGTCCTGAGTGAGCAAGATACAGGTGAGTCAGCCAGGTCAGATTCAATTACTAAAAATAGCTATATTTGAGAGGGTTAAGTTTTCAAGGTGTGATTTCATGGAGTGGCATTGTTTTTCAGTCAGATATCCAGGAGCTGTTTTATTTTTACCACTTTTTTGCAAGGTTGAATTTGAAGGAGAGCTGCAACTAATCATTATTTTTATAATCTATTAATTGGATGGTTATTTTCTGGAATGAAAACTGATCAAACAACTTTGAGGATTGCCCGCATGCATAATTGTTGTTATCCTCTCCGTTCTGTTCTGTCTAAGCCTTTTGGTTTGTGTTGTTTGTCCCAGACCCAGATTTGTTTCTGAAGTCGGCTCGCCTTCAGCGTCTCCCCTCTTCAGCTTCAGACCTGGCTAGCAATGATATGGCAACCTTGCGCGAGACTACCAGAGACCCCTTCACCGAAGACTGTGCCTGCCAGAGAGATGGACTAACTGTCATCATTACAGCCTGTCTCACCTTTGCCACAGGGGTCACCATAGCCCTCATCATGCAGATCTACTTTGGAGACCCACAGGTACGGGTGTATGTGTGTTATCTCCAGTTGGGTTTTTGTAACCATGCTGCAATACTTTTGCTTGTCTCAGGTAATTACAGGCGATTATGGGATCAGTGCCCTCCCACACAAGCACCAAGTCGGTGCAAAGGCATATTAATAATCTCTACTTTCCCAATTCATTCTGCTGTTTCTTGCAAGGTCTTTAACCAAGGAGCAGTGGTGACAGATGTGGCCCAGTGTACGTCCCTTGGCTTTGACGTTCTGGGGAAACAGGGGTCCAGTGTTGATGCTGCCATCGCTGCTGCCCTCTGTTTGGGAATTGTCCACCCTCACACTTCTGGTGTTGGAGGGTGAGTCATAGAAACAAATCACTCCCCTCTATACAAGACTAAAGCATGAGGTACCTCCAGTTGAATATAAATACAAATGCAACTCTGTGCTCTGATTCGATTTTTAGCGGGGGAGTCATGTTGGTGCACGACATCCGTAAGAATGAGACGAGGGTAATAGATTTCAGAGAGACGGCACCGTCTGCCATCCACGAGGAGATGCTGTACACAAACCTTGACCTGAATGTAAGGCATTTGTTTTGGTGCATTAAGAGTAAGATGTTAAATGTGAGAACAGAAGACAGTCTTTGTCATGGTTTGGTGCTGTGGTTAATGTATGCACCCTGTTCTCGCTGCTGCACTTCAGCCCGGCCTGCTGGTGGGAGTACCGGGCATGCTCAGTGGGATGCATCAGGCACACCAGCTCTACGGCAGGTACGATAACCATTATGCAATACAGTTTTTATTTGTTCCATCCTTCCCCGTGCTGTGTCATGAATAGTTGCAGTCCATTACACGCTTGATATTATTATACTGATGTTGTTTGTTTTGTTTGGACAAGAACAGTGAAATTTTATATTTATGTCAGCTCTGACAAAGCCTGTGTCTTGTCTCAGCGTTCAGAGCTAAAAGAGTGAGCTCTTATAGTGAAAGCATCACCAGCTGTGTTTAAAGGAAAGATTTTTTTTGTTGTTGTTGTTGTTGGGCTGCAATTAGTCTTTGATGCTGTGTAATTATCATGATCCCGAACCCTCAGCTGATAGGATGACAGAGCTAACTGATCTGCTTGATCCATACTTGGAGATTGAGTGTTAAGCTGAAATATTGTGGATTGTTTGTCATTTTGGGACATATTTATATTTAGAAAACATCAGTAAACTAAAGCAACATTTCATCACTTATTAAATCCCCAGAATGCAATGGAAGGATGTGGTTACCATGGCAGCAGATGTGGCCAGAAATGGATTTAATGTTACTCATGACCTAGGTAAGTATAGTTAATGTTTTACTAATCAACAGGGTGAAATCACCATCACTATTGACACTTTGATTAAAAGGCACCAACACTATCGCCTCGCCTCGAACAACAAGTAGGCGTCATCTCATTAGCTTTTCCTCTCTTTCCCCCAGCTGAAGCTCTTGCTCAGGTTAAGGACCAGAACATGTCGGATGCATTTCGGGAGTTGTTCCTCCCTAACGGACAGGCTCCCCTCTCCGGGCTGTTCACCAGGCGTCTTGATTTGGCAGCCATCTTTGATGCAGTCGCAGAGAAGGGGATATCGCAGTTCTACAGTGGAAACCTGACGCAAGAAATGGCAGCATCTGTAAGAAAGAGCCCCCCCTTTGTGTCAGTCTGTTTCAGCATTGAAAAATTATAATCACCTCTCAATATACTGTATTCTAGTATAACACTGCCTTTTAAATATGATCATCATGTAATAGGTTTTCAAACCATTTACAGACATAACAGCAGATTACCTTGTGATATAATGCAACGCAAGGCAAGTCATTCAAAGATCACCTTACTGTTTAATCAACTCCTCTTCTCTCTCTTTTTTACATGAAACTTGTGAGTCCTGCGTATAAAATAGTTTAGACATGAGATGGGTGTGGGATGTGGGTAAGCATCGTTGTGCGTGAATGGACCTTGTGGCCTTTGCACTCTTATTAGTGTTATTTCAGTTGAGAAGACAATAACTCAAAGACACACACAGCTAAATTATTATCCAAACACAGACACCCTCTCGTGTTGTCATTTGGATTCGCAGGGCATTATTTGCCTATTATTTGCATTGTTTGCATTATTTGAGTTCAGTCTTTGTGAGTTCAGTAGGTAAACAAGTAGAATTAAATCCGCAGTGTCCACTCAGTGTCAAACATTTTTGAAGGTTAAATTTTCTTGTTAGTGACGACAGTGCACAGAACAAACATTAAACGTTGTGAACTTTAAATTTAAACTCACTGTATTTTTAACAGGTGCAAGCAAGAGGCGGAGTGCTCACAGAGAATGATTTTGGAAACTACAGCACAGTGTTACAAGAACCAGCAGAGAGCATCTATCAAGGTAAATATTTTAACTTTACCTCTCATACAAACTACAAAATTTTAAGCTCACTGGGACCAGAATTATCTGAATTAATTTGTTTAGTTTGGATTTTTCATGCTTTCCAAACTTAATGTTTTTTATTGTGGGTGGGGTTGATTCTAAGAAACCTCTCCTCAATTTCCTCTTACTCACACAATTTCCTGCCTTAAAACATATTTCGAGTAATGTAAATATATCTAAGCAAACAGACTGACTCTAATGTTGACTCTGAAGTTAACTGAGATTAACATTTTCAAAGGGGAAGGCAGAAAACACCTGTTCCCTCTCTTGCCCAACATGTATTTTGCTCCCCTTTCTGCTATTCCAACTCTTCATACTCATTCAGCTGCTCCTTCAAAGTTAAGCCTGAAATGCAGTTAGTCAGAAACTAAATTTTTTCTGTTTTTTTTATTCTAATGTTTATGTAATTACAGTACGAACAGCCCGTTCAGGAAAGTAAAAATAACACACGACACTCATCCCGTATATGCTGTATACTTTAAATTTTCTTTTTCTTTCTTTCCATTTGTTTTGATTTTGTTTTGTCTCTGAAATTATTCCATTTCACTGTAGATTAATTAAATCCTTACACTTTTAATCATATGATTGGTTGGTGGTTCTGAAGGCCACCATGTGATGGCGGCCCCGGCCCCGCATGCAGGTGTCGCCTTGGTCACTGCTCTCAACATCCTGGAAGGCTTCAACATTACCAGCCAAGTGCCCAGGAACAGCACCTACCACTGGATTGCAGAGGTAGTATACGAACATGAGAACGTAAACAGTGTGCAGTAATTTATGTGATTTCTACTTTATATTTTAAGTGTTAATTTTGTATTATTTTTCCAGGCTGTGAAGATATCTCTTGCCTTGGCTAGTGGGCTTGGAGACCCCATGTATGACACTTCTGTCTCGGAGATTGTCACCAAGATGCTGAGGTAGAGATCCCCATGTCGTCTTTATATCCATCCTAATTCAGTAAGGCATTTTCATGAAACCCTTCTCCTTGTTGTTCTCATCTCCAAGTAAATCACAGGCTTCCCTGCTCCGCCAGATGATCAATGACTCTCAGGCCTTCCCTGTCAATCATTACACTTCATCATTTACCCTTGAGAAGGGTTCAGCAGCCGCCCAAGTCATGGTCATGGGTCCAGACGACCACATCGTGTCAGTCATGAGGTACGTCCTTCTTTAATTGAACTGCTATGTCACATAGTTAAAGTAAATCCTAGTGACAGTTTAGAGTAGGTTGATATCATTGGGAAACTAAGACCTGCTCTCTTTTTCCTTGTGGCTGTTTTAGCTCGCTAAACAAACCATTTGGCAGCGGGATAGTGACTCCTTCAGGAATCCTCTTGAATAGCCAGATCCTGGACTTCTCCTGGCCTAATAAAACAAAGAGCTCATCACCGAACCCAGTAATTGTGCATTTTGCCTCTGTTTAATTGATTTCAGTACTGATTGATTTCTGACTGAACGGTTTCTTGTAGCTGCTCTTGGTCCTCATGGTTTTTGTTTGATTTTGCTGTAGCATAACAGCCTCCAGCCTGGGAAGAGGCCCATGTCCTTTTTGATGCCCACAGCAGTCAGGCCAGCTGTGGGGTTGTGTGGCACATATGTAGCTGTTGGATCTTCCAATGGAGATAAAGCTCTCAGTGGCATCACACAGGTTAATTAATTAGTGATAGAATTACTTAATTTTCATGATCAGATTTTTATCAATGTGGAAATACATCTTTTGTTAAATTGCATTTTGGTTTGCTCGTGTCCGATCAAATGGAATAATTCTGAAATTAATTTATCATATGTTTTATTATTCTATATATCCTATTCTGTTGTCTGATTCTTCACAGGTGCTGATGAATGTTCTGTCCTCGCGTAAAAATATGAGTGACAGTTTAGCATATGGAAGACTCCACCCACAGCTGCAGCCCAACACCCTCCTGGTGGACTGTGAGTTTTCCTTAACGATTCATCTATTGTGTGTTTGTCCCAGATTTTACAGTCTCTCTTCAGACCTGATTATTGCAATGCTGCTCAACATTTCCTAGTATTAACATGTGCCTCTGGATGTGTCATCTAGATAAAGAACAATCTAACAGGGCCAATTTTTCTGTGCAGTTTGCAGAGTAAACAAGTAGCTGGGAAGGCAGCAAATGCATCTGTCATCAGAGGCAAACATGACAGGTTTATGACACAGTAAAATAGTTTCCTGCCTGCCTGTGATGTGAAAAGAATAATCTTTTGCAGTTTTATTGGGAGGTAGAAAAAATAGATAAATAATGTGAACTCCATATTTCAGGTATGACATTTCTTGCTTGCTTCAGGAATAAGATGTATCCATTTCTGGAGCACAGATCCTAAATATAATTGAGTACTTAGTCAAAGGCTATTGGATCATCACGTGCTATGACCTACCACACTGAAAATCCTATATACATACAATCAATATATACAAACTGTGAGTGCTAAACCTGCTGTGTGAATTCTCTGTCCTTTACAACATGAAGATTGCATTTGAATACCAGGCGTAAACGTGTATTTCATTATCAGTTCTTCCCGCTAACTTCAGACCACACTCCTCTCCTGCTGTCTGTCTCTCACACAGCTGAGTTTCTTGAGGAAGATGTGGAGCTGCTGCAAGCCAAAGGTCACAAAGTGGAGAGAATAGAGCTTCTCTCGTTGGTCGAGGGCACCCGGAGAACCAATGACAACATCATTGGGGTGAAGGACCCACGTAGTGCTGATGCCTCTGCCCTCACTATGTCCAACATGCCCTAGTGCCAATGTCGGTATGCCCTATTTCACAGCCTCGAGTAATATTCAGTTCCACTGTAGGTAGTGTTTAAAATGTAGGGCATAAGGCACAGAGATGCAAAGCGTGTTAATTCAGATCATGCATTGCAATCCACTTAAAAAAAGCAGTAAACTTAAAGCAGCTCATTGTGAATTTTTTATGCACTAAGTGGATGTGAGGAGAAGACAGTGGAAAAGTGTAATGGCTTTGAGTGGCAGCAAGTTTTTGGCCCGTGATGTATCGAGCAGAACATTCAAAAGTGTTGCACTTAGACTATAGATCAGGAATTCTGAAACTGAAAATGAATGATAAATATACTGATTTGATGCAAGAATGTGCAGAAATGAGAAAAGTAATGGTGCCACATGTGGAAGCCGCCATTTATTACACATGCATGGTCCATTTTAGTCCATCCAAGTCAAGTCTGCTCTTCAGTTCTTCCACTGAAGAATTTGACCATTCTCTCAAATGACACATGAAATCACTTAGTGAAGTTAATATTTAAACCTGGGATTAAGCTTTGCACTGTCACACCTCAATTACACTATTCTGACCTGAACAGAGAGGCTAAACTGTTTATTCTCCTGCTCTTTATATGGTGTGTAACTGTGATTATATGTTGTTTGGTGAAGCTGCTGGAGTTTTAACTGTTGTGAACAATCAGTGGCTCCTTGAGACCATGTTAAGACTAACACATCATTTACACAAAGTATGTTGCACAGAATTACAGCAAGACCTTCACGTCTCGACTGATTTCCTTAAACAAGAGGACTCGCTTCAGATGTTATATAGGATAAATGTATTCAAATACATAACTTGAGAAATTTTAGTTGTTGCATGATTTAGATTTCATTTGAAGCTTGCGGCTTACATTCTTTTATTGAGAGTGGGAATACTTTTAGAATGGGAATAGTCTGATTTGTTACAGATGGATTCAATATAATCTGTCTATTTTTATATGGAGATTTGTTGAGCATTGCATTGTATCATCACATTTTAGAAAAGCCTGTTTTTTTGTGCGTGTACTTGTATGATTATTTCATAGTATATTTAAAGTATGAATCAACAGTTTTTTGTAAAGCATTGCATTCTGTAAGTGGGTCTATTTAATTTTAGAATGGCCAATGCAAACTGATCAAATCTGTCCTTAACCTTATTGTCTCTGTTGTTGGGCACTAGTGCAATATGACTGTTGATGCTTGTTTCTTGTACTGTAGAGTGCCATGCCTTAAGGTAGACACTTGCACACTACCAGATATTTGATTTCATGTGCATTTATATATGATTTTAATGAAAAAAACAACACTGTCCAAACCGAAGAAATAAAACGTTTGCACAAATCGCTGAAGAATGTTTGCCCTTTTGTTTTTCAATGCAGTACATGAGCATTTGGTGGATCTGATCTACTCTAGAGTAAGCTTGCTCCTTTCAGGCACTCGGTTTTAGGTTTTTGGGTGACTGGACTCTCAGAACTCAGCTGATGTATTTTATTATCCACATTATCTATTTAATCACCTGTTATTGCAACAAATAAGTGGGTATTTTAGTTGGATACTTCACTGTATGTACCATAGAAAGAAAACTCAAAACAAGTCTTAAATGAGGAACCAAAATTTAATTTAAGTGGGGAAATGAAAAAGACCGCCTTTAATGAGGAAAAGTAATTGGATTTGGTTCTGGAGTACTTTATGTTCCTCTTCCTCAATTAGGATTTTATTTTGCAAAGCAATAGCGGAAGCAGTGTTTTTTTTCTTCCGCTAGCTTGACATCGTTTCTGATCTGACTTGCTTCTGATACATGTTTTGTTAGCTAATCTGGCTAGGAGATGACGACTGGTTTAACCTATTTTCACATGAATTTATGCGGTAAGGTTTTTGCTTTTCTCATGCTTAATGTACTCCTGGTGTTATGTAGCAAGTTAAAGCTGACCAAATGAACAGCTAATAAGTTTTGTTTCAACGCATTCATGATGAATTGACTGCAGGGTTGCCACACTTAGCTAACGTTTGCTAACAGCAGCATTCGGAAGGGCCAGCAGGAACCGCCTTGACATTAATTTTTAGTTTGTTTTTTTAATGCGGCGTCTACTAGAAACCTACCGGTTTGAATTGTAACGTTAAGTGATGCTCATATGTGCGTGGAAATTCAAAATAACACAGGATACGAGTTATTCGTATACTCCCTGCCGACTTTGATCTCGCTGCGTTAGCTTACGTTTGCGCTAAGGCCTGTGCTCCTACTGGGCCGATAATGTGGACCAAACTGACCACCGGTTATTGAAGTGAATTTATATCATGTCAGTTTATTTGACATTAATGCATATCACACCGCAGTTAAAATATATCGACCACTTGGAGGTCCCTTGGTATTCATTTCACACAGTCTTTTTCCGTTAATCTTCCCCGGTCCTAATGATGTCACTAACGTACAGGTGTGTTTTAACGTTATTGTGATAAGATCGTCTATTTACTTGACGTGGATTTACAGAAAGGACAGACTATATTTTTCGTTTGACCTTGCCTCACTTGAACTTTGCAGTGTGCAATATAAAACTAGCTACCTATTTATCCGGCATCTGATGAGCTACATAAATGACCGCTGTACTAACTGTGACACTAGTGATTTACTAGAATATGGCTCTCCCATGTTCAATTTCAGCATAAAACGGTTCAAACGCCACTCCTAATTAGAGGGGAGGATGGCGCATCGACTTACCCCACCTCAGCTGCCCCAGAGGACAGAGGACCTGGAAACTAACAATGATTCCGACAGGGACTCTGGCGTTGGGGATGACGCAGGGGAGGATGCTGACAGTTGCCCTGGGAGCACAGTAACAGAAGACGAGGAAGTCAACATGCAAGATGGCACAGAAGAAAACAATGGGCAGGGAGAAGATTTTACAGTTTTTGTTGCCTTCCAAGGGAATATGGAGGACGAGGATTTCTCAGAAAAACTTGACACTGTCCTCAGTGGGATACCAAACATGCTTGATATGGGTTAGTTCAATTTTATTTGAGGTACACAAACATCAATTTCTTTGTTGTAAACAAGTCCAAATGGGCTCCACAGCTTTTACAAGAGTTGTAAATGTACATTTGAACCATATTTCTATGTGCTTTTTCAAATTTTTAGCAGCAATTTTGTGTGTCTGTCTTTTCCTTGTCTTTCTCTAAGGAATGGTCTTCAGAAATTTTCCTTAACGTGTATACTGTAATTGCAACTTACATTATTCCGTTGTCCCTCTTTTAGACTCTGAGAGGCTACAGCTGCAGCACGTGGAGCCGTGGAACAGTGTGCGAGTTACCTTCAACATTCCTCGGGATGCTGCTGAGCGACTTAGACTGTTGGCCCAAAACAACCAACAGCAGCTTAGAGACCTGGGGATTCTCTCTGTGCAGATAGAAGGTGACAGCACACTCTTCAAACTCTTTTCTCACTTCAAAGATGCTACAGACAATGTCTCTTGCATCTGTGGCACTTCAAAATGAAGGATGCAAACTAGACCTCATGTAGTAAATGATTATGATAGATATAGATATTCTCTTTACTGATGTTCAGGGGAAGGGGCCATCAATGTGGCTTTGGGACCAAATAGAGGACAAGAAGTCAGAGTGAATGGACCAATTGGAGCACCTGGCCAGATGAGAATGGATATCAGTTTTCCCGGTCAACCTGGTTCAGGTATTTGTTGACTAAAATTTGCTTCTAACACACATGCATCTATAAAGATATGAAATAAAAAACTGAAGGCCCAAATTAATTGATTTCTTTTTTTAGTTGTTGTTCCTTTTGTGTTGTAGCAGCTCATTAGTTTTTGATTTTGATCTGTAGTTTTCTCTCTTAATTTTAAGTCGCTTGATATGCTGCATGCTTCATGCCTTTTTATAACTTTAAACTTCAAAGATCAGAAACTTCAAACTTTCAAAATCCAAACTATATACTTAATTATTTTAATATGCACATATTTCCTTAAGGAGCAGTAAGGATGGCTAATCCATCAATGGTTTCCCCTGGGCCTGGCATGGCGGGTCAGGCTATGGTACCAAGCAGCAGTGGACAGATGCATCCTCGTGTTCCGAGGCCATCTTCACAGACAGGTTCAGGTCTTTAATTTTGTACGTCAAATGATGCATGTTATAATTTTGAATATCTTCTGGCTTATACAGTGCAGTATTTGAAACATTGCACCTTCCTCTCTCACAGATGTGATGGATCCAATGATGCCAGGTATGTCTGTACAGCAGCAACAGCAACTTCAGCACCAACAGCCTGGTCCCCATGGCGCAGGCCCAATGCCCCCTCAGGCTGCCCATCACATGCAGGCGATGCAAGCCGGAAGACCACTCAACCCTGCTGCGCTGCAGCAGCTGCAGCAACAACATCACCAACAACATCAGGCACAGCAGCAAGCTCAGCTCTCCCAGCTTGGCCCTAGACCCCCATTCAACCCATCAGGCTGGAACCAGCTGCCCCCTGGGGTGCTCCAGCCACCAACCGCCCAAGGAGGCCCCTCCTGGAGAAAGCCTCCACCCCAAGCACAGATGGTTCAACGTCCACCTTCCCTGGCTACAGTTCAGACTCCCAGCCACCCTCCGCCCCCTTACCCATTTGGCAGCCAGCAGGCCGGGCAGGTATTCAACACTATGGGACAGGGACAATTGCAGCAGCAACAGCAGACAGGAGTAGGTCAGTTTGCTGCTCCCCAGCCTAAAGGCCCACAAGTTGGCCCTGGTGGTGTTGCAGGACCGCCCAGACCCCCTCCACCCCTTCCACCATCGTCTGGAACACAGGGCAACCTCACTGCCAAGTCCCCTGGTTCCTCCTCATCTCCTTTTCAGCAGGGTTCACCAGGGACTCCTCCCATGATGGCTCAGAGACCTACAACTCCACAAGGCTTTCCCCAGGGTGTTGGATCACCAGGAAGAGCAGCCCTCGGCCAACAGGGTAACATGCAACAAGGAATCATGGGAATGCCGCAGCATGGACAGCCTGGGGCCCAAGTTCATCCAGGTGGGTTGCTGTTGGTAACAGTTTCTTGTTATGTTAAAGTAATTATAACATTTGTACTCTAATGTCTAAAATAACAGAAATCAATGAATACCGATTACAGGCATGTCAAAGCGTCCCATGGGCTTTGCAACCCCAAACTTCGTCCAAGGTCAGGTGAGTGCCAGCGCTCCAGGAACCCCTGGTGGAGGACCCAGTCAGCAGCTGCAGAGCAGTCAAGCAATGACTCACGCAGGTAAAATATCTACAACACTGCCACCATTTAGGGGTGTATCTTAAGAGAAGCAGGCAAGTTTTGTTTGATGTGAGGGAATTAAAATAGTGTGAGATTAGTAGAGATGGATATTGGATTTTTGAGGCTGATATCAATTTTCAACACTTACGACCATTTGGTCTGGAAAACAGCTGGAAAAACACTAACTACATGGCTATGCATCTACAAAACTAGTAAAATGTAGCAGAAGGCACAATAGCTTTATACCTGTTGTAAAATCTAATTAAGTAATTTTCTTTCTCCTCTCCCCATTCTACATCAGGAGCTCAGGCATCAGCCTCCACACCCAATTCAATGCAGGGTCCACCTCATGCCCAACCCAACATAATGGGTGTACAAAGTAATATGGCAGGTCCGCCCCCTGGTACAACTGCTGGACCTAGTATGGGGCAACAACAGCCTGGCCTTCAGACCCAGATGATGGGCCTCCAGCATCAGGCCCAGCCCGTGTCCTCCTCCCCCAGCCAGAAGGTTCAAGGCCAAGGTGGAGGTCAGACTGTCCTCTCAAGGCCCCTCAGTCAAGGGCAGAGAGGTGGGATGACCCCACCCAAGCAGATGATGCCTCAGCAGGGCCAGGGGGTGATGCATGGGCAGGGTCAGATGGTTGGAGGCCAAGGGCATCAGGCTATGCTCTTACAGCAGCAGCAGCAACAGCAGCAGCAACAGCAGCAGCAGCAGCAACAAAACCCCATGATGGAACAAATGGTTGCCAACCAGATACAAGGCAACAAGCAGGCTTTTGGAGGCAAGATTCCAGCTGGGGTAATGCCGGGCCAGATGATGCGTGGCCCTTCTCCGAATGTTCCAGGTAACATGGCTCAGTTCCAGGGCCAGGTTGGTCCACAGCAGATGACTCCACAACAGCAACAGCAGATGGCTCAACTTCAACAACAGCAGTTACAACAACAGCAACAGCATCAGTTTCAGCAGTTACAACAGCAGCAACAACAACAGCACCAGCAAATGAACCAGCAGCAACCCCAGCAGGTTCCTATTGCTGGCAATCCTAATCAAGCTATGGGCATGCATGGGCAACAGATGAGGCTCCCTGCTGGCCATCCTCTTATCCAACAACAGTTGCAACAGCAGCAGCAGTTACAGCAGCAGCAGAAACAACAGCAGCAGGCCATGTTACAACAACAGCAACAGCAGCAGCAGCAACAACAACAACAACAACAACAACAGACAGTTCAACAACACCCACATACTATGGGAGATCCTAATAGTGGGACAGGGGACTTGGGGGTCCAGCAGATGGTCCCTGATATGCAGGCACAGCAGCAGCAAGGCATGATCGGGGGCCCTCAGCACATGCAGATGGGAAATGGCCACTTTGCAGGTCATGGCATGAACTTTAACTCACAGTTCCCAGGTCAGATGCCAATGGGAGGACCCTGTGGACAACCTGGAGGCTTTCCTGTCAGCAAGGATGTAACACTGACTAGCCCACTGCTTGTCAACCTGCTGCAGAGTGATATCTCTGCCAGCCAGTTTGGGCCAGGAGGAAAACAGGGAGCAGGAGGAGGCAATCAGGCCAAACCCAAAAAGAAGAAACCCCCACGAAAGAAGAAGCCTAAAGAGGGAGAAGGACAACAAGTAGAGGGACTAGGGTAATGATTTGTTGGTGTTTTTATTTTTCAGTTTTGGTTTTGGTCAAGTCAGTTGTGTCACTGTAATTTGGTCTCTATTTCTTAGTGGTCTTGATGTTGCTGCTGGCATGGAGGATTCCGAAATGTCAAATCTGGGTGGTGAACAGAGTTTGGGTTTAGACAGCTCTGTCCCAAAACTCCCTGATTTTGCCAATAGGCCTGCAGGTAAATTACGTAAAATTAATCCATGTTGGCATTTTTTGAATTTTATAATGCTCAGTTGCTGACTATTTAACTATAGTAACTTTTACAGTGTTTGCCTTTGTTTGGTTTAAGTATGCCTCTCTACACTTTCCCTAGGCTTTCCTGGCCAACCTGTAGACCAGAGAGTATTGCAGCAGGTACCCATGCAGTTTATGCAGCAACAACAACAGCAGCAGCAACAGCAGCAGCAGCAACAACAACAACAGCAGCAGCAGCAACAACAACAACAACAACAACAGCAACAACAACAACAAAAAATCCAGCACATGCAACAGCAGCAGATACAGCAACAACAAATACAACAGCAGCAACAAATGCAACAACAAATGCAACATCATCAAATACAACAACAACAGCAGCAATTACAACAGCAGCAACAGCAGATGCAGCAACAGCAGCAGATGCAACAGATGCAGCAGATGCAGGGTCTCCAGAATGCTCAAGGACAGCAGGGGATGACAGCGCCACAGACTTCAGGTCAAGGCCAGCCCCCAGTTCACCCTCATCAGTTGCAACAACAACAACAGCAGCAGCAAAATCAACAGCCGCACTTGCAACAGCAGGTATTGTTATTATCGTGTACCTTACTGACAGAGTGTAGTATCAGCACACACTGGTTGACGTTTTATCTATTTATACTTAATGTCATACCATATTTTACACTTTAGCAGCAGCAACAACAACAACAACAACAGATGATGATGATGCTTAAGATGCAGCAGGAGCAGGCAAAGAATCGCATGTCCATCCCTCCTGGAGGGCAGCTTCCTCCTCGGGGCATGGGCAACCCACCTGAGGTGCAGAGGCTTCCTGTCTCGCAGCAAGGCAACATGCCTGTAATGATCAGCCTTCAAGGACATGGTGGGGTACCGCCGTCACCTGACAAGGCCAGAGGGATGCCCCTGATGGTAAACCCACAGGTGAGGGCCAAGTGCTGTGACATATGTAAACTTGATCCTCACGTTCACATTTCATGATTGAATTTTTTTCTTTAAGTATGTTTAGTGAGTTTTGTTTTCTTCTTTAAACATACAGCAATTACAAAGAACTCAGTACAACGTTACACAATCAACATGACAGGAATGTATAATTGAACAAACATGTCATTGTGTAGGTAACTTTTTGTAAATAAATGCCAAGATATAATAATAAAAGCTCAAATGACAAATGGGCCTTACAATTTACAAATAGTGTTATAGGCAAGGTACAAAATGGACGTCCATATCCAAAGCAGTATTTTAAGCCACTGTGGAATTCAGAAAATGGAGACATGGGGTTCAAATTTTTTATATATTACGTATTACATATTTCTTTGATGGGTGAAGCAGATAGGTCAAGTATTCAAGGGTTAAACACTCCATGATTATCTTAAGTCTTTACTGGGAGGTTTGTCATTTATCCATGACATAAAGATATTTTACCTTGCTTTGTATGCAAGCATGACCTAACATCTCCCAGAACTAGCGCCGGCAATTTTAAGTTGAATTGAATGACGCTTGAGCAAAGAGGGGGGGTTCATAAACGAAACCACGTCAAATATGTTTCCCATATTTTTCAAATATCCATCCATTCTGCTTGAATTTTAGGACATGAACATGACTTAAGGTCCCTACTGCTATTGTATATTTTAGGCATTCATTTCATACCTTTTGTTAGGAGAGATTTGCAAACCGTGGGTAGAGGATTTTAGACTGCAACAGTCTGACGGTGTTACAAACACATTTATGTGGTCCAGTATCACATCTCATTTATGCTTAAGAATGTTTACACCAAGTTAATTTCGCCGTGTCTGTGCAACATGTACCTTGTTTGACATAATCAAAGGGATCACATATAGAGGATACAGTAATCGGTGCCGGACATTTTAATTTACATCATTTTAATAATAGATCTACCAAGCAGTAGAAGGGGAATTGGAGTCTACCTGAGTAGTACCTTCTTCATAGTATCTAGTAGAGGTGAAGAATGGACCTCATTATCTGTTGAATTATTTAAACTTTACTTGTGATTGCACTATTTTTAATTTTCTTGTGAGTAAACTACACTGTTTGTATTTCTTCTCCTTTATAGCTTGCAGGCGGAGCACGAAGAATGTCCCATCCTGATGTAGGGCAGGGTCCCCAAAGCACTGGATCTGAAGAGTCCACTGCGGGAGCCCACACAAAGCAGGACAGGCCTTCTGGCACAGAAATCGGGGTACAACCTGGAAATGGGAACCAGCAGATGATGTCCAGTCAGGGCTCCAACAATCACATGATGAAGCAAGGCCCTGGTCCATCACCAATGCCTCAGCACACTGGAGCCAGTCCCCAGCAACAATTACCCACACAACCTCAACAAGGAGGCCCCATACCTGGCCTTCATTTCCCCAGTGTACCTACAACCTCACAGAGCTCCAGGCCCAAAACCCCCAACAGAGCCAGCCCCAGACCGTATCACCATCCCCTCACCCCCACTAATCGTCCACCCAGTACTGAGCCCTCTGAAATCAACCTTTCACCTGAGAGGCTAAATGCCTCTATTGCAGGGCTGTTTCCTCCCAAAATCAACATTCCTCTCCCTCCCAGGCAGCCTAACCTAAACAGGGGATTTGACCAGCAAGGTCTTAATCCAACAACTCTGAAAGCCATTGGACAGGCCCCTCCTAGCCTAAATCTACCAGGCAACAGCAACAATGGTGGTGCAGGAGGAAATAACACTACCAACAATCAACAGTCTTTCCCTACGGGCACTGGAGGAGGAAATGCAGGTGTGAAACAAGACAAGCAGCCTGCAGGGCAGAGTAAGAGGGCAAGTCCAAGTAATAGTCGGAGGTCGAGTCCAGCTTCAAGCCGCAAGTCAGCCACTCCAAGTCCTGGGAGACAAAAGGGGACAAAGATGGCCATCGCCTGCCCTCTCCCTCAACAGCAGTTGGTCAACCCTCAGGGGCAAACCATGATGCTCAGCCCTACCTCAGTACCCCCAAGTCCAGTATCAATGCCTTCACAAGTGAGTGGGGGCATGGAGGTGCAGCAGACTCCGAGCTCATTCCATGGGATACATGGTAACCCTGTTGAGGGAGTCAGGGAAACTCAGGGAGTGATGGCAGCAGATCAACGACAGATGTCTCAGCCACAGCCTCCGCCACAGCCCTTGAGGGAATTATCGGCCCCCAGGACAGCGAATCCTCGTTTCCCCACACCTCAGCAGCCTAAACCTGACGTGGAACTGCAGGCCGGCACAGTTGATAGGCAGCCAGTCCACACAGCAGCTGTGCAAGACTCTGAGGTCTCACCTACTCTTAGGACAGCTCCAACCTCCCTCAATCAATTACTGGATAACACAGGTGTCCAAAACGTTCGGCCCATACAGAATAGTACAGTTAGAGATGTTATGGGAAAGGACAGCCCCAAGTCTGCTTTGGATCCAGAGAGACCACTCCACAGCCATTCCCAGAATACAGATATGTCAGCTTCTGCTGTTAATACACCCATTGTAAATGAATTAGAAGTGAAACCCAAACCTGCTGACTCAGTCCCTACAAGCAGTCCTAATTCGCAGCCTGCTTCCATTCCCAGCTCACAACCCGGCACTAACTTCAATACTAACCCCAGTCTTAACCAAAACCCCACCTCCACTCTTGCTGTCAGTACTAGTCTCACTGTAAACCCAACAGCTACCCTCTGCCCCACCCTCAGTACTAACACTAATGCCTCCACAAGTATAAGCCCCAACCCAGTCACTTCCGGTCAAAGCATTCCAGCCTCGACTGTGAATACTACTTCTGCTTCCAACTCCAACTCTGCTCTGAACTCAGCCAGTCCAGCTTTAAAACCAAGCCCTAGTTCTAAACCTGTGACAAGTGTTCACCCAGTCATCCAGATCCCTGCCTCTTCCAGCACCATCTCCCCCAACCAGATCACTGTCTTTGTTACCTCTAACCCCATCACCTCTGCCCCTACTCCACAGGCGCCTTCATCTATGGTCTCCACCATGGTAGCTGTCCCTAACAAGAACATTAGACCTCAAGACATCCGCCAGTCGGCCCCTGTCCCTCGACCCCCTCAGTTTATCACCACCACCCCTGTATTTATCAACCCAATTTTCCAGGTCCCAGGTGCATCTGTGGCTCCGAATACCACAGTGGTATCACAGTCAGTCACCATGATGGGACCTATCCAAGTTTCCACTACAAACATCCAACTTTCTCCTGCCCCAAGCTCCATCCAGTCATCAGGGGCTAACATGACCACCACTCAGCCTGCCAGAAGTGCTGTTGGACAGGTCCAGATTACCACTAGTATGTCCTCTTCAGCTCCAGTTGGTACCCTCCCAGCTCCTCAGCAAATTAACCCAGGGGCTCTCAAAACAGAAAATCTAAGTGAGACAGGTTCTGCTCAGAAAACCAGTGCGCCGGTCCAGCAGCCATCTGCCCATCCAGTCTCTTCAGCATCGTCTTCTTTTCAGCCACCTCTGGCTTCTACTCCTCCCTGCTCTAGTCCTGGGGCTGTTAATACCATCCGAAAGAGCCCCATGTCTCCACCTCCTGCGACCCAATTAAAAACTAAACCTGTGCAGTCAGCTGTTACCGGTGCAGCTTACTCCCAGCAGAGTCCTGTAGAAAAGCCTGCACAGGGATCCACTGTGGCTCCGCCACTACAAGGTTTTCATCCTGCTGCTAGTCCTGCTGTTCAGAATGAAGCACTAGCTCCCCATGCTACTACTGCCTCTGCTCCAAACAATATTAATGTGCCTGCAGTCTCCTCTCCAATTACAGTGTCTGGCCAAGTTGTTGTTCCTACTCAGATTGTTACCCAGGCTCCAGTGCCTACACAAGTTTCTGTGTCAAGCCCAGCCAAGGCTGTGACTCCTCAAGCTCCCCTTGTCACTGTAGTTGGTACCACCACAGGTGTCTCTTCTGCCACATTGCTCAGTACGGTTGCTCCTGTACAAAGTCCCGTACCGTCCATTGTTCCAATTGTTGCTGGTTCTGGACCTATTCCGGAGGTTCCCCCCACCACATCCTCTGCAGTTGCTAACCTCAGTGGAGTTCCACCAGCTCAGTCTGATCCCCCACCTGTGGAGCCTCCCATGGCACCTGCTGCAGCATGTACTGAAACCACCCCTACCACTCCAGGTACACAACTGCTGCGCTAAAAAAATCATTGGTTGCGTTCTTGATCTTTGGTCAGGTCAAACTGATGACTAGATGTACTTTTATATGGTGTGTGTCACTGCTGTGGTAAGGGTTTGTTATTACATGGCACATTAACATGTATCATGCAACCTCAGCTGTCGTGCAACCGTAAGTATTAAGCTTTTCTAGGTTTGCACATTTACAACGTATTTTGACGTTCCTGTTTTTTTTCTCATGTAAATGGAAGGTTTTGTTGATAGTGGAGGAGAGACAATTGCATACACTATCTGATCAACACCCTACTTAGCTGCACTATATGTGGTTTTAGTTGAGCAGTTGTTGATACATATTCCTGACCAATAATTTGTTTTAAATGTTCAAATGTGTCAGTTGAACTATTTGATTTTTTTTTTTGTTTCCCCAGCACCAGTTCAACAAGAAGTCCCACAGTTGCAGGAACCTGTTGCCAGTGAGAAGACGGGTAAGTGTGGTCATCTTTGTTCTAAGATGTGTAAAATGTGTTTGAATGTTAAGTATAAAATAACATTTCCATATGCTCTCATAAGTCACTTGAAATATCTCTTGCTTTTGTCCGGTTCAGGTGATGATGCCTCTACAGGTTCTGACCAGGGGTAAGATTGAACATCACATCTGTGTTCTTTAAAGTTCTGTATTGTTGATTAGCTGTGTAATTCTTCATGTGCTGGGCTCTATTAAGCTGTCCCCTACTATTGATCTCTGAAAAGTTGGCCTAGTCTTGAGACCTGTGTCCTTGAAGGAGACATGCTTAGACATTTCTAACTCTACTGAAACTCAGGGAGTTCATTTGGTTGGCCAAGGGGGTGAAAACAATGAGCCACGTGGCCTCAGCACTTGGTATGTATGATTAGCATGCAACAATATACAGTAAATATACTATTGCATGTCAGAATTTTAAACTAAGTAGAGCCTATCACAATGCAACGTGTACCACTCCACTAACCTTTGAGGCCATATCTCTTTACCAGGGGATTGTAATAATATGGTGGGAAGTGAAGCCATGTATGTTCAGCACAGTTTATAGTTTACCGCTGTTTTTCCACTTCTATCACAGATGGGCAAAGAAAAGAAAGACGCCCATCAACTTAGTCTCAAGGTATGTATTTTAACATGTTTGTGCTGCAAAAGACACAAGCAGTGATCATGTCGACGTAGGGAATGCTGTCGGGGTGAAGACGGACAGTATCTGTGGTAGACGAGGAAAAACAGCAGAGTCCTGAGTGGTATTATGTCTTTCTCTGAGTAGAGCAAAGTTAACTCACACCCTTGTATCTTTAGTAACACTTCTTGTGTCGTCCTTCCTTCCCTGTCGTATGTTGTTTTTCTGTCTGGTCCTCCCAGAGCTGCTGTGGAGAAGCCCAAGGGACCGAGCAGACGCAGCTCACGGGCAGAGAAGGAGGTGGAGGACGAGCCAGTGGCGGACAGTGGCATTAGGAAACGATCAGCCAGGCCTGGAACCAGTGCTGCTGTAAAAGGTAACTTTCAACACCCATGCAGACACAGAATATTTAGCACTACAACCAAGCTACACACATGGCATTAGAACCTTTTCCTTAAAGCACCTGTGTACTCTTTTTTTTTTTTAACAGAAACTGGAGCAAGCCCCACCCAGGCCAAACGAAGGAAGTCTAAATAGCCTGTGAAGTGTACTGTAAATGTTTTTGTTTCCCGCTGTGAATCAGTCAATATATCAGTTTTTCTCTCCCACGTTTACTGGAGGAAGAAAACTGTGTACAGATGGTTTTAAAAAGAATTATGTTATTGTTTTTGTCCATGCTATTATGTGAGATTGTAGTTAGAATGTGTGCATACAGTATGTATTTGTGTGAATGTGCTTTTTATATAAAATGCTGGATTAATCATGTGAAGACTGATAATGGAGCTCCTCACGATTGTATAATTATGTTGTAAAACTGAATTAAATTTTCTACTGCTTTTGTTCTGTGAAACTGCATAAACTGCTTCATTGCATTGTCCAGTGGGTTGTTCATCATTTTGAGTTCAGTCTCTTCTTAACAGAACTGCATTAATGTACTGTATTATTGATAAGTACAAATATGGAGGCGCATTGTGATGTAAACAATCGGGACTCTATTTAGGAGTAGAGAAATCAAAGGGCTGAAAGCACATGATGCCTTAGGAGAAGGGTTTGTTTTTAAATTCTGCCTTTATCTTATCCTACATATCCTGCATGAATATAATAAAATGAATATTTTTAAAGGATAAATTATCCACTCTTCCGTAAGTGGTTTACGATTGCACCACCTCCTTCCCTCCTGGTACAGGTATGGACCAGGCTGAGTATTCTCTCGGTGTTGAGGTCGGTGTGAGCATGCGCAGTCAGTAAAGGTTTGGACTCCATTCCAGGCTGTCAGTGAGGGTTCCCCCCTTGGTTCCCTGAGCGTCGCATCCCGAACAGCTGGCTACTGTTATAACTTCACCTGCTTTACAAACAAAAGCAACTTGACCATGAGCGGAGATCATGGACATGGAGACTCTCAGGTACATCTTGGTTAATAATACATGTCTTTGGTCAGTTTGTACCAAATCCTTGGCAGTAACTGACACAACGGACGACTATTATTCGTCATGATGTGACATAACGGTTTAAAAAGCTCAGCAAGTTACGCTGTTCTCTTTACCATTTTTGTGAAAACTTTGACATTGTGTGTAATAACGCGACTTGCATTTGATTGCAGAAAAATACATGTAATTCTAAGGTACATTCGTATGACAATTGAAACTTGAATAACCGAGCTACCGGCATTTTCAAATTTGAAATATTAAAAGCATATTTTTTCACAATTTCCAGGTCAATTCTGGATCTAAAGGAAGCGGTAGGTCCTCTCATGGGGATTTTTATTCATATTGATTCTGATTTCCAGTCGGAATCGTGATCTGTCTACTGTTAGTTTTTAAAGGACAGAAATGGCGTCCCAGAGACTAAGTCCCTTCTCCCTCACTCTCTTGCGGCTATTGTTCAAAAAGAGGGTCTGTAATGCACACTTGCGACCCTCGGTCTTTTAATTTGTTGGGGTATTCCGAAAGGGCCTGGCATCGTGTTTATTTTGCATGCTTTATTGTGATAATATGTGCGTGCAATAACGACGAATTTTGTAGCCGAAAGTGGCAGAATTGGGGCTGAGGACTTAGTCTCTGCGCCATTTTCTTTTTCTGTACGTAGCAGCCAGGGCGCCGATCAGAGAGCCAACTGTCTGCCGTGATATGGAGGCGAGAGCTGGGAGCTTATCGCCTCTCGCCGCCCGTATCTGACCACCAGCAGCACTCTGCCTCCATCTCTGTGCTGCCAGCAGCTCTAGACATATATGTGCCCTGCCAACAGGGAACACTCACACACGAGTTTAAAACTTAAAACTCACAGAAAATAAAGTTGCACTACATTATTAAAAGCTTTGAGCAATCTTTTTTTTGGGGGGGGGGCCCAAATTGTACCATCCGCCCTACAGTATCCGTTACTCTTGCAAAGTTGAGTGCACTTTTAAAACAAATAAATAAAAATTGTGGCAGACTTAATTTGCTGCATGGCGTGATGGAAAGCAGAGCATTGTGTGGGAATTGATTTCATTTATAAGTGGGATGTGTGTTCCTGTTTCACACAACAGATATTACCCGTTATTAAACTGCCATGACAACGGGGCGCCACGAGGTGATGATCAAGCCAAGCCAGGTGTACCTCGGGAGGGATTTCACCCAGCATGAAACATTTTAATATTGAAGACTGATGTAAAATCATTATTGCAGCATAATCATTTGACTGGCTGCTCTGAGAGAGTGAAAACAGTCTTTCCCCTAAAGCACCATTTCATAAATTCCGTTTTAAAAAACTATATCAAGTGTTGGATTAAAGCCTGCTGAAAAACATATTGACGTGTCAAGAATTAGAGGCAATGAATGTTGTGAGGATATCGTTGGAAGATGTGGTGGTTGAACGTCAGGGGGATTGTGGCTCAGCTACAGCAAAAGATGCGGGGCATTGAAGGCTAATTTGCAACTTTCAAAAGTAGGGTAAAACCGTAGAAGAAATATGCTGGGTGTGTTTTTTTTTTCTTATGTCAGCTTGCTTTAATACATGTCCTAGTTCAAATACGTGCAATCTACCATACAAATATAGAAGTGTACTTTTATCTGTTTTCTTTGAATGCCGCTTAACGAGTTGATCCATCCTTTGTACCGCAGACTCTCACAAACATAAAGACAAGCACAAAGACAAGGAACACAGACACAAAGACCACAAGAAAGACAAGGAGCGGGAGAAATTCAAGCACAGCAACAGGTAGGATATAAGCAAGTTTCTCTCATTTTTGGAGGGAAAAATGCCAGACAATACTCAAGTTGAGTTTTTGTATATGGACTCACTGTTGCCTCTTTCTTGAGCCCTATACCAGTATTTGTTTATTAAAGTTACCTACAGCCTCTGAACTGGTGTTTTGGCAGTCTTAACTGAATTTTTTAAAGAGGAGGATAATGGTAAATGTCATGCATATGAATACAGATTGTACTAGTTCGAAATACACAAAAGGCAGGTTTTTTTAACAAGAACAGCTGTACCGCAGATTCAGTTGAAACTAATAGAACCCTGTCATGTTAAATCAGCAAACATAGATCATAAGGACTCCATGAAGTCCACTTTTATGAATGACATCTGCGGAGCATTAGTAATTTGAACCACTGTAGAACAGTTGCCATGTTTTCTTTTTGTGTGGTTGTAATACTTGTGGGCTGCAGGATATTAGGAGAGTCACGACTTTGGCCATTCTTACTGGCAGCTGTCCACGACGCTGTCATTGTTTCTTAAAAATGGCCGAGTTCATGTTGGTGGTGGTCGGTGCTTTTGTCGAGGACATCTTTTGTGTCTGTGCGTCTGGACTATGTCCGACCTCCTGCACTTGATCTCTGACCTCTGTGGCTTCTGCGTTCCAGCGAACACAAGGACCACTCTGAGAAGAAACACAGAGACAAAGAGAAGCTGAAACACGGTGATGGCAGCTCAGACAAGCACAGGGAAAAACACAAAGAGAAAGACAAGGACAAAGACAAGAGGAGAGAAGAGAAGGTTTGCTAATGGGGAGTCACTCCGCCTTTGATGAAAAGCTACACAGTCATTTATCGTTACTATTATGTTGGGTTTTCTCATCACAACAGTGTTATTGTTTTGTGACATTTAATTTGAAATCTTTCTTTTCTCGTCATCACGAAATTGTCATTTTGATATAAGTCTGTCTTCCGGACATTGTCCTGATGAGAAAATAAACTAATATCAACACAGATGGCCCCCGTAGCTTTCTATGAGCTCTGACTATGAGTAAAAAATTCAGATTGTTTCAACATCGTTGTAAGGTGTGAACGTGGCTGACAGTGATGAGATACTCTCCCTGTTTCTCATAGATCAAAGCATTTCAAATCAAGGCTAAAAAGGAGAAAGAAAACGGATATGTAAGGTAAACAGCATCACTTTGTCCCGTCTGATGTGAAACGAATGTGATCATGAAGAATTTAGTTCTAGCTTAGACATTGTTTGGTGCTTAATTGGTTGTTGCTGTACTAATATGCAGTTCGATGTCTTCAATGTGTGACTCAGAGATACAAGCCCTGCTGCCATTAAGAGTGAGCCTGAAGAAGACAATGGCTTCTGCCCTTCTCCTCAATACAACAAGACCTTCAAACAAGAGTATGACGATGAGGAGTGGGTATCATCCAAATTATCTTTACCTAAAGCTTTGTTATAAAGTTAGACACAGTTATATTATCAGTACATTTGCTTCCAGATTTGAATTCAAACCCAAGAAGATCAAGACGGAACATGACAAAAAGGCCAAGAAGAGGAAACATTATCATGAAGAGGATGAGGAGGATGAGGTTTCTTACGTTGTAATATTATTTTGATGAATACGCACACATATTCCTCAGATTGGAGTGTCTGCTGTTCTTCACTTTTATTTTTTTTTTCTTCACTTGTTTTAGGACATCAAGCCCAAAAAGAAGACAAAAGACAAAAAGGTAGCAGAGGGAAAGAAATCCAAAAAAGAAGAGGAGGAGAAGTGGAAATGGTGAGATCGTTGTGGGTACAAATGGTTCTTCTCCTCAGGAAATTGCACGCCGGAGGAGAGATGCTGATATAAACAGCTGCTGAGAGGTAGATAACCATATTTTTCTTTTCTCTTGTGGGTTGTATTTTGTTTTTGTTTGTGGAGATTAGGTGGGAGGAGGAAAGATATACTGATGGCTCCAAATGGCGCTTCCTTGAGCACAAGGGTCCAGTGTTTGCACCTCCGTATGAACCCTTGCCAGACAAAGTCAAATTTTATTATGATGGTGGGTCTGTTTTTATAAAACCAACAAGTTGAAATTGTTTTATTTGTATTTATTTTGTTTGGTCAAGACTTCAATGGGATTTTTATGTTTTTGTAGACAAGCCTATGAAACTTAGTGCTTCTGCTGAGGAGGTAGCTACGTTTTTTGCCAAGATGTTGGATCATGAATACACCACTAAGGACGTCTTCAGAAAGAACTTTTTTAAGGACTGGAGGAAGGTGAGCAGATAAGATGTAATCAAGTGCCTCAAGTCGAGCACATAGGTCAGAGTCTCCAGAAGGTGTGAAGTTTAAGTAATTAAGTTGGGCATGTTTCAGATGTCTCCTCTTTTATTTTAGGAAATGACACCAGAGGAGAAGTCAAAGATCACTGACCTGAACAAGTGCGACTTCAGTGAAATGAATGAGTACTTCAAGGCGCAATCAGAAGCTAGGAAACAGATGTCAAAAGAGGAGAAACAGGTAGGCCTTCATTCATGCAGACTCTCTCGAACCTGAAAGCATCATGAAGTGTCTCACAGTGAGGGCATTTTCATGCCTTTTGTAGAAAATCAAAGAGGAGAATGAGCGAATCCTCCAGGAGTACGGTTTCTGCATCATGGACAACCACAAGGAGAGGATCGGAAACTTCCGCATCGAGCCTCCAGGCCTCTTCCGAGGACGGGGCGATCACCCGAAAATGGGAATGCTGAAACGACGCATCAGACCTGAAGATATCATAATTAACTGCAGCAAGTGGGTAATCTCAATATCACTGCGAGTCTTTCTATCTTACTTTAGTCTTTATGTTAATATCATGTCTAGTTCTGAGTTTTTACCACAAGGTGGCCATGTCAAACCATTGTAGGTGAGTTAATGAAAGAACATTGCGAGACTAGAGTGTGAGTTCCAGGACTAATGTGTGAACATGTGTATTAAGTTTGTGTTTGTGGAAGCTATTTGTCAAAAGGGCCCATATGGATTTATATCTGACATTCTTTGTCCTGTTCTCAACTTAACTTCTTCAAACTTTATTTGTCAGTGTATTTTTACATACACCGAAATTCTTCTCTGCATTTGACCGATCACTGATCACTGCAACATGCAGTGACACACACAGTAGCAGCGGGCTGCCATGTGTTTTTTATGTTTTAGCCGTTGCTAATGGAGGTGGAGGGGCATTGTTTAATCAGTCCACCCACCGACTCAAGTTGTTTTGGGAAGAATCGAACAGGCGACCCTGCAGTCACAAGCTGCTTCTGCAACCTCTAGGCCATGGCTGCCCCCCTTAACCCCTTTCTCTATGTTCAGCCTTTCTCTTTTTTTTTCCAAATTGACTTTCCCTTTATCTCCCCTGCCATCTGCTGGACTTATTTATAGACAGTGGGAATAATTTTCTTTTTAATCTCTGCCATCCCATGCCTCAGGGGCAGTGCGCGCGTGTGTGTGCATGTGTGTGTGAGAGGTAGCGAGAGTTCGACTAATTTATAACAGTTAGTGGCCACACATAATGTCACAGAGACAGTAGAAAAGACTGTACGTGCTGCACGTGTAATGTACAGTATGGCAGATGTATCGTCGACACGCACTTGCACACATGCCGGCACTGTGTCAAAGGTAGTCTTCCTGTCAGTGTATGCTGCCTGTGTGCAAACAATAACATGACCCATGGAGGATATGTTGACCCCCACATGCTGGCCATAATGGGGTTTGTTTTACAGTAGCATTTCTCTGCCCACTATTGTTCCATAGCTGTAGCATTTACAATATAAGGTTAATATTAAGATGAAAAAAGTATTTTATAGAAGCTGATTAATTTCAGATGTGTTTATGGTCCTCCTTAATCAACACATAGGTCAGAAGGCAGTCTTGGTGGAGTTAGACCACGCTGTACCCAGATGAATGCTCCAACCAATGGGAAATGCTGGGGAAAAGCTGTAAACACATTTTCACATTTTTTTTCCTGCAGGGACTCGAAGCAGCCTAAACCTCCCCCAGGGACAAAATGGAAGGAGGTTCGCCATGACAACAAGGTGACCTGGTTGGCATCTTGGACAGAGAACATCCAGGGCTCCATCAAGTACATCATGTTGAATCCGAGCTCCAGGATCAAGGTACATGTGTGCCCTCACACCTTCAGCTTCAAGCCTGAACTTAATCCCAACCACTGATGAAAGGAAAAAGCAATCTTTTCGTTTCCCTATCGATTAAACAGTTTGTGTATGTGTGTGTGTGTGTGAAGGGGGAGAAGGACTGGCAGAAATATGAGACAGCTCGACGGTTAAAGAAGTGTGTGGATCGCATTCGCACCCAGTACAGAGAAGACTGGAAGTCAAAAGAGATGAGGATCAGGCAGAGAGCTGTGGCTCTGTACTTCATCGACAAGGTGAGGAGAAATACTGCAACACTATGAAGACAGAAGCAGTGGGGGAAAAAACAGTTGCAAACTCCTGCATATCTTTGAATTTAACTAATGATGCCTATGAAAAAAGCAATGGTTGAAGAATGAAATCCTCCATCAGAGTTTTAGATTCCCTTCAGTGCCGCTTGACACTCTTGGAACTTGACATTTACTGTTTTTAATTTTACTCAAGACACTCTTTTATCATTTCCATTCACATTAAATTACAATTATAAATGCTAACAAAAATGTTACAAGCTTGAGTCTTGATAATGTTCACGATGCGTGGTCTTTCCCCCCCTGTAGCTTGCACTGAGGGCAGGTAATGAAAAGGAGGAAGGTGAGACAGCGGACACTGTGGGCTGCTGCTCGCTGCGGGTGGAGCACATCAAACTGTACCCCAAGTTGGATGAGCAGGAGTACGTGGTGGAATTTGATTTCTTGGGGAAGGACTCCATCCGCTACTACAACAAGATCCCTGTAGAGAAGAGGGTAAGAGAGCGAAGAGACCTGAGAGTTGGCAGATACATTAAAGCACAAAACTGTGATTTTTATAGAGTTTTATGAGGGTGGCGTTGGGTCCATCTTTGACAGATGTGACTAGTGTTAATGAGATAAGGAGTTGGTATGCGGAGGAGGATGTTTGCACAGACAGGTGATCAGGCACTAAAAGCCTTCCGTCAGCTCTGCCTCAGAGGGTGGTCTGTTTCCTGCTATTAGCAGAGTGTACAGACACCCAAACACACACACACACACACACATATATGCACACAGACCAATGCTAGACGTGTTCTGTTTTGAGTCACAAATTCTTCAACACGCCTGGGCACCATCTATGTGGCTACACTTCCTCTCGGCATTCCCATTTACACACAGAAGAACGTACAAAAGGCACATTAGCCTGTAATAAACCACCTGCACTTGTCATCACGAACAGAAATAATATAGCACCCCCATCTGGCTGTAATGTGATTGTGCATCTGGGAACGCTGTTAGTCTGAAGTGTTAAATGTAAGTGATCTCATGCTAAATATGTCTTTTCCGATTTCTTTTCAGGTCTTTAAAAACCTTCAGCTGTTCCTGGAGAACAAGCAGCCTGAAGATGACCTCTTCGACAGACTGAATGTGAGAAACACACACACACACACACACGTGAATGTCTGTCTCCGAGGCTTCAGTCTCAGAAAACTATTTCCATTTGTAGCCGTTATACTTGTGCCACTCAGTTCCCTGTTACCCTCACAACTCGTTCACTCTTTTCGTTCTTGGTGTCTCCTGCAGACTTCTATTCTGAATAAGCACTTACAGGAGCTGATGGACGGCCTCACAGCCAAGGTCTTCCGTACCTACAACGCCTCCATCACCCTGCAGCAGCAGCTTAAAGAACTTTCCTGCTGTGAGTAACTGCAGCTTCATCCAATCGCACGCACCTCACTTGAATGACACCAAAATACTTTCTAAGCACAGTTAAAAGTTTTCTTCAGTTCAACGAAAGTTAAAATTCTTCAGTGTCAAGTGAGATACATCATGTACACACAGCAATTGTTTTCTCACTTTTTTATGAAGAACAAATGTTTGGTTATAGGATTTAACACAGTTTACTTCATAATTCTCAAAACAAAGCAGTTCAAAAAGTTAATGCTTGTAGGGAATTCTAAAATCTAAAATGTGTAGGTTTTTTTTTTTAAATCAGTAATCGATTCAGTTATACAGTATATGAGAATATATGATCTATGCTGTGTTTGTCAACAATTAAGATGTTGTGACAACAGGATGTCATTAGAGTTTATATCTGCCTATTCTATAAAGAACCGATAATAAAGAAAAAACCTATGCATAAACAAAACTGCCCGCTCAAACTTCTCTCACACAGGAATATTATGCTAACTATGCTTTGTAATAAAATATTCAACATGGAACATAAACTCATCTACTATAAAACAAGGAACAAAAAAGAAACAAAAAAAAGAACTTCCACGTAAGGTTTTGAACTTGAACCTCACACATACACAGTGTACACATACCACCTTTGGAGGCCTACTCATTCACTTAGTAACTATATTCTGACTGGTCTTGTGTAAGTACATTAGTAACAGGTTCTGTATGTGTAATTGACTGTACCTGACTGAGTCTTATTGTGTGTTTAACGGCATAACCACAGCAAAATTTGGGTCTGTGATTTCAGATTTCAGTCATTTTGAACTTCTTCTCTGACATTACATTGTTTTGTCATTTTTGGCTTTCCAGCTGATGACAGCATCCCGGCTAAAATCCTGTCATACAACCGAGCTAACCGGGCAGTGGCCATCCTCTGTAATCACCAGAGAGCTCCACCCAAAACTTTTGAGAAGTCCATGCAAAACCTGCAGACCAAAGTAAACCTGAGCTCTGCGTTTCTTCAGTTTTATTGACCCTCCACACTCTTTGTGAAAGATAAAGACATTCCCTTTCTACCTATGCAGATTTTCTTCTTCACTCAGTGTGTGTGTTGTGTTTGCAGATTGACGAGAAACAGAATCAACTGTCAGCAGCCAGGAAGCAGCTGAAGGCTGCCAAGGCTGATCACAAGGCTTCCCATGATGACAAGAGCAAAAAGTAAGAGAAGCCTGCATGTGCTGACCAGCACAAGGGACTGTCACAGTTTTATCTGTTGATTGCTTCTTTAAACTTCTGGTGGGATGTCAAACCACAAACTGGTAAACATCGATTTCATGATGTGTTTCAGTCCATTTGTATGAGTATTCCTCTCTGTGTTTCTGTCTCTGTGCATCTCTGTCTTCATTTGTCTCTTTCTGTGACTAACTTTTTTTTCCCCCTCTGTCTGTCTTTGTGTCTCTCTCAGGGCTGTGGAGGTGAAGCGTAAAGCTGTCCAAAGGATAGAGGAGCAGCTGATGAAGCTCCAGGTGCAGGCCACAGACAGAGAGGAGAACAAGCAGATTGCTCTGGGCACCTCCAAGCTCAACTACCTGGATCCACGCATCTCTGTTGCCTGGTATTTATGTGACGCAGCAGAAGATGTTTACCTCTCTTCGTCTGCTACTAACCCATTTGATTACAGGTGTCACCTCCGAAAAAGTGACATTATATGAGTAAACCACCTACTGTTTAATAGGCTGGCTTTCTCTGGGTGGGTGGGTGCACATGGTGCATATATACCTTGGTGACAGAAATGCAGGAAATGCTCTTGCATTGTAGGAAAAGGAGCAGCACAAGCAAAAAAAAAAAAAAACGACTAATCGCTGCAGAATGAAAATAAGAGGAAGAAAAGCGTGTGAGCGTGAGGAACAATGGGGTTTGTTTCTGAAAGGCAGGGAGCGTCCCCAAACAGCACTCCTTCCTCAATGTAGGAAGTCAATGAGGAGCTGTCTGTGGCAGAATGGAGGGCCAAGCCACAGAGAAGGGGAGCCGTGGTCTGCCTTCCCTAACCCATGCCCTGCAGCTATTTCTGGAGAGCCTCCACCTCAAGCACAATGGACACAGGAATGCTCCGTGTTTTGCCTGAGTCTAGGGCGTAAGGGATGGGGTCACCTCTATTAGGGTGGTGCATGGGAACCTGGTCTCCGCTGTAGTTATTTGTGTATGTGTAACAGAGCTGACGTATTGTTTTGTCATGCAGAGAGTGTAGTAGGTTCAAACTGTCAAGAGATTCTCTAAAGCAATCTGTTGTCCTTATTAGCACAGTTGATCAAACTACTTACAAAATAAATAAATAAATAAATAATGCATAAATAACCGCTACAAACTTTGCCTGAGCTGAGCAATAGCATGAGGGTAAGATGTTACTGTACTTTGGAGGGTTACTGCAAAACTTTAAGCAAAGTGTACACTGTCAGGCCAAGCTGTAAAGGCTTAACTTGTCATAGTAGGAAAAGAATAACAAATGAAAAGAATAACATTATGCAGGAAAAACACAGGTGTGGTTAATAACAGTAATAATGAGTGCACTGATCCATTTTGGTGGGCTATTTTCACGGTCCTGGTATGGTGCAAGCTGTTAACGAGCCACTGTTAATGAAATTTGTTTCACCTGTTTTTCTCTTGCTGTGACAAGGTCAAATTGTGTGCTGTGAAAAACTCTGTAACGAGAATCCTGTCGTGAGGAAATGAAAGTCGTCACCTGAACAAATGTACTGCCTCTAAAGATGATGTGGCCTTGTTTCAGCATAAAAGCAGTAAACAACCAATGGTCACTACTGAAATCCCAACAACACTGATGCAATGCACATGAACCCAATAGTTTTAGGTTCTGTTGACATAGCCTAGTCTTCTTCATGGAATTTCCTTTACAGCAAATAGAACTCAGTTTTGCTGTCATTAAAGTGGATAATCTGTGCCATTTGTCATTAACTGGTCCATCTTCCCCCCTCTCCAGGTGCAAGAAATGGGGCGTTCCCATCGAGAAGATCTACAACAAAACCCAGAGAGAGAAGTTCGCCTGGGCAATTGACATGGCTGACAAGGACTATGAGTTTTAAACGCACATCATGTTTTACCTTTTCTACCCATGCCTTTGATTGTAAAGATGGTCTGTAGTTGATGTCAAATGATTCCACTGTGTGGTTACTCCAAGGCTGTGAAGGAGGACGCTAAGACTTTATTGGAGCTGTGACCGCATTTTAATAATTGTGTTGTATATATGGATTGGTTGTTAATATAGGAAAGTAACTCCTTAATTATTTCGCCAATCTGCCAAAGGGTATCTCTCTTAAAAAAAAAATAAAATAAAATCATAGTAGTATGTATGTAGCTGCAGCTATCTGCCTGCCCATGATCAAACAATGAAGAACACATTAGTATTATCTTTTGTCAGATATGACTGTACTGCAATTTGTAAGCCATCAGACTTATTGAGAAATTATATATTCTCATAGAATATTGAATTAATAAATGTCTATGTGGGAGACTGTGAGGACCAACAGATAATAGGATGAATTTCAGTTTGTGGAATTGTGGTGTGAAAGATTAGTACAATGAAATGACAGACTGATGACAGTGTGAAGAATAGAAACCCTTGCTTTGATTATTAGCACACAGAATGTCATCCTTTTTTCCCCAATTAGTTTGATTTTTCTGTTTATTTCAGGGATGTACATATTTTTGTCATTTTTCTGCAACTACGATTCAGTGTTTCATAAAATGTGTGTTGTATGCATTGTCAACAAAAAGCTCTTCGTTGCTCATATGCAACTTGTGTGCGTATGTGTCTGTTTCCACAGTTTTGCATTGAACAAGACGTAACGTTCCTCTTGGTCACTTGAAACAGCTGAAGTGCTGCGTAATGTTTCGTGTGTAAGAGATGAAAGAGACTGTTCCTTCAGACAGGGAAGGTTTCTAAGAGGGATGTGGACTTTGCCAAAAAAGATCACAGAGTTTTATCATTGTAGTGTGCTTTTTTTTGTTGTTTTGCTGTGATTAAGTAGGAAGTGTCCTGCTTTCATCAAATTCCAAATATGAAATGAATATTCTAACTTTTTGTCATTGATATTTCTTGCTATTTGACCATTTATCACACAGCTCCTGATTGATTGAGTGCTTATTGTTTTGGGCTTTGTAGTTTTCAGAATAAAACATCAACCTTGCCCTATTTGTCCTTTTTTTTTTAACTTACATGTGTGGAAAATGGATTGAAACAGCAAGCGGCTTCTACGAGAATACAAAAAGAAACGTAATCATGTCAGAGATATAATCAGCAGTGATTGGCCAAGTCAAGGGTCACAGTCCAATCTAGTCTTGAATGACTCATCCCAAGAACTGTCTACACTTCTCAATATCATTATTATTAAAGATAAAGTGATTGTTTTACCAAGTACAAAAAAGGTGTAACAAAAGAGAACAACACCAACAACTTTGGCTTTCTTCCTCCAGTATTCATTACAGGAGAAATATCTACAAAGTTACTTATTAGCTGACAAGTTGTGGTACAGGTTATGTAACTTAGTGTATGTCGAGGATACAGCTGATGATGAAGTACAGTATGGTCCTGCTTCTTTAAGAGGCCGAAAACAGGCGCTCCTACTGGAGGGATGAGCCATGTCAAGCTAATGAGAGATTACTGGAAGTCGGGCCAAGTTGTGTCCAAATAAATGCACAAAAGAGTTGCTGAAGTAGCTAGCAGTTAAAGAGACAACACAGAGCTAAACTAAACATGAAGATCTTAGTGTGTGATAAGAATTTGTAGAGCTTCAAAGATACCAGAATAAATTATCAACAAAAATAAAGCAACAGGGCTTGTGTTTTGCTCAGAAATTCCACTCAGAAATTACTTGTAAACATGGACAAGGCCAAAATCCCTTGGCTCTTTGGAAGTAAATCTAAAAATCTATACAGCATCTGGATTGGTCTGTATTTGTTTAAAAAAGACACCTTCAATCAATACCTGTTGTCTCATTAGGCAAGACGATGGTGGGCTTGTCAGCAATGGAATATCAGGTTGTTTTGGACTCTTTTCTCACAATATTGCCTTAGCTAGGTTGAAATAACACCATAATAATGTAACTGATAATAACTTTTGTTTACGTGCAAATAAAATCATCTTTTTGGATTGAAGGAATTGTGCCCTTTGCTTTGTTTTTAGGACAGGCTGAGTTTTTGTGTTCTATTTATATTTGTTGTTTGTAATCTGTGATTCAAATGTAAAGACAGCAGGTACATAAAAGACTTACACTGAAGTTAAAATTAAACCATTTCGCAACTCTGTCTAGACTCCTCCAAAACAGTGCAACAAGTTCTTTTCTTGACATGACCTTTATTGTGAAACGTTGTAGCGGAAACTTGGTTTTTGACTCCGGCCCAGTTGATGGTGCTTGTGGTCGGCTGGGGGGGGGAAGGGCCTGTGGTGGCTGGATCCGAGAGCAGACAAACTTGCGTAGTCTTACCACGGCTCTCGCTGTCTGCCTGCCTCTCTCTCTATGGACGGCCGGAGGGGAGAAGAGGAAACGTGGACTGTTGTCGTCGGGACCGTAGCGCCTTTTCAGGGCCTAGTGATGATTTAATCACGGAAAACCAGGGTGTGGGGGGAAAAGGAGGAGAATAACGACGGGAGCGAAGAGGAAAGAGGAACAGCCTCAGCCGTTGGAGATGTGCGGTCGGGCCGAGATTGCGGCGGTAGGTACAGCACAGCAGTCCCTGTGACTTGTTGTTTTCCAGTTGTGTCCCCCCCCCCCCTCAGCACTAAAGCAAAAAGAGAGGGGGAGATAAGGGCAGAAAGGCTACGGCTACCTGGCCTGTTTTTTTCAGGGGTGAAACCAGCCATGATTTGTCCTTTTGGCCCAGCGAAATGCTAGCTTGCACCGGCCCCGTTTCCACTCTGTGAAAATAGCCAGACGTTTCTTGTTATCCCACTCAGCTGCCATTCGCCACCAGTTGTACTCCCAATAATGTGATGCCTCTTGTATCCAAAGGGAACTTTTATTTTCCTCTGGGACTGACTGCAGCAGGTTACAGGCCTGTTGGTAGTTTTTAAAACCAGTCCAAATCAGATTAAACCTCCCCGCTGCTAGATTAAGGGTAAAATTATGTTGAGGAGAAAGTTATCCGGCGTGATTAGCTTAATCGACACGTTTTCTCTGCGGCTGTCATTTATTTACATCGCTTTTAATGACAAATCGCAGTTGTATTCCTGTTGGTACTTAACAGTATTTCAGTGGTACTCAATACTTGGAGTAACCATACCCACATAGAAAAATCAATAACATCGTAAATGTTAAGAAATGTTACGTTGTCTATTTTACATTATTTTGACCTATTTTAAAATGCGTCTGATGGAACATAGCTACATTAGGTACATGACGTTTTATTACTACATTGTGCGTCTTATGTACTGTTATACACAAAACATGAAATCATCCCCTAACCATTTGAAACAAAATATGCAAAGCTTGCATGTCCGTATACAAGATATACGAATTTCACATTTTACCATCTATAGTGTTTTTTCTTTTTGTTTTTTTTTTTAAATTTAACGTGGTAGCATTCAAGACCTCACCATTTTTGTTGGAAGGACTTTGGTTAAATCTAATTTTTATACGGTATATTTCAAGTTTTTAGAAAATGCTCTACTACTTACTTACTACTCAAGTTCGTATTTCACATCTTTCAATACGTATATGACAGCATATCTATAAACATGTATTGCATATGTACGGTACAGTTACATTTAAAATGTGTCTCCTGACAGCATCAGTTCTTCGTTACCTTATAATGTGTGTACAATACGACCACCAGAAGTCTCTGGGGATTTGTTGTTTCATGGGTCCCCCCCCTCCCCTTCTCCTCCTGTAGGTATCCCTGTCTAGGCCTGGACTGAGCAGATTGTTCTGAGAGGAAACGGACAACAAACGGGGGAAGTGAACATGGCTGGGACCTCGGGCTTCTTTTCCAACGGACCTGTTCCGTGGATGGACAACGACACGGAGATGAACAATCTGTATCGAGACCTGGAGCTGGGCACAGTACTGACACTGTTTTATTCTAAGAAGTCTCAACGGCCAGAGAGACGGACATTTCAAGTCAAGCTGGAGACCAGGACTATTATCTGGACTCGGGGCACAGATAAAATAGAAGGAGAGAGTGAGTAAACGCAAACACAAACATACACACCAACAGAGAACTGGTTGTAAAGAACTTGAAAATCCCTGCCAAAACTGGTTGGTTTACATACATTCAGAAACATGAAAAGTGTTGTGAGCTTCCTGAGAGTTGGTAAACACGCATAAGATGATGACATGATGGTATTGTGAACAGCTGGATTGACGAGGTCACTTCCAAAATCCTTTGGATGCTAAAAATTTGTAGGGCTTGGTGAAACTGAAATCACAGTTTTGTTGACTAAATGTGATGATATTTAACAGGACTGTCTGTGCTTTCATAGGATATTTCCATGCAGGGAAATATGGAAACGCAAGGATTGATTACCGTACGTAGAAATGAGAGCAAAATTGAAAGCATTGTTCATTCTACACAGATAAAACTGTTTAATAGCAGTGCAGAAAGGAAAGGTCGGCATGCAAGCTGTATAACAATATTGATAAAAAGAAAGTTGCAGTTGCTCCTGTTAGTATCATCATCAAAAACACGGTTTGTTTCATCTCTGATTAGATTTTGAAAATCACAATTTGGGCTTAAATAATTTATATGATTTGGTTCATTCGTGTGTGTTGTTGTTGGTCGTTCAGAGACTTGATTGTCCATTTACTTGTTTTATTTTATAGCGTTATAAATTTTGTTAGAGCAGGTGTGAGTCTATGAAAAGGTCAACTGCTGTTGTGAAGCAGCAGTTAAATCACATCTCAGGTACAAATCCAGGATGCAGAAAAATCAAGTACAATTCCTGGATTTTTGCATCAACAGGAATATTCTGTAATATGCCAGGAAGCTGACATTCAGGTTAATCTTCAACAAAAGAGCATGTCTAACTGAGGACACGCACTCCTTTAGTGAGTCGTTAAGTTGTCTGTCTCTTGGGTGGCAGGATACCTTGTACACAGCTGCACTCTGCTCCGGATGCAGCAAAAAGAGCGCATGCATGCACACACACCCCCCCACAAAAAAAAAAAGAAAAAAGAAAAAAAAGACAGTAAGTTTGACACAATAGTATCATCTTCCCTGCCATGAAGGGTTTCACACATGAGCTCATAGCTGCCATTTGATACTTCTGGAGAGGTGAAATGGGCCTTGGCGGCTCATTAATGTACAGAAATAGAATATGAGGGTTTTTACTGTAAGTGTGCGATCATTTGGGAACAATTTGGCCCGCTGTATTTACCCCTTATCAATAGGAGAGAGAATAATGTCCATTAACTGTGGCAGCAGCACTCTGGTTTGTTGCTAAATATAAAATGCTGAGAAGCATACCTTTTAGTCCCTTGAACAAAGTGTATTTTTGCACATTTTGTCTCACAGATTTTCTCTCAAGATGCTTGTTTTGTGTACACGAAGTTCCTATCTTGCCCGCCATATAATCGGCAGCAGATAGTAATTGCGGATCACTACGGTGCAGGTCTGACTTGACAAAGCAGGATGTGGTCTTGCAGAAGATATGTCGGTAACAGATTGCTTAGAAGTGTAGGCAGGTCAAGTCATAAATGTAAAGAACTGAATACCTCACACACATAGTCGGCCTTTTCAAGTCAAAAAGTCTACAGTAGGCTGTATGTGAGTGTAAAGTTTGTTTTGATATCAGTAAGAGTGTAGTGAAACATTGCATAGAGTACACTCAGTAAAGGTAGTGTCATACAAATCATGATGCATGAAAAAAAAAATGTCAAAACAAGTATGAACCAGAATCACGTTTGACTGTGACACATTTTTCTGTTTAATCATCCTGATCGCAGATGTTAAAGTAAGCCAATTCGGACAAATACTTGACTGAATGAGCCAGTTTTAGATTTATGAATGAGCTTCCACGTGTGTTTTTACAACATCAAGCTACATTTTAACCTTGGTGCTCTAATGGGGAGACCTCTCATCTTGGTTCTTGCTGCCCACCACAGTGTCAGATCCTCTCATGTTTACAAGCTTTGCTTAAAAGCACCGAAGCTGGTCACTTTAAGGATGCAGGTTTTCATTTCCAACAAAGATGGCGGAACACCGATTAGCACTGAATAAGACCACATATTTCTTAAGCTGATAGACATTTGACAGCCAGTAGAAATCTTCCCCTGAAGTAGCTATCCCTCTGTCGTCTCTGGGTGTTTTAGTGCTGCTGATGCTTTATGGCGATATTGGTGCTCACAGGAGTTCTTTAATGATGTGTCATCAGGTACCTTTGCCCAGTAGAATTTGACTGGTTAAGTGGCCAGGTTGATGTATTGGCCAATATTAGCTGATTGCAGATACATATCAGCTGAGAAAGAACAGGAAACTGCTGTACAAGATGCCAAATTAGGTTCAGAATTCCTTTATGAACCTAATTGATTTGAGGTATTTTAGAAATGGTGTCTCCATCATGTACTTTGTCCACTTGAGAGCACTGATTTCTCACTGAGAAATTCATAAAAAAAAGGCATTCATATCAAGTTTGTGTTTTTTTTTCTTTTTAATGTACTTGATTTATACCATATATCATTACCTATAGTTTTAGTTCTGCTTTTTCTCCTCCTTCTCTGTCCTCCTACCGTGAAATCTGCCATCATGTATGAAAATGTGCGAAAGTGTGCACAGTTCTTCAGTGAAGTTATATGACAAACATATGTACCGTATCGAACATGTTAATGGATCTAACAGATACACGTGTCCTAGATAAGTAATGATTCACACATCATGAGCCTGAATGTGGTTCCTGTTGATGCACCGAGCCGTCTGTCGCAGCTCACATTGAACTCTCCCTGCAGGAGCAGTTAGTTAGGACACAACTATGACACCTAACACCAAATTAACTTTGACAGACAAGCCTCCAGATTTTTCACACTGCTCTGATTAATGATGACATGCTACAAAATGTACAAATACATTCTTATCCCGTCTAATACCTCATAGTTGTGATGATTTATAGTTGTTGTTTGAATTGGACCTGAAAGAAAAGAAAAACAAACAAAATTTCCTTAATTATAGCTTCTTAGTTGTGAGTATTTTCTGCTTCTCTCTGTTTTATGTGGCTGTAAACTGAATATCATTGGGCTGTTCGCTGCTCAGGAGACAAAACAAGACATTTGAAGATGTCACCTTGAATTGTTGGAAACTGGGATTGACTTTTTATGCTGTTAAATGTGACTTTTAAACTCAACTTTAACTGAGACAAGAGTCTGCAGATAAATATATAGTAAAAGTAAGTGTTAGTTGCAACCCTAATTACAGCGAATGTGAGCGTCACAACCACTTTTTAAAAGAAGTTGTCACTTGTGATACTGGATGAGCTTGCATTGACCAGCAGTTAAATGTTATCTGCTGTATCCTGGAAACTTCTTTGCACGTAATGAAGCAACCACTAGGTAGTTTTTGCCGTCTGCATATGTAAATGTGGATGGAATTACCTGCGCACGTTTGTGCAGGCTGACTTGTGTCTGACCTGCTTTTTCCATGCCTTCCTCAAAAGGACAAACACACACATCCTTTCTCACCTCAAACGTCTGATGTCATTTCTAGCTTACGGACTTTTTTTTTTTTTTTTTTTTTTGCAGTTACACACTTGGCTGTGAGCCCAGTTCATTTGTGACAATTTTATCAACAAAGAAATGGATCGCTATGTTGCAGGCAGCAAGAAGGTTGCACAAAGTCTGAAACTGGTTTTAGATTGTTTATGTCTGTATGAAAAGGCTGTTGTAGAAATCAAGGTTGTACCTGGAAGTCCTGCCATCGACTTGCTCCATTTACAACATGCTGGAAAGGGGAACAGAATCCATGTAGCTGCATGACGCTTTTTTGTCGGAGGGGAAAGTCCTGTGTCTAACTTTATCCAACACAGTGTCAAAAAAGCTGATATGGATCAGCTGACGTGTGAGCGTACACAGAAATATTCTCCAGCTCCGGACTGTACAGTCTCTCAAACATTTGATGGCAACGTGAGGTGTTTCAGCTGCCAGAGTCTTATATTGAAAATAAGCAGTACAGCTTTTTATTCATTCTGAGGTCAAACATGTAATAATGGCTGAAGCTAAGATTTAGCTTCATTATTGATGAATCTGTCTGAATAAACAATTAATTATCAAAATAGTTAACAAATTCATCTTCTGTCAGTCAAATAATTTACACTGCAAGAGAACTGCAGCTAATAATTTTTTGTTTTGTGATAATGTTTTTGTTTTGATTAACCTTTTCATTAGCTGTACTGTCAATAGATTAGTCTATAAAACGCGAGAGAATGGTGAACAATCCTCGTCAGGTCACCACTGACATCTTCAAACGGTCTAAAAGCCAAAAGATATTCAATTTTTATGGAATCGACAGTAAAACACAGAAGCTCACATTTCAGAAACAGGAACCGGCAAATATTCAACTTCATTTGAATATCAAAATTGTTGGCAACAGATGGAACAGCTGGGATAAGTACTTGACTGTAGACTTTATTTTAGGCAAAGTTCTTGTGTAGCTGCTTGTGTTTAGACATTTGGAAACTCTAGTCAACTTGGAAACAAAACAAAAAAAAAATCCAAGTGGAATGAAGCCCTGCTGAGGAGGGGTAGAAACAGTGTGGAAAGCAGGACGAAGGCTTGGAGGAAGTGTGTTGCAGGATACCTCCTCTCATCTCCTTTGGTAAGGTTACACCTCTGGCTATCTCTTCATTTCCTGCATCTGTCTGAGGCAGGCTCCAAATATTTTGACTCAAATGACGTGTTGTCTAACAGATCAGCCTGTCAAAGCTGCCTTGCTCTCAGCGGAAGTCTGCTGGCCCGTCTGGCGGGAAAAGTAATCTGAGATGTGATGTATGATTAGAGAGCTCAGCTTGGTGAAATTCTGTATTTTCTTTTATACATTCTTGAGAAAAGCTCACCTTTTTGCATGCACAGATGTGGTGTGTAGGCGACAAAAAGCACAGGATGTGTGGTTCGGGGGCAGGAAGAGGAGCAGGAGCTGAAATAAGTGTGTGTGAGTGTGTGTTTAACTGGAGAGTCCCTGCTGTTGGTCCTTAACTGCTACTAATACAACGCTGATAGGAACCTGTTGAGCTACTTTACTGCCTACACACTCATAAAAAGACTGCCTATTAATGGAGACAAGACAAATTCTCAACCTGGGCTTTTTTCAGTTTTATCATTTATAAGTGATCTTGTGTTAAAAGCCCACGCATGGCCTTTTTTAAAGTAGTCCAGTGTAGGAAAACAAGAAGATATACAGTATGTTACTGTGTACAGGCTAGATTTGAGTTCTGTTGGGAGGGCTGACTTTTATATTCTCTGCCTGATACCCTTTGTGTTGTAAATTATTACAAGCTTCTTGGAAGTCACACAGTTGCTCACACACAGTATGTCTTTGGTGTATTTGAAACATCTCTTCGATAGACCTGACCAGTCCCATCACTAACTGGCTTGTGCAACCGAGTCAGGATCTTTCATTTTCAGATTACTAATTGGTGGTTTTAGTTGATGTCAGTGGTGAAATGCAAACAGAGGTTAATTTGGGGTCTGTAACTTCACCATCTTAGTTATTGGAAATCCATATCTAACAATAGTGTGTACAGCATGCCTTCTTTGAAGTGGACCTCTTTAAGTCATGGCCTCGACTTCACTGTTTCATGTGGTCTGCTGTGTTTTGGTCTATGCCGGAAGCCTGTTCTTCAAAAAAAAAAAAAAATCAGACTCATGAAACTGCATTATGAATGAATTAGATTATAAAACACTTTTGACAAGGTTGATGTTAATTCAGAATTATTTATGAAGGCCAACTTCGAGTGGTTTCTTTAGGATGTGGTCATTATATGATATTTTCTCATACAATTCATCCAAATCCATGCAAATTGTGACTAAAAGTTAACAAATGACTTACAGGAGGTTTGGTTCTACATATACGAGCAGTTTTGTCTCATTGTTTTCTGTGTTGAACATAATTTTGTATTATTAATTTACATGGTGAATACACGTGAATAGTTTAATTTTAATTTCAGCCGTATCATCCACTTCCACTGAGGTCAGCTTTGTATCTGCAAGGAAATGACGGTTCTTTGTTTTGCTAACTGTTGTATTTTCGTCTTTCTCCCCAGTTGACATTCGAGAGATCAAGGAGATCCGTCCTGGACAGAAGTCCCGGGACTTTGAGCGCTATGTGGAGGACTCGGCAGCACGGCTGGACCAGGCTCACTGCTTTGTCATCCTGTACGGCACAGAGTTTCGCCTTAAGTCACTCAGCCTGGCAGGTAAACACGGGCACCCACACAGGCTTACATATCTTCACACACTGACTCTTGAGCTGCAGAGCGCAAGTGGTGGAGCTTCAGAGACCTGGGGGGGGGTCACAAACGTGTGCTTTGCATCCCCTCGTTTGACTGATTGTTTCCTGTCCTCACCTAGTGTCTTACAACCAGTGATACGCTACCACTTCCTTCTGAATATCTGCCTAGTTGGTTTTCAAGCCCTATTTCACTTTCAGATTTAATTTGCCGATTTAAAAAAAAATGAATGCATGGCAAGGAGGCAAGACATCAGAATCAGCTTTATTGGCCAAGTTTGTGTCTACAAACAAGGGATTTGACTCCGGTTAGACTTTGCCCTGAAGTACAAAACAAACACCTAGCAGTCAGAAACATAAAAGATACTATATACAATAAGATGAAGATAAAAAATAAAAAAATACTGTATACTATATACAATAACAGTGACATTAGGTTTTATTTATTCATTCTCATTCTAATCTTGTCAGTGATGACGTCTAAGCACAGGAACACAGCTAAATTAGATAGCAGTGATGGGAAGTAACTAAGTACATTTACTCAATTACTGTCATATTTAGTTTCTATTTACTTTGCAGACTTTGTTTAATATTAGCAAATATAATCAACAAATAAATTATGTTATATTTTTGATTTTTACACACAAGCTGACAATGGCAACACTGCGCTCTAAAACGCATTATTTTGACGTGTGCTGCTCTCGTTGCACTACAGCAGATTTTTGCTGCACCCCGCAAAGCAGCATGTGGCACTGGGACAGTGCTGACCTCGCTGGAGAGCACAGCTCAAATGGTTTTGTGTCTGAAAGGCCCTCATGGTGGTTATCAACTCAGTCCAAACTGCCTGTCACTTTGATGTAATGATAACATCAGATATATTTAATGTTAAGGTGATGTAGCTGCGCTCTCTTCAGCACCAAACAGGAAACAAACCACACAGATACTTTAATAACATCTAAAAGCACCTCTAATACCATCACATGCATGTACCAAATGCTGAATTAACAGTGTTTAGTTACCCTTGTATCTGATCCAATAATCTGCACTTATTTTAGTGAGAAGTTTTATATTTTGAAATCTTTTGCCACTCATTCTCACAGTTATGTTTCACTACAGTAGCACAGCCACCAAACTGAGGCAGTTAGAGAGTTTAGAGAGTTGAGCTGACATATTCCACATTGTTATACAGATAAACAGTTTATATTAAGGATAATACTGATGCAGAACTGAAGACTGATGGCTTATGAAACCCTTTAGCTTGTGTTTCTGGAGTTGAGTTATGTGTTTTACACATAATGAACTTTTACTATGTCATATTTCTTAACTGAGTTTGGTGTAATATTTTCCTAGGAGAGGGCAGGGAGTTTTAGTTTAATTCGTACTGCTAATATGTACATGCATGCTTGATTAAAGATTTAATATTGTGTTTCTTTATTGTCAATTGGGTTAATTACCAGCCGATTGTACTTTAATTCTAATGACAGTGTAAATGCTTGCCCTTTTTTCTGCTTACTTTTAATCTACTTTCATAATAAATAATAAACTTGATGTGCTTGATGGTATTATTAATGGCTTCTAATTATACTAAAAAGCACAGCATTCTCATTGCTCTTTAGCATCTTGTTTTACAAGTTAACATTAATTTACCCAGACAAGGCTCATATCTGTCTGTGTGTCTGCAGCGTATTAACTGGATTTTCACACATTTTTATGGCCAGTGGGAAGAGTTAAACCTGTGACTTACATTAAAACCAGTTCATTTATTAAAACCAGTCTCAGTGAGGACAGAAAGAAGATGGAGAGTTACAGGTGATAGAAAAATCAGCCTGTTCAAGATGTAGGATAACATAATAATTACAGACACAGCTTTGGATTATACAAACTGTAACCGTCCATCAGTTTACCTGAGTGAAAGGTTTTGTTCCAAACCATCTTTTGTTGTCATTTAGTGTTTCAGCATGACAAAAAAGCTGACGTTGCTTAAATGTTCAAATGTTGATGAAGGAGCTTCAATGCCAGTATGCATGTCATGTCAGTTTTATTTGTATTGCCATAAAGCACAAATCATAACTTTGCCTCAAAAGCCAGCATCTCTAGAGCTGTGTTTTGGTCATCGCAAAAATGCTGTTTGTCTCTGTCATTTACAACAACTGAATTGATTGTCTCTAGGTTTTAGACAAGCTGATTGAAGACAATACCATGGCCACTTTTTCCACTACTGTCTAACATTCCTTTATCTGAACAGTTAATGAACTTGCCAGATGAAAATAATTGGCAGTCACAGTATTCTACATTACAGTATATCCAAAACCATAAATAACCCTTTAACTGGAATAACAAGAGAAGGAAATCTGGGAATATTTGTCAAAATATTTGTTTTTTTCCACAGCCACCTCTGATGAGGAGATGACCATGTGGGTGAAGGGATTAAACTGGCTTGTGGCCGACACTCTGAAGTCTCCGACACCCCTGCAAATTGAGAGGTACGAACATTACAAAACGTAGCTACTCATCACATCCAAAGCTGAAGATGTTAGAAAAGTGCTGCAGACAGACGGCACGTGATAATCAGCTGTGTTCATCTGCTCTATGCCCTGTTATGCATTAAATGCACTAAATATCTCTTTTCTTTCTCAGGTGGTTACGTAAGCAGTTCTACGCCGTTGATCGCAACAGAGAAGACAGGTAAGTCCGCTCAGTTAAAAGACATAAATGCCAGAGTTAATCAGATAAGCCTGACAGGAAATGGGTGTAATTAGATGTAACTCAATTGCTTGGCGCAGCACTTGTGTGTCCTTTACCCAGTGTAACTTGGAGAGCAGGCAGGCTAGCTGCATCAGGCTGGAAAGTGCCAGTGAGAGAGCTCTGTTTAGGTGTAGCGAAGGAACTAACCTCTCAGCCACACACCAGCACCTCTTCCTGCAGCAGGAAACAGACTGCAGAGGATGGAGGAGATGTACAAAGATGTTTGTCTGTTACATCCCTGACGAAAGTGTGAGCCTTTTGTTATGCCGTAGAGTTATTGTCCTTGATGGCCAAAATTCCAGGCTGTGTGGTAAAAGTGAAGCCAGAAAGACTCAGCCGAGCATGATGGGTGTGCAGTTTCAGTATATCTGTTAGTTTCAAAATGATATGTTTGCACCCACACAAGTATCTACTAAGTCTTTGCTTTTGCTGTACGTGCATATACATGTTTGTGTTTGATTTCTCTGCACCCTGTGTGTATGTTTTAAGGATATCCTGTAAGGATTTGAAGAGCATGCTGAGTCAGGTCAACTACAGGGTGCCCAACATGAGGTTCCTCCGAGAGAAACTTCCGGTAACCTCCTTTTACTTATCACAGACGCACCCCCACCCCCCACCTCTCTGCCTGCTTCCCTTGCACGATGAAGCTGTCAGAGACTAAAGGTTTATGATTTGTTGTTAACGGTCCTATTGCTTTGCCTCTCGTTTCTCTGCCTTTTCGACAGGACTCAGAGTTGAGGAATGGAGACGTGTCCTTCAGTCAGTTCGCTCAGCTCTACCGCAGCCTCATGTTCGATGCTCAGAAAAACGTGAGTGGAGTCATTTTATGTATGCACAGATAGTTCTGTCCCAAAGCTTTCATCCCCCAGCACCCCATCTGATGCCCTGCCAAGGCACCCACCCCACCCCCGCCCCTCCATCTGTCTCTTCTCAAATGGCTGTGAGATCAATATGGACCAGTTTAAAACCCACCAAACCCCTCTGGTGGAGGCCATTAGGACGGACACACACACACATACACACACACACATGCACAGATGAGGAGGCAGGCAGGCTGGGTGGGGTCAGATTAAATGGATGACCTCAGTGCCCCTCTGCGACTAACCACCCAGCCCCCTACAGGATGTGTGTGTGTCCATCTACATGACTAGTGCTTTACACATTAAAAGGACATTAATTAACTCAAATGTTTTTTTCCCCCCTGTTTTTCAGGTGGAGATCCAATTTCTACAGAGGTATGTCAAAACTAACACTAACTAAACTAACACACACACATGCACGCACAGTGAATCTGTCTGCAGTGTCACAGATGTGTCTTTACTGAAGTGAACCGTTACTTTCTCTGTCAGGTTCATTGACAGACCAGAACTGAGGATCTCCCTTGACGACTTCAAGAGCTTCCTCCTGGAGTCTCAAAAGGTAATATCTCCAGGCCGTTGGGCATCCAGTTCACTGAAGATTTTGTTTTGTTTACACACCCCAATGCGTCTGTGTTTTTATGTGAATCCAGGAAATGTGGGCCACAGACAGCAACATGGTTCAAGAGTTTATGTTCAGCTACCTGAAAGACCCCCTGAGAGAAGTGGAGCAGCCTTATTTCCACCAAGACGAGGTACACACATTCTCACCACCTCTCCCACTTTTTTTTCGCCCTGTTTGCTTGATTCTCTTCATTGCTCTTGTTTTTGCTCACTAGTGGAAAAAGTGTAACCTTATTTTTGTGAGTTATGTTTTCCGTTGGCCCCTCTGTGCTGTTGGTCTGTGTGGGAGATGCTCAGAAATTAACATGGATAGCCATCAAGCCTAAAGCACCTCCTCCCACACAGATAGAAAAAGTTATTGACTGTGGTGCCCATGAGAGTTCTGCAGAAAGCGAGGGATGCTTTTTGTGGTCACCATAAAGCTATGATTGACAGAAGACAAGAGGAAGCCAGCCTGCCAGACATTGTAATGTCTTTCTGTGCCTGCGGTTATATTGTGTGTTATATTGGTCATGCGAGTATGGTATGGAGTGTAACGCCTAAAGAAGAAAAACTGAGAAGACAAATTGTTATTGTTATTGTTGACACACAGTGAAAAGTCTATTAAATACGAGAGTGCAGGGTATCTAACAGTGCTGCTGGACTTGCTCTGGATTCACTATTTTTTGTGCCCTGATAGGACAGCAATCCAGTCATTTCACGTTGACATAAGTTAAATCCAATAGTGATAGAATTGCACTCTGTGAGACTGGAGTTCAAACCTCACTAGTTTTTTTTATAGATATGAATGTAAACAGTTGACCGATCTCTGTGTTTTTCTGAATGGTTCCTAAAGATGTTCCAATTAGACATTTACTTTATGCACATTTTACTTGTGCGAAGTTTGCTGATTTACATAGTATGACAGATGGATAGTAGTTGATACGCACAAATAAACTTTCCCTTTAGATGAACACTCTTTCTAGTATCTTAACATCAAACCTTTGATTGAGATAAGCAGTCAAAAAATTTTTTTTTTATTTAATGTGAACCTTTCCCTGTCTAACTCTGCAGATTATAACAAACAAATCCTAGTCATTAAGCCAGTACATATTCTGCATGTGCCAAATATTAGAAATATAAATATTACTCTGTACTACTTTTGTGCATACCCATTTGTTGTCCACAGCTTATCCATGGTTTTCTTAACTTGTCAGGTGGTGCTTGTGTGCCAGTAGAAGTGTTTGCAAGCTGTGCTGCAATGCCTCTTTATGTTTCAACTGGATTCTTGCATTGAAATCTGTCATCTTAGTTTATTTTTGCCTATTAGGTTTTCAGCAAACAGTACGTAAAACTAAGACTAATCATCACTTGTGTGTCACAAAATTATTCCGTTGGATTAGGTGATGATCACAGACACATAGGCAAGATTATATATCATTGTTCTGATTGGTGGTGCTTCAAGTGGACTTTCCAAAACATTTGGTTTAGGCTTTTGCAGATTTGAGAAAGTGTGTAGTCAGGCCTACTCACTCAGAGACGCATCAGTTAAGTCTGCAAATTTGGCAAAGTCAATTCATTTGACAGCATTATTCTCACTGCTTTCATCTCTCTCTTGTAGTTCCTGACATACCTGTTCTCCAAAGAAAACACCATCTGGGATTCCTCTCTGGATCAGGTGTGTCCTGACAATATGAACAACCCGCTGTCCCACTACTGGATCTCCTCTTCGCACAACACGTAAGGATGGAGCCCGTAGCCGCATTTCTGTCACATTCAGCCTGTTGTAATTAGGCCTTGGGAACACTTAAAGCTGGCATCCTTTCTTGAAAACTTCTAAATAAAGAGGGCTTTTGAACTGACTTCAATTATCAGATAAAACTGCATTATTTAACAATCGGGTTCCTGAATGAGATCCAGGCGTATATTTTGCAGGAAAATGTATTTTTCCTGCAATTGAAAAGTGTGTGAAAGGCAGCTGAGATGATAACCTTCTGTACTAGATGTGAAACAATACTCACTGGAGCAGCGGAATGAAAACTTCCCATGTTGCTTTGATTAGATTTGAATTGACCAACTGAGTGAGTAAGAAGTGTTTACCCCAGTCAACAAAAGACAGAAAGTCCTTTTGATACAGCAGCGTCAGTGTGTTTGTGCTACCACCGTGGAAAGTATGTGCGTGTGTTGCAGTCTCTGTCCTATGAATCCTTCTTGAAAGACTTTGACGTTACATGCTTATTTTTAGCTACCTGACTGGAGACCAGTTTTCCAGTGAGTCCTCCCTGGAGGCATACGCTCGCTGTCTGAGGATGGGGTGCCGCTGTATTGAATGTGGGTAAACACACACACACACACACACACTCATATACACACACTACACTTTGCCTCACGTGCACTAAATCACCACCACTTGACGTTTAACCACGTAATTAAATCAGATTTCTTACGGTTCTTACTACTTATCTGACAGCCACACCCTTAACCGCACACTTGCTGTTACACAACAGCGCTGTATATTGTGTGGCCTTTACACCAAAGCCTTGTCTAGCAGGTTTCTATGAATAGAACTGACTTAAAAGTTTGCCTCACACAATAGTAAACAAATGTGAAGGGAACTTGTGTGCTTTCATGTTTACAGGTCTTCAACAGTGTCATGTATAGTCACTCTCTTGTATGAGGCATAGTAGTTAAAATGACATTGCGTGCATATCTGCATGTGTTTACTTTCAGTGGACTGCTGGGATGGTCCAGATGGAATGCCAGTCATCTACCACGGACACACCCTCACAACAAAAATCAAGTTTTATGATGTCTTGACCACCATCAGAGAGCATGCCTTCGTTACATCCGAGTGAGTTTCTATGAGTGCTAACCTTTCTGTCTCTATTTACAGCTGTGAGTAGGGATGCGATGATATCTTGAATCCTTTTAAGATGACACAGATAAAGAAACTCAAATGTCAAAGCAAACAATGAGCACAGTTGGCAACGATATCCTTGTAGTGTGTGGATAAATAACAAGAAAATCTCAACTAAGCACAGATAAAGACAGAATTTCTGTGAAGTTGCACCTTCTCAGTTCTTACATGGGTTCCTCCTGCAGTTATCCAATCATCTTGTCCATCGAGGACCACTGTAGCATTGTGCAGCAGAGGAATATGGCCTCTCACTTTAAAAAGCTGTTTGGAGACATGCTGCTGACCAAGGCAGTGGACATTGTGGCAGATGGGCTGCCCTCACCCAACCAGCTCAAGAGAAAGATTCTCATCAAGGTCAGGAGCCACCAGGGGTCATTTGATCTTTTTGGGTTTTTTTTTGTTTTTTTTCAACAATTTTTGCTACACAAAAAATGAATGGATCCTTTGTATACCATGTTCCTGATTTTTCTGTCCTCCTTTCCCTTCATCTCCCACAGCATAAGAAGCTTGCAGAAGGCAGTGCCTATGAGGAAGTATCCACCTCCACTCCCTACTCAGAGAACGATATCAGTAACTCCATCAAAAATGGCATCCTGTACCTCGAAGACCCCATTAACCATGTAAGTATGTTTATCATGTGTAATTGGATTCTGGATGCACACTAATGGTTGAGATATAATGCACTGAAGTAGCTTCTGTACTAAGCCTGTTTTGCCTGTTGACACTATTCTCACGTGTTTGGATCTTAGCTACAATAAAACAAAGACATGTCATCTTGCCACTTGTCTCTCTCACACAGGAGTGGTACCCTCATTTCTTTGTCCTGACCAGCAGTAAAATCTACTACTCAGAAGAGACCTCCAATAACCAGGGCAATGATGATGAGGAGGAGCACAGAGAGGTTAGTAGGCCTAATCTGCTGCTGATACACAAATAGATAAGAATCACTAGTCTGGATTTTAAACTTGAGCTCCCACTTTCTGGACAATTTTCTTGTCTAATATTTAAAGACCTGTACTAAGATCAGCTTGGGGAGCACAGAGGAAACGATTTAAAGCCGAATGTGAACAAATGCTCGTGAAGTACCGTAGATTGGACCAGCATCTCCATCTGTTTTCTCATCCTCCAGGTGTCCAACGGTATGGACCAGCACGTGACTGAGAAATGGTTCCATGGGAAACTGGGCGCAGGGCGGGACGGACGGCAGATAGCTGAGAGGTTACTGTCTGAGTACTGCCTGGAGACAGGAGCTCCTGATGGCTCCTTCCTGGTCCGAGAGAGTGAGACCTTTGTGGGAGACTACACGCTGTCGTTTTGGTATAGTGAACTTGATTTTTGCCTTCAGAGAATCTGCATTACTTTCTTTGCATTTTATGCAGACTTGAGCTTTTGTTTTGCATTGATGAATTGTGTATAATTGTGTGCAGATTTGTGGTAATAATAGAAATCGACATGAAATGCTGTTTAGAAATTTACAGTCAGCATTTAATCAATATTATCTTTTTCTAATTGGCTAAACAGTAACATTTATTTATCATGACCATTGCATTTGTTGAATTGTTGCCAACTATATGCTGTATGTTTTCATTAGAAATTCTTTGGTGCCATGAAATTCTTTCCATGTCTACTCATGCCGTATGTTCTGTAGGACTAACTCGTGCAAATAACAGTGACACGCTGGCAGCTCAGTCAATGTCAATCACTCCGTCATTGATCAGATGGGGTTGTTGTCACTGTCTGAACTGTCATCATTCATCATCAGCAATCTGTGGCTGTGGGATTTATGCACAGTGTGTGGAAACAATGCTCAGACACTCGGGGGGTGGTATGTTAGGGTTAACAAGAGGGACCTGCTTGCACTTGGTAGTCATAATGACCATGAAGCATGAACTAAAGCATGAACTAAATGTTTTTTTTTGTTGTCTCATTCATCTCTGCACCAGGCGTTCAGGGCGGGTGCAGCACTGTCGTATCCACTCTCGTCAGGAGGCAGGCAGCCCCAAGTTCTACCTGACTGACAACTTGGTGTTTGACACGCTCTTTGCCCTGATCACCCACTACCAGCAGGTGGCGCTGCGCTGCAATGAGTTTGAGATGAAGCTGACTGAGCCTGTGCCTCAAACCAATGCTCATGAGAGCAAAGAGTGAGTCTCAAACTGCGTTCACACAGATTGGAAAGAATTTAAAATTGTGAAGCACTAACCGCCATCAGTGAGGTACATTTTGTTAGTGTGTAGGCACGCAGTCTTTTTCAGTAAACCGGAGATTATATTCTGTTCCCCAGGTCTCCCCAAAAGTTTCCATTGCTGATCGAAAGCTGATTCCCTCATCTAGAAGGAAGATGAGATGTGAAGTGGCAAAGTTGTATCCCTGCAGTTGTTTGTGGTTCATGTTTTTGTCGTGTGTCCCAGGTGGTACCATGCCAACCTCTCCAGGAGCCATGCAGAGAACATGCTGATGAGGGTTCCTCGTGACGGGGCTTTCCTTGTGAGGAAGAGAGCGGAACCCAACTCGTTTGCCATTTCATTCAGGTAACTTTCCTTCTTTCTATTTTATATGATTATTATATTCAAGGTTATTTTATTTATTATATAGCATATCTGATATTCAAATGAATGCAAAGTCATTGTTATCACGTATGTGGGTTCTTCACAGGGCTGAGGGAAAGATAAAGCACTGTCGTGTACAGCAGGAGGGTCAGACGGTGGTGCTGGGCACCTCGGAGTTTGACAGCCTAGTAGATCTCATCAGCTATTATGAGAAGCACCCGCTGTACCGCAAAATGAAACTGCGCTATCCCATCAATGAGGACACACTGGAGAAGATAGGCACTGCTGTGAGTACCGCTAAACAGTGAATGACAGACTACCTACAGGTTAATAAACTGTTGTCTGGTTTAGATTGTATCTAATCTGAAAAAATGCGCGAAAGACATGTGAAAATGTGTAGTATGAATTCTGTGGTAAAATCCCGTGCAGTCTCTGGTTAACACACCTGTCGTCCAATAGGAGCCAGACTACGGGTCACTGTACGAGGGAAGGAATCCTGGCTTTTACGTGGAGGCCAACCAAATGCCAACATTTAAAGTGAGTGTGTTCACATGTGGGTCAATTTTGCACCTTCAGACCTGCAACGTGAACGATCATGAATGTGTTGTAAACCTTGTGTCATGTCCTTTTCAGTGCACAGTGAGAGCCATGTATGAGTATAAAGCCCAAAGAGATGATGAGCTCTCCTTCACTAAAAACGCCATTATCTCTAATGTGGACAAACAGGAAGGAGGATGGTGAGTGACCCCATGCATAACATTAAATCAGGAAGCAACTTTTCAATATGCATTTAGACACATCCTATTAGTGCAGGTTGAGAGTGAAGGTTTATGACAGGGTGGTACTATGTTTTAATAATATTGATTCAATATGGGTATCACTTTAATGCCACAGTGTTATATTTACAAAATCGCACCTCCCTCTCTTCCCCCCCCCCCCCCCCAACAGGTGGAAGGGTGACTGTGGAGGGAAGAAGCAGCTGTGGTTTCCTGCTAACTATGTGGAGGAGATCAGTCCGTCAGCGGCGGAGCCTGACAGAACTGTGAGGATCAAATCCAAAAACTGAGAGGGCTTCAACAAAACAAAACATTTGTGTCTTTAAAGTAAAATTGGTGCACCTGCACCCTGAACAGGAAGCTTGGGTTCATCGTGACAGAGATACATGCTTAATGTGTGTGACGGCTTCAGAATGGGCTTCAACTCCCCTTCCTAATTCTCTTCTTCTCTGTCGAGCAGGAGATGACAGAAAACAGCCCACTGGGAGATCTGCTGAGAGGAAGTGTGGACGTGTCTTCCTGTCAAATTGGTGAGTGGCCCCTCCATTTCCTGTTTGACGCTGTACTGCAGGCTGCAGAGCAGGCAGTCACCTTGCCACAGGACAACCTCCTTTTCTAGCTGTCATGTGCATGCACATAAGATACAAGATACAAGATAGGTTTATTTGTCACACACACAATCATACACGGTACAATGTGCAGTGAAATTCTTTATGTCCCTGCTACCAAAAAATAGGTAAACAAAAAATTTAAATTTAAATTTAAATATTGCAAAAGAGAACGCTTGTAAAGAAAAATAATAAAATTAAATTTAAAAAAAGTGAAAACATGATCTCTGCCCTCTGTTTTTAATTGCAAAAGGACATGGTCATCACTTTCTTTACTTTACTTTCATTTGTATTGTCAGCCTCTTCTGTTTATTATTTCACTCCTTTTTGGTTTTGTAGTTAGTCTTGCTTTTCTCACAGCTCTCTATCTGGTATTTTATTGACATCCTCCAGTCAATACACGCCCATTAGTGCTGGCACATGCTGTCATGCACTGTTGTGGCCCCTGCTAAACACTGCCAATAGCCGAGTCCCTGCCTGTAGGTGGCTCTTAGGCTCCATCTAGTGGTGGCATGGGAAAGCTCTAATGTATTCTTGAACACTTTGCTCCATGGCTTTCTTCACATGACCACTGGCAGAACCGCACCATTTGAAGCCATTGTTTTTCTGCACAGAAAATAATGATGCTGAACCTTGAGGCAGGACTGCTGCTTTCGTTGTACCTCACTTAGGTATTTCACTTCAGCGGTGTGCTCAAAGTTCTGACTCTTTGAAAGAAAGCATGTCCAATCAGATTACAGCCAGCTAAGAGGTTTAAACTCAGATAAAGTGTCTATGGGTTTCCAGATAAATCTGTTGTTTATAATTTAAACTAATTCAAAGTGTTCATACCCAGTCGTGAGTGAAGCCGAGACAAACAGTGTCTTTCCGTATCTACCATTATTAGAATGTATGTAGAATTTTTTTTTTCTGCCCTTTTTTCCCAACCGTTCTCTTTATTTTCTTTTCAGTTGTGCGTCCTGAAGGGAAAGGCAGCAGGCCTCACGTTTTCTCCCTGGTGCCAAACGGTTCCATGCGGACAGGCCCATTGCTGGACGTTGCTGCCAACAGCCAAGAAGAACTCAAGGAATGGATGATGAAGATCCGTGAGGTCACCGTGACCTCAGAGGCCAAGGTAAATACATATATCTCACGGCTGACGGCAAATTCAGGCCAGGACTCATGCCATACCACGTTGTGGGTTCAAAGGGCCAGTCATGCCTTGTGTTTGCCCTATAATACCCATAACCTGTATTAAGAAACACTGACTGAGAGGTGAGGACGTATAGAGTTTTGTCAGGAATGCTGTTCTGCAGACTTGACAAATTTACGTACATTCACACCTGGAAGCGGTAATTGTTGAAGGGAGGGAAAAGCTCCAAGGTAGCAGTAGCATCATTAAAATGTTGTGGTAATACAAAGTGAGAAGTGATTTGTGTTACTGCTGGGGCAGCTCTATTAACTCACTTAATAACTTAATGTCCCTGTGCCCAGCTGGAGGAGGGGAAGATGATGGAGAGGAGGAAGAAGATTGCACTGGAATTATCTGACCTGGTCATCTACTGTAGACCCGTGCCATTTGATGAAGACAGTAAGGATTGTGCATTTATTGAGAAAGATTAAACTGCTTGCATACCTACGACATAATACAAATCAGTACATGTGAAATGTCGGCGCAGGTTGATCAGGTCTGTGTTGTCTTCTGCCTTCAGAAATTGGCACGGAGCGGGCCTGTTTTCGGGACATGTCGTCCTTCCCTGAAACCAAGGCAGAGAAGTACGTCAACAAGATCAAAGGGAAGAAGTTCTTGCAGTACAATCGACTACAGCTGTCCAGAATCTACCCAAGAGGCCAGAGACTGGACTCTTCGAACTACGACCCTCTGCCCATGTGGCTCTGTGGGTCCCAGCTGGTAGCACTGAACTTCCAGACGGCAGGTATCTGTCTATCTTCTTGTCGGAACAGATAAAACAACATAGAAGATTACTGTTTACTTACCTTCCTCTTCCCTGCCCACATGTAGACAAGCCCATGCAGATGAACCAGGCTCTGTTCATGCTGAACGGAAGGAGCGGCTATGTCCTTCAGCCGCCCATCATGAGGGACGACAGCTTTGATCCCTTTGATAGACACACGTTACGAGGTGTCGAACAAGTCACCCTAGTGATAGAGGTACAGTAAAGTGAGGCTCGCACTGTGTGTGTGTGTGCGTTTGTGCTGCCATAGGGGAGAGGTTTGCATGCCTCCCCCAGAGTTGAAGCGGGTCACTGAAAGGAGAGACACGAGGGAAAGATCCTGCGTGAGGTGAAAGAGACAGGTGCATGGCCGTGTTCTAAAAACAACGTAACGTTATTATTGCCGTTTGACAAGCTGCTTTTTCCCGTTGATCAACATGGTCAGCTTCTGTGCCACAGACCAATTGAAGTACTTTAACTTTTAGCTCCCGATTCCTGCAAGTTGTGACTCTTTGCTGCCAATCTGAACACACACACACACACACGCAAAACATGCATATTTTGAGATTCGGTGAGATTTACACTTCCCAATTATATCCTTATCTATGCTGTGTATTTCAAAAAAAACATCCAGAACTTCACGTATTTAGTTGTTGTTATTGTCAGTACCGAATCAATCCAGTTGTAGTTGTCTCTAGATTCATGGATAAACCACAAACATGAGCTGCTGATGGTAACTTTGTTTATTTATTTATTTATTTTTTTATCATTTCCATTTTACCAAATTGTAAACAAAAATACACTAAACACCCCCCCCCCCCCAAAAAAAAAAAAAAAAAAGCTAGCTAACAGCTAACTGACACCAGGGCAAAATCATACAAAATCGTACCCAAATTATATTAACAGTATCTCCAAACAATGGAGCATGATTATCCACCAGATTGAAGTAAAACAAGAAATGAACACCCCTTTGATAACGTCTGCGAAGTGCAGTGCAAAGATCTTAAACCAGTAACCTGCATCCCTCTTGCTCTCTCCTGAAGGTTTTGGGCGCCCGGCACTTGCCCAAGCACGGACGTGGCATAGTTTGCCCTCTTATCGAGATCGAGGTGTGCGGCGCGGAATACGACAGTGCCAAGCAAAAAACTGATTCAGAGGGTGAGTGCTGCTCTAATTTTAACAATGGGTGTGTCTTCCAGTAAGACGATACTCTGCCAGAACCGAAGGAATGTGCCGTTACTGTTTACTTGGATGCAGTACCCTCGTACAATTTCCTGTTTGGTCCACGAAAAACAGGAAGTTGTACAAACAACGAAAGTCATGTGTGGGAATGCAAAGAGAAAACATTGGACATAGTTCTGGCTCAGGTTTTATGCCAAACAAGAATTATTGCTATTCAGAGTTTGCTTTGCCAAACACAATACTTTGGTGTTGTATTTGCACTTTTCCTCTTCTAAAATTGTGTTGTTGTACAAATCCCTCCATGTATTTTTTGTGAATTTACTTCAAAGATTGACACTGGCAGCATTTCTTCTGCTGTCCAGGTTCTTAGTTTTGTTGTACCCCCAGTACAACATCGATCTCGCAGTAAGCAGTAATAAGTGGTTTGTTTAGCAGGCATTGAGGCTTTCTCAGCATCATTCATGTTGGGATTCTCTTACCATTTGACACAGGAATGATTTTATGGCCCGTTTACAGTCAAATGCTTAGCGTTAGTACAACATAAATTCAAAATAATGAGTTTTCCTCTGTTGTTTATTTATTTATTCATGGCCTTCTCTACTGTACTCGAGTTCTTCCAGCAGAATGAGCCAAGGCACAATAATTTTTCTTAGGAGACACTGATGATGACACTGACTTTTTCTCATCTTTCTCATCTCATCTCTCTTTGTTTTTTTCCCCCTCCTCTCCAGCTGATAACGGTCTGAACCCCACCTGGCCCCGAAAGCCATTCCAGTTCACAGTGTGCAACTCTGCCTTTGCCTTCCTGCGCTTTGTGGTTTATGAGATCGACATGTTCAATGACCAAAACTTTCTGGCTCAGGCCACATTCCCCATTCACAGCCTAAAAACAGGTACACACATCAACAGCGTGACCTCTGAAATGACTGAAAATCGGTGCTGTAACAAAAGCCTTTTGTCTCTCCAGGTTACCGGTCTGTTCCTCTGAAGAACAGCTACAATGAGGATCTGGAGTTGGCTTCACTGTTAGTGCATATGGACATCATCAGAGGCTGGGTGAGCGACTTTACTTATCTCAGCCTTTCTAATTTCTTGACCAGGCACTGCAACCTTCTGTAGTGACGACAAGACTCCAAGAAGTTACTCAGGCTCCTGTTTCCCCTTGTTTACATTCTTAATGCTAAGCTGAGGTAACCAACTGCCTGCACTAGCTTTATATTTACCATGCGGACACGAGCCTGGCCTCGATCTTCTCATCTAAGTCTCGACAAGAAAGGGAATAAGCATATTTCCTAAAAAAGTACTGGCTTTAAAATGAGCCTACATGTTAAATCTGTAGGCGAAGCTTAAATTTGACTATAAAACCGTGAACACTTGGAACAGTAGAGGGCTCCGGGATGGCCACTTTGGTGCATGAATCATCTCTTGTCTCCTTGTGCTCTCAGAATGAAAACGGAGAGGTTCTGAGCCCGTTCCTCGCAGTCGGGACCTCGCCGGTGTCAACGTCTGCCCAAACAGGACGGGAACGTTTGGGGGATCTGAGCTCAGTGACTGCAACTGCATCCAACATGTCTCCCCTGCCCCAGTCGCCGGCCCAGGCCATGGCCTACAGGGGGAGGGAGGGCTCCTTCGAGTCCCGCTATCAGGCGCCTCTAGATGACATCAGGGTGTCCCAGGAGTCATTGCTGGAGCACATGGATCCACAGAACAGAAGGTAAAGGTGTGGTGTGGTGGTTTTTTTCACACCTGTGAGTTTTGCTGCCAGAGATTCCAAACATCCCTCCGTCTTTGTCTTTACCTCAGGATGTTGCGGAGGACCAGGGTGGGTGGAGAGAACCGTGTCTAAGTCCAAGCCAATCAGGATGCATTTCTGTTGCAACCCCCCCCAAGCCCTCCCGCTTCTTACCCAGTCGCCTCTCCCCGTACTGATGATGTCACTGACTGCTGTGAACAGTTTCCATGGAAACGCCCACCACCGCTTTGGCCTACATTTCAGGCAGCTCTCCCTCCCCTCCCTTCATTCTCCAACCACCCCCCTCCTTCCACCCTTCTTCCTACCCACCCAGCCTCCTCACCACTCGCCTGACGAGGAGGGACTCGGACGTAAGAGGAGAGGGGTGGTGGTGGTGGTGGTGGTGGTGGGGGGGGACACTGAGAGGAAGCTGACCGCTGTGGACAGGAAGAAGAACCGGATGTTCACAGGAGAACAAAAACAAGGCTGAAAAAGTTCCAGCTCTGGGCTGGTGGTCTGCTGTTGTCCTCTCTTGTGTTTTAGGTGTGCACAACAGTTGCTTAGTCTGGAGGCTAAGGCGAGGGAAAGAAAGAGTTATAAAAGGTATCAGTTTGAAACTGTTTTCCAGTTAAGTTTCTTTGCTCTTCTCTATTTGGCAAATATGAATATATGTATTTATTCCTGCTGTGCTGTTGGCCAGAGAACAGCAGCAGCTGACCTGCTCTCAAAGAGCTCCTGTCTCCATGTTTTTAATTGTTATGATTTATTTAAACCTTTAAACATTCATAATGTGACTTTTCATGTTTTTAATGTATATGTGTAAAACACGAGGGCTCTCTACAGCTGTTTTAATGTCTCTCTCTCTCTCTTCTCTGCTTTGTGGAGGAAGTTTTGCGCCTTCAGTCTAACTCACGCCCTAAACCTGGAGGAATATTTCTCTTCTCTCTCTCTCTCTCTTTTTTTTTTTTTTTTTTAAAAGGCATCAGGAAGAAGTCATAACCTGTTTGTGTTGGAAGCAGTGAGAGAGCAGGCACCTTTTTATATGTTACGTCTGCATAGACAAACACACGCATACGCACACACATGCAGGCGTTTATTTTTTTTTCTTTTTAACTCACATTCCTAAAAACTGCACATCATTCCATTTTCCTGCATTGCAGGCGCCTTTACAAGCCAGTCTGACACATTTAAACTTCTGTCTCCCTCCATCGTCTCACTCCTCAGTGATCATGTCTGTAGGGAATCTAACACCACACTGTGTGACTAAGCAGGACCAGGGATGCATGTTTACCCAAAGGATGTTGTAGTCTGAGTGTGATTAATAATTGTGTACACGATTGTTGATTTTCACTGCCAACAAATTTGAGCCGCTTTAATGGCTGCGCAGTTGTGAGTGATAGTTCATAGGGCTGCATGGCGATGGCCAGCGTGAGGATACTGATGACTCTGCTAACAAAGTGCTTTGAGGACATTGCAAATATTTCATTTACAGGAAACATTGTGAAGGTTTCTTTAACATTAGAGCCCCGTGTTGCCGTGATTGATGGCAAAATATTTCAGAAATTTGGTTTTTTTTTTTACTGACATTTCAGGTTTTGAATTTAAGCCCCTTTTATTCTATGTTTTAATTAGCTGAGCCCAATTACTCCCATAACAACTCTATGACTAAAGCAAAAATAAAAGTTCTCATTTTTTTTGAGATGTCTCCTCAAAGAGGCTTTCTTAAGCAGAGGTGTTTACTGCAGCCTCCATTTAATGTATCTGCATTTTTTTTTTGCAAGAGGAAAAGATATTCAGTACTGCTGACCAAAAGTGACCAAGTGAGAATGTTTGTGTTGTCAGTGTGAAGCATAAAGAAAACATGCCATGTACTCTCTCTGCTGCTCCGCGAATACATACAGGACCTTTTGTGTTGGAGCTGCTGCAGTATTCCAGCGAGTTTTGTTTCAGCGCCGAGCGACTGCTCAGAAACCAGTGAGGGTTTTCGGTTACGCTGCTGTGATATACGCTTAAATTTCCACTCCCCGTTAATTTATTTGTGATGAAATGTGCAAAAATTGCGGACTTTGTGCAACCAACTGGCTGAAGTGAATGTCAAATGTTGCACCGTCACGATTCCTCATCATTCCTGAATTTAGACTTTGATTCTGACTTCCACTCATTAATGTTTAACTTGACTCAGTGGTTAAGACTACTCTTGAGGTAAATGTTGACGCTCTTGAATGTGCTCGGAGAGCTCATTTCCTGCGTTTGTGGTGTGAGAGCGTTGTCGGGGCTGAGTTTCATGCCTGTTGTGTGTCTGTGGCTGATGGGTGACAAAGGTGCCTGTGGGGGGTGGTGGGGGGAAGGTGCTTGGGGCTGCAGTAGCAGAGTTCTGTGGTCAGGGCCTCCAGAGAGCCTGTATGGAGCTCATATATAACAAGTGGTGTTATCTTTCCAGGTTTGTATCAGAAACAGTGTTTTCTTCTGATCGTATGTGATGACTATATGATGTAAACTCAGTATTCTCACTCAGCGTTTGACCGCTGAGACACACCTAAAGCCATATGGTATGATTTAAGGTAAAAGCAGGGACAGGAGTGTATACTTGAGGTCTCAACTAAAAAGTTTTCAGCATCTTGTTGTGTTTGCACCCTAATATTAATCCCAAAGCTCCCTGATATTACTGTTTTGTTTTTTTTTTGTTTTGTTTACTGACCTGTCTGCTAATGTCTATGTGCCTCTGTATACAAATCACACTTAAGTCACATCACTCACCTCCCTTGCTTGGCTTAAATCACCTGCACAGCCCATGGTACACCCACACATTGGTTGTCGCTTGTTTTCAGTGGTGGGACCTCTTCTCAGCACCGTGTGAGCGTCTGTAGACCATGTTTGACTGACTGACTGCCATGTCCCTGACTCTACTCTTCAGTTTGTTGTACATCTTATGGCGGGGCAACTCCCACCAAGCTGTAAAGTGGTCTACATCAAGCAGAATACCTTAAAACAGTTATGTGGGTGTGCAGGGCCTTTAAGTGTTTTCTGTTTTTTCTTTTAAAAATTCCTCCAATATTGTCTGTTGTTTAGTTTCCGATTGTCCCATTTACAACCGCCTTTCTGTAATGTGCCTAAATGATGGAGAGGAAAAGTATTCATTTTAATTTTGCCTTTCATATGAAACATATTCAAGCCTGAAAAGTAAATAAAATACTTATTACTTTCATTCAGTCATATGCATTTATTTTCAGTTTGATGTTCACTGTAATTGCAACAGAAAGAAAAGGTGTAATTAGATGAAAGATGCTACGTGACAGGAAAGGAGGGCTGAAGTTTCAGGCTTAGATGTGTTCAAAGCAGTCTGAGAGCAGCTTGACTTAACTGTTGCACTGCTGAGGTGATTAGAGAGAAATTCATCAGCAGCCATTTTGATAAGTAACTTAAGTAATTTCTCAAGCCAAAATGCCAGTGTTTGTTACCTTCCAGCTTCTCAACTGTGAGAATTTGCTGTTTTTCTTTGTTTTCCGCAAGCAGTTTGAAGACGTCACCCTGGGCTTATTAGGGTTATTTTCTGCCATATTGTGCCATTATCACATTTGACCATGAGCCGCTCTGTGTTCTTATTCTTCATCGACTAAATGAGCACCACGTTAGTTTTTAGTGTATAGGAATGAAAGAGAAAGACACTCAAAAGCCACACATTTATTACATTCTGTTTATTCTGCAAATACCATCTGTAAAAATTATACATCAAGCCTAAGTATGGAACTCTGGTAAAAGTTCAGGTCTTTTACAGTCAAATTTATCTCTATTTATAGGAAAGTTCCATAAAAACAAATGTACGTACACATCAGTGACGTAAAGAAGCACTTGATGCTACAACACAAACCAGATTCCGTTTAGTCTACAATATTGTGTCACTTTTTTTTTTTTTTTTTTTTTTTGTTTTGTTTTGTTTTGTTCACACGTAACAGGGTGCTTGCCTTCTTTGGATGACAGAACTGAACAATTTAACCCGACCATTATGTACTGATAGGAAAAGAAGAGTGAGTACAAAGAGATGTCCAGCTAAAGACATGACCAAATGAATATCAGTGCTATGATTCACATAAGAAGCTACGAAACAGCTCAGCTAGCACATTCAAAGTAAGCTGCAAGCCTGAAGTTAAAGTGGATGAGTGCAAGTTGGTGGAAAAATGAGTATGAAGATGAAACATTTAAAAAAAAAAAAAAAAAAAAAAATTCTTTTCATTTATTTTAAGGCCTTAGCAAGCACCCTGTAGCAAAGAGCTGTGCAGTTTTTCGTACCCCAAAACAAACTATGAACGGTCAATACTCAGCTGTTCCTCGCCTGAGGGTCGGTTCGGTCGATAAATATCCAAACTCAACCTCAAGTCCCGATCAACATCTGCTGAGGTTTCAACAGTGACCACACTTCTCCCTTTTATCCCCTCCTCTTCTTCCTCCAAATCTATCCCATTTTTTTTTTCCTCCTTCCTTTCTCCCATCACAGCAGGCAGGGTGAACAAACGCTCCTGCTCCTCCCCTCCGTCACAAGTCTCTACCGGAACTTCCTCCTGAAGGGAAAATGGCCAAAGGGAGGACACTGGGGAAGGTCTGTGTAGCAGAGGGGTAGATGCACAACGGGAGAAGGAGGGCAGCGAGTGGGTGGATGGATGGATGGATGGGCGGGGGTGTTGTGGATTTAGCATCCAGCTAATGTAGCGGGGGAGGTCATGTCTACCCCTAGGGGTGAGAGCAAGAAGGAGAGAGAGAGAGAGGGATGGATGGATGAGGATGGTTTCAAGGTCCATTTCCATGATCTTGTTACAACCGCATCTGCCGTCTTTTCCTCAGACTGCTAACACAAAGACCACCTGCACCGTCAACTCCGTCCTCAGACAAAAGGCCTCTTCAGTGGGTTCCTGTCGTAATTAAGATAAAGAAATTTAAATTCCATCACCCTGACAACAGGCTTCTTCACCTTGATTATTCAGTGTACTGGTGTCAGACATGTATTTTGTTATCCTGTCGTAACATGCCTCATTACTCATGATTATGATCATTGTGTGTTTGTTTCACCCAAGAGACAATTACACAAGCTCGTGATTCATCTGTACTTATCACTTTCTGACGACAAGTCCTCCCCCCATGAAAATCAAAAAACATAATTAAAACTGAATCACTCATGCTAATTCTTGAATAGTTACCCAAATTCTCTTTTACTTTATTTTATAACAGGTTTCAAGAGGCAACGATGTGTCGATTAATGGGTTAGTTGACCTGAAGGAAATTAACATTACTGTCACATATGAAAGTATTAAATCATCAACAATAAAACACTGTCAGCTGCAGTCCTTGTACGGTTATGCAGTGTGTTGTACACAACTTTACTGCTGCATGTATCTACAGACTACTGTTGACACTACCTTTAGCAGGATTCACAGTCTCGCCAGCGTTGGCTTTCTCCGCTTCTGTTGCGACACCACACACCGACTGCTCCATTTTCTCCTCCGTCCCTCCTCCTGGCTGCGGTTCCCGAGGGGAGGATCCTGTTGTTCGTGGCTCAGCTGCTGCACCTGGTGCAACAGGTCTTTGTCCTGCCATATGAGCGGCAGCAGTTTGTTCCATCCGCATCAGTGACGCCTGGGTGGAGAACCAGTGTCGCACCAAGTCGGCTGTTAAACCACTCGCCTCGACCAGTTCCTGCAACTGCGCATCGAGAATAATCTGTGTTAGCGCCATGATAGAGGACAGACAGTGAAGAGGTTGGGCACAATCCATTTAAAGACCTCATTAAAGCAAGTCTACGTAACTTCTGCTGAAGTCCAGCCACCGTGATTACAAGTTTATAATTGCAGGATACTTTTACACGCTGAAAACGCAGCAGAATTCAGGAGACTGACTCGGTGGTAGATTTCTTTTATATGTAAGATGAAGGTGATATTTCACCTTTCAAATGTCACATGATTTAAAGTGAAGGTGTGATCACGTCAATAAAAACAGACTGAAACGGAAACAAAATCGACTAAATGTAGCACCACAGCACAACAACAGCAAGAGCACTCACCGCTTGTGTCTCTTATTTCATACAGTCTTTATCATTATAAATATTTACATCCACATTTCTATTAACTTCTAACAACCCCCTATCTATATCCAGCATGAGAGCATAATAAAATAATACAAGCTTTAAACAGTTTTTGCCTTAAGGCAGCCAAACAGACACTCTGCATTAGGTTAAGTCAATAAGGGAGGAAGATTACGCTGCCCAGTTGTTCCTCTGCTGGCTGTAAAAATATAAATGACAGTTTAACACCTTTCTCACATCTTACCCAACGTGCTGACCACTATATGTGAGGTGTGAATAATCCTTGTAGATGAATAATCCTTATTCATCTACAAGGATTATTCAGAGGAAATCTGTTTACAGTGAGAAAGAAGAACGAGTAATCTGCCCACCTACTTCGTTCATGTTTGATTCAGTGTTTCTATACAGTGTAATCAGTACCTCCCCTTCTATGTCAGATTATATGTAGTAAATGCTCATATCTTGTGTCTTGGTTTACTTTGTGCTTCTTCTTTGCTGCTGCAACACTTTCCCACTTGGGGATCAATCACGTTTATCAGATCTTGCATACTGTAGGTACCCAAGTCAAGTACAGCTGAAGGGTAAACAGACTTCATATGTGGTCTGATGAGAAGAAACATAGAGACAACTGAAAGCTCCTTGGGTGAAAAATATATTTTTCTGTGCTTCTGACGCACACAAAGCAACAAAAGTGCCATACAGAGCACAAAATGAACATAAGAGAGGGTGTAATAAAATACACGTTATGAGCTCAGCAATCTCCTCAGGCAGCTTATCAGAAGCCTGAATAGATATTTCCCACTCATGTGATACTGCGAATCTTTGCTTTATAACCAAAAGGTAAGAGTGTGTTTAAAAAAAAAAAAAAGAAACTCTCAACAAACAGTGGAGCTCTTTTGAGTCAAACAAACAGGAAAATTCAATTTACTTTGAGTTCTGAGTATATTAATTAAAAAATGGGCTTTAATATTAAAATTCATCACTTTAAAATGTTGATGAACACTCTGGCAAAAACTTTGAGGGAAATATACAGATGAGTATGAGCTTCAGTCTAGCACAAAGTGAATGAAATGTTTTATTTTAAACTGTCTCTGATTATTATAAGAATAAATAATAAAAAATACAACCCAAACATCAGCAAAACAGCCACCAAAACTGATCATTGTTTTAAATCAGAGAAAACAAATCACGAAAAAGCCGTAAGTTGATTTTATGAGCTTAAATATGGAACGTGCTGCTGCCCCAGTTCTGTTCCCTAAATTGTTGAGGGAATTATCCAATCAGAGCAGACGCTTTACAGGCCACCCCTGCCCTTTACCCTAACCCTGATCGGTCTGACGTCAAGAAAATCTGTTCACTGCGATTGGTTGAAGACACCTGACTTGCTGTCGCCATCCTGTCATCCAATTCACCCCGATACACACATATAAAAATAGGAAGTGAAACTCAGTGTTTTTTCCGTCACTTGTGTGGCTGCACAGGCATTTACATGCAAGACCCCCAAAATATTTTGTTTTTAACAGAAAAATGAATGAACTGGTTCGAAGCAGTTAAAGATGTGCATCTCTCGGTGTTAACAAGCGACACTTTCAGGAGCTTGAGCAGTTAGCTCAAGTGAAAACAACTGAGTGTTCAAGACTGAAAAATATCCTGTCGTATCTTTTATCATAATAGCATCTATGACAGCACCATCTGCTGCTCCGGTTTCAGTTTTTCAGAGCCACTGAACTGCTATGGAAACAAAACAAAAAAAAAAAAGAAAAAAAAGGTAAAAATATCACTTGCTGTTGTAAATACCTGTGACTCCTCCAGTCTGCCGTGAACGTCGAGGTGGGCCTTGAGGACCTGGGGGTTCCCGTTCTGGAGGTCCGCTTCCAGAGCCAGGTTCTGGTAAGTCTCCAGCCACTTCAGCTGGCCATTCTTCTGCATGTAGCGGCAGTCCCCAAACCAGCGCACTACCTCCGGTCTGGGCAGTCCAGTAGCTGAGATCAGGTCATCATACTGAGTAGCGCTGGGCCACTGGGTACGGGCGTAGATTTGTTTGAGCATTTCCAGCTGCTCTGCTGTCTTCTTGCCTCGGGTTGCAGTGGGCTTGGGTGAGTGGGATGGTTTGGGTGTCGGGGTGGAGGTTTGGGATGAACTGGAGGTAGAGGATGGGGTGGGACCTCGGGAGGATGCAGGTGTGCTGCTGGTCTGAGCCGGGCTATCCAACCCTTCACCCTCTGCTTTTCCGCTGGCCCCGGTCACCTTCAGCATCTTCAGATTTATTTTGATAGGGTTGACTTTCAGTTCTCCAGAACAGTCGTCTTTATGTCTCTCCTCCCCGTCAACGTCCATCTCGTTGTCCTCCTCTCGCAACGCCCGCTCCGCCTCCTCTTTCTTCTTCTCGGCTGCCACTCTCTTCCTCCTGTCAGCAAACCAGCCATGGATCTCCCTTCTGGTCATCTTAGTCTCAGATCGCAGTCTGTCCACTTCTTCTCCTGATGGGTCAGGGTCCTGGGCAAAACTGGCCTCTAGGGCCTTTAGCTGAACATAATACAGAAATGGACAGGGTAGATCACATGATGTCAACAAGGAATATTAATCAGCAACAATTTAGATTTTTGATTGTTAATTTAAAGACACAAAATGCAGGATTTTCCTTTAAAAAACAAAACAAACACATGCATAGACTAATACAAACTTAATCTCTCTCAATTGTCACTTATGTGCGTGATGAGACCCTGCCCTCTGCCTGTATTTTCTTATTTTGTGTCAACCTTTGACCATAGGATGGGCAGCCTCCAGTCAATAACAGTGTGAGGTACAAACTCTATTGAAAGCAGCGACCGTTTACGTCACTGTCTCCGTCTCTCTCCTCTGCTCGCTATCTGTCATAAATAGCTACAGGTCTGTATGTCAGTTTGGCCGGGGGCAAGGCGTGGCTAGTAACACACACAGACATGCAGGGCAGGGAGGCAAACAGCAGACAGGATGAAGCCTGCACTTCGACCGCTCACAAAATCTGGTGGGTCGTGCGGAAGTGTGGGCGTGTTTATTTTCTTATTCCAACTCAAACATCAACAGCCGTCAGCTGTGTTACACCAGTAGCTGCTAACGTAGCCTCGAGCTACTAGCCTCAACAGTCAGTTTCAGTCCTGGAACTGAGTGATCACACGGAAAATATTTTGTCAACCCAAATAACCTACCCTGCTCATAGCTCATTACACACCAAGTCTCACCTGATGAGGTTCTCTCTCCTTGTAGCGGATAGCCGTGAAATCAGGAGAAGGGGGTCTGGGGAGTCGACGGGAAGGCGTGGTGGGAGAGGTGGGAGTCTGTGATGCAGTTGGGCTCACAGGTGCAGAGCTGTGCTGGGGAGTTTTTGCACCAGAATTGCTGCTCAATTCAGACAAATCAACAGGGTTGGCACTGCCAGCGGCACCGCTCCCTGCTGTACTTGAACTGCTCCCGACTCCTGCTGCAGTGCCAGACTTACTCTGTCCACCTGTGCTGGAGCGCGTACCTTTGAGGTTGCGGAAGTGGTAGCGCCGATCGCTGAACCACTTGCGGACCTCTCGTACTGTGAGCCCAGTCAGGGCAATGAGGCGGTCGACCTCCTCCTGGTCGGGAAACTGGCTGACCTGAAAACTGTCTTTGAGAGCATTGAGCTGTTCTTGTGACTTCTTGCCCTTGTAAAAGCTGGGGTCCAGGAATGCATTAACGGGTGTCCGAGAGCCTGCTGTGCTGCTTAGAGGAGCGGCAGGAGACGAGGAAGAAGACTTTGAGGCAGGGGAAGACGCCTCCTCCATTTTGATGGTTGGAGAGTCACTGGTGGTGGAGTAGACATCATCTGTGCTTGTGCTGGTTGCGTTATTTTTGTTGCTGCTACTGTTGGTATCTTTGCTTTTCTGTCCATCGCTGCCTGTTTTGCTGTTACTGTTAGTGGATTTGCTGTCTGTGGTGTTTTTGCTTTCTGTGTTTACTTTGTTGTCACTCTGCACAATGCTGGTGTTGTTGGCTTTGCTGATATCAGTGTTCTTAGCGTTTACATTGCTGGTGACATTACTATTGCTTTTGTCACTGCAGTCCGCATTAGCACTGCTGTGTTTACCATTGACACTGCTCACCTTAGCATTACTATGATTACTGCTGCCTACACTAAGGTTGATGACACTAGCTTGACTACTAGTAATAATACTGCTAGTGCCCCCACCTCCACTCCGACTACTATTACTGCTAATGATGTTACTCCCAGTACTGCTGCTGCCTACCGTCCCCACCACCATGCTGACACCTTTGTCTGCCACCAGGGCTGCAGCAGGGCGGGCCTGCATCATGGGCCGGGCTGCTGCCTGGGGTTTAGGAGTGACAGCCAGGGCCACAGGAGCACTGCTGACCTGGATACCATTTGCCATTACAGGCTGTGTGACGATTACCCCTCCTTGACTGACAAGAGAGCCCTGCAAGATGTGAGGGATCCCAGTAGCCCCCAGTGAAGCAGGCAGGACAGTGATTGTGTGTTGGGCCGTGCTACGTTGAGTCTGGGTCTGGTTCTGCGAGCTAGTGGGTGCAGTCTGGATGATGGTGTTGAACATCTTCCTCCTGGCCTCCTCGATCTCCTCAGGGGACCAGCTGATGCCTTGTTTAAGTCTCTGGGCCGTGAACCAGATCTTGATCTGCTCCTCAGGGAACTTTGTTACCACTGTCAGGTAGCAAAGCTCAGCCTTTGTGGGGTATGGGAACTTACTGAAGGAAGTCTTCAAAAAGGAAGAGGAGTCCATGGAGGCACTGTAGGTAGGGATGCTGCTCAAAGGAATCATCACCTGGGAGGGAAAATTTGGAAACGAGAGCAGGGGATTATTATGCTATTTGGTATCCAATTAACTCCATAACACTGAGACAAAAAAAATCTAATCAATTACCTTGGGGAGATTTTTGGAGGAAGAAGTCGAAGAAGTGGAGGAAATACTCGAGGAGACTGTAACCGGTGCAGACTGATTAAGGATTCTGTTTTGAACCACTGAGACCACCTATGGACATGCATTTGAAAGAATCTGGATTAACTAATTAAAGTCAAATCAAAACATATGTTTCTGAAACAACCAAATTAAGAGACAGAAAAAAACATCATCATCTACCTGTGTGATGGGAGTCTTCAGCATTGGTAATGCTCCAGAGCCATTGACTATCTGAATTGCTGAGGGCAAAGTGACCTTTGTGGTTCCATTGTGGACAATGGTGGGAACATGCGTGACTGTCACTGCAGCAGTCTCTTTTCTTTCATTCTCTCTGGTGGCAGAAACAGAGAGCGGGTCTGAGGAAGGCTCATCGGAGACTGAGTGAGACACCACTATCCGTTTAGGCTCCGATTTACCCTTTAGCATCCTCATAATTGGGGTTTTGGTGATATAAATCTCGTTCTCCTTCCCTGTCTCGGCCCCAGTCACCAGATTCTGCTCCACCACTATTCTCCTGTCCCTCTTCCTCAGCTGCAGAGTCGTGTTTAATGTGCTGGGGTGAACCCGGGCATTATGCAGGGCCAGGCCCTCAAACTTGGGTGCTGAAATCCCACAGCTCACACAAAAGAAACTGGGGTCCGCACGGAAGTCTGGGTGCCCGGAGTACACATGATCCAAAAACAAATTAAGGTCATGGGTTTCAAAGTTACAAGGCTTACAGGTGTAGGAGCCAGCACCATCTTTGACAGCGTCTCCCGCCTCTGGTTTGGAAGACTCCCCCAGGTTGAGGGGGCTATGTCTGCCCCCTCCAGAAGTCTTTGATTGACGCTGAAGAACAGGACAGTCTTTTTCAACCTCTTCTGCTGGGCGTATGACCTTGCTTGGGATCATACAAGGAGTAGTAGACTTCCTCTTGCTGGCCATGGTGCGACCACAGGATGAGGAGGGTTGGTCAAATGGCTGAGAACGGGGTGTGAGTGAGAATAGGGGTTGTTTTCTGGTTGACTATAGACCAGGGATGGGGGAGGGAAAACAGCGGGACTTGGCCATAGGTCCACTTGTAGTCCTTTCCGCAATTCTGAAGGAAAATGAGAGGAGAACACATTTTAGTTTAAGCCATCGGTCACCGCTCAGTATCGTACACCTGTAATGTGTTAGATAGGTTTGATTTGTGGCTTAAACTGTTAAATTTCAAGTACAAATGAGGGAGGAGATGGAGAGGGAAAACACAATACAAGACGACATGAAATGGGATATCTTACAGTACTCGGTACAAGCCAGTTTCCTCTCAGCTGGACAGGCAATAATGAAGTCTTGTGAAAAGATTCAGCTGAAGCCTTCAAAATCTGGTGTTGCTCATAACTTAATGTAGAAAAAATAAATAAATAAATAAAGTGGTCTCCTCATCTCTCCTGCCCCATGAAACTCAAGGCTGTATCTTTTATGAGGGAATTCAAACAAGCTCAGTCTCCTTCTTCACCAAAGGCTTTTTGGGAGAGCTCCTATCCTACCCCTTTTTCCCCTCCCCCGCAAAACTCAGTCTCACTTCCTCTCGTTAAGACACACCCCCACAGAGAGAGCACAGTCTGTAATTTTTTTTTTTTTAAATCCACAGCTTCTGTAGCTTCACTGAACACCTTTATAATGACTGCAACAGAAATATTGACTTGTGAATGTGTATCTTAAGATATGGGCTACTTGAAAAAATTGTGCAAGTGGGCGGTTAGACAGATGTTCCTCGGAAAAATGACACTCTCAGCCAATAGGAGTACAGAAAGTGCAGACAGAAACACACGGAACTGCATAGGCATGTGAATCTTCATATTTTCACTTCGCCCCTGGATCTCTTCTCTCCATACAAAATGGCGATATTTCCTGTGGAGGAGTTTTCCACTCCCTCCTTCCTCCCTCTGACAGAGAGGTAGTGATGCAGTATTGGAGGACAGCTCTAGGGCAATTACTCTCCAAATCACTCTGCACTGACATGACACCTCACACACAGAGCAGTAAAGGCCCACAAAAGTTTGACGGCTGAAAGAAGTTCAACAGGAAAACCGTAACACCTACCAAATTTCAGGCCCTCCCTATGCAAAGGTACTTCGTGAAGAAACCCAACCCAAAAGCAGCTTCGCTCTGGTAGACAGCCCATATCTAAAATAATCTTGCCCGTCCTATGCACGAACAGAGCAGTCCCATGCAAATGTAAAACCTGTCTGAGACTAGTTGCAGATTAATCATAACCTCTTTGTGCACAGTGCTGCTGCAGCACCACCATCTCTGTCAGGTGAGCAGCTTAATCCAAGCAACAGTCATCATACAACAAACCTGCCCTTCTTCAAAGAAATATCACCTCGTTCAATGGAAAATATGCTTGCTTCTTTCTCTTGTATCAGGGCACACACATAGCCTTGCTTTGCAACAGAAAGGTCATGGTACATTAGCTCAAAACCCAGTTAACCCTCAAAGGACTGGAGTGTGACAGATGCCTTTTCACACACATTATCTGAGCGAAGGTATACAGAGTTCACATGTACGGCATTCAAAAACCCAGAACATCAGTTTCAGTTTGAGTCGACGTAAAACTTAAAGTAACCTAATGTGCAGCTCATCTACAGTCTACATATCTTACCAGCCTTTACGACTTCTTAAAATCAAATAATCAAACAATAATGAAACTCATTATTAGGCCTGTGATGAAAACTTATTGGTGCTGACTGTTTTTCCACCATTGAGAGAAGGCTACCCCTCTCTTTGGATCAGAGACTGAAGGGTTAACAGGCAAATTCAGTTTGCTGCTGTGGAGGGAACGTGATGCCCCTTGTCCCCCCGTGTAACCCCCAGAGAGAGAGTAACTGCCCTTCGCTTGGGCTGTTGTGCACCCCCACCCCCCCTCAACTCCCCTGCCATTCAGTTCTGCATCAGGGGGCACCGTTCTGCCAAGGCAGGCTGGTCACATGACCAACACAAAGGCTTATGGGTGGGCAGCCTCAGCCATCCATCACGTGGTTCTGTTGGGTGTGGGTGGGCAGACGAGAGGAGACGAGAGGATAGGAGAGGAAGAGTGAACGGGAGAGGCTGGTGGGGGATGGGCAGCCGGTTTGGGGTGAGGAGGCAAGGGAAGGAGGGGTGTTAACTGTCGTGGAGGAAGCACTGAGGTGTTTCAGTGAGGAATTTTCCTCCGATACCCCCCTCCAACCAGCGAACACCACTCCACCCTGCTAGCCCCCACTCTTCAACGCCCCCTTCTCACTCCACACTACAATCACACAGTCCTTCCCTCCTCCCTCCCTCCCTCCTTGCTGCACTGCAAAGCCTGGAATGTTCCAACCCGAGCTCTTCAGCCAGTGGACATAACCTGAAGTTCAGCCACCGTGACTGTGTGTGCCAACACATGCATTTCAGTGCCTCGTGCAACACAACTCAACACATAAGGTGTCACAAAGCATAGAATCCCATTTGCGCTCATCGGCAGTTGTTAAGACTGACAGGCAGAGCTAACACAATGCCAACTAAGTTCACATCACACACCCATGGCACATTTAAAAATCAGAAATCACAAATGTGTGAAGACATCTGTAGACAAAAGCTGCACCTCAGCAAGGAGCGCAAGCAGCCGAGACAAACAGGCCTCATACAGGTGTGCACCGAAACAATGCACAATGCAAGCTGAAGTATTATCGGCAAGTCACAATTGGCAGCTCACATCCCGGCAACGCCAGGCTCACATGAGTTCTGTTGACTCACTGTTATGAGCACATCCGCCAGTAACTTTAATTTGGATGTTGCACATACATTGAACGCACATGTGGTGACGGTGGGTTTGTGTCTGTTATATGTGTCAACATTTGCATGTGTGGGTTTAATGTGAGATTGAGAGTGGAGAGAAGGGAGGTGGAGCGGGGTGGGCAGCGGCACATGTGTGCTCGCGTTTATGTGTGTGTGTGTGTGTGGCGTGCGGGGGTGGCTGCCTGCATGCCTGTGTTTGAGGCTTGTTTACTGAGGTAGTGAGGCTGCCATTTTTTTTCTGTGTGTGAGAGTCAGAGATCTCCCAGTGACACACAAAGACAATGTTTTCATCCTCTCGGTTCATAACCTATATTATGTACACCTCTCCAATGGCTAAGCACAGCATGACCTCCTTTCATCCCCTGGCCTGACTCTTGTTTAGACCAGGGATATATCCTTTGAGCACAGGCCAATAATAGCACACGCACACACTAGAAATCCTACAGCTCGGCTGCACGCCGTGGGTGCATGCCAACTACTCCTTCTCCACACTTAGCTGAGAATACAGGTGTGATGTTGATATCTGTACGTGTAGGAAATGCTGGACAGAGGAAAGGTGTACAACACACGCACCAGTTTCCTTGTTTGCTCCATTTCTTGCTTCCTCACTCGTCTTTTTTCCTCCCTCTTCCCCCGTCTCTTCACCCTCACTCCCCCTCCCTCTCCAACCGTCTCTGCACCCTCTGCCTCCCCTCCCTCTGCTCCTTCTTCTCCTCCCTCTCAGAGCAAGTTTGGCCCAGGGAGACAGGTCGGCAGCGCCACTGGTGTGTTACTGTCCCCATGGCAACCACCTCCTACACCCCCTCACCACCACCACCACCACCACCGTTTCTCCCACCAGCTCATTTCTCTAAAGCACATGCGTGTAAACACACAAACACACACACACACACACACACACACACATCTCCTATGCCATCCAGTCGCTGGCTCTAGCAGGCCTTGTTTGTTCCACACACCCCTGTGAGTGGTATTTGGAGAGTCCCTGCCCTGCTCCTATTTCAGTGCCTCGCTCATGCGGTGTTGATGTCTCCCAGCTAGGTGTGGTCGCCATCGCAAAGGCACGCTATTGGCCAGAGCTGATGCCGTCTCTTCCTGTTAACTCACAGCCCTAGTCTCCGTCCAGACATCTGCCTGGGCTATGGCCCTGTCCCTTGCTCTCTGTGGCTCTTGTGTTTGGCCTGCAGTGGCCTGAGGCATGCACAGCTCCTATCTTCACTGTAGGCGATGCAGGCGTGGATACGTAAACAGGACCGAAAATTTGGCAGATGCCGTCTCTTTCACCAGAGAACAGAAGAACCGCTTCTACATCCAGGCATATTCAAACTAATTAAACAAGTCTGCGCCAAAACAGAAACCCTTCACCATCTACAAGGCTCTGTACCAAAACATAAATCCTTCGCCATGTTTTCTTCTCTCCCAAAAACACAAGCGCTTTGCCAGTTAATTTACTCCCACTTCTAACAGACATGGCCCCAACTAACCTCCTCCTGTCAGTCAACTGCAGGGTTTCACTCACTCATACCTATGCTGATAAACAAGGCTCATCAATTTAAACACTTATACGTTTTTTCCACTGCAGTTTCAATCGTTGCACTGGCAACAATGAGAAAACCTCAGTGACAGTGTTCCTACAGTGTCATTCCATCTGCTCCTGAGTCCCATTTGGGCTGCTCTCAGGTCAGGGAGCGGATGGCTGCGTGGGTTGCAAACGGCTGCATTGCTGTGGCCACTGCCAGTGCATGCAATGAAACTGGGTTGCTGAGAGGGGAGGGAGGAAAAAAATGGCGGAGCACCATGCTCTGTGCTGTCCAACCTAAAATGGCTGACATCACAAGCTGTTCACAAGCCAAGCAGAGTAAGAGGCTGCTACTGCTGCTGACCCAAACCTGCTCGCTCTGGACAAGGGAGCGGATCGCGCTGCTCTCCCCCCAAGATTGTGAAAAGGCTCTTGCAATAGCAGCTGACTCTGTTTTTGTGGTCATTCTCGGTGGGAATCTGGAGGTAAATCGTCATTACTGAGGTCAACACAGAGAGGGGAAGAAACTCGCTGGTGAAAAGTCATCACTGAAGAGCTGCTGCACACAAAGTCAACTGGTTATCTTAAAAAGCAAGACAAAAAACGTTCTCAAGATGTGAAATGAACAAAAGCGCAAGCCGCTAATGCGATTTCAATAAGTGTACTGTTTAATCCTTTCATATAAATCAACTCAACCTGTGTCAGCTGGGAAAGAAAGGGAGAAACAGAAAAGGAGGTGGGAGACAGTGATGGGGGGGTGGGTGGGGAGGGGGGGGGGGTGACTTCACTGAGATGTACAGTCATTTAGCTCAAGCCTCAACAAAGCAACTCAAAGATATACAACAAGATGAGAGAGAACAATAATAACAGCGGCAATGACGATTAAAAAAAAGATAAACGTCAGATTTTTAAAAAAAATGTGCAACTGCTCTCCTCACATCCAAGGAAAACACTCATATGGTTAAACTGTGCTGTTTTTATTTGTTTGTTGTTTCACAATCATCAACAGCAGCGTGCAAATGAGCCCACTCTAACAGTAAAAAGTGGACTGTAGGTGATAGCTGGATTAAGCTGCTTGTCTACGTCTGGGACTCACGTGGACATCAGACACAAACTAGCTGTCTGGGAAAGCTTTGCTCTAATCCCTGGAGTCACACACACTCATGACAACACTGACATGATAAAACACCAAGGCAACAGCTTGAAAACTCATAACTGCCTGTGGCAGCGTGGAACAACCTAATGCAAAAACTCTGCTTATAGCTCATGAAAAGTGTGGCAGCCTTAAATTCAACCCAACATCTGTGAACACAAACATTTCATCAGCTGCTGACAAAAAAATAAATAAAAATAAAAAATAGAGGCCTACTAACACCATATACTGGATTAACAAGCGGTGAATTACTTGTGCAATTTTCATGTGTCCTCTCTGACAAACATTATTAGTCATAACCGAGTAAGTCAAAGTGATTTCTAACTTCTTATTTCATACAACAGGCCGGTGAATTAAGGAAATTCTGCCTTTTGTTTACGTCAAAATCTGACCGGTCAGATAATATAAACGGACCACATTTAAATGCTTCTAAGATGGAAATAATGTTTCTCCAAATGTGAGCGAATAGCGGTATTTTGTGAAATAGCACAAACACAAAGTGGCTTTAGCCTGTAACGTTAGTCCCTGAGCGCAGCGGCGTCGAACATTTCCGAAAATGATTTCGTGTTCATCTTCCGCTCAAGTTAGGCGGAGTGAGCCCCAACTTAATGGGCTTGTCTACATTATAGGTTTAAAACACTGTAACCAATTCAGAGCGGAGGAACAGGCAAGCCCCCAGCCCAAAAACTACTCTCTCTCACCCCGTTGGCTGTCGCCATTTTAAGCAGGCGACATGCAGCTGGCCAACACTGCTGAGCCAAAGCGCAGCCCGCAAAGGTAAGGCTTCACAATGGCTCACACAAGTTTGGGAAAGGTGAAACACTTGTATAAATGTTTATCATAAAACCACACTCACCTCGCTTTGTCGGAGCTCAGTGTATGCAGCGCAGGATTTTAAAAGTTTACAATGGTGTGGGTTCAGTGGAGCCAGAAACTGACGGGAGGTTCGGGCTTCACTGATGGCAACTTATAGGTGTAAGCCCCCTCGGTCCATCGGCTGGTGATAAACGTGACACTGGAGCCAGACCGGTACCTACAACTGCCCCCCTTTTTGCGCTTATTTATTTCGAGTGGCTCTCAGTGTTAAAGCAAGCAGTGGAGGGGAGGAAAATACGACGGACGTACCGAGGGAAGAGACGAACACGTGACGCAGACGTCACTGACGGTGGAGTTGGCGTGAGAGCTCGAGCTCCACCGCGCAGAGAGCAGAAGTGAGTCAGACATCCCGTCCTGACTGTGACCCAACATTGTAAGGGGGTCGTTGTCAGGCTGTAGGAAGGGACAATAAGCTTCCGCTGTGTACCGGTGAAATGTGATGTTACTGCAGCTCACACCTGTCCGCCCCCCCCCCACACCTCCCCCTCGTCCTCCCAGGTGACCTCTCTTAAAGTGATAGTAACAAATATGTCAAAAGTTATCCCGCATTCACCCTTCAACCTTACCCAAACAACCACTGTAGCAGCTACACAACAAGAAACCTCATTAAGCTATAATTGTTTACGAAATGATTTAAAACAAACAAACAAACAAAAACAAATGACTGGTCATTCATATGTGCAGTATACAATGAACCTTGCTGTTGTTTCCATGGTCACCTGACAGGCCTACAATGGATGGCGTGGCAGTGGTCAGTACTGGTCACAGGTTTTCTGGGGGTCAGCTTATCTGCGATTACGTGAAACACAACCACAATATACAAAATAATATAACATAAAGACGCTAATATCAGATTTTGATATTTTTCAAAGATGGGGCTGCGAGACCATGCAGCTACCAGTCCACCAGAGAGATAGATAGATAGATAGATAGATAGATACTTTATTGATCCTGAGGGAAATTCAATTACAGATACAGATGATACTGTACTAAAAAAAACAAAAAAACAAAAAACAAAATTGCAAGTAAGCAAACTACCAAAAACCAACCAACCAAGGGCTTTATTGGGGCCCTTTGGGGCTTGGTTGATAATAAAGTCTTGCACTGACACATTTAGAGTTATTTACCATGGCAGTGGAAAATATTTCTTATTGTTGGCACTATGGTGTACGAGTGATGTTGTTTTCTGAAATCTGCTGAAATGAATGTAAAAGAACCAATTGTGATGTTAATATCATAGCTTACATGTTTTGGCAGGGTCACTCTTACTGTAGACTTACTACTGAGCACTGCACACACATGGCATAAGACTATTTTATGACTATTACTCATTTTCCATTAAGATGTGTTTAGTATGCATGCATGCCATTAGCCTCAAATCAAAGATGATGACACATCTCCGGCATCTTACTGAATGAGTCATGTGTATCAGGTCAATTTTAAGATTCAAAAGAGACACTGTAATAAACCTACACTATCTCATATCTGTGGGAACAGACATATATTCATAACCACACTGATTTTAGCATCTTATAATAAAATACAATCAGATGCTGATGGTTGAGAGCTGAGAAATATACTAAAATATCATTAGAATCTAGCCTGAAGTAAGATAACGCATGCATTTTATCCTGTTTGTTTAACAGTGTACACAAGTCTGAGATACATTTAAATAATCTAATCAGAATTAAGTTTAGTTTTACTTTGTACATTTGAGATCAAACTGTGAACCTGCAGTCATGTATGAAAACCAGTTCCATTTCAGTATTTTAAACCTAACACCTCTCATTATATTTTAAAGTCAAACCTTAAATAACATCTGTCCAACTACTTTTAGGACTTGGGCACACAATAACACAATGAAGCATTTTCATCAAATTGCTGGCCAGATAACCCAATTCACACCAGTTAATTAAGTTAATGTAGAAATTCAATTAAGGTCAAGTAATTGAGGATGTCTCAAATCAGAGTGTTGAATCAGGAGAGGATGGAGTGAGTTGAGACTTCCACTAAGTGGGCTCACCAACATGAAGAAAGCCCCCTGCTGGACAGCAGCGAGAACAACAGAAAGACGCCAACAACTTGCCAAAATACTCTAAGGTTGATGTACAGTAGGTGAGCATCTTTTAAAGGTCAGTAATGAAAAATATCCATATTATTTAATGTAATTACTAAATTTTTTTCAACAATATTTTTACAGCTGTATAAATACTGTTTGTGATTTGTGAAGTGTGTGAAGAGATAAAACACATGAAATAAGCAAGGAGAGAGAGAGAAAGGTCAGAAGAAAGTACAGGTCTGTTCGGTTTGATCATATCTAATGAAACGGTTGACCCTTACAAACACTACTGCGATGACATGTAATGTTATACACACATTTATTTAATAACAGGATAAGTACTTTCTGGTTTTGTTTGTCTTCTGTGATTATAAAATAAACATCCAACAACCAAACAACCCAACAAAAAAACCAAGCATTATTTGTATCTGTAATTTAATGTGATTTGTGAAAATGCTGCTGGGTACCTGATGTCATGTAGGCTATGACTGTATCAAAATAATCAGACTGGATTATTTCTTGCCATAACAAGACAATAAATGTTTTTACTTCGTGAGGCTTACAGTAAAAAAATACACCATAATAGTGCATGTTGTTTGTCTTCTTATATTATAAAATGTGTCAAAGTGTTGTTGTTGCTTTTTCTTACACACTGAATTGCTGCACCCATTGTAAACCTCATAAAACCTGCTGTGTCAATACTGTTCTTGATTATAGATCAAATTGTAAGCTATTGCAGATTCTCACCACTGGAGGTCGCTGTCGATTTTAGGCAACTTCTGGCAGTAGCGGCGCAGAAACGTCGCACTCTCTGATTGGCTGTTGGTGGCTGGGGTCAAGCAATATTGCGCACGCTCAGATGGTCTTTTTAGGCTAGCGACTGAAATCTGTCAGATCAGCGGAGTGTGCAGAGCCGTAATACCTTCGAATATTTCACAGTACTTTCTTCCCGTAGCCATTGCTATAAGTTTGAATCCAGCTTCAGCTGTCGTCAGATTTAGATTCTAACTTTTCGACGCGTGTAGGCGAAGAAAACCGCAGAGAATGACGAGCAATACAAAGCGGAAAGAAGAAAGTCATCTGCTGAATGGGGGTGTAAAACAGTCCACATGGAGCAAAGCCTTCAACAGTAATGCTGTTTGGGAAGAGAAGGTCAGTCAGTTGCCCTTTATAAAATTTAGCCCCCCCGTTGTGTTGCTGCAGTCGATATTAGCTGCCCAAAAGTTGTTGGTACACCGAATGAGCTGCCAGGTGTTCATATCGAGAGCTATCTGGAGTTAGCTAACATGCTAAGGATTAATCAGATATGCCTGTGTTAGCTGTCAAATAAAAGGAAATGCACTTTGCTGTTTGGATTTAGTCAGAACAAAACAAGGAAGTGGACGACGTGGAAATGTTTTTTGGGTTTTGAAATGCTAATGTTCTCTCACGTTATTTACCCATCAATCTGCTTCTCGATTAACTGCCATACTGTCTAGTCTGTACAATGTGGAAAATTATGAAGGACCCTCACGTTCAGTTAATTAATAGTCTGTTGTTGTGTTCAAGCCCGTTTTTCCGTCAGTTTGTGTTTCCTCTCACCCTAACATGACCCCAACCTTAATCCAAATCTCGCCAGTCATCTCGGCGACAGCTAACGTTAACTTAAGATAACACAAGTAAGGCCTCCACCTTTACCACAGAGTTCAGGGTCACGGGACGCACTTTCCGAAGAAGGAACATGACATTAAACTGGTTCCTACTGTTTAATCAAAACATTAGATGATGCATTCCCTTGTTGTTTATTTTCTGTGAAAGAAAGGATATGTGGACTGGCCCCGATTGCCTGCGTCAGGGCGCAATGTTGACATGCTTTTACAAATGCTTAAACTGCATTTCCTACATAGAAAGCATCATAAAATGAAAATGTAATTAAGATTATTAGAATGCATTAAACCAGTCTGATGCTTTTGAACATGATAATTCAAGTTGTTTTTTTCTTTTACAGGACGAGTTTTTAGATGTGATTTATTGGCTTCGGCAAATTATTGCAGTAATCCTTGGTGTGATATGGGGTGTTGCACCGTTGAAAGGATTTCTGGGCATAGCCATGTAAGTGTTCTGTACAACCTGTCTCAACTGAGCTTAGACGTGTGTTCAGATCTGATTGTATGCTGGGAGGACGACACAGAATAGTTAACATCTTCATGTCTTTGCCTTTTCAGATTCTGCATCATCAATGCAGGCGTCCTGTACGTATACTTTAGCAGCTTTCAGCAGATTGATGAGGAAGAGTATGGTGGCACGTGGGAACTCACCAAAGAAGGCTTCATGACATCTTTTGCTCTGTTTCTGGTGGGTATGCTAATGGCAGCAGATAGACTTTTTACAATGATGGATTCAGTCTTTACAAGGTAGAGGTTAAAAATCTGGCCCAAAGAAGATCATTCTGTATGGTAAGTTCATTAATGTTGGATGTCAGATTCAGTTGAGCAACCCTGTTTCAGGTAAAGATGAACTTGTGAGATCACTGCTTGGTAGATCATCCTGTCGTGAGTCACTGTGTTATGAAATGACTCGGTCTCCTGTTGGTGAAGCACATCATTTGTGTCTAATAAGTCATGTTTTCTCTTTACCAGGTGGTGTGGATAATCTTTTACACAGCTCTACATTTTGACTGAGAAGAATCCATTGGACCCTAAACGCAAAATATTTCAGTTGAAGTAAATTGTAAAGACAGAGGAACTCTATGGCTTGAGGGGTGTCAACACTCCTGCATACAGTATGACTTTTCAATGTGCAGTGCATCATGGGAATCCAAGTCCGATTGCTGAGATCTTGCAAGACCGCCGTGATGAACATTTTTACATACTGTACATCTCTCTACTTTGGGGTTCCCGTTAAGGCACCCGCCATTAACGTTCCCACATTTCCTTCCTCATTTCATTGTCATCATCTCTGACAAAACACCAACGAGTACAGAGAGCAAATAGTTCAGTTGAGATTGGTTGCAGTTTTGCTTATGATGGAGCGCTACCTTGATGGAAATCAGAATAAGGATTCTTTCATCTTTGTTGCTTTATTGTAGGCCTTTCTTTTGTTTTGGAGAAGTAACATGAAGGCAGCTTGTAGACTGTAAAGAAAACAAACAGTATGTGTATCCATACTCATTGCTCATGGGCTTAAGTCACACTAACTGGGCAATAAAAATTAAGTCACACCATAAAGTCATTAAGGTTCAATCTGTCTATGAGTGTGAAGTGTTAGCTTTAATTTATTGACAAAATGCACCATACTGGGTGGATAAGATGTGGAAATTGTTAATTCTTTGTCTTCACCGTTAAATCACCCATCTGAAACTTCAATTCAAAATGATATGTTTGCCTTTGTAAGAAAGCAGTCTTGGCCTGGCAGAATAATTAGTTAAAGTGTCCTGGCAGTAAAGCACATTATCCGTTACCAGCTACAGTGTGTGTCTGTTGTTTTAATGGTGGAGTCATCTGTTTGTGTGAATTATTGATAGACCCAAAAGTTTTTTTTCTTTTCCCCTCACTGGATATAAACATAGCAGTTTGAATCAAACCTGCCCATTGTTATTTCTTCTGAAGGGTCTGCTGTGCAACAAATGTGAAAAATCATAGCTAACCACAGCTGAAGTCTCACTCGTACATCAGAGCAAATGCTGGTCTTTAAGATGCTCATATGATTTCCAGTCCTGGTGTCAGTGTCTGCCAGTCGTATCAACACACTCTTACTTCAGCCAGGAACTAATGGCAGTCTATGTTATCTGTCCAAATTATTTCCTCAAAGCAAAGAGGGAGGAAACATGCATGCCGTTTTCAGATGCAATTGTCCACAGATTTAAGCTACAAACTGGTCTGTGCACTGACCTGACTTGCTGTTTGTGTATCTGGATGTCATTTATTAATGGCATTAGTTAGGGTGGTAGAAATAATTAATTAATTTTTTTTATTCATCACACGTAGCTTCCAGATCAAAGTCTTACCTGTTGTTTTTGAAATTAATTTGAACTTTTCTGTAAATTCTGTACAATGTCCCATTTGTCAAATCCTCCTTGTATTACACAGATTTGTTTGTAATTATGTTATATCTTGTTTGATGTAACATATTTCTCAGTATTTTATAGTGAAGAACTTTTAAAAACAGTTCTTGCAAAGTTCTTGTAATGATACTGTTATATTAGATACACAGGTGGTGTTTGAAAGGATTGTATTTTCTGATTAAATCTTTTGGGAATCATTAAACATGGGCTTTATTTGGCCTCCATTTTCAAAGAGATGTCGTTTTTTTAATTAAAATGTAGACAAAATATTACTGTGTCAGTTTTTGTAAGATGATTAATTCAGTGAGTATTAAAAGATTAACATGCGCCTTGGAAATTTAATTGTATTGCATTGTCGCCTACTACAATTTATACTGTAGTTTACTGTAGGGTATACTGCTTTTTCCAGCAAAAAAACAGGACAAAATGAAGGATGTGACAAAACACTAAAGTAAGTCAAAATTACATTAAAGTCATGATATCTTTTACTTGAGTGAAAGCACCAAACAATCCAATCTATTACAGGTTAAAAGTGCTGCTTTTGTAACTTTATTCATGCACAAAGTACCGGTGAGTTGGCCACAAAGTGTATTTGAGGTATCAAAAGTAGAAGCACTTATCGGATGGTAGCATGAGTTCTGTTTATGGATAATTAATGCTGATGAATTGCTGTGTAAGCAGAATGAGGCAGCCCACAAACTTATGCTTAAGTACAGTACTTGAGTACTGGTAATGTAATGTCTTGATTCAGGATCTTAAAATATTTGCTTTCCCAACTCTTTATCCTGGTGGAAATACTATCATTTTTTATTTTTTTGTGCAGAGGTGTATTTCACACACTCGACTCAGTCCAGTGCTCCGTGTAATGTTACTTATGTGTAAAAACAGTGAAGTTCATTCAACACGAACTAGGGGCGGCAGCTGTTTTCAAAAACATTGACATCATTCACAAAATCTCTGAAGAGCCCAGATCATGACGTCATCTACAAAAGGTAAAAAAAAAAAAAAAAAGTTGTGACGTAGTGGCTAAGATGGCGGCTCCCCTCTCCACGATGAAATTTTGGAAGCCGGGTAAGTACGCACAAAACGTATTAATGGGAGATTTGATGTAATTTTTTTCAAGTTTATGTTTGTTAACGTACAGCTGCCGATATGACGTTAGTTTAGCCAGTCTCGGTTTGACTGCCGCTGCGTTCACGGCGGCTGCGTGATTTCTGCAGCCAGTTCACTTCAGCTCGGGTAACGCTAGCTCTGCGGAGTTATAAAGTATAGCCAAAATAAAACACACGAGCCACGGGGCTGGAAGTACGACAACTGCATGAATACACGCTATCAAATATGGCTCTAGTTTGCCTTTGCGCCCATAGGTTCCTTCATTTCATGCTTGGGCATTGCGCTAAATCCTGGCTGTCATCCTCTTAAATCCTTAGTCTGCTTGCATTTAAATAAAACATCTCGCCTTCAACATCACCATCTGTTCTGCTCCAGGGTCTGAGGCACCGGGGGTCTCAGAGGAGCGGGAGCTCAACACAGAAACCACCGGATCCCCCATCATCTTCAACCCGCACACCGCCCTCTCTATAGAGAAACAACGACAGAAACTCCCCGTTTTTAAGGTTTCACCTCTAAACACGCATGAATTTAACAATAGAGTGGGGAGTGGTGTGGTCTCCTGTGTCTGTCAGTGGTGTTTAATTGTTACTTATGAGCTTGTCGCTAATTGTTTCCTATTCAGCACAGAAACAACATCTTATACCTGGTGGAGAGCTACCAGACCGTCATCATAGTTGGTGAGACGGGATGTGGGAAGACAACACAGATACCTCAGGTTAATACAACACAATCCTTTCAACATTTTGTTACTGCTTAAAAAACTGTTTAAAACGAGTGAGAACTGCTGTGCTGTTATCTGCCGTTGGTTGTTTTCCTTCTCTGCAGAAGGAAAAATACCCTCAAAGTCACACGTGCACCGAGTCTCGCTCCTAAAGGCTCAGTGTTGCTGCAGTGGACTGATGTCCCTCATGTGACTCAGCTCCCACAGTGGTTTTTCTGTGACCTTGTCTTGATGCTTAGTGCCTTTTCTCTTTAGCAGGGTTTGGACCACATCAGCTAAGGTTTCATTTATGCAGTGTCTGCTGTTTCTCCAACATCAGTGCTTGTACTCTCTCTTTCTGATCTACCTTCTGACTCCTTTCAGTACCTGCTGGAGGCCGGCTGGGCGGCGGATGGGAAGGTGATTGGAGTGACGCAGCCTCGGCGTGTGGCTGCTACCTCTGTAAGTCACTGTTTGCTGATGTCATTTCACAGTGAAGGACGCACGCCTGCTTTAGACTCTATACTTACTCCCCTCTTTCCTGCTCATAGGTAGCTAACCGCGTAGCGGAGGAGCGGGGGGCCCTCCTGGGACACGAAGTGGGTTACACAATCCGATTCGATGACTGCTCTGATCCCCACGCCACAAGGATCAAGGTATTCCCACACCAGCTGTGTGAAATCTTCTTCGCAAGCTGTGCCATGTTTTGTTCCTCTCAGGACTTAATTATGCCCGTGTGCTTCAGTTCCTCACAGATGGAATGCTGGTGCGGGAGATGATGGCTGATCCTCTATTGAAAAAATATAGGTATGCGATTGCAATCAAGGCATTTTATGGGTCGTTTTGACAGGCCGTCGTCCCAGGAAGCCACAGCAGTGTGACGGCGAGCCAGTGTGAACAAACTGAATGAAGCAGCTAAATGGTTTTGCTTTTCCTGCTGTGATAAAATGTCTTCTATGAACAAAGATAGACTGTTATTAGACATGAACATTGGTATTAAGACTGGGTTGGATTGTTTTTATTGTGTTGTTCTCCTCAGCGTGTTGATGCTTGATGAAGCACATGAGAGAACCCTGTATACAGACATAGCCATTGGTCTACTAAAGAAGGTAATTCCAGATGTTTCTGTCGGTAAGACAAATTATTTTAACAACAATAAACAAATAGAAGTTAAGTAAAACAAATATCTGAATTTATTTTATACTAGCGATGAAAATAATCCTAGAAACCCTGTCGACCACTGTTTTGTTTCCTCTGATTCTTCTCTAGATTCAGAAAAAGCGGCGAGACCTGCGGCTGATTGTGGCCTCTGCTACTCTTGATGCCAAGGTGACCGCATCATTAAGATGAAAAGATAAGCTCGATTAGTGAGAGGAGAGGAAACAAAGACAGACAGAGGGAAAAGTTGATGTCAGGTCAGATCCTGTTGTACTGACGTCTGCGATACACTGATGAAAGAAAGACACAATCAGGCCACGACTGTGCTCAGCATTAAATGAGTCAGCTGAAATGCCATATCACACATCTACTGTACTTTCTGTTTAAAGTGTCATCTCGAAGGCGGCAAGAGTATTTCTTTGCTTTGTTGTTGGAAAACATAACCAGAATGCTAGTTGATTAAAAATAATATGAAATTCTTTCAATATAACCATGTTTACTGTACTGCTTTATGCTAAAAACGCTTCGTGAAACGTTTTCAAACTGTAATATTACTTTCATCTGAAGAAATTCCATGACTTCTTCAACCTGAACGAGTCTGGGGATCCCAACAAGGACACGTGTGGAATTCTGACAGTGGAGGGACGGACCTATCCGGTGGACGTCTTCTACACTGTCAGGTGGTCAACGCACATAATCCAGTCTGAGAAATGGTGTACGATTTTCATATTTGCTTTTAACTCTGGAGTTTCTCGTTCTTTGTTCTCAGTCCTGTCCCAGACTATGTGAAGGCCACAGTGGAGACAGTGCTAAAGATCCATGAGACGGAGGATGATGGAGATGTCCTGGCTTTTCTTACTGGGCAGGTCAATGGCCATATCTTTAATACTACTTAACCTTAAGGGCGTAGATTGTATATAATTACACCAACATCCCTGTTATTTGTTTTTTTCTCTCTTATCTTGGTCACCTTATTGTCAGTGTTGTTTGTATTTGTCATTGTAGGAAGAGGTGGAGAAAGTGGTGTCCCTTCTGCAGGACCAGGCCAGGACTCTGTCACGCTATGGCATGAAGAAACACCTGAGAATTTTGCCCATGTACTCTGGTCTACCTTACGCTGAGCAGCTGAAGGTCTTTGAGAGGACGCCCTCTTCTGTACGAAAGGTAAATGTGCTGCCTTTGTTTTTGTGCATTTGCGGATAGAAAAGATCAGATAATCTTACAGTCAGTTAAGTTTTCCTATATTCCAAAATCCAGGCGCTTACAACAAGGAGGCCGATAATCAGACTGAATTGACTTTTTATTTCACTTCTTTTTATCCCGCTTGGATTGCTGACCAAATCGAAGATGTGGGCAACAATCCAAAGGTCTGAAACTAGCCAACCAAAAAGTACAAAAAGATCTAGGCTCACTAATATTGATATTAACTTATCACGGTCCAAATTTTTTGTATGTAATATTTTACTTTGGTACTTCTACTCTTATATAAAAGGGCAGAGATGCAAAATAGCAGAGCCTCTCTGCAAGTAAATAATGTGTTATAACATTGCAGGTGTCGACATAAGAGACAAACAGATGAATGAATGAATGTAATTTACACAAGTTCTTCCTGTCTTATGATTCTTCCAGATTGTGGTGGCCACTAACATAGCCGAGACTTCCATCACCATAAATGGAATTGTGTTTGTCATCGACTGTGCATTTGTGAAGCTGCGGGCCTATAATCCTCGCACTGCCATTGAATCACTGGTGGTTACTCCCATCTCCAAGGCTGCAGCCAGCCAGAGGGCTGGGAGAGCCGGACGAAACCGACCTGGGAAATGCTTTAGGCTATACACAGGTATGTGAGAGTTTGCAGGATTGGAATAGACATGAAAAGTGTTTGGGAGTATTCGAGGAAATGTGCGTTGTTAATATTTGTGACAAAGTGTTGCAGTCTTGTCCTCCTCCCTTGAAACACCTCTGCCTGTTTTTGTGTTGCTTTGTTATTCCTTTCCTGTGTTTCTTATTGCCTCTGTTCCTTTCATCAGAGGAGGACTTTGAGAAACTGCCTGCCTCCACTGTGCCAGAGATGCAGCGCACCAATTTGGCCCCCGTCATCCTGCAGCTCAAAGCATTAGGCATTGACAATGTGCTGCGGTTCAGCTTCCTTTCTGTGAGTAGCTCGACTTTGCATCCACAGGGCGGCTGTGATGTGTTCACCCACTGTGAAAGGAATTGTACTCTGCATTTTAATTAGCAAGAATGGCCCTTAGCCTCTGGGGGGAAAATGAAGAGAAACCATAAAATTAACGCAGTCACTGTGTATCTGTGCTTTTGAAGACGTAATGACAAGACTTGCTAAGTATATCCCATTTAATTCTGTCGCTCAGTGTAAATATTGTAATTGCTGGACTTTTTGTGATTTTGCAGCCTCCTCCAGCTCAGACCATGGTTCAGGCTCTCGAGCTGCTCTACGCTTTGGGAGGTAAGAAACAAGGCTGTCAGCAGGATGGAAAAGTAAAAAGGGAAACTGTCCTTCAACTGCCAGACTAGTGTTCAAAATTCTGTGTCTGCCAGCATCTGCAAGCTAAGGTGTCCTTGCAGCATGATATAGAATCTCAACCAGTTGTGTGTCTGTTGGCAGGTCTGGACCATTACGGCCGTTTGACTGATCCCATGGGAGTGCGGATGGCAGAGTTTCCTCTCAGCCCCATGTTTGCCAAGATGCTCCTAGAGTCAGGAAACTTTGGCTGCTCCAAAGAGATTGTCACCATTGCAGCAATGATGCAGATTCAGAATATATTTGTCATGCCAACCAATCAGAAGAAAGCTGCTGTGAGTGAAAGCAGACTTTCAAAAGAAGCATGTTGTGCATCTGGCAGAAAAGTTTTGTCAGCATGACAACTGACTCCTTTTTGCTGTTTCATTCTACAGGCCAGAGAGCATAGGAAATTTGCAGTGGCTGAGGGAGACCACCTCACCATGCTTAACGTATATGAAGCGTTCATTAAGGTACAGTGTGTATGTATGACTATATGTGCAGTATGTAGCTCGGCCGGTGGACACAGCATGTATGGCTTGTGAGGGACATAGTTGACTATAAAACCTTTTCCTCTCACCTGCAGCACCAGAAGAGCTCCCAGTGGTGTCAGGAACACTTCCTCAATTATAAAGGTCTGCTGCGGGCTGTGACTGTACGCGAGCAGCTCCGGCGTCTCATGAACAAGTTCAAGGTGCCACGGACTTCCAGCGAAGGTATTTCATGCATCTTGTTTGCATTATGTGGGTTCGTATGGGCTGAGGCAGGGTGACATGTTCAGGCGAGGCATCTGGAGACGTCTTTTGTTGTTTAATCTTATAAATGGATGCTACTTTGATGCAGCTTGTATGAAAACATGGGAATGGACATGTGTTGTGAAAAGGGGTTCATTTCTTCCATCAGCAACCTGTGCATCACTGTTTTATACACAGATTAAGTCTAAAATAAAGTAACATACTGCTGCTTTCTTTTGCACAGGTGACCCTGATGTGATCTTGAAGTGTATAGTAGCAGGGTTTTTTGCCAATGCAGCCCGCATTCACCATTCTGGCTCCTACAGGTGAGAATTAGATGTCAGACTATTGCCAGAAAATGAATTTCAGTTTTTGAACACTTTCAAATGTACATGACACACACTTGTATTCATTTGCCCCACCAGGACTTTACGAGACGATCGTGAGCTTCACATCCATCCCAACTCGGTGCTTTTTGGAGAGAAACCTCCAAAATGGTCAGTACATTTTCTTAAAACTGTGGCTTTGAACAGTAAACATGGTTTTCCTTTGCTCCCGTATTCTCGTGCATTTACAGTATGCATAGAACTGATATGCATTTATGCATTTAAGTTTTCCCTTGTCATGTGTCCAGGGTTGTTTTCAATGAAGTGGTGCAGACGTCAAAATACTACATGCGTGATGTGACTGCTGTCGAGTCATCCTGGTTGGTTGAGTTGGCCCCTCACTTTTACAAGCAGGCCAAGGTAGGATAAAGAAAGAAACCAAATTCTCCAGCTTGTCATTGCATGGCTGTAACTGTTGTGAATGTTCAGGAAAACAAAACATCATTTCTCTGTGTCCGGAGTCTCAGTTGTATTGTTAGGTTAAACTTGTTTCTGAGTTCGTAATCTTTCAGCTACCACTTAGTGACTTTTATAGTGTTATTATTTTGATTTAACATTAACTGTGTCCTGTCCCTTTTCTCTTTCAGCATGGCTCACTGGCCAGCAAGAGGTCCAGGGTCCTCTAAATCTTGCCACCATTTCACCACTTACAGTCAGGAAGACTAGTTGAACAAAAAGGAGAAAACCCATCTCAAATTGCCACTGTGCCCCTCTCCATTCTGTTGTATATAAAGATGTAATATATTTATTGTCCATGTCCACATGCACAAGCCCTTCACACTATGTGGCTATGCTAGAATGGGACTGAGTGGATCCATTTTTAGTGTTGATGTTGTGTTTTGGCAGGGATGTAGTTTATATTTGATCTGTGTGAGTAAATGATGATGAATGTAAGATGAGATCAGGCTGTGCCTGACTAGTGTCCATTCAAGTGCAGTCACGTAGTTCCTTTCATTCATACTTGTACATAGGTAGAGCAGGCTCAGGTCCAGGGGACGTCTTCTGTACCACAGGCCCGTCCACTCCTGGTTCTCCGCTTTGTTATTTTTTTAATTGCTGTACTTTCCTGTTGCATGATAAATAACGGAAGACAATGGAATGTGAGGAGAGATTTATGGGTTCATTTTTTTTCTTCTGATTGATTTTTTTTCCCCCTCAACACGGGTGCCTTTTTTGTTTCGAATTGATTCACTTTATCTCCAGTTTATTTTTGATTTCTTAAACCTTCTGTACCTTCATACAGAATATAGAGGTTTATGTATTTTCAGGAATTTTACTGCAGGTGGGAATACATTTCTTTCTCTTTCTCAACCAGCCTCAGATCCTACATCCTGTAATGATACTGTGAAAAGACTGCTTTACTTTTTGCTCCTTGTTTTCCACCCTGTATTGCCACTTAACTACAGTCTCGCTCAGACATAGTGGCCTTGTTACCACTCTGTGCCGGTTTTCTTTATCGAGCCTATTTCACATTTCACTTTCAGATGGAATGTGTAAATGCACCCAAGCATTGTAAAAGCTGTGAAATCAAAACTAAAAAGTGCCATTGGTTCCTGTGATGATACAGTGCATTCAGAGCCTCAAAGAAACAGTAGCATTTATCCGATTTCAGCCATCTCTTTGGCCATCGTAGTTGCCTTTCCTCTTACGGTTTCTCTCCGTTTTGAGCATCGTCGACCAGGTGTTCGGTAAAATGGCCAGTTATTTGTGATTTCTACGATCCATTCCTTCTTCTCTACACATGTCCTACATTTCTGCTTTTGTTTTTTCTGGGACTTTGTGGTTTAGTTTTTCTTCAGAGGTCTATGGCTCTGATAGCGTCAGTGAGCAGTATATTAAAGATCTATCATTTCACTAGTAAGGTCACTGTAACTACATTTTACTTCTTCCTGCATGGTTTTCCCTAGATCTTGTTCCTGAGGTTATTACTGTAGATTCTGTGAAGCTATAATCAAACCACAGAACAACACACCATGCCGTAGTTATGTAAACCAACTTGAATTAGATGGTTATACAAATGAGACACCTTTGCATGTTAAATGGTACTCTGATGTAGACCTATACGTAAGTACACTCAAGATCATCTCGTAGACTTAATGCCAGTGAAAACATTTGTGAGATGACATGTTTATCCTCATTTGTGCTGACACTTTGAGTATGTATGACCACCTGTGTAATTGCTCACCTCAGATAAAAACTGTCACCTGTCATTACTTCCTCACAACCTCAAATAAAGCCTTATTGTCATGCACCAAGTTACCTTTCATTTTTTCACTTAACGTTACCGTGTTTTTCCTGCAGTGTACAACTTTGCCAGGAGGTGTCACTGTTGTACCACAAACAGTACCTACCAGTCACGATTTAGAAGTAAGCATGATGGCATTACTGAGTGCCTGCATATATTACTTCCCCTTCCGATGTAGTTTGTTGCTTTACATATGAGCTCAGCTGCTGTGACTTTTCTTATAAATTCACGTAGGCCCCTGTGCATTGCTAAGGCACTAAATACTAAAAAGTTTGAGGTGGCCCCTTGTATTTTTATCCTATCTTGAAGAGGGGCCCTGGGATATGCAGTAGAAATCTGGTTGGTTTGCATCTGGGCAAAGTGAGCTGTGGAAATGGGGTGTGGGGGATCTCGTTATGGACCCCAGGGGGGTCATTTCCCACTGGAGGGCAAGTGAAGTTCAAAATGGCTGTTTTGCTCCTGAACTCGGCAACACCTGTCAGGTAGCCTTCTGCGGCTCCAGGAGTATAGACTGCTGTAATACCGCTTTCGGCCACCAGTGGAAACACTGAGCACTTCGTTTCTAAGGCGCCAACGTGAGTGGCACCAGAGTTTGTCTCCAAAGTTCACCATGTTCATGTTCGGCAGCCAACGCCAGAAGTGTGTGTTTTTCCAAGGTTAGTCCTAATGCAGATGTCCTACGGGACGTCTTCTCGGTGTGTGTGCATCTGACAATTTATTTAAGTGACAGGTTTTGTCTTGAAGTGCACATTAGCTAGCTAGCTCGCTCATAAGTTAGGCTTGTTGGGAGATTGTTTGTGTCGCGCTGCTAACATCACAGTGCTAATGTGTTATGTAGCTATAATTTTATGGTAAGCTAAGCTAATGGGTAATTTCTAACTAGCTAATGTTAAATTTGACGAAACTCTTGCTGTTGTATGTAATATCGTTAATGTTACTGACCAGTTTTAATAAACACTTGCCTATGCATATATGCCTTAAATAAGAAATTAGAGCTAACCATTACTCTCTTGAACAAACTGAAATATGAGGAAATCTTTACTGTTGGCAGCTAGTACTAAGCTAACTTCAACATATGACTGACAGGATCATATTTTATGGAAAATAAAACTATGCTTATTTTGCTTTGTGATAAGGAAGAAGGCAAATGTTCTTAAGGCAAATCAAAACTTTTTTGGGGTAGCTGCTTTCAGACTAAGTGTGTTCTAATAACCAGAGGATTGAAAAACTGAATTTCTTCACTCCAACAAGCTTTAGATAAAGAGTTGTCAATCTGTAAGCCAGAATTGAGTGGGCATCTCAGTATCTGTCAATTCCTCTTTGTCAGCCAAATTTGTCTTGGTCTGTTTGAATATAATTATATTTTTAATAGGCAGTTGTGGTCTTGCCATCCGCTACAGCAAAAAAGTTTGTATACCCAGTTGTTTTACCTGATTGCACTTAGGTCTGTGCCAACTTACATTTAATTGTTCTGCAGTCGTGACACTTGCGGTGCATAGTTCTACTGTGTTTTGAAATGGCCTTTTTTGGGTCAGTGCAGCTGGTTATTGTTAGATACCAAAAGGGACAATTAAGCTTGCTGAAAAGAGAGTTTGAGTGCACACAGTAGAACTAGTGAAATAAAGGCACGGGTAAATGCATGGACGCCACCCCCTCATAATGAAACAATAAAGCAAAAAATCTTCACTGTTGCCAGTTTAAGAGATTATTCAGGAACATCCCATCACCTGTAATTAACATAGTTATCTCACTGTAAAGTACACATAGAGTATGGGCTGATTCAGTAATTATTACTGAAGAAAGTACAGGTTGAACTTGTTCTCTGACCAACCAGTGGAGGGCAGTAAAGGGAGTAACTTGCCCTGAATTTAAGCCAGTGGCTTGAGGTGAGCCCTCAAATAAATACATGTTCATATAAATAGACTTTTCAGGAGATGTGTATCCCTGCTCCCACAGTGTACAGGTACTCATGTCAAGGCAAATTCTGCACAATTTCTTTTGTTTCACCCCCCTCCCAAGTTGCTAAGACACACATTGAACATTAATCTTTAAAATAAAGTTCTGTTAACTGCTCCCACAGAGATGACAAGGAGCATTCAGGAAGGTAGATGCACTGTGCTTTAGAGAAAGAGGAGATGGGCAGTATAGGATGAGAAAAGCAGTGCTTATCATCACAGTGCAGTGCATGTTGGTGTCCTCTTTAGGCGATGAGGGGTGAGTGTAGACTTATGTTATAGTCTTTAGGCCAGGTATCACAATTCTTGTTGATGAAGTTGGCTTCTCACAAGCACTGGTTTCCAGTATGCAGTGTGATGTGTGTCAGGTGTGTCTCATGACTTGGGTCATCTGCAGTGCAGAGCATATTCCTCAACAAATCTGTCACTGTTTCAGTTGAAATTTGCAGAAATTTCAGGATGAGTACACCACAGCATCTCTTAGTTTCCACTATCAACAGAGTAGGCAGTCTGTAGTGATCTAATTGGAAATAATATTTTTTCTTCTATTGTGAATTAATCAGTAATTATTATTAGTAAACATCCAATTAAATGCAATAATTAGCTGTTAACTGTATCACTTAAGAAGCAATGCAATGTGTTGTCAGTTATGACTGAATTTACCACTTAATTAATTAATTATGATATCCAAATATGGGCCTCCTTTAAATTCTTACCTTGTCTCCTGCAGTTGTCTGGCGATCTCAGGTAACCTCTGTTGAGCTGCTGTCAAAAATTTTATGTGACCAGGTTGTCCTTGTTTTCAGACACCCGTCCTGTGGTTAAAAAGAAAATCTGTCTGAAGCAGTTGAACTCTGACAGAGGAGAAATAGAAACTTAAGAAAAACACGAACAGATGGAAATGTTTACTGCAAAGCCTGTGTAAAGCACACCTTCATCAGTGAGATAACAAGTTTTCCGCTTCAGATAAGCACATTATGGAGTGCCATGGACCTGCATAAACAGAAGTTGAAAAAATCTAATGTTGCTTAAATTACTTAAAGACAAACACCTTACTGTCAGGAACTTGAAGCTTCTACACCGAGTCTATCCAGTCTGAGTTACAGGAATTGAAGAATCTTCTAATAAAATTGATTCACTTATTGGCAAAATTTTTGACATATATATTTTTAAATAGGTAATATGTGCACAGCCCCATCTTTGGACAATATTTGTCAAAAGATTAAAGTACAATTAATCCAAAGAGCTTATCTCTGTTGTGATCCTTTTGTTGTAGGTGTATTTTTAACCAGCATTTTATTAAACATAACATGGACTCTGTTATAGGGCTATAAGATTTGCTTATGCGCAGTGTCTCAGTATTGACTTATGTCCAATTTTTTGGATATCCTGTATCTTAGCGATCCTCGGAAGTACTATGAAAAATGTGCTGCATCTGTCTTTGAGTCACCTGACGGGAAGGAGGCTTTTCCTTTCCAGATGTCTTTTAAAGAGGACAAAAACAAGTAAAGAGCAGGGTAAATTTCTACATGTGTTTTTTAGTTCCACTCAATTGCCCATTAGTGTTGTGTAACCACATACATGCAACGTGACAGCCGGAGGTATCATTGATTAATCGCGTGCATGTGACTCGGACGAGGCAGCAGTTTGAGCAGGTTGCGTGTATGTGGATGAGTGTTCCTCACCATATTTCAGTGCTGTCAAAAAATCATTGACATGTTGCATCCAATTCAAAGAATATGTAACTGTTTTAAAGGGGTTGATGGGGAAGGAAGTCATGTGTGAATTGTAATTACCCCCTGTTCAAAGTTTATACTTGTTTTGAAAGAAAACAGTGTGGTTAATATTTCTCCATTCAATGAACAACCAGTAATAAGTGCTTTTAAAATGATCTTGTTTGGTGAGTGTTCACAGTGTACCTTAGGTTTGTATTTCTTTCACCACTGAGTAGCACTGCTTTGTGGCATTGTACGATTTTTACATATTGCATCAGTGCGATAAAGTATATTGTCTTTTTAGGTATTTAATTTCTTTCCAGTTTCCCATTTAAAATTCCAGAAAACTGACCATATTACAATACACATGTTGTCCATATCTATTAGCGTAATCACAATATTACTATTTGTGTGTGAGATTTGAGTTTAATGCTCGGTACTATAATTGACATTTCATGAGGTGTCACTGGTTGGAGTTGATGACACTTAAGCAAGTCTTTCTTGGCTTATTAAAAGACATAATGACTTTTTTTACTCTAAAATGATTGCATTTGTTTAGCTGGTGAGAGAGAGAGACGGAGAGAAAATTATTTTTGCATTCAACTTTTCATAAACACAAAATAACATCATATTCTGTACATAGTGTGTGGATGCCAATATGTCTCAGAACATTTTTTATAGCACAAATGAGAGCCTCTCTCCAAATAACTGTATATATGGAAAAAAAACCAATCTGTTAGATGCACGAAACCTTAGCCTGAAATCTTAGATTTCCAGCATGGGAGGAATTTTTACATTTGGAAGGGAGGATGCAATCAGTAGCCTGGGACTCGCAGAGGCCTCCTCGGGTGACAAATTGAAAGTGTCTCGGTCTAGTTTATAGCCCTGATCAGGTCAAACGAAAAATATTGGAGGTCTGGGTGAGGAGACAGGCCCGCCTGGTGCAGATAAATGGACTGATCATTTCTTATTGAGAAACAATTCCTAAAAGGTAGTTTACTGTGTGACTGGGGAAGCGGCGAGCGGAGAGCAGAACACGCACCCACTGCTCCCTCCCTGACCCTTCCTCCGCTGCCGGAATTAAATGGATAGAGAGAACGCGTGTTTCTGATGGCACTCCTCCGCCAGAGAGACACTCCATTTGTTATGAAGTAGGGGTTCTGATGAAGTGTAGGGAGCTCCTTTTTCTTTTTTCCTCTCTTTTTTCATCCTTCCTTTCTCAGGCACTACAAGGCCGGCCTTCAGTCTGCTTCACATGAAATGGATGGAAGGAGCCGATTGAATTTTACACTCCCCTGGTCATGATTAATGTGTTTGGTGTGGGGAGTCTTGGTAGTGAAAGTCGACTACCACTAGCTGGTGCTCAAGCTCTCCCATGGCTGTAGCCTGATAACTTTGCGGAGGGGTAAGGGGCTGGCTGTTAAGCGTGGCAGTTTTGTGCAAGAATCTGGTCCTTTCATAGCTCACATCCCCTTCAACTCCTCTCCCCTTGTGCTAATAGAACATGCGCTCGCCCACTTGCTTGTTACTACTTCACGGTCAGTTTCTCAGTGTGCTCTGTACCCTTTGTTACTTGGCAGGCCATGTTGTAAATGTCAGCTTATCACTTAACCCACTGTTAAAGTTTGAGAGGCCTAATGAAAGATGCCAGGTCATGTTATTGGATTCCTTAACAGATGCTTATGGTGTCGGTTTACGTATTCAGACTTCATGTGTGGATCTGAAATTTCAACAGATTTCCAAGATTGGATGATTTGTCTTTGAAAATAGTTTTTTTTATTTATCTCTCATAGGGATTTAAAAGTGTTAACAGTGAAGTTGTAAGGAGCATAATCTAAAGTTCAACCACTAAACACAAAGAATTACAATAACTTATGTTTCTATCTTACGATATAGCAAATTAAGTCACAATCCTGACCCAGACATTCTCAGAATATCTGATGATAAGGGACCCATATCTAATGCCATTAATGGCAGTAAGACTGGAAGGAACAGACTGGATTTACAGAAGTTCCCTAGATGAGAGATCAATAAAGAGGTAACTGAGTGGATGAGCCAGACTAAGCAGGAATAGGAGCAGGTTTAATTTTGCATAAATAATGTACGGTCTGAGAAGAGAAAGGCAGATAGAGGTAGTGTAGCCAGCTACCAGTTCGGTCCCTTTTTTTTGTCTCAAATGCCCACTACATATCGGCCCACCCATTTTGTTTCAGTCATAATCTTGTTTCTTCATCACAGCTGATCATCTATTTTCACATTAATTTTGCCATCTACTATACACATATTAAATGTGTTTATGCTGTTATAGCCCAATAGAATCCCTTTAAGTGGATTGCATGTTGCCCTGCAGGAATTCCCAGTGCTTCTTGCTCCGCAGTCCAAACCCTGCTTTGATCATCTGGACTTCAGTGTGTGATGGATGGAGCTGTCTCTCCCCAGGTTGTCATAGCATCTGTTGCATGGTGCTCACTGTACCCTCCTCTGTCGATGCTTGCATGCACACAGATAGGTCTCCACCACTGTGTGCGGACCGTTTGGTGGTTAATGATGGAAAATGAGAAACCCAGACCTACCTTTCAGCAAAAACCTCCCATGATTTGTGTAAATTATGTCTGTCTACATACTGCAGGTAACAAGGTGAGGGAGGAACAAAAGAGGTGATCAGCCTCCCTTTCTTCTGACCTGAGGTGTCCCTTTAACAGAATGGGTGTCTGTGGTCGAAGTGGTTTAAAGGTGGCTGGCAGGTCCATCCTCTACTTAAGTTGGCGGTGATTGTATAGAAGGAGGAGAGAGGAGATAACTGGAGATAAAAACAATGGGAGAGTGACGAAGAGAGGGATGCCTGAATGAGGGAGAAATCAATAGGAAATCAGTGTTTGGGGAGGGCCTGTCGTTTATCAGGTGACACGGTTAAACAGCGTTAAGGCACTAAAAGTGAGAAAAATATGGGCCCTCCCCATGCTGGTATTGATCACGTTGGAATGGGGCGGCAGAAGGCCGAAGCCACTAATAAAATAAGACGTATCTGAGTGGGAATCAGCCAGGGATCGATGGGCACGGTGATCAAGGCCAAAAACATCTTCACTGGGATTTAAGCTTGTTCTGCCGTCCTGGGCTACCCTTACACACCTCAGCATGGGCAAGGGTTGGTGTTGGTGGAGTCACTTAGAAGTCCGTTGGGCTGGTTTTACCTGTGTGATAATATGTCTATGTCATATGTCTTTTACTTTGCATAATGGGATATTGTGTTAATAGCAGAATAGTTTGAATTAAATATGAAATAACAAAATTGATGGAAGTGAAAGGGTCTAAAATTTTGGAGGTTTTTAGGTGTGCCTTGTCAACTGTCACTGGTGCTTTGCTGTTAATTACAATGACAATCCAGCAACATCTCGCACTTTCTCTCTCTCTTTATCTTTATTCACCCTCAATAAAAGATGCAGTGTTAGTGTCATCACGGCAGAGGTTTCGTCTCAAAATGGGCCATAACAAAGAGAAAAAAAACAGCAAAATCAGTTGTTGGGGCTGGTTAACATCTGGCAGTCTGCATTTAATGAGTGTAGCAAGGCATAGAAAACAAAGGTTTTAGTATTATTCCAGCTTCTTACTTGTGTTTTAGTATCAGAGCAGTGGTGTAAATAGACAGGGTATCTCTATACAGGCCAGTTTTCTAACTCTTTTCTCTGCTCGGTTACAGCACACCAGATGGTGCACGAAGGGTTCTCTGGAACAGATAAGATAGCAGAGGTGTTAACTGAGAAGTTCTGCCCTGTGGTCCAAAGGGATGCTCATTCCAGTAATTTGAAAACATCCATTGTTTTTTTGTGCGTTTAGTTCTTCATAAACATATGTCAGTGGACTAGCTGTCCCCAAGTGTGAATCAGGGCATTGGATGTTCTTTGTCTTTGAACCCCCTCTAGACATCGTCTCTTTCTGTACTCGATATATCTTTCAACATCACATACGTAACACTACAAAAACATTCAAATATTTAATAACCACTGGCCAGCTGCCGTAGTTCTCGGAAGGTTCAATGCTGTGCTGGACGTTCAATCTTTCAGCATGTTGATGTGCGAACAGCTATGATATTCACAGGATTTAGAAGGAAATTTCCTGTGTTGAGCAAAAATTCTAACTGACCAATGTAGTTCAGAGGCAGTGTCACTGGAAATTATGAAAAAAATTATGTCAGGGAGGTTACATGGCCCATGGAGGACTTACAAGAAATAAGCACAAAATGCTAAACACCCTGTGACCAGAATCAGTTTCAGTTTTTTCATTTATCTCCACATTTTTGTGCGCCTCATACTGCAGTATGTTTAACAAGTGCTACTAGTGAGAGGCGAGTGAAGAGAGAGCAGAAGTGTGACAAATAGCATCAGATCATGCAGAAAATGTGCAATGCTAAACATCAGTTACTGCACATGGGAGAAATGGTGTGTTTGTGCAGTGTTTGCTGTCCAAGGAGTTCTGGTGGGGAAGTTTAAAAAAAAACAAAAAAAAACAGGGTCGCTCTCACATCTGGGGACTTGGAATTGAATACATGGCTTCCTTTTTGCAGTTTAAAAAAATTATGTTGAGGAGGGCAGAAAATCTTGCTAGGGTTTTGAGTTTCTTTTGATGTGTCCTGATGGCGATTATGAAATCCAATAAAAACTAATTAGGAAATTAGGAGTCAGATCAATAAGGTTTGCTCTGGTGGAGCGTGCTTTTCGTGGGCGTTGGTGTATGTTTGTATGTGTGTGTGTGTGTGTGTGTGTGCGCGTGCAGGGCGGTCAGTTTCTTGTCAACCCCTTTCTGCCCAGGGAGTGTGTTACAGCTCTGACCCGGCCAAAGCAATTGTTACTGATACTCCTCTGTGGATTCAGTTTGCTCTACCCTCATAAGGCTGTAATTTATATTTTGTTGACTGCTAGTTTCTTCGTCCATGTGTAATCTGATTCTATGGGTTCTCATTTTTGCTAATTCCATCCTTCTAATGTTACACCTAATGTACCCTGAAACCTCTTTATTGCTCTTTATTGCTCCTGCTTTGCTTTACGTAATTTATTTATTTTATAGTCGGTTTGACCACCACAAAAACAAGTGACGTAGTGGTGTTGCACTGACAGGAATGTGATGAAGAGATGTATGAGGTTTCTGTCTTGCCCTTGTCATGAAAGATGAATGACTGTGTTCAGATTCTGTAGAGAAAACATTTCTATCTTGAATTTTACACTTTCAGCACTTTGACAAAAGTGAACAAAAAAAGTTTAATATTCATGAAATTAATTCCTCTGTTTATGACATTATAGCCTTCCAAACTCAGCACCACACAATGAATATTGTAGCCGTTTTCATTTCAATCCACAGTGAGAGAAAGAAGAGTAACTAAGACCAGTCTGGACATGAACACAACAAGGTTCTTATTGGAATGGGGTTTAGTCTGGGGCTGTCTGTTTCTGAAATGTTCAGGGACATTTCGTGCATGGGGTTGTGTGTGAATTGGAGCCGAAAACCGTACTCAGGGAAAGGTGTACCTCCTCTTTCTCTCCACAAGACCGAGTAACATTTCAGAGAACATGCCAGTACATTTGGGTTGTGAATGAAAGCAGTAATGCTGTAACATGTAACGAGCGAACCAATCACAAGACAGTGCTGATAATGTATTTGAATCTGCTGTGTCAGCGTCCTTCTTGTTTCCTGCAAATGCATTTAATGTATGCGTTCAGATTCAGGTAGATTACAAAAAAACAAATCTTATTTGTCGTAAAAATAATTCTCTTCCGCTGTTTACATGTACAGCCTTGCCCTGTCTTCTCCTTCTGTTGAGTTTTAGGGCGACTGATGTCCGTAAGTGTTGCGTTACCTCCACCTGCTGGACCGTCTTTTGCCCCATCTATTCCGGCATTGCCATGGCATGTGTGAAAAGGTGCAAGATGGAAATATTCAGGAATGTAGCTACATATGTGAATACTGAAAATCCCTCACTGTACTTGAAATGCTATCTTCGTAATTTATTGGGAACTATGTGTCGAAGAGGCTTAATTCTTGAGGTAGGAAATTGGTGGTGCAGATTTCCCTAAATATTGATCACTGCTTCCAATCACACATGACCCCACATTTCAGGGACAAACCGCAAGCCATAGCCATAGACCTTTAAGATAACAAATGAGTTGCCAGGCCATGCCAGGCCAAGAAGCTCACAGGATGTATTGGACAGTACCGACCCCTCCTCGCTTCTCTCTACGACACCCCAGTCCTACGGCCCTACCTGCCGCCCACTGGTCGGTATAGAAACAGGACCTTATTTAGCGGCCGGACTCGTCCATGTCCGTGGCTGGCGATTTGTCCTTGTCTAATTACGGCTGCTGGCTGCTGCCCGCGTGCACATGACTAATGGAGGGGCCGGGGATGGGGAGGGGTGAGGTTGGGTGCAGGGGGGGAGGCAGCAGGGGAGGAGGAAGCAGTGGACGAGCAGACCGGCCGCTGGTGATTTGTGGACCAGGCACTCTGTCATTGCCCTGGACCCATTTGTCTTCAAGAGGAGTCGGGAAGAAGAGGGGTGGAGATGGAGGGGATGGTGGTGGTGGCGGTGGGGGCTCCGGGGCAGAAAATGGTTTACAATGACTCCCATTTTCCAGCACTTTCATCCTTGGCCACAACAGCGTGCATGGTTTGCCAGCAATGGGATGGACTGGGCGGCTGACGTGATGTAGGATATGACAGAAACCTTGACAGGTCGCTGCTGCTATTTCTTTTTAGGGGGTTGGCTTGATGGCCACCCTCCCTCTCCCCTGAGAGCAAGACTTATCTGTTTTCTCCCTGTCATGTGGCGAGAACAGGGCCTCTGTAGATTCAGTGCTTTTCTGTCTGGACCCCAACTTGGAGACCAATTTTATCTCGCATGTCTGTGACTGTACACATACATCACCCACAGCTTAGACTGTGTCTGTTGTGTTTTCTTTTTTATGTCACCATTCAACATACATAATTAGTTCAGAGACGGTAGTGATTATATATGGACAATCAAATAAAAAGGCACTGGTAAAGTTTGGTTTGGTAGTCACTAATTAGATACGTAATAAAGAATATTTTATGTGTATTTTGTACCATCTTTTCATTCTCTGCTGGATTTATTTCGCATTTCACTCCTGTTATGTGCAGCAGCCACCTGCGTCCCTTTTACACCTGGGGTCCCTATTAGTTCCAAGCTATGGGTTCTTTAGCCACACAGAGAGGAAAGAGCAGCAGTAGGGCAAGAACTACTAACTCTGTATTGATTTTACACTGTTTTTTATCTGCCCTCCTTTGCTCTTTCTCCAGGTCTTTTTAAGTAAATAAACACCAGATTTGTCATGTTTGTCCAGGGAGAGGAGGGGGTGGTAGAGAGAGGCCAGTCCCAGGCCTTGCACTGGGTCAGCCATGATTCATTCTGCCATCTCATGGATGGAGGGATTTGGGTAGGATTGTTGAAGGGTGCCTGTGGAGCCTCTCTCTGACCTCCCTCGCTCCTGTCCCTCCCCTAACGCTCCTGTGCAGCCCCGGTCCTAAATCACCGGCTGTCAGCGTGTTGGCAGAACAATGGTGCAGGGTCTTCTGCTCCATCTCAGGCTCCAGCCGACTGGACATGGTTTCCTCCATCGTTAGAGTCAGCTTGTACCCTCTCTGGTCCTTCCTGGCCCCTGAGGCCCACAGGACCCAAAGGAGGTCGGGGTTAGGTTTAGCCTGATGGTGTGATGAGTTGCTGGACCTGTGTGGGGGCAGGGTAAGAAATGTTGCTTCACAGATATTGTATTGTCTCTTTCTGTGTTCTGTAGGCAGATAATTTATTCTGCTCATGAAATGTGACAAAGGTTTTAACATTAGTAAGTTACTTTTATAATGAACAAAAAGTTAAGTTCTCTATTCCATGAAAGTGAAGATAAATGCCAGCAAAAGTCAGTTTGGGCTTAAACAATTAGATTTACTGTGATTGACATTTAATTGTCAATGCTAAGATAACCATTTAAGTGATTTATTGAGGAAAAACAAGTGCTCTTTACAGCATCTCAAAAGTGTTCGTATCTGCTGCTTTTCTCTATTTTATATCATTGTAAATTGAATATATTTGGGTGATTTACTTGTGGTTGGACAAAATAAGTAATTTCATAGTTACTGTAAAAATAACAAGCAACTTCATAAACTGAAAATAATCTTTGGATGCAACCCTTTATGAAACCTAATTCACTGAAAAAGAATCTCAGTCATTGGTATCTTTCTTTTGGCCCTTTTGGCTCTGTTGTTTTCTCTGACTTTTGGATTTGCCCTCCTCCTTTTACTGTTTAAAGTCAAGAGCCTCAGGTCAATCTATCAAATCTCCTAACTGAGGGTTGATCAATATGTCAGCAGCCCAACACTCCCTCAGCAGTTATGATGATGTTCGTGGTCCTGCGCCTGCCTCGGTTGCTGTTACTGCCGCTACAGCGTACTGAGCAGGGGATCGAACCCAGCCTGTCAGGGGGCCTGACGGAAAGCATGAATCACTATTACTGGAGCTGCTGTTTGCTCCCCGGTGCTCAGCAGACATGTGCAGACTCTGATGCACTGTAAGTGGTGCACCAGCCTGGACCACACACACATACACAGGTAGGTTATTTATAACTAAAAAACAAAGCCACTACTTTTCAGCCTGTAATGTAAAGGTGAATTAACCACATATAAACACACACACAGAAACAGACATACACATACAGTATATTAGTTATTTATTGCAAAAAAAAGTCCATATTTTCAGCAAGTACTGTAAAGGTGAGTTAACCACATACATACATAGACATGCATGCGCGCTCACCTACTCTCCTAGATGTGCATGCTTTATCACTCAATTAAGTGTCAGTTGGTATTTGACCCATTAGCTCCTGGAACCTGATCCAGCCTGCCCACCACCTCTGGACTTGTTAGCTCCACTGTGAGCTCAGTTCAGTGGGCTCCGGTTACCCCTCTAATCTCATTGGAACGCTTTAGACCGGCCAGCGGATGCCTGCATGTCCGACAAACAGCCCACACACTAATAGCACCACACTTTGTGTTTATAGTTTGTGTGTGTGTGTTCATGCACATGCACAAAACAATTCCTGTATGGATCCCTTTACTGAATAGTGAGCACAGGGCAAGGGAAAACAATGTTGAAAAATGGTCTTGTGCGCGTGTGTGTGTGCAAGCAGTGTGTTTGTGTGTAGAAATAATATTCTAGTTTACAGGATGCAATTTCCCCTTAATATGCCCATCCTAATGTAATTTGGCGTCTATGGAGTGTCTGTGTGCTGGGCTGGGCTGGTGTGTGTTTCTGCTGACTGCTCCTGTTTTGTGTTTATATGGATGAGTGGCTCTCTGGGAGAGCATTATACATCCTTTTCAGCATTTAAAGATTATGTGCATGGTGGCGGCAGAAGCATTAGACAAACAAGGAAATATGTCTTTGATTAAAATATCTTTTATCTCTTTATTGATTAAAAGGCTTAGTTTGGTAATAGAATGTCTCTGTCTCTCCCCCCTGGGCCTTTCTGTGCTTTCCTGTGTCTTCTATTTTTGCAGTTCCCCCTTCATAGCTAAGAATAAAGCAAAAGAGGATATTTTACTCTAAGTATTTTAAGTTTACAGCTAAACAAAAAATGTTGCATGCAATGACACAATTTAGTTAATACATTTTAAATTTTATTTGAAAATTTAATGACGGCATATTGACAAAAGAAGAATCCTTTGTACTTTTGAGACTCGGTTTATGGCTAATCATTTATCTTGTAAACGCTGTGTACTAAACCTTTACTTGATTTGGACATTTGGACATCAGACTTCTGAACTACATATGCAGTGCTAAAGACAGTATTACAGCAATTATCTACTAATGATTTGAGTTAATGGAATTTTGGTTGTTAGGTGGAAAAGTTTGAACCAGAGTACTTTTTGAACCTTGACTTCATTGAGAGGTCACACGTGACAGCAGGCTGACAGACGCATTTACAAAAACACAGTGCATGTCTTGTCTACAATGGTTTGATATTCTCTAGTGGCTTCTAGACATCAGGGTCAAGCCCCCTCTGTACCTCATTAGTCAGGTCACAAGACAAGCTGGGTGAGAGGCCAGATCATGTCCTTAAGTCAGAGCATGTTTATCTGTGTCCCTCTGAACACCTTACTGTCAAGTTTTTTAGTCCCTCTGCTGATGACAAAGAGAAACAGAGGAAGAAGAGTCAGTGTGATGTTGTGCGTGTGTGCGTGTGTGTGTGTGTGTCTTGATGGGAGACACTGAGCTGAGGTTGAATGAGAACAGATGGAGATGTGCTCTTTAATTAACCCTGCAGAATCACAGGGCTGAAAACAGGCCCCGGCCCGTGAAAAACATCCAGCACATCCAGGGTGTGTGTAAAGTGCAATGTTAGTGTATATGACGTGTATGTGTATGTGTGTGTGTGTGTATGTGTATGTAGTCCGCTGTGGAGTAGCCGGAGCATCGACCCGTTCCCCCATCCCCCTTCCCTAGAGCGGGGCGTTTTATTTCTCATTAGCGGGCAGCAAACTGCTGGGGGATGAAATTTGCTAACAGGAATTAAAAGTGCATTAACACATCTGAGAGATTCATTTCTGCTAATAGTTTTATTAGTGCTCTGACCTTTCAGTTCATTAGAGGACTGCTGGATAAGGGAGGGGTTGAGAGAGGGAGAAAAGGGTGGATAAGAGGGTCTTAGGTCTCAGTGTACTTGGGGAGACCTTTGGAAGTAGATGCAATTGCAAAACAGACGTTATGGCAGCAAATGGCTGCACTTGTAAAGCTGTTTTGATTTGTGGACTCCGATGTTCAAACTCGGTACAAAGATTTGGATTTTTACAGTTGTCTAAATCCTTCTCCTTCAAAGGTTGTGCCCTCTCTTCTGTCATAAGATGATAATGATGCAAAAGCGTCACCACCTGATCTTCCTGCAACTGCTTTAAAGATGGTGCCAACTCAGTCTCAGTGGCCTGATGCTCACCTCCCTCCACTCCATTACCAGAATTTATAACTCAGTGTTTTTCAGGTCTGTTAGCGCTTGAGTGTATCACTTATCCAGCCGGTTAATTGTTTATGAACTGTGCCCTCCCTCTCTCAAATGAAGTGAGAGAATCAAGAAAAGAGCAGTGAGTGTGACAAGAATGGCATTTGGTGGAGGGGAATGGGTCAGAATAGTCAACGGTGTTTTAAACATAAAGCCGACTAATCAAGTCTAGCAGTCGCTAACAGTGTCCCTCCTAGATGCTTTGAATTTACAGTGAGATAGTGTTTGAATTTACCTTACCAAGGGGGGCAGCTAAAGGGGAATTGATGTTGTTTTCTTTCTGCTTTATTGGAAAGCAAGTGAGACAAGTTACAGTGTAATTTGCTTTCCCCTGTTCCCTATAATTAGCACCTTACAGAAATGAAATAACATTGACGAGAAGGTCAATAATCCTGATCTATAGTGAAATTAATCCTGCTATCGACACAACAAGCAAACAATACAATTAAGAGCAGAGGGAGGACAGAGCGGAAAAAAGAAAATACAAGGAAAGGAGCAGGACTGAGCAATAGGATGTGTTTTATCTCCTGGGTTCACTGTGCAGAAATCCTATGAAGGTTTCTAATTAATTCATCCATTGTTAATGAAGGCAAAGCGAGGAACCAGGGATTATACACAAGGAGAGGAGGCAACACAATTAGAGATACCAGCCTAATGATTGCTTTTTTAACTTGCTGTTGTTTCTCCTTTGTACTTAGTTGACTTGCTGGGGTACATTTATTGGCCATCTTAAAATGAGCTTAACCTGTTCCTCCTGCCACTACACAGAAAGACTGAAAAATGGCAGTAGTATCTAGAAAGTTAAGTTAATACTTTCGGTCTCAAGTTTCAAGTAATTTTTAGTAATGTCTCGTTTGTTTGGATCAGTAGGCTTTGTACAACAAATTTGGAAAAATTTAAAAAGCATTAGAACTCAAAAGCAGCCTATATTAATATTGATGAATGTTTGAAAAACGTTCTGGAAGTGCAACCATACCTGCTTAGGAAGTGCAACATGCTCAAGCTCTGCATAAGGCATGAGTGGGAAGTCTGTCCTTCCAGTCTGTCATAGATGGGTCATCTCAAAGCCGAGCAGAGATGCCTCACTGGCAATAATCAAATCTTCTCATACTGAATGTTGGATGTTTATTGATAACTTTTTCATCAACATTACTAACAGAAGAGAATACATATATAGATATCCTTGTGATGTACATATCCAAATAACACCTTCCCCTTGGTACACGGACAGACCCTAAGAGCAAACCTGTGTCTCAGAAGCATTACTCACACAGCTACAAAAACTGTAACAGGATGCTCTGTTCTGTCAGTCCATGGCAGATAATCCAATGCCAGTGACAGAAGGGGCATGGTGCTGTTTCCAGCTGAGTAGATTTAACTGGCGCTTGGACTGGCCTGGGGGGATCCAGAGGGGAGCAGAGGCCGAGCGTGGTGGGCTGCCGGAAGAATGGTGCATCTGAGCGTTGGAGGGTGAAGAAGGATTGCCTTTCAAGAATTACGAGCCATTAAATCAGAGCCTGGAAATCTCAAGGTTCCCCAAGACTGCTGCACAAGGAATCTGGGCTGGAGAAATATTGTTTATGGTTTAAAAGGCCTGCCGATGGATTTATAAAAGAAACATTCATCATTGCAGGAAAACGGAACAAAACATTCCGGAAATAAATACTAAGTCTATAGGTATACTTGTCACCCAGACAGCACAATAACAAGTGAATTGGGAGGGAGATCCTTCATTCTCTGGCAGTTGGCCCCCAAACATGCTCTTTGTGAGTCTGCGTGTGTGGAAACAGTAGTTTGTCTAAGTGTGTGTAAATAAAAAAAAACAATCTTATTACTTAATGAAACGTATAAGTAATATTGATTAAGATGTTGTTGTGTTTGATTTGCATATCAAAGAATATTAGAATTTTTCTTTTTTGGATTGAATACAATAGAAAATTTACACCACAGAGTTTTATCCAAACTGGTTTTGTTTTTGTTATACTAGTTTTCACAATTTGTTTCACTTAATATATTAAATTATTTTCCTTCATTCATCATTTCCCACTTGATCTGCTAATATAAGTGGGTTTTCCAGTAAACATAATTAATGGTATTGATTATCTCTGGCTGACCTGATGCTTGAATTGAAAGATATTGCTTTAGTGAAGTAGCATTTTACAGGACGATGATGGGTTTTGGTCAGTGATGTGACCTTGAGACAATGTAAAAAAATCAATGCTGTGGTCTTGGAGCTGTCTGGGTAAGAGGTGCACAAAACAGCTAAATACTCTGTTGTATGTTATGTCCAGTAGTTCAGCAGTAGTACTAGTTTGCTTTTGTAGCGGTGTGTATGATCATGCATATTCATTATTTTGATAATCCACTCAACTCCGTGCTAGCTCTTGTTGAATTTTCCACATTAGGGCTAATTAATAATTCTCATCATCCATTAATGTGCATTATTAATCTATAGTCAATGAAATTTTAGACAATAGTCTGCATGACAGTACACAGCCATAGTGCCTTTGTGTGGCTTTACTGATGTAGCTTAAAAGTCAGGGGATTACATGATGAACAGGATGAACCACAAATGTAAAAATCATGGTGGCACTAGGAAAAGTCAGTGAACCAGCAAAGTCATTAAGATTTATACTCTGGTGAATGTGAATTTAATGGCTATTCATTTAAAAGGTCTTGAGATGTTTCACAGGGCGAAAAACAAGTGAAAATGTTGACCTGTTGAGAAAGTTAGGGAGTCATCAAAGCGAGAAGAATTCATCTTCTGGGGGCCAATTTCATGGCAATCTATGAAGTAGCCGCTGAGATCATTCCGTCTGGATCATATTCTTGGATAGTCCAAAAAGTCCAAAAGAAGCACCGCCGTTCACGATCTGTAAACCCATGCCAGGAGTAATGTGTAAGCATGTTGCTCTGATGTCACTGTCTGCACCACTGTACATAAGATGTATGGCACATGCATAAAACAGACAGCCTTGGAATCGGAGGTGGGGGGGGGGGGGGTCTCCGGTCTGGACCAAGAATGCTGAAAACTGGCGGGTTGATCTGTGCATATCTCTTATAGTAGCATTATAAAAAGTTAAATTTAACCGTGCAACAGCTACTTGCATTGGCAACAAACTGAGAAATCCCTGTAATTTATTATACACGTTGACTTAACCACTGCTGGTCAAAGCTGTTGGCTTTGTTTTCTTAGGGGTAAAGGTAACATGATAGGGGTGTGATGCTCAGGAAAGGATATTCCAGTCATAGGATCCAGTCAGAACACATGTTCTTCTGTTCGGTTCACAATGTAGGACACCAGATCCTCCTCTACCTTGCCTGCAGGAACCACTGTGAGAATTTGGGTTCCTTTCAGAATTGCCCTTTGAGATTAAGGTCATCTTGATGGCGAAGGCCTGCACCTCCTTCTTTGTTTCCATTAAGGTGAGGATATTTGTGACTGCCTTGGATGATGAATTTTCTGCCATCAAGAACTCAGACAGACTCCAACAAATGAACATGGTCTGCATGGTTCTTCACTGCCTCAAACCAGCTATTTCATCTGGTGCTCACTGCTTGAGGAGGAACCTTGGCAAGCAGTCCTGTTTTCATATTGTGGAACATTATCCCTTTTCTCTTTCCGACAGGCTTTTTTTTTTCTTTTTTGAAGAAAACAGATCAAACCCATGTCGTAAGAGATGCAACTTCAAAGAAGTATTAGTAGTGCTGTCACACCTCATCCACCAGATCGATGACATGGCAGAGACGGGTTGCGTCACGTTGTTGGACATCATACCTTTTAGATCCATTTGTGCAGTTCCAACTGTTGCTGTGAAGGGAGCCCAGTATTGCTTGTGCGAGGGTTGAATCTCCAAGAAAATTACATTCACCAGAAAAGTACTACTATTGTCAAAACCTGAAATGAAATATAAGGAAAAAGTTAGAATATTCTTAAAGGTTAAAAAAAACAACAACAGTAGTTTATACTAGGATCAGTCTAATCAAACTGGCAATCTCTTGAATTGGTTGTTTAGGTGATGACTGACAGTTTCTTGCAGCTGATCTTCTTCAGGTCAGCCTCCATATGCTGCTCAAACACAGTCGGGGAAGCTGGGTCTGACCAAGGTTACCGTGTTTACAATGCTTGACCAGAAATGGACATCACATTTTCGTTTTTTTTCCAACAGATTATCTGACTGAACGTACAGCTACAAAGTCTTCAACAAACCAGCGTCTTGCATGTGAAAATGTGGTGGCACTTTGAGAGTGGTTGAGAATTTGTGAGGAGCTTTTGCTAGCATTTTGCCTCTCTCAGTTAATGATGCTAAGTTTGAATTGTAGGTGGACCTCAGTCCCAGATTTCAGTCAGTCCAATTAATTAATGAGTCCACTAGTAATTTCTGCTGTGATACACTTTGAGCTGCTACAGTACCAAAGCTACTACACTATATAGACCAAAGTATTTGGACAGACCTCTGTATTATTGAATTCAGGTGTGATATGGTGCTGTATGGTGCTGGGAAATCCTAATGTTTCAGCATACCAAGGAAAATGCTATGCCTCCAACCCTGTGACAACATCCCAGGGAAGACCCCTTTCAACCCCAGCACCACTGTGACTTTTTTTTTTCTTTTTAATGTGTTTCTTTTTTGATTGCAGTGTTGGTGTATTCACAGTCCCCTGATGGACAGCAGGGCTTTGGTCAGGCATTTTGAAAAAGTATTGATTGATGAATCTCTAAGATTATGCACATTGACTGATATTGATGAGTGAGGATTTGATCAATTCCACACTCTTACACGCACTTGTCCTCTTGGTGATTTGTGACTGGGGGAAAGTGTCTGTAAAATGAAAATGAGTATAGAGGAAGAAATGCAACCAAAGAACAGATGACAATGATGGAGTGGTGTAACAGGAAAATGAAGCGTGGGAGAATTCCCCCTAAGAACTACTCGTGTAAGTATGTGTTGTTAGGGCATGTATGTGGGTGTAGAGATAAGTGTGTGAGGGCTCATGTAAATATCACATGCGTCTCAATGTCCAGGAAAGCGAGGTGGCGACAGTCAGTGGGCAGATGTGTGTCTATGTCACCCTGAGTGTCTGTGTATGTTTGATGGATGAGCTGGGAGGGCAAGGCCGCAGATAAGAGTGCAAACAAACTGTGTAATAAATGAGAGTGACGGGAGCAGTGATGGGGCCCACTCCCAGCTCCTGATGCATGCCGACCAGGGCCTGCAGACATTTGTATTAGAGAAACAGGGAAGCTGCCAGTGGGATGAAGAGACAATGTTCATCCCTAAAAAGGAGAAAGGTCTCTCTCTCTTTTTTTCCCTACACTCCCTCTGTCTTTTTGGCACTATCAACCTCTCTTGCACACACATGCACACTAAAATCCACAGTTGCACTGTGCAGTTCAGCTCAGCAGGGGACTAATCAGGGCAAGGTAGGGAGCTAATGTAGGCCATAATGAGTGGAGCTCTCAGTGACACATCATACACCACTACCTCTGTTAGGAGAAAGCACAGCGGTGGAGCTGCTGGTTGTGCCACACACACACACACACACACACACGTATATACACATGCAGATTCAAATGCAGGTGTAACTGCGAGCATAGTGTTACTTGGGGACAGTAACGTCACAATGAGGAGGAAAGTTAGAGAAGAGGACAAGGGGAGAAGTTTTGGTTGATGATGTTGAAATGAGTAGAGCTGGGGAGTCAGTACATCTACTTGTGTATTGTGCAGTTTTAATTTACTGCATTTCAAGGAAAACTAGTTCCACTTAATCACAGTTATCCAACTGCTGTAGTTACGAGTTAGTGTTTAGTTTAAGAATTTACCCTGAAAACTTCAGATAAAAACAAAAACGGAAACGTGAGATTGCTGCAGTTTAAAACAAAGTAGTTGGATGTAGCACCCCATCCTAAATCACCTCCAATATTAAAGTGTTTCTACACATACAATAGAAAACTACTCATTTCCTTAGAAACGTATGTAGCTGCAGGATGGTCCTTAAATATCGTTCATATTTAACATATGGTTAAATGCTTTCAAGGAACAACATGTAAAATATGGCCAGAATTCGTAGGTAGCTCCAAAAATGTAGGGCATATCACCAGAGTAACCGCCAATTGCTGCTCACTATATGGTTTGTTGTAAATATCTTTGGCTGCAGCGATAGTTACATTAGCTCAGTTCGCTGTGGAGCTAGTGGCCCTATAGCAGACTGGATTGTGCTTAGACTGGAACCTTAGATCACAGGCCGAGTCACCTCGGGCAATGTGGCTCAGCTCAATGGGGCTCTACAGCCTCCCGGACTGAGAGGCAGAGGCTAGTAGGGGATACAGTATAGAGGTGATTTATGAACTATGACTCCGGGGATGAGAAGGCTGGGCAGGTGGGGACAGAAGAGGGGTGAAATGGCAGGAAGGTGAGAGTCAGGCAGCAGTAGACAAAACCGGGTGGAGAGCCTGAATATTCACAGAATAAGTCTGTAAATTGATGATTGATTTTGCTGAGATGGTTTTTGTGTGTTTTATTTTGTTGTGTATTTTACAAGTTAACAAGACAGTTAAACTTGTCTTGGTTCGGTAAAAGAGAGAAGCTTGAATCCAGAAGGTTTACTTTTGTATTCGTTTCGTTAACTTATTAGAACAAATTCTAAGTGAGTTAAGCTGTGGGTGAGCTGTTGGACTATTGACTCTAGAGGTACAAAATGGTATTATGAGATAAAGGGGTTGGGGATAGCTGGTTAGCATGCTAATGTCAGTAGGTATTTCTGGAATGCAGTACATACATGTTTTGTCAAAACTATTTCTTCTTATTTTTTTTATGATGTTTGTTTAAAAATTCTGGGCATATCTTACAAGTTGCACCTTTAAAGATCCTTAACTTGTACATTGAAATGCAGGACTTTTATTTGTAATGAAATATTCTCAGTTGTAGCCAATTGAGTAAAGGATTTACCAGTGTAGTGACAGGAGAGAGTGGAACCTGTGCTGCATGAGAGGACTTTCCAGGACAAGCTGTTTGCGTGTATGTACTTGTGTTTGCTGTTTGTTTGTTATTTGCGTTTGTGCTAAATCTGGGTGCGCAATCCTTCACTACTGTGACGGCCAGTGTTCTCTGTGCCACCCAAGCACAAGAGTACAGCCTGGCAAGGCAATGGGGCCAGGCTACATGTGCTTGTTTTATTTATTTATTTGTGTGTCTGTGTGTTTGTGTGTGTCTTGCAGCATAGGGCTGCAGCTGGGGGAAGAAGAATTTGGGCCTGCACCTGCACAGGGATAATTAATGTGGAAGGAGGGGTACCTAAATAAATCAGTGCCTCTCGCAGCCTCAACAAGACTTTTCTGTTTAGGGTCAAAATCTTCCCACTCTACACTGGATTAATCATGCCTGCAAGCAGAGACGAGGTACAGGCAGCAGGGACACAAGCTGTATTTGCATGTGTACGTGTGTTTGTTTTGTTTGTGTGTCTGTGCCTTTATGCGCCCTCTCACAGAGAAGCTGGAAGGCTATTTTTTCCCCATAACACCCCCATCCTCAGCATTGTAATCTCTTAGAGGACAAACAAAACAGCAGGAAGTCATAATTTTCACAGTTGTATAATTATCCCCACCCTCTTTGCTACAGTGATGAATAGGTGAACCTTTTGTTTGCATTTGTCATGCTGCGTTGGCATTGTCACAGATATGAGAACGTGTGATGCAGAGGTGTGAGGGGTCAATGCATGCAGGGATGGGTGTAGATGCCGGCTCCAGCCGAAATTATACTTGCCATGTTCCTGGATGTAAGAGGGTCTGTGTAGCATAAATTTTGTCATCAGAGGGTTTACGCATGCCTCCAGATTGCCACTACGCCACATCAAGCTATTAAATACGTCTGTGCATTTGTGGAACTTCAAGCAGACTGTTAGAAGTAGTAGTAGTGTCTGTGCAGCTGTCCATGTACATGTCCAGTTGAGAGTATATTCAGACCCCCGAATATACTCTGAGATGTTTTAGGGACTTTAGGCAGTTTTCTTACCATCTCATTTTTCTCTGTACAGTTGTTTGCACTAAGGCCTCTCTAGTCAAGCTGTCCCCGGTCTGTATAGTGCTTATCTCCACCTCTCACTGCAATCCCTGACAGCAGGTCTGCTGCTCTAGTCCAGTGCAGATCTACGTCCTACTCTGTCCACTCTTATCTCCCAGACTGATAGCCTGTGATTGATCTCATCACCTCCCTCATCTATTATTCATGTTACCTTTAAAAGGAGGAAAGGCAAAAAAATGGAAAGGACACACTACCTGTTTTGCTGGGACCTCTGTTTGGTTGTAGGCAGATAAACAAGCCTATTCACAATTAGGAAGTTGTTTTTTTGTTTTTTTTTTTTGCCTTTGGCTCATCCAGCCCAAAACATGTGTTAACATAGATCTCCCCAACCTGATTGATCTGTATAATAGAATGGAATAGCTTTAGAATTACCGCCCCATGGGGGTAGACAGAGATGGGCACAGGGACAGAGAGACATGTACTTACGGCTGTTTGGGGAGGAAATTAATGGTGCATTTTTTGTTTTTATAATGTGATTTAATGATGCAATTCGTCTAATAAAAAGAACATTTTTAGCATTTACACATTCATTTACACATTCCCTCTTTCATGGAGGGAAACCCAGTGGGCCAATACAAACATCTCACTCCTCTCACCCACTCAGAGTGCTGCAGGCCTTTTTATTGCATTGTGATGGATGATTTCAGTTTGGCGTTTTTCACCACTGCGCAACATCCAAATACACCCCCCTCCCCATTTGAGTGCATAAGGAGGCCATCCTATATTCACAAAGCTGACATCTAATGCATATTGAGTGTGTTTTGTAAAGGATCATTTGATTGCCTTGTAAATGAAGCTTTGCCTCTCAGCTGCTAATTTAGACGCATTCCATCTCATTAGAGAGGAGAAGGAGAACAAATGACAAAGGCATTCTCTGAGAAATGAACACTTGGTTGATTTCAAGCAGCTATCACTGTTGCTGAAGTGCTAACAGTTTGAATAATCTCAGATTATAGGCAGGCATAGGAGTGTTCCTGAAATACAAGAAAGTTGGAGGGATGAAAACAAAAAGGCAGACTTCCTTCAGCACCTTTCTTTTACTCTTTCCCTGTCACCCTCCACCCCCAACCCCCACACGCTGTCCCTCTATCTCTTTAGAGGATGTGCAAGTGTATCTTGTTTCCTGAAGCGTTTAGCACCTTAGCCACAAAACCCGGACAGGAAGCCCACTCTATTTGCAATGTATCAATTGCCCTGAACAACACTCCCCTTACCTTCACCTCCTTTCAGTCTGCAGCTGGCTCAGCACACACTTCTCACTCACATACTTTCACTTAGTCAAATCTGCACACATGCAGACAGATTTTTCCTGTAATGTTTAGTACCATGAATATACTGCAACCAGGCATGCAATCTTCATCAGCACTAACACCTCAAACTAAATGGACAAATGCATCCCTTTGCACACACACACACACACACACACGCACACACACACACTCACTCTCTCTCTCTTTCTCTCTCTCTCTTTCTCAAACACACACACACACACATTCACACACACACACACACACAGAATCTGACCTTGGCTCCACTTAGTCCCGGGGTTCATCCTCCGGCCAAGCTGGCAAGTCAAATGGGTCCGGCAGCCAAGACAGCAGCACCAGTCGCTGCAAGGCTGCTGTCATCTGTTACATAGAAAGACACTGAAAGACAAACTTTATTTCTCTCGTTCTCTACAAGTGTAGACAACAAGAGAAATACAGTTTTAAAATATAAGATCATAGAAAACTAATGGAGATGGGAGACTATGGGCTCTTGTCTTTATTTGTTTTATCTGCGAGTATAAAAGCAGCTGTGTGGGTACTTTGTTTCTTGTGTGTTAGCGCAAATGTTTGCATCTCTGTGCATGCAAGTGTATTTATGTCTTCATGCACTTATACAGGCAAATATATGTGTATGTGTGTGTGTGTAAGAGAGAGAGAGAGTGCAGGAATGAGTGCCTGAGGTGATGCCTTTTGAAAGGCACTTTAGAAATTAAAGCAGTGCCACTGTTCTGTAATGGGACTTAAATGATCCAGAAAACAAAAGATATATTGAGCATTTAATGAAACACACAGCACACTCTTTAATTCTGCTCTCAGCTTCACCCAAGTAGCTGCCAAACCTGCTTTATGCCTAACGCGCACACATCACATGCACACATTTGTTTTAATTATTTGCTCACTTTTAGCTTGTTTTATTTAATGCCTATGTTGTCTTTTTAAACGTATGTCTCTTTTGACATATACATTAAAAAGTACTTTATGATTTTTTTTTTTGCAATAAATGGATATTAACATAGTAGCATAACAATGGGACTGATTTTCATTTGACACTATTTTGTATTTGTGCCAACATGACACTACAATAATGCTTTTTACAGTTATGTGTTTTCAGGAAAATATTTTTTTTTTTCTTCTTGTAATTGGTAAATGTTGTCTAAACACAATCAGTGAAACCAAATAGTCTAAAATTGGTAAAACTGTGATCAAAATCAGGTATTTCTATAATTGCTTATACACCAATACGCATTATGAATCATTTATCATCAGTTACGGCGCACACCACATAGTTTAGTTCAGAAATCTTACTTCCTCGTACGTTTAACTGTAGAAAGCAGAGAAGCAGTCACTTTCTTCCTCATTGCCTGTGAATGTCCTTTGTGGTTTGGCCATACATTAATAATGTAAAGGTAATGATCTCTAGACTAAAGGCCCTGTCCTGTCTTGTCTCCCCCCTCTCTGCCTTTCTTTCTCCACCCCCCCATCCCCCCGTTTGTCTGTGGAGAAGGTGGTCGGCCAGAAAAGAGAACGTTTGCCGGCCAAAGAGGGCGAGTCAGAAAAACAGAGGAATTCCTGTCTGTGCTGTAGAAACAACGCATACACCGTTTTGCCTCATTGATTACTTGAGGAAAAGAAGGAAGCAAAGAGTCGTTCTGAGAAAGGATGTCTTCTCTGCCTTTTCCCTCTTCCTTTCTTTTGCTTCTGAAGTTTGGTCTTACAGAATGATGGATGAGGAACTTGCACTGTGGCCTCTGATGTCCTCTCCTCTTCCTCTCTTCTTATCCTCCTCCTCCTCTTCCTCCTCCACACACACACAGAACACACTGTGTTAGCCAATGATGGATGGGGAGCTGGCAGTGTGGCAGTAGTAGCAGACACCCAGAACCACACTGCCACTTATTCATTTGTCTCCTTATTCACATCTTTATTTATATGTCTCCATCTCGTACCACCACCTAAATATAGACATACATAATAACATTGTGCTAAAACGGGTATATTGACCTCAACATGCACAGTATACTCAAATTCAAAAGTATTTCCTTTGTTAATCTCTTCAGAAATATGGTGTATAATTGTGTTAATATATATAATTTACATATAACCTGATTTAATTTCAGTCAAGTTTTTAGTCACCCTGAATGTGTTTGAAGCACACATCTCTTTCCCCTGAATTCAGGTTTTGAAGATGTCAGACATGCAGGAATGATGGACAGCAGGCTGCTTTCACAACATTAAACATTATTAATCATGTTCGCATTGTCTGAGAAGGGGGGGGGAGAAGAGGTGCAATTGTACAAAGATGGGACGGAATGGAGGAGGAGGATGGGGGGGTGCAGTCAAAAGAGGAAGGTTACAAAGCCACAAATAACCACCATAAATCATCTAGCAGCCAACATTTTCACTTGTTAGGATAGTCTGTTATTGGCAGCAGTCTGGCATCTGCGTGTGTGTAGAGTGTATTTTTCTGTGTGTGTGTGTGTGTGTTTGCTCTGTCTTGCCCAGCCCGGACTTCTATCCCTTTTTCACTGTCTTCGCCTTGCCTTAAACTGACGGCATAAACAACAACAGTTGAGAAATCACCCTCGTCAGCAGGAAGCTGGCAGGTGTGTTAACTCCCCCAGTACCAAATTAGGATGTGCAAGATTGCAGAAATGCTTAGGCTCTCATATCTTCCTTTTTAATCACAAACATTTACATGAGCCTGGATGAAAACACACATTAGGGTTTAGTCAGGGGTTTACTTTGGACACAGAACGAGGCTTTGGCTCACAATTAATCCCCCAAAACCTTTACTGGGATCTTTGCCTGCTAGCCTGAGAGTAAATGTCCAGGTCAGACTTCGTCTGGGGTGCTGTAACTACTGATTCATGGAAATGTTGTTGTCCAAAAAATAAGCAAATGTGTTTAAAGTGTCATTAATTCATCCAAATCTGATCTCCCAACATTGAACCAAAAAATATATATAAGTGATGACCTAGGAAAAAATGCATAAAAACCACAAACTTCAGTTGTTTTATAATTTGTTGCTTACTTGGATCAAAAATTTAAATGAAAAATATGAAGCTTTTTTTTAGACCCCTGTGCTCCATAGAGAAAATGTGATCCACATTTCTTTTTTTTTTCTTTTTCTTTTTTTTTATTTAAAGAGAGTTGTGTTCTCAGATGAACTGACTTTAATATAGGACGGATACTTTCCTTATATTGCTGCATATTGACCTGCAGCCTTTTGATGCGTGATTGTGTGTGAGATTGTCAAAATACATTGTTCTTTGTTGGATCATTGTGACCCTGTGGATTATGGGAAAACAACACTAGGGGGTGCTCAAGGTTTGTCCAACCAACTGTTGAAGTTACATACTGCTCCACAGCTCCAGGTGTGCGTGGACAAGCAGATGTCAAAGTGTTGAGTACTTGCTGTCCCGCGAGCGTTCCGATTTGAAGCCAAGAGTCAGGGTTCCCAGTGTTCTTCCGATTTAATCACACCACATCCTGCCACAAGACCTCTTTATCATTAACTCTGTGTCTCTGTTTATGTCACTGAATGGTCAGAGGTTAAGTTTGTTAGTTACAAAGTATTGTGTGATAATATAGTTAATAGATAAAGGTTTTCTAGGACATGGATCCAACACTTCATATTTAGTTACTTAATGCCATTGAACATGAACAAACCTGCTGAGTTGACGTAAGTGAGTGCGCTAATTGGATGTTTGAGAGATATCATTTTAGTCTTGCTTAGGCAGTTTCAGTATTAGCGAGATGCACTAATTCCGTCTATATCTATGGACCCTCCGTGCTTTTGTCTCTTGCACACACACACATACACACACACCCTAATTCAAGTCTGAGATTTGTCTTCTCACTTTCAACACACAGTTTAAAAAAAGAAAGAAAAAGAATTTCTGCTTCCAGTGGTTTCATTACCAAGATTAGGTTACAGACAGTCATTCAATCATGCAGCCTTTAGCAGAAATAGCCTGATATTTAGCTTCCCTCATAGAGACACACAGCGTTTCAGGTGGAAGTTATTGTGCACATTCCTCTGGTGAGACACACTGTTGAGATTCACAATTTTTTGCGGCGTTTTCCATTTTTGTGGCATCTAATGCATTCACATTTATTTGAATTGGCACAGTACAAAACCCTCTTTTTGACCTGCAGCTCTATGGGATCTATGTGGGATTCAATTACCGGTGGCTGAAAAAATATCATATTAGGATCATTGAAAATTGAAAATGTGAAAGAAAGAGCAACAAAACTGCAACATGTTGAAATCTGTGTCTGCTATGTCGTGAGGTTTTGATGAACGGGAGTTGCATGTTTGCCTCTATGTTTGTGGCCAGACAGTGTGGCTGGAAGAAGCAGCACCCAGGGCTCTATGGGGGAAAAGACGATGGTATGGTTGTGCTAGGCATTTCCACTCCTTCATCACTCAGTATTTGTGTCACACTCTCAAGTTTGTGGTACTTTGAGGAAAAAAAATCCACTGTATATTTAGCTCGTCTCCCTCGCCATGGAATATTTACCCAGTGTTATTAAAGACAAATTCCTCCATAAATTTTGTTCTACTGTAAATCAGCTCTTGTTTTCCACATTTTTACTTTTGTGAAGAAACACTGGAAATAATTCCACAACCAGAATCCTCAGCTATGGAAAATAAGAAAATAAGACATCTTATGTTTCATATGAATTTTTCATGTAAATGTCCTTTTTTTTTGCATGTGTGCAAATCCTTTACAATAGAAAAATAAAGGAAAATATGATTAGAGAAAATATGATATTTTCCCCCAAAACATAAAGATAAAATGTTGAGTATTTTGAACCATTTTCCTTGGCTTGATAATTTCCTGTCTCTCACTGTCAATTGAGAAATTGTTTAATCATACAATAAGTCATCCCCAGCCCTCCAGATGTGATGCTGTGGGAGAGCATGAGGAGAGAGAGAGCGCTGATGTTCAGGCTCCAGATGACAGAGATGAGTAATCCGAAACATGGATGTGTAGTAGAAATGCACGCATCTGTTCGTTGTCAACCTGTGGGGATGTTGACTGATGATGCACCTGACTCCTCTTCTCTACTCGTCTCTTCTCTCCTTTTCCTTCCACTCCTCTCCTCCTCCTTCTCCACAGTCACTTTCAGACTCCAGCGGACCCCAACCCACCCACCCCTCCACAGAACATGGAGGAAAATCACAGAAACACACACCCAGATTATTCATCGCGCGCCGTTATTGAGTATGTGACTAACACACTGAGAACCGCTCTGGGAAATCAGATTTAGAAATGAATTATTTATAAGGACATGGAATGCTGGTCTGATAGGGCGGAGAGAGTGGAAGAATACACCTACAATATACCCCAAACAACATTACAAGTTTGATCATGACACATCCCACTGTAGTTATTCATTTTTATAATACTCACAAACGTTCCCCTTTATATTCTGATATTGAAATATGAGTCATGGTAAAATTACATGGTGTGTTTTATTATTTTTGTTTAAATGATATTACCTATATTTTCTCTGCCCCCCCCCAACACACACACACACACACACGCACACTCTAAAAGACAGTTTGATATATTTTCATGGAAGCTATAAAGCCTGATATCAAATCAGTTAAACCACGTTTGTTGCTATTTCTGTGTAAACTCTCTGGTGCACGAGTCACACTTGAATTAAACTGAAAAAGCAATCTGTTAAATTTAGATTAAAAAATGATACATTGATTTAAAAAAACAAGAATCCCTTATTACAAATAAGGTAACATATGAGGTAAGAATTGGAATCAAGATTCAGAAGTTTTATTTGATATAATAAATTTAATTTGTTCTTTAATGGAAATAAACATATGAGCTAGGATGTGAATTTCTTTTGAAACAATTTAATGAAAACATACTTACTAAAAAGGTAAAAGCGTTATATTGGGATGATAAGAAGGATGACAATCATTTAAAAAAGCGCATACATTATGAGCAATATTTATGTTCTCTCAGCATCAACACTGCTGGCATTTATTGCATGTGAGTTCTCGCATACCTAAGACACGAGGTGCCCCATCACTCTTTTTTGTGTGTCTGTGTGTGAATTTACATGCACACATCTCCTTCCCTTACTCTTATAAGTATATATAATATATAGCATAAATAATTCATCTGCCATTTTCTCATGTTTAATTGATGTAAAAGTCTGGCCTTGGCAGTTTTTCCCTAGTAAAACTCAAATGTTCTCATGCAAGTGTCTGCTGATTGATGCTTCTTAGTGAAGCGTCACGCACCTGTATCACCATCTTCTGGTTGAGATGCAGTGCGTGGATTAACAGTTGTGCCATCAACTTGACCAGGATTGCTTCTTCATCAACCTCATCCTTTGTGTCTTTTCTTGACCGATTTTGGTTTCTCTGCAGACGTACAGTCCCTTCTATTGGTTCGTCTTTCTGTGTCTGTTGCGCTCTCTGTCTGTTCTGAGACAAGCAGTCAGAGTGCTGACATGGGGAAGTGTTTAGGCATGCGGAGATGTGCCAGAATCGTCCCTGCCTAAGTGATCGCTCTTTTTTCTGATCCTTTTCTCTAATACTTCAGTCGCATATTTTCCATTCATTTGCATCTCTCTTTCCCTCTCTCTCTCTCTCTCTCTCTCTCTCTCTCTCTCCTTTTGGTTATATCTCCCTCTCTATTTCTCTCTGTTGCACTAATTTTTGTTCACCTCAAATTCCTACATTTCCACACATACACGCACTCCTGGCCTCCAGTGACAGATGTGGCACTTGACTCATGCTGGCCCTCGCAGGTGAATGTGGTAGAAAGAGGTTATGTCAACACCTTTAGCCCCTTTGATGCACCTCCCTCTCACAGGGGCCAAACCATGCATTTGGCAGCCCCAGGGGAATGCCGGGGAGTTTCCACTATGAGCAAATGCAGAGGTGAGGTATAGAAATAATTCACATCTGAAAATAACTCTCCTCTTTCTCGTCTCCAGTTTTTCTGTGCTTCCCCTTTGTCGTTTTTTAATTATTTTTACTATTTTAGGTATTGTCATTTTAGCCACATTTACAAGTCCCTGAAACAGTGCTTTTTTTTCATGCAGTAAAATATTTCCTTAAACCAAACTTTATTGATTCTTTTTCATCGAGTCAGGAGTATTCTTGCACATCACTGATGAACTGGTGGATGGGCCACTTGCAGTTGGTTTTATGTGAAACAGATTTGTAAGTGCATCTTTGCCTTGTGGACTTTTTCCCCCACAGGGGGCATCAGGAGCACGCTGCAGCCCACTCGGATATAACGTCTGCATCGCAGCTCAGGGCTCGTATTCAGCCGTGCTCGCTATAACCATAGGTGTGTGATGGGAGTGGGAGTAAAAGGGGAAAGATGGGAAGGATGAAGGAGTAGTTGCATCAGCAGAAAGTTGTTTTTCTCTGGCCTGGAGATTCTATTTAAAGAGGGGGGGTGGGGGGGGGGGTGGGTTGGGTAAAGAGGGGAAATGGGGAGGCAGACTTGGAGTGGTCCACAGCCTGGAGAAACAGGGCAGGATGAAGGAAGGCGTATGGAGGGTAGGATGTGCCGGGCCCCTCTGATTTTGGTTTTGATTGAAGTCGGTGTGTGTGTGTGTTTGTATCCATTTTGAGGAGGATACCTTGCTGTGCGAGTGCAAGTGTGTGTGTGTACGTGTGCGTGTGCATGCGTGCATGTGCACTTGCTTGTGTGTGTGTGTGGCTGAGGTATTAATCTTCTTTGTCAGTGGAGCCCAGATGCAGGGCCCTTCCAGCAGCACAAACCCGGACTCAGCAGTCTGCACTGGGCTCTGGGAAGCAGGCATGGGGTGTAAATGGGGGTTTTTGGGGGGGTTGGATGCCGCTGGTTGTGATACTAGAGCAGGGCGCTCTGACGGAGAGGGCAAGGGGGACAACACACAGCAGATTAGCTAATGATATTAGCCAGAGAACACCCTCAGGTAAAACCCAGTGGTCGCAATTAGTGGAGTTTCTCCGAGGTTGCCCTGTGGCCCCTCCACGCACACACACCCACACATAGATGTATACCCACTTCTGCTTGTATATGGCACACATTAAACACCAGCAACCACCTGCGTTAAGTACTGATGCATGTCTTGCTCAACACTGAATTATAACCCCTATTCTGTCTCTCACCTCCTGTGCTGCCTCCCCAGTCTAGCCTTTACCCTGCTCCTTCTCCTCCCCATTAACACCACTCATCAGCCCCCTTCGCTGTTTGCCCACTGTGAGAACAGACGAACTAACATGTTTGCTCCGCGGGAAACGCACACACACAATCACTCAGTGGGAGCGAAACTGAGACTGCAAGAGAGCCGGCAGATTTCTATTCAAGAGTATGCTGATATGCACAATTGCTTGAACAAACACACACACACACACACAGTCCATGCACAGGAGCTAAAATCTTCAAAGCAGGGGGTAGCAGAGATTGACATAACAAGCTGATAAACCTCTTTCTCGAGCGAAGTTGCCAGGACAGCACTGAGAGTAAAGATGTTGGTATCTGATGGTGATGAAAGATATTAATGTATTCACAAAACAGAGGTGATTTCAAGCGCATTTGGTAATGATGATGCTGAGCAGAGCACATACTGATGTTAAGGCTTGTGATCAATCACAGTCACAAATCTATCTGAAAAGCAACCGACTCAGCTGATTCATCCTAATCCAATTGGAGGTTTTAAACCCACTAACGAGTAATGATTGTAGAAAATATTTTTTTTTCTTCCATAGCCTTTATAAATATTTTGCTTGGATGCATGTGGCACACTGTTAATGTATGTAGCGCTGAAACGATTATTAGATTAATTAGTTTATTGACAGATCAAATAATGCCAAATTCTTCCAGGTTCCAGAAAACCCACACAGACACAGGGAGAACATGCAAACTCCACACAGAAGGGCCCAGACCGGGATTCAAACCCAGAACCCTCTTGTTATGAGGCGAAAGCGCTAACCACTGCACCACCGTGCCACCGCATTTGAAGATAAAAATCACTATTTTCATGTTTTTGTTTGTATCCACGCTAGTGATCAAATAACTGTTTGAATGTACTCAGGAGCACATTTAGGAGCATCCTTGTTGTGTCTGGCCCATTTTAAAAATTGTTTCAGTGTGTGTGTTGTCAGTAATGCCGCCCTCTATCTGAATTAATTAACTAAACATTTGACAATGAAAGTAGCCTAAAATTACTTTGCACCCTTGGTCTCGTTGGTACCTGCTCATATTCCTGCTGCACATTCAGAATGGCTGCTTTGCGATTGTAGTTGCGTGTTGTCTTTCTTTTCATCCTCTCTGGCAGTTTATGGTATCTGAAATAAATCTTCCACAAAAGTTGACAAACACACTGTTCTTGAGCTACACCTCCTCTGTGAAATTGTGATCACCACTTTGAGTTACGCATACAACCTGGCTTTCCTGTGACAAGCTGATGAATTACAAGAGCTTTCAAAAACATCTCTTTTGCTCTGACTCTTTCCTGTGTTCCTGGCTCCAAGAAGTCTCTCTTTGTTGTGCTCTGCCGAGACATCTTTGTCTGTCTTTTTTTTTTTCAGTTGTGCCTTCTGTCTTTTCAAATGCACAAGCTGCCCTAGAATGGGAGAGAGTTATTTCACTGGAATAATAAAGAAGGCTAAATGACTAGTCTTTACAGTGGGTGTGTGTGTGTGTGAGAGAGACACGTTGAATAGTCTTCCTTGGCTTCTCTGCTCTGTATGGTCTTTCATATGGCCTTCCTTATTATAATGCTACTTATCTTATCCATAAGGCCATCAGGCCAGACGATTAATTTAGGTACTGTATCCCTGGAAACGATGTCTTCCCTCCTCTCACTGCTGTCCCTCCCTCACTCCCTCCATCTACAGGAGATTAAACTGAGACCGGCTCTACTTCTCTCACTCCTTCTGTCCATCATAGTGAAAAATTACCTTTTAGTCTTCTTCCTTAATCGCACTGGCCGCAGAGCAATCAGACAGGAAATAATGGTTTGGCGTCTGGCTGTGTAGGCTCTCCACTACAATGCCTCAAGACTGGATTGAGGTGAGAATGGGGAAGCCTCACATTAATGATTCCTCGTAAGTGTCATCTTTCTAGAAATACAGATAGTGTAAAACTATCACGGCGTCAAATCTTTGCGGAAATACATTTATAAATGTTCGGCCGCTTCACAGGACGCCCTCTCCAGTCAATTTTCTCTTGCTTTTGCTCTCCAGCTCCCCATCCTGCCGTCCCCATTCGTCATTTATTCTCTTCTCTGTGAGCTCTTGTAGAAAGTTTATCCCAGTTAAAACAAGACTGAACTCTAGGAGTGACAGATAGCAAGACTGAAAGGACCCTGTATCTTATAGTGTGTTTTGATTCTTTTGAAAATGTATCAGACTACATACAAACTTCTCTCCTTTACGTCGGCTTCTCTCTCAACTACAAACTGCTACTCTCCTCTACTTTTTCCACTTCTTACTCTGTTCTCTGTTGTACGTTGATTCGGTGTAAATTAATTGCTCCTCATATGGGAGACGGCACACGATTAGTCTCAATCCTGATAATGGTGTGTGGCTTGGCCACGGGGAATACACTGCCAATTTGCTCACAGCGCATCTGCCAAATGATTGGTGTTTACATGCCACATCCCCTGAGAAGTGTTTGTCACAATGCCACTTCTTACATCTCAATAACGCACAGGATCCCAAGGCAGACGTCATCAAAGACTCACTCAAACACGCATGTCATAGGCATTGATAAAAAGTCTCGGAAGAGTATGACACGAGACAGCGCCGATTGTGCGTTTGAAATGATGACTGACACATGGCTTTATGGGTATGTTTTTTGGTGTTCTTAATTTTTACATGATCACATATCCCTCTTTTCTCAAACATTTCACCTCCTCCCTCTGCACCCCCACCTGCTTTCTCCCCTCAGCCCCTCCCATCTTTCTTCATCTCTCCTCCCTAACTCAGTGCTTCTTCTCTGCTGTCCCATTAATCACCCCTCTCTAATTAACAGGCCCACTGTTCCCAATCTTCCCACTGCTCCCACTCCACACCTGGCCCAGCCCTGCTGCCCAGCAGGCATGCAGCGCACGCCAACACACACATTCATACATGCACATAGCACACACTTGAGCGCAGCTGGCAACACTGACCACCGCAGGATTGCGCTTGGAGGGGCAAAATGATAAAAATGGAATAATAATGAGTGTAGTATTTTAAAAAGTTTTTTTTTAAACTTTGTGTCAAAGAGTGTGGGAGGATGAATTGGGCAACAGTGTGAAAAGTTGGTGTTGCTTGGCAGGATTGCTTCCCTGTCCTCTACACATCCTCCTCATACACTCATTCATCACCTCATCAGCCCTATTTCCCTTGTAATAACTCATGCATTCAACTCTTTCCTCGCCCACTGCTTACTCCCCCCTCACAGTTTTCATTTTTACAACCATCCTCACCCATCCCGTCTCCTCCTCATTTCCCACCTTCTCCCTGTCCTCCCCCTGTCAGCCAGGGTGGCCCGGCAATGCAGTAATGCCATCTGCTAGCGCAGCATGCCCACAGCCTCGTGTCCACACACACAAACATGCGCACTGCTTGGCAAGAACACCTTCCAGCGCAGGATATACCAATATCCACACTTCCGCCACCAGATCACTATAGTCCCACGCATTGGGTAACACACACATTCACGCACACACACACACACAGCCCTGATGAGTCACACGCTTCATCTGTCTCCCAACAGGGGGAGCCGGGGAGCATCTGCCAGAGCTGAGACAGAAGTCAGAGATGAGAGGCCCCTCTTACAGTAAGAGAGCGAATCGTTACAGCAGTCACATACTGCCTAATCATAGACAAACACAGGAAAGATGACCACATGGGTGTGTGTTCCACACTGACAAATGAAGTAAAATAAGGGAACGCAAACTAGCAATTACATGCAAATGCACATTTTTGAGGTAATGATCCCTGCTTTTTTGCGGATTGTTGAAACATTGCAATACCATGCATTGTCAAATTGTTTCAGATGTTTGCACTGCAATAACTGGTGGCAAGGATGAAGATTTATCGATGTAGACATGTGAGAGCAGGAATAATGTAGTCATATTGTCAAATATGTGATGCAGAAAGTGTAGAGAGAAGATTTCAAGCAAGCAGCGCCGCAGCGGAACAGCTGGGACACAGTGTGTCAGTCAGTTTTTTGAATAACAAGTTTTTTTTGTCTACATTCGTGTATTTTTAATTCACTTGTGTGCTCACAATTAAAAATGGGTAAGATACACCATAGAATGTAAAAATTAAGGGGTAAAAAGACATGGAGGGAAGTAATGTTACTTGTTTCCCCACTGGTTATTTATATAATTCATTAATTTAGTTTAATCCTCTCGCTTCTCTTGACATTGAACAAGACAGAAAAAGAATTGATGGGAAATGCGGCAATTAGCAAATGAGCTCTAGGATGTGTTGCTGTTCGAGGTGTGCTTGGTGCTGCATCGGTGTGCTGGGGGTGGCAGTGTGAGTGTTTGTATGGGGGAGAGGGAGGAATGTGTGTGTGTGTGTGTGAGCATGGTGCGTTGCCAGGTGCGAGTGGGGGTCTGTGGCAGTATATTTATTAGCGGCTGTCAGCGAGGTGACACTTTGATGAATGGTGCAGAGTAATCAGGGCTGGGCTGTGACAGGCTGCACTCACAGCCTTCTACCTGCCAAACAGCCCAATCACACACACTCGCACACACATGCAATATACATAGACAAAAATGAGTACGTTTATATACTGCCACTGTGTATGTATGCACACGTAGAAACACAACCCCTTGTAAATATCCTCCACTACCAGATGAACTAAGTCATCAAACTCCTCTCATCCTCTCCTCCTCTAACCTTTCTTCTTTATCTCAAAGGTCCTTTTGTATGAGTCCCTCACGTTCCAGTCTCCTCTGCCATGGCATTGTGATTTTCATGACCTTTGTTGACATAAAAATGATGGAACACATTTTTGTGGAGATGAATGAAAAGGATAAATTGGGTCGGGTTAGTCTGAGAAGAAAGACAAAGAGACACAGAGATTTGGGGTGAAAATTTGCAGAGCTTTGTTGTTTTTTAATTGCTGGTGAGAGACAGGGTTGTCTTAATTAGTCCTTGTTTCTCTCCCGTTGTTCTGCGGGGTCGTAATTCTGAGACTTTTGACTAATTAGTCGACTGCTGCCGACTTAATCGTACTTTCCCTCCTGGACTGTTGAGTGGGAGTATTTAGGCAGTTTGGTAAATAATTGCACAAGTTTTCAATTTTTGTGTAACAGTGGCTTGACTATCTTTTTTTTTTCTGTCAGCCATTCAGTTCTATCTCTATTTTCATGTAGAAAATGTCAATTTAAAAATGTCCAAACAACCGAACAATCGAGCAACTGTCCTTGGAAAGAGGCCGCAGCAAATATTCTATTACAACTCAGACACAAAATGGAAATCATTACTTCTCAGCGAGCTTCTAATGCTTCCAAACCAGCAAGTAATGGGAGGTTGTAATCAAATAATTTCACTGAGGTTTGGGTTTCCAAACAGTTTTCCACTGATTCTATCGACAGACCGCAGTCTGGCCCTTAAGAAAAAAGACAGGAGAGGGGCCAAAACAGAGGAGAAGAGAGGGAAAGAAAATTACTACAGGAAAAACTTGGACAACAGAGAGGAGAGGAAGAGAGAGGATATGATAGAAGAACAAGTCAGAGAAATTATGAGTTAGACTTGATAGCACCATCCCCCGCCTCCACCATCCAAAAAGTCCTCCTTCCCAAACCACTTTTTAAGTCCTAAAATCCCATTTTTCCAGTGCCAGTGGGGTGAGATCATTTTCCCCAAGTCCATTTTTCTATAATCAAGTGTGATTTTCTTAATAGTACAGTGATCAGTTTAGTTCTGTATCATTTCAGGATATTTACACTCCTGTATATAGAAAAAGAAATCCTGAACTATGGGATACTAGTGCCTTTAAGGCAGCCTATTAACATATTTAAGAAAATTCCTAAATGAGACTAAATGACACGTTAGAACTGACATTTTCAGCTGTGGTTTCAGGCTTGTTGCTGCGCAGTTTGCCCAGTGAAAGAAATGTCCAGCTGTAGTGAGAAACGCATCCAAATATTGCTCAAACATCAGATATTTTAGGCTTATTACAATGTTACAGATCATTAGCTGCAACTTGAATGAATACACAAATGTGGAAAAAATTAAACATCCTAATTAATGGCTGAATGAATGAGTGGACTGGAAGAAGGAAACGCTCTTTCTCTCCCTCCTCTCTTCCCTTTCTCAGAGGAGGACTCCCTGCCAGGTTGAGTGAACATTGACAGAGTAACACTTATTCTCTCCGTCACACCAATGGAAATCAATTGGGCGGTAATTGCAGTGTTTGACCCCTCTCCTGTCTTCACCGTGTCTCATCTCCTCTCTGTCCATACATTCTCCACACTCTGACCATAAAGATGAGCCACAGACAGTCAATTCATTTTATACACCAGGCATTTTCCCTTAAACTTAACAGGACTCCGGTGATGTATTCCATCGGTCCTGATAAAATCCGGGAGGCAGGCGAAAGACAAACAGGAAAAGGAGGAGAGCGGAGTGTGGACAAAGTTAACAAAAGCAGGAAAAGGGGACGTTGAATTAAGATGGAAAACAGTTTACAGAAGCTTCTTACTGCAGCTGCCATCTGCACGTGTGTTTGTGTGTGTGTTTTCTTTTATGAGATGGCTGGTCAGATGGGTAATGAGTGACCCTTCCTCCCTGGCATGGTTCTATCGTCACACCAGTATTAATCTTCCTACATCACCCCCTCTTGGAAGCGACAGTAGGCCTCTTGGGGCCACAGACACACACACACACACAGACGCATTGATGCATGTGTGAGGTGGCAGTGATGAATGGAGATGTTCTTAAGATCTGTTTAATAAGTGTTAGGCAGGTCCCCTGTGAGGGCACTGGGGAAGAGGAAAGCATATCTGCAAATGGAGCCTCAGTCACTGGGGCCTGAATTACAGTGTGTTTGACCACATTTGCACTGCTCACCAAGGCAAGGGAACACAAAAAATGCAGTGTTGGGATGTGGTAGAGGTTGAGGGATTTTTTTTCTCTTTTAATTTGCAAACGTGTATTTTTAATCTCAACAGCGATTATTCAAGACTTCACCATCTGACAGGTTTTAGTGTGGTCCCACCTGTTGAATCTCTGTGTGTGCGTGTGTGTGTGCGCACGATGGTGCTGGGAGGGGTTGAAGGTGTCAGAGGTATCAACATTAGGAGTCAACTTGACAGTCTGTCAAGATTACCCAGACAGAGGTGACACCTCAAACAACCTGCTAATAACCACATCCTCTACATATGGCATTCACACATTCATGTCAATCATATGACATATACACACACTCTAATTATTTGATTTTGACTGCATTAGTGCATATTAAACGTCTTTATCTTCCACAAATTGATATTAAAATTGAAGTAAACTAACAGACCTGAATTACTCATCAGTTTTTGGAGCTGCTGCATTTTGCTCCTGCAAGTTAGAAACAAACGTCAGTAAATGCAAGCTTAATGTGTGAGTGCTGGAAGAAGAAAAACAGGGAAGTGACAGCACGTTTATGTTACATCTAGCACGTCAAGTTAACATTGTATGTGCTGTGGTGCTGTGTAAATTCTAAAGAAAATAATATTAAGCACCAGTTAATGTCACTTTTCATTCTAGGATTTTTGGCTTCTGCAGGATCTTAGTTTGTTTAAACCTTTAGAATTGTAGGTGCACAAAACCATGGCCCCTCTGTAATCTGTTCCTTTCATCTGTCAAGCCATTTGTTTGCATGTCTTTAGCTTTTCATCCGTTTGATCTCTCTCCCACTTTGTACCTGTCATCTTTGGCCTCACCTCTCAGAATCCTTCACTTTTCTTTTTTCTCGCTGTTTTTCTCTCTGTTAAGATCCTGTTCATGGAAGCCTGAGTTCTGTGTTGTCTGACAGCTGCTGCTGCGTGCCTTTTTTCTCTCTCCCTCCCTTTCTTCCCCCTCTTCTTTCCTCTTTTTTAAACACGCGTCCTCATTTCTAAACTATCTATCATGCTGGCAGGGCCAGTGGGGCCTTTAAACTGTGGGATTGGCACTTTCTCAGCTGCTGAGCTGGAAAAGGCGACTGCTTGCAGACGGAGAAACAAGCGGTGGGCCAGCCTGCTGCAGGCAGGAGGAACAGGAGGTAGCCTGTCTGAACGCAGGTGGACTGACGATATTCCTCCACCCTGTGAGTGTGTGTGTTCCTCTTAAAGTGTGTGTCTGCAAAGCTTTTGTGCTAATAGAGCTCCTGTGATGATCCAAAGCACTCCTCTTTTTGACGTTGTTGAGATTGCTGGCGGTAAACCCTCACCCTCAAACAAGAAAAGTTTATCAGAGTGAAGAGTCGTTTTAAGAAATTAATTGGAAAGAAAGTCGATGGTTTTGAGATGGGACTGTGAAACAGAGTGTGTGGATTCCAGGGACGTTGTCTGCCCGAGTTGACAAACTCTGTCTCACTTGGGAGTGAGAGGTGTCTGATAAGATGGGAACTGCTGACAACATCTGTGCGTGTGTGCATGTGCATGTGCATCGAGACGCCACATTTGACAAACATGAAGAAATAACAATGCGGTGCTGTCAGCGGGTCTTGTCCCTGGCAGGGGGTTGGAAGCGAGCACGAAGTGTGATTTTCTCAGATGAGCAGAGAACCCGCGATGACGCCTCATATCGATTTGCACACGCACACACGCTGAAACATGACACGTGCATGCCTGCACACACACACTTGCACACATACCCACCACGGCCCTGATATTGAATCTGTGCATTTACCAGTGATGGCAATATCCCCAATTGGGCAGGAAGTGTAAACAAAACAAAACATAAAAAAAAAAGATGCAGCCAGAAGTGCTGTTGCCCACACTCACACACGTCCTAAAGTTAAAGGCCCAGGTGTCAGTATTAGCTGCTGTCTGTTTCTCACCCACACATCATTTCCCTTACCTTGCTCATTCTGCTTTTCCTCTCAAGACCCTTCCCCACCCTAAAGAAACCCATTTCACCACCACAACACTCCCAGTGTCCCCTACTTCTTCTGGCAGCCCATCGCCTCGTCATCACAAGCAGAGGCGTGATGACGAGGGGATGCAGCAATATGTCCAGGAAGAACACATACATACATACATCTATCCTCTCAGTCACACTCTCACAGTCAACAGTTGGCAGTCTGTGCCACTTGACTGTCCCTGCCGTGTCCCGCTATAAGGTTATTTGACAATAAAAATAAGGGACAAAGCCACTGAGTGCATGGCAAATAGGATCCTATCCGCAATTTCGTGATAAAGTGGCAGAAATACTTAGATAAAACATAAAACAAAATAAAATAAAACTAATAAATAAAATGACTTCTAAAGATCAGTTTCTGTTCAGGAGCTTTTCTGTTCAACTGCTTTCCAGAGCACAGAGAGACAATAGAATCAAGGAAATAATTTGAGACATTTTTGTCACGATGATTGTTTTTATATTTTATATATATTGTATTTATGTTTTAATCAGAGTACTTTTTTTTTCTTGGAAGCTCCTTGTTTTAGGATCTGGAAATTAGTTGAAGGTTGTACGCTCTTGCTGGTGACCTTTTTTGGTCCGTCAGTAGAGGGCGGTCTATCCTCATTGGTCCAGCTACTGTGTGTGTGTGTGTGTGTGTGTGTGTGTGTGTGTGTGTGTGTGTACTTAGTTAATTTCCCAGCACAGTTGATGTTTTCTTGTGCTCTAATTGCACCAAGGCACACAGGCTACCTCTTTCTTTGTCTGTCTCTTAGTGTTTTCTTTCTTTCTCTGTATTTCATTCATTCTCTCAGTTATGCCAGGTGGGATAGATGATAGTTTGAGCGTGTGGCCCTTGAATGATATCTGTGTCTCATCTTTCCTCCCACAGCCTCTTTAAGTTCTGGAAATTTGCCTTGTAAACAATACTTAGTAGAACTAAAATTACCTAGTAATTGCAGCTGTAATGAAATAACTGTTGGAAAATCTAAATAGATGATACTTGACAAGAAAATGAGTCATTTAATATCTCTGAGTTCTGATGTGTGTGTGTGTATGTTTGTTTGGTTTTTTTTTTTTTTTTGGTGTTGTGACTAAGTTTCCTTTTATGAAAGGTAAAAATATTTTATGTGATGAACTGATTTTTTTCTTGAGCTGTGATGTTCAGAAGCATGATTACAAAGAAAAATTACTTCTCTGTATGAACATTTTCTATAGTTTTAGATGTGGGGCTTGAGCTGAACATTTGATTTGAAGTTACCTGTATGCACAACATGTGGGTGACTGTAAGTCATTGAGTGTGAGTTACTTTTATGTCAGAAAACAAAAGGTGCTGCTTGCAGTGGTTGTTTAGGTTTCACATAAGTTTTTTTACGGTGCTATAAACATAGGCCCCTAAGCTCTTTTTGTTCAGTCCATTTTCATCAGCCAACACTTATTTTATTTGCTGACCAGAATCTAGTTGTTACATGCCAGTTTTTGTTTAATCTTAAAGAGATTAGCACCACTGCAGAACTTACACCTTTGATGATATTTTGTCCCGAACATGGATCTCAACATATATTCCACGAATTAACAGGAAATATAGATAATTGTTCTATAAACCTTCTCTTTATCACCAGGATCTTAGAGTCATTTTTTTCCCATCCCAAACCTGTAAAGTTTATAATACACAATAGTTACTCAGAGCGACAGTTGTATATATTTTTTACCTGCCTAGTTACACCTCTTATTATGTAATTTTATATTCCTGTCATATATTTAGCTGAGTGTGAAGCACTTAGTTTGATGATAAAGGGTAAGGTTGTGTCTGTGGGTGTGCGTGCCACATGGTGTAGATGTTTGTCGCTATCAAGTTGCCAGAGCATGAGGTACTACTTGTTTTGTTAGAACAATTTGTGTGCATTTTTCTTTATAGAGTGAGATTCAGGGAACTGTGCGTGACATTACGTGAGTCACCCTTTCCAGCAGTTCACCAGAGTTCACTCTTCGTGACTCTGAATCATACAATTATATGTAAAGCAGGTTTTTCTGCAGACTCTGTCAGACATAAGTCATTGTTCGCAGACTTCAATAATATTACCCCTATTTTGATCACATCACACCTCTATTATGCCTTTATGCCAGTGTATTAACTAACCCTTATGGGACCTCAGACTCTGGTGTTTATATTAAATAGGGTAAACTGATATATCTTCATAAGATGCAGGTCTTCAGCTGGAGAGTGGGTCAACACTGTATCTATATATAGCTTTATATTATACATATTAGGATTGTGACTTTAAATTACATGTGAAATTTAAATTACCATTTTTCTAAGAACAAAGCATAACATGCTGTGAAATATACATAAACTGCTACGGTATTCATCTTTTATTGTGAAACGTGATCTTGCAGCACACGGAAGTAGACTGTCCTGGTATCTATGTCTCTGACACTGTTGTTAATGTGTGGTCCTTTTTTTTTTTTTATTTCTAGAGACATAATGACTGCATATGTTCTGCTCTCTGTTACAGCAGACTGAATGTGTGTGTGTGTGTGTGTGTGGTGTTCTTGAGCGTCTCCGTTGGGTACATGTTCAGGATGAGGAAGATGGAGATAAGAGTCTGTTAGAAGCATGTTCACACTGGCTTCAATTAGTGTGGTCCTGGAGAGACAAGGGGAAAAATTGGATATAGATTGGCACTCCACTGGACAAGAGAGATGGCACAAGATGGAGAGTGTGTGAGGGAGGGAAAGTGAGGTTAATGACAGTCTGCTCACAGGCAGGTAATCTCTCTCCCTCTCTCTCTCCCCCTCTCTCTCTTGTGCTCTGGGTATAATCAGTTTCCTCTCTCTTCTCCCAGTAGTCATTATAATTATTATAACAATTAGCTTGCTTCTCTCTCCGCTACAGTGAACTGTCCCACCACTGTACGGTTTCTACTCTGTTCAGTCCCTATCCACTGTCTCTTAAGCCAGATGTGTCTCTCCTCCTCTCATCCTATCACACTCAGTCAGAATCGGTCAATCCCTTAACGTGTTACATTTGACAAAGGTCTTTCGTTTAAAACATGCTTTGGTGGAGGCTTGCTTGCTTCAGGTACCAGTGAGTTAATGACATTCACGTTGGTGATCCACGTCTTGACAACTGTTGGTGCGTTATGATACGGTTTGGTGCAGATATTCTTGATGTTTGTCCACTTTGTTGATCCCCTTTGTTTTTATTCAATATTCTAGACATTAATTGAACTATTCAGCAACTTAAAATGTGTGAGCATGTGTTACTGTGGCAGGCAGTTCACTCTGTACAATGCATTGGTCTCTCTCTTCCTCTGTTGCTGTTTTGGTTTTTTCCTCCACCTACAACTTCTATTTAACTTTAAACTTAATAACTTTTTTGTAAGTCTTACATGAACACATTTTCTTCATCCAGTTAAACTCAGTCGGGCCGTAAGAGTTTTAATCTGGCAAACTGCGTCTTTGACTCAGTAGTAGCTGAAAGGAGTAGGAGGAATGGCACAGTAAATTTGATCACACAGTATTGAGAGTAAGTAGAAATCTCAGGTTCTGTGCGTTTGTGTTCATGTGTGCTGTGTGCACATGTGTGTCCAGCAGTCAAGTGTGTAACCAGGCCCGTGAGGCTGAAGCCCAGTGCCGTCAATCACGCATGGTGGTGGTGGATGGGGAGTGGGGGGACTGGGGAGGTGGTATGCAGATACTACTGGCTGTCAACAGACCACAGGAAAATGGATGCCTGAGAAAGCCATAACTATGATAAATTTACTCCTTCAATTCTCCGAGTAGCCCCCTCCTCTCTCTGTCTCTCGCTTTCTCACTAACACATTCTGATAGACATGCATGCAGTTCACACACAATGCCCCCCCCCCCAACCCACATACACTATCTCTCCACCTCTCTTCCACCAGCAGTCTGCAAGCGTGTGACTAATGTATGCGGTAAAGCTGCTTGCTACCATGCCGCTCACTAGCCCACCACCACCCCGATCGGCCCATCCATCTCTGCGTTTGCGCCAGAGACTGCATTCAAATAAATTTGTCACTGTTCGTTTATGAAATATTGATGGCGGGAGAGAGGGAGATGAGGAGTGAAAGGGTTGGTTAGGGACAGATCAAAAGGTTTGGCCGGTGAAAGAAGGAAGAGCCAGCTGGAATAGGACGGGTGTCGTTGTTGAGCGGAGGCCAGGTGAGGCTTAAATAAAGACATGAAGTCTCAGGACTGCTGGGAGACATGGTGGGGAGTGCAGTTATGTCTGTGGGGTTCACATACATCAAAGCTTCAGGCAACCAGAAAACACAAAGATACAAGTGAAAACGTGTCGATGAAAAGGGTGAAGCATGTTCTTCAAAATGGAAGAATTGCAACATTTTATCATCGCTTAAATCCTCTTAATTTTTTCTCTTAATGTTTTATGACAAAGAAACATGCTTTTCTCACTCGCCTTTAGTGCTATCAAGGCACACAGATGTTGTTTTTGTTGACCAGAGGTTTGAAATTTCCACCTCCACCCACAACACAGAAACCTATTCTGTGGTGCTCAAAAGTAGTTCTGCAATTTAAGCTCATCTTTATTTATTTCTTAACCTCAAAGTCGTAGCTTTTTTGTCAAATTACTTTATTACTAATTTAGTCTCTGACGTATCAACAAATTGTGAAAAATGCCTGTTGCTGTTTTCCAGAGCCCATCTTCAAATTGCTTGTTTTGTTTGACCATCAATGTATTCAATTTACATGTGATGTGAAACAGAAAAGCAGCAAATGTTAACATTTGTGAGACAAATGTGTTTTATTGTTGCATGATGAATGACTTAAATGATGAATCTAAAATTGGGGTTTTGTTTATGTGTTATTTAAAACCAGAGGTCTCACTTAAAACTGTTTTATTTTGAAGTAGCCAACTAAAACACTGGGAAACTGTTGACAGTGTATTCCCTTTTGTTATCCCGACCAGTGGGGTAGTGTTCCAGGAAAAAGGATGCTGCTGTTAAATATTCAAAATTTTCAGATGTCCGAGACAACAGAAACTCCTCCGTTGCCCTCTATTGAATGGGAGTAGAGGCCCCACTCGAATCCTGAAACTAAACTAAAAATTTTGAGTATGGCTAGCTATCAGTAAACATGCTTGTAGGTAAACTAACCCTTGTAATGTAATTTGCAATGAGATCACTGTTCATGCCAGAGAAAGTTGCAGACCTCCAGTATCAATGAGAACGGACTGTTCTGCTTCAGCAACACAAACCTTGACTTTGTCCCAAGTAAAAGTGCAATAATTAGAGTGGTCAGACCCAAGACGTTTTATTCCACAGAGTGAGCAGACCCAAGAGAACAGACTGAATGTGACTCACGCTAGCACAGAACAACCAGAGTCACGTCCATTGTGTGTCCATTTGTGTGTGTTGGCAAGTTTGTGGGTGTTTGTGTGGTACATACCAGAACACAAAGGTCGCAAACATCTCATATGGGCAGAGGAATGATAGAAATTCTTGGACAGTGAACTAATTCACTTTTGTAATAGCAATCTTCGCACAAATTCTTCTTGGAAATAACTTCCCCAAACATAAGAGAGCAGCAGAGTACAACTGTATTATGCAGGAACAGAAAATATTGCCTCCAGTAATCTGTGTGCCAAGGTAAGAGTCTGTTATTGACTATGGTATTTATGTGTGATTATTGTGTTGTGCTAGTATGATAAGCACTTCATTGTCTGCTGTTTGGTCATGATGGGAAAAGGAGCATGAAGAGGCTGTCGACAATATTGACTCATCTCGAGAGCTGCATTCCTTCTTTCTCTTGCCTCTCTGGTAAACACATGATCCTTGTTTTCTCTTCCTCCCTCCCACCAAAACCTGCAGTATTTGTTGCGCACCCCCCGCCCGCCTTGCTGTTTTCCATCCATCTGTCTTTCCCTCTGTCCCTGGGCCTATCAACAAGATGAGTCACAGGCCTGCCCATGTCAGGGGCTAAATGTTTAGTCCTCTACTTTTAGCCCTCTAAGCACAAATACACAACAAAAAGCGACGCAAACTGGCCAAACGTGATAATGCTGGAAAGTTCCACCCTCATCGTGAGCAGTCCCATGCTGTATTCGGTCAGAGATAAACACAGTGTCAACAACCTGGTGGAGACATTTTGTGCTTATTGTGGATGTGGATGATCCTTAAGGCCACATGAAGCGATAAGAGAAATGACTGATGTTTAGTAAGAAAAAGGATCGTGAATGTTGGCCTTACATTGTCCATATCACTAGAAACTCTTAGTTGATGATTATTTTGCTACATGACTCCAGGATGTGTAAATAAGCAACTGTTTGCCAACAACTTCCCAATATCAATAAATAAATAAACATAAATCAGTTATTTTACGTTTAAGATAAATAGCATTGAGTGGGTCTGAGTTTTAGTATTAAACTGGGTCGCAAAGTCAACAAGTTGAATGAAGAAATCCATGAAGAAATTCTGCTTTGTTGTGAGTGAAGCCAAGCAAAAAGACTCACTGGAGAAGTGATTCAGCTTTAGATCTTGTTTTCATTCATCATTATTGGTTTCTTCAGACAGTTGAGTGTTGTGTCTATGTGCCTCTGATCTCTCTCTCTCTCTCTCTCTCTCTCTCTCTCTCTCACACACACACACAGACCATCTGAAGATGAGGTGGTATCTAAATCTTTTTTAAATTTCCCTTAGTTACATATTTGACTGTTTGTCTTCCTGTTTGCACTCTTTCCAAGTGATGTCATTCTGGGATCGCACACTGAATTGATTGGTGTCAAATGGTGCAGATCAGGATGTCTGTTTTCTCTTTGCATTCTTGGTCTGTATGCGAGCTTGTATAGCATATTTTCTTGATGTGCAGTTTATTTTACTTCATGTTTTTCTTAACTGTGGATACTCAGATGAATTAATACTTGACCTCTGAGGCGCAGGGATGAGTATGAAAGTGTGTGTGTGTGTGTTTGTTTCTGGTCCACCTGAGAGACAGATATAGCAGTAGTGTGGACACTCATAGGTCACGGCTCTCTATTATTTAGACAAGGACCCTCTGTCACAACCCCAGTCTCACTCTTTCTTTCCACTTCTTTATTTATCCCTTTTCCCCCCTCTTATTTATCTATCTCTCCCTCCTCCCCCAGCCGACGCACACGCAGACGTCCGGGAGTCCTCCCTAAATCACTCTTTGACAGAAAGAGGGAAGGAATGGGGAGATGGAGAGAGAGATAAAGGGGGTAGAGATAGATAGGAGAAAAAGAGAGGGATGAGGGTTTGAGCATACATGGAATGAACCTATCAATCCAGGGTGCCTATTATCCCATGTGAAATGCCTCTCGCTAGCAGACGCCTAGTTAGTGTGCCTGTTCAAAATTAATAAAACGCCAGCCGAGTCTGTGCTGAGACTGCGACAGTCCTGGTTATTGATTAAGTCATGTCACAGGAATGGAAGGCTCTACCATTAAAAGTACAAATTATGCAGCACGTTTAGCCATGCCTCTTATTCATGTAGGAGACAGGCAAGAGTCACTGGAAGAATGGAAGCCTGCTCCATTTTCTTACACTGTCCAATATGCCTCTCTCCCTCTATTGTATGGGCCTTTTGTTGTATTTAGGATCCTAATAGTGTGAGCTTGTGTGAAAGGAGAAGGTTAGCCTGCCAGTGTATGAATGAAAATGGCCTGAGAAAAGACAGAATAAGACAAAGAAGAGGGAGACAAAGAGCGATCACTACGTCGTGTACAGCACGACAAAGAAAGCTCCTAGTATAGAGTAGAACACACAGCGAGTAAGAGCCCCAGTTAAACAGACGATACACATCCTGGAAGTACTTTTTAGTCGGGGCTTCTAGTGAAAAGAAGCCATTTAATCACGTAACAAATTAAATGATATTATTTTGACACGCAGCCAGATGGCACAGCTTCTCTCGTCTTCAGCTTAAAGAGTGATGGAGTGAGGGGGTGAAACCGGGAGAGGTTGATGGAGATAGAGGCTCGAGGAGAGGTAAAATTAATTTGTTGGGAGTATGTAAGTTGTGAGCTTCCTATGTTCGGTACTTGGAGTCAGCGCTGTGATGTGCAGGGGGAGTAACAAGACAGGAGCAACGTGTAAAGCTTCAATCAGCAGGCCTCTCGCCTCCTGTTTCTCTGCCTCACACGTGGCTCTGCAGAAGGAAACATAGGTTGATTTCCTCTTTTAAGTGTTTGTGTGTTGAGTGTTGGTGGAGGGGTTGAGTGCAGAGAGAAATGGGTGGGAAATGAGAAAAAAGGTGAAATGTGTCAATAATTTATAGCAAGTGCCTTGTGTCAGAAAGGGCAAAAAGAGCTCTACCCTGAAATCCTCAGGCCATCGCGATGCTTCGAGCACAGGCTCTCTCGTTAACACAAATATGCACATTCTATACACACACACACACGCAGACATAGACAACCAAAGGCATATGTAAATGAGCATTTGCACATGCACACCACAAAAAACAAAAAACAGAGCCTCACTTCAGTCAGCTGGCAGGTCATTAATTTCATGATGCAAAACCAGAGCACTGGAGACAGAGATGGAGAGAAAAAAAAATAGCATGGTGAGTAACGGTGTGTGTCCTGATCCATCCAGGAAGCATCCACCAAGCCCCTTAAGAAACCCCATGTTTATGCATTCTGAAGTCTTTTTGTTGTTGTGGTGGTTGTTGTTGTTGTTTCCAAAGCGCCAAAACAGTTGCAACGACCTTTCAGATCTCAGATGTAAGAGAAAGAAGGATTGTGAGAGACTGGCAGCTTCTTTGTTGTATCATTTATTACCGATCAAAAGTCAGAACTGAGGCCTCGGTCTTCTGTGACGCTAAGATGGACAAATGCTGTCAGAGAGGGTTGTCATCTGAACTGTGACACATCCATAGGTCTATGCACCTGAAATAGTCATTAAGAGGATCCAAAACACTGCTGGGCGAGAAGATTCAGTCAATGATTTTTTTTAAGCTCTTTGTGAATATAGATACATTTAGGAAGGGAAGGAGGCAGAGAGGAGGGATAACGGGAGAACTTAAGTCCAATTAATCTGTTAATTGGGGCTATTAAAGAACAGATGCTGGGGAATAAATGGGAAATCGCCTGTCTGTCTCTTTGTTTATTTCTGCTTTCCCCTCTCCCTTTTCTAAAGTACCTTTTGGCAGTCAGTGCCTGCTTTCCCTTTTCCTCTTGGCTAAAGAGCCAGCCATGGCTAATGGCACAGTGTACGGCAGGCAGACTGCCCCCTTGGCACAACCCGCTGGATGAACAGAGGGCTTTAAGATGGCACAGAGCAGTAAAAATTGTTAGCTGAATAAAGAGCTACTGCAGGGAGAGATGGACCAGTTTTATGGCCCTCTGTACACACCGGGGTGTTTAACTTACTGTGGCTTAACAGGACTCCAGACTAACTTTTTACCCTGATGCATCTAACTTTTCCATTTAGGTGACACAGGTTTGTTGTCAATAACATAGCCTACTGAACAATCGCAGTACTGAATGACATCGCACCAACCATTTGGACTCACAAACTTTGACAAAACAGCAGCATAAATAGGTCTTACATTTAACAAAAGCGGCCACAGTGCACTTACAGGAGGGGCATAATGCAAGAGATTATCTGTCTATCTCTGTCTGTGTTTCTCAGCAGAGCATGTGTGATTGTCAGTAGATGGGAGGCATAGAGTGAAGAGAGACTGATTGGATTGTTCTCTTGGACAGATAAAAATTAACATAAAAAAAAAAATATTAAAATGGATAGCCAGATATACTTTGGCAGCTGTTAATATACTTGGGTGGACCACTCAAGTCAGACCTCTGTGTGCCGGCCCCCCTCCCTTTCCCCCCAAAACATGTAAGCTCCAAAAATAGAAAATGAATATGTCGTGGGTAATGCTGATATTATGATGGGCCACCACAAACAAAGATACCACCTTGGAGCCCTGCTTAAGTGACAAACTATGAAATGAAATAAAAGGGGTACATTATTCAGCACAGTTCTCCTTGTGACTTTGGGCTGACTGGTCTTACAGCCCCCTAGACACGAAGTAGAGGAGGAGGAGGAGGAGTGCTGGAATGAGGTAGTGACAGAGGGGTAGAGAAGAGGGGGTGGAGGGTGGGGTTGTGAGAGCTGAATCAGCGGGAAGCTTTGCTAATCGCTGCTGCTCATCTGTTAATGGAGTTAATGAAGAATGGGAGCAAACCAAATGCGCTGAGATGAAAGAAGTTCCACCACACTGCATAGGCCGCTGCTCTCTGTGTCTCCTCCACACGGTCACATAGACACAAACACAAACTCGCATGCGGACCAGCTTTCTTTTCTTTCACATGTGCCTTCGCCATCCCTCTCTTTTTGCCACATTTTCAGCACCTATTGACACAAAACACTTTGTTTTTGCACCCCCTCGCACCTATATGCACATTTTGCTACTTTCATACTCGCCCTTCCACACTCCCAGTCTCACATGCGCACACATGCACACTTTTCCTCGCCTGTCCTCTTTCCATATGTTTCTTTATTTCGCCTCATAAAGTGCGCAGGCCCCTCTTTAGCCCCTCTGCTTTTCCCTGAGGAGGAGATGCACTGTGATACCACTGTGTTTGCGCGCGAGGTGTAGAGATATTCAGCGACGCCATGCAGACCTCTCACCCAGCTGATAAAGCTGATGGGTTGACAGGTCTCTGCAGACACACACACACACAGCCACTGCTCACTTGTTACAGGCTCAGTAGCACTTATTAGCAATCTATCAAACACTTGTTATTGACACAGCAGTTATCGCTCAATCAAGGCACAATTTTATAACTCATACCATCAGTCAAACACCATCAATGCATAATTCAGACATTGAATGTGCTGCAGAGAAAGTTATTTAATGGCTAATTGGACTCAGAAAAACTGTAATGTATGCACACTTTGGAAAAGTAATTTTGGCAACAAATTTTCTCTCAGAAAATAAAAGATTCCTTTCCTTAAGACCATATTTGATATAGTACCATTATTCCTTTCTTTAAGTCTGTGAATAAGCACTCAATCTGGTCAGTTCCTGGCAATGCAGATAAATCATTTTGATTTAATAAGTAATATTTGAGAGTAAAGCTAGACCGATTTATTAGCGAGGCTCATACATAGCTAATTGCACTTACATCTGTATCAGTGTCAACACAAGACCGCCAGAGAGTACTGACAAGTTGCCTTTTCAGCGTTAAAATGTATTGGGATCTGTATCAACATTATTTGTTTATGTTATGTGTGTGTTAAAAAACAACAAAAAAAGTATTGTTGGATGATATTACCTTGGAATGACGACACACACAATTTGCAGTCAACATGTGTGTTACAAGCGCTAAGCTAAGAGCTAAGTTAAGTTTTATTTCATTTGTCAAATTCAGTGAAACTGACTCCACAGTGCATTGAATAAATACATAATTCCAGCTCTTTGCCTTGCCAGGAGAATTTTTCTTCTTTAGTTGCCCAGACAGTGTGGTGTAATGTAGATGACTGTCTTTCAGTGTATCAACTATTGCAGCATTGCTTTATCACGATAGTCATTATTGTGGGCAGTATATTACAATGGTATGACGCCATGACATTCCCATCATCAATACTGACTGATATCAACGAAACAGCCTTTGATATAGTTGCCTTAAATTTGATTGTTTCTTAATTGTGACAAATATATGTTGTGGGTGGGACATTTTACAGTTGAAAATCTCTGGTGGGAATCACTTCTGTACTGCAATTTGGTACTAATCGAGTGATGTAGAGCGATACCAGTACATCTGTGATCAGCAACCGATATTAGCTGGCCAAGTGTTTTTGTTTGGCTTTAAGAGGCTACCATGCAGAAACAGCATGACAGAAAAAGCAAGAGTGCTGCAGTACTACACTACACAGCATGTGGCCGTTAACACATGCTGACAGTCTGTGTAAATCTATCTATTCATGTCCACGCACAAATAATGTGTTCAGTTGTTAGTTATTTGTTTGCATGACAAAAATACAAACATGGTTAGCTTAATGAGCTTGTATACTGAAAGATTCTTATGTCTTGCAGTCTCTCTCTCGCTCTCACAGACACACACACACACACACACACACACACACCAGAGTGTGCTGGTTAATCAGCTGTGTAAAGTACCCTAGCTATCTTTCAATTTCCCCCCATTAGGGCAGACGCTGGCTTGATTAGGCCCTTAATCTCCTGAGATTGAGACATTAAAGCATGGGAGTGATGTATTCATACACGCTCACACAGTCACACCTATCTAGAAAAAAATTATTTGCCACAGCGGTGCCATGTTTGTTGCAAAACAGCCATAATACAGGTTATGTATGATTAAAATGGTTGATTTTTTTTATTGCTCCTCTTTCTGTTATGCATCACCTTTGGACCTTTACAGTAAACTAGTTGTTTCAGTGCAGATGTGTTTCCCATAATTCCTGCTTACGTAAGGGTCATTAAGTAGAAGCTGGTTGGAGCACTGAGCAGCAAAGGAAGCTAGGGATGGGCTTTCCTGTAATCTCTACGCACATACACACATAAAAATGGCCTGTGTTGGAGATGGGAATTCATCCCTGTTATTCACTGAACCATTGTAGACCCCTTTTCTCTCCTGTCTGTTTTCCTTTTTAAAAATTTTTTTAATTGCCTGATCTTCTAAAACTAGTTTCTTTTTACTGTATCCTTCCCAGACGACTGACATAATCAGAGACATCTCAAAAGATATCAGAAATATGTGCCTCTTTGTGTTTTTAAAAAGGAGCCTCATCTTTGTGGTGCAGCAAAGTTTGACAGGAGGAGCGGGAGGGGCGAGTGTATCGAACAGAGGAGCAAAGATGTCTTGAGTTCTGGACCATTTCCTCCAAGGACAATAACCCCCATCTTGTTTAACAACTCACCCGGCAGGGACTATTACACTCATTTTAATTGGCTCCCGCTTTAATTGCCCAGGTGGAAGGAGGGGGTTGCTTTCGTTCTCCTTATGCTCTTAAAGTTAGCCCCGCCAAAATGAGTTAAAGACAAAGCTGTGTGAGCCAAGTGTATTCAAAAAACTATTAAAATTATCTTGGTGATGTCACTTTTTTGAATTCATATGTACTTTATTTTCTCCACTTCCTCTCTTAATAGAATACAAAAATGCACAGAGCTAGGTGTTGGTCTCAGGTGGAGTCAGGAGACAGCAGGGGAAGCTGGTGTTCGATGTTAAAGCACCACACATTATGGTCTAAGACAATTACCCTCCTGCTATTAGTGCATCACTACCAATGGTCTACACACTGTCCTGAACAGCTGGTGGAGACAGACAAATTGAGTTGGAGATGAGACAGTAAGTTGGTTAATGACAGGGAAAGTGAGACTTTTGCATTGTTTGCGAGGTGAAAGAGAGGGGAAAAGATAGCATACGGAGAGGTAAGTCCTCTGTAGTGAGAGGACAACATGAGGGACATGGCAGGGGAAAAGATTAAAAAACCAAGAAGAGGTGAAGGATAGTGGAGAGTAAGCTGCTCAGTTAAGCGTGACTGGGATGCTTGGCTCCATTCTCATGTTGCCCTGTTAGTGATTTTGCTAAATGAACAGCGATTTTACCAATTAATGGTATTGAATGTTATTCATTACGGCTGTCAAGGAGCAACTTCCTGTGAACAGTAGGCCTTGTCTGCTCTCTACATTTATCTCTCTCCACATTTCTCTCTGCCATCAGTTCTTTTGGGTTGTCTCTCTGTCTTCCTTCTCTGTATTTTTCATTCTTAGACCCTTTTTCTTTCTCTGCAACTTACCTTCGTTCAGTGTCTATGTTTGTGCATGCACCACTGAATCTTTTTGTATGACCGGGGCAGGAAAACGTGTCCTGTCCCTCACCTGCAGACTCCTTAGCCTTATGAGTGTCATACGGGGTGAGGAGGGGTGAGGATATCAGAGAGCACGAGGATTCTGAGGGCCTCACATCCGAGTTCAGGGATTCCCCCAGCCTTCTCTGACAATAGAACAGGAAGGAAGGAGGGAGCAGGCTGCAGGAGTAGGCCAGGCAGTAATGAGAGACAGGACAGACTAACACGAGAGACATGCGTGGGACAGTGGATGATGTGAGTAGAGAGGAGGAGGAGGAGCACATCAGCTAAAAAGAAAATTAGTTGCCAGCTATTTTGCTAATCAGTTCATGGAATGCTGCTGCTTCATTTCTCATTTATGATGGCAAATGAGTCTTTGGGTTTGGGACTGTTGGACAAAAGAAACCATTTGAAGATTGATGAAATTGTGCTGAACATTTTTCACAATTTTTTGACATTTTATAGACTAAGCGATTAATGAAATAATCTTGAAAATAATTAATCGATAATGAAAATAGTCGTTAGTTGCAGTCCTAATCTCTCTCAGATGCAACATGTGAGCACAAAAACTGTTAATAAATATGTATTTTCCCACCTTGAAAACGTTATGCAAAGGCACTACTGCAGACACAGGCAGTAGTTTAAAGTTGAAATAGTGCAGTGGAAAATAATGACATGGAAGTGGGGAGGTGGATGGAAGTATGTGACTCCAACTCCTACGACCTTGGATCAGTTCCCAACTTATGCAAGGATGATTTTGTTGTTTGACTTTTTAAGTCTAACTAAAACCGGATCAGACAGAACAGACAGTTTGTGTTTCAGTGTTTCCCCAAAGTCTCTGAGCCTATTTTTTTTGTATTATGGTGTCTCACTGCATCTCTCAGAGTGAAACTAGAGAGAAAGAGTCAAGAGCTCTGGTGTTGTTTCCAGATTTGAAATCTCGGTAGCCAGCTGCTGGTGTGATTTTGTGCTTTTCTCCGGGATTATGGAAGGGTTTTATTTCATTATTGCAAAGCTTTTACTTTCTGTTTGGAGGCAGTTGAATGCTTGCTTCTCTCACAAGTGTCTGATATCTATCACATGTCACTGTGACGTGACTCGTGGTGCAAAGTAAGAGTGTCAACAACACGATCTGGCCTTGATGGGGGTGAGCTGCTTGTTCCTCTAATCTGAGGGGAGATGAAAAGAAGAGGGACCCTGCTAAGTATGATGAAGGTCAGTTTAGTATAATGTTATTTCTAAACAAAAAGTTCAGTTTAACATTAATGTTTAAAATAAGTTCAGAATTGAAAGCACTGTTCTTGTCATGCCTTGCCTAAAAGTAGTGGTTAAGAACAGGAAGTTCAAGAAATGACTTTTACTTTCTAACCTTTGGCTCTGTCTTCCGTGCTTGAAAAGGAAAAGAAAGGAGGAAATAAAGGAAGGAAGGGGACACAGATAAAGAGTTCTTATCTAAATTGTCTTGGCCCTGACCCTTGTGTCTCATGACTATAGATACTAAATCACTACTGTATCCTGACCTCTGACCCCTTGCTATCTGACCTTCAGACCTGCCTGGCAGCCTGCATCAGCTTCAGCTGGTAAATGGTCCTGGAAATTCTGCAGAATGTGTTATTGTGCCATTTGATTGTGCTGCAGGGATTTTGACAGCTTTCAGACTCAAAGCAGTTTACAATAATACAATACATGCCAACAGCAAAAGTCAACATTGCCTGTAATGGATTTTTTGATAATGAAGTGTTGGAAGACATGATGAAATAATGCATGGACTGTGTGTGTTTGTATGTGTTGATTTCGTTGTGAGAGGATGAGGGTATCCAAAACTTTCCTGCAGCTGGATCCTGTGTACATTGCTTCGCAGAATTATTGTCCCCTCATGACCTTTGCCATATTTTGCTGCGCTATCAAGTTACAATGCTTTTATTCAGGAATTTTGTGCAAAACAAGCTTGAATCAAATAAACTTAAAAAGATTACAAAAGATGCCTGTTTGTGTACTATAAAGACTGCATTAATTTTTGCTGATAGTTTATTAACAAAATGAATTCCTAACTACTTTGATAATCTATTAATCACTTTCTTTTCAAGCAACAATTCCAAACATTCATTGGTTTAAACTTTTGGTTTAAGAAATTATAGTTATAGTGAGTAACTTTCACCATATTTTTACACTTTACAGACAAGATGATTAATCAAAGGAGTGATTAAAATAATCAGCATACTGATGAAAATATTGCCCCAAATATTTCTAATGAAGACATATATGTGGTATTTTAATTGTGTAATCGAACTTGTATGTCTGGCTTCTGCCTCTTGGACGACAGATAAACTACTGACCAACCTGTGCTTGTCTGCTGTGCAAGACAGAGATTTACACCACGTTAGTGTAACCCTGCTATGCCTCACAATCTGAGGCCTTGAGACAAAGTCAGGGAGAGGGAGGGCGAGAGGGGGACAGACAGACAAAGATGTCCGCCGGCGCACACACACACAGACATGGAGGTAGACACCATGACTTACAGCTCAGTTCTTTTCCTTCTCTCTTCTGTAGGAAGGCTGTTATTATGAAGACCTTCAATCCTTTTCTTCTTTGTCCCCTCTCTCGTGGACTCACTGCAGCTCTGTAACTCACACTGGTGTCAAAACAAACACACAGATAAACAAGCAAAAGCAAACACACAAACACACACATGACCCCCCCCCCCCCTTCTATCCTCCTTTCCAAGTCTGGCATCCCCCACATTGCCACCAATATTTCTCATGAGCTCTCGGCCACCAGCCCTTCATGAATTTTTATTAAACAAAACTCTAAGCAGATTGATTTCACACCGGCTGCTTTATTGCATTTTTATTTAATTCTTTCTCTCTCTCAGATGCTCACTTGCTCCTCCTTGTCCTTACCTCAGTTTCACTGCTCCATCCTTTCGCCTTGTCTTTCCTTCCTGGTGCTTATCCTGCTTCCTCTTTGTATTTCCTGCCTTTTTTATCCACTATCTCTCTTTTTTACACTGTCCTTCCCTCTTTCCTATTCTCTCTCGTCTCCCTTTCATTCTCTCAATTTCCTCAGGCCTCATTTTCCTGCCAGTTCTGATTTATACTCCTGGATTTGTGGCCCTGAGGAGGGCTGTTGTTGGTGGGCTGATGAGCTTTGTTTTGACTTTGTGTGTGTGTCTGCACGCACACACTCATATATGTGGTCATGTGTGAGTTGGTTAGAATGAATTAGTATGGTTTATATGTCATGTGTTTCAGCTATTGGTTGGAGATCTCAATTCATTAAATTATCTCTCCCAACTTCTTTTAGTGAGCGTGCTGTCTGATGATGTGTTATATGATGTGTGTCAGTTTGATTAGAGAGCATTATTAGTTTGAGCAGCAGATGTTGCTGGTCCATATGTGTGTAGCAACACTAAATGCGCTTACCATTACAAATATCCTTCACTGCCTCAGCAATGAAATCTTTTATTAATGTTTTGTATAAGCTACTAGAGCAGCTTCAGTGTGCCATGACATGGATTTTCTTAGTTTCTACTGGGGTGGGTGTTGACCATTTTCAGAACAATAATCCCTTATTGAGGGTTTTGACGGATGTGGTCTAGAATGTTGGGCTGAAATCTTGGATTCTGGTGTCTGTGAAGGCATATTATCCATGAATCATATGATATTCATACTTATCAAAACACAAAAGGAATAGTTTTACATTTTCCTCATGTCTGTTGGCAAAATCTAAAAGTGCACCCAGCAGCCTGTTAACTTAGTGTAACAGAAAGACTGAAAATAGGGGAACCTTGTCTCTGTCCGAAGGTAATAAAATCTGCTTATTAGTACCTTTTAAAGTACACTAATTAACACTTAACTTGTTTGTTTCATCTATGCAAAATTGGTGAAAGTGGAGAGTTTCTTTCTTCTTTTTTTCTTGGAAGAGCAGCTTTGAGCCATACCAAGAATTGGACCAGCGTTCAACTGTTGTGAATCTGCAGCTTAGTGCCCCTAGTGGTCAAAGAGTTTGGATGCAAACCATTAGCACCAAATTTTCAGTTACAGTCCTGCTGAGGACCTTTGCTACATATCATTACCCTGATGTCTCTTAAAACTTTTGACCATCTCTGTACTCTTGCTGTCCAGAAAAGGCAAACTGTTTCTGTTTCTGTCTTTAAGCTTCTGCTAAGCTAAACTAACTGGCTACTGTTTCATATGTTGCAGTATTGATCTTCTCCTGTGACTCTCAACAAGAAAATGAATAAGTGTATTTCACAAAATGTCAGACTATTTCTTAAAGTGACCCCTCATGTCCTCTATGGAAACATCTGCATTTGTTATGTGTCTACACTAAATCATTCAGTTTTTTTCATTAACTGAAGCTCTGTGTTCCCTATTTTTAATGCAGTGAATGATGAATTCATCCCAAATATGAGTTATGAGGTACAAATGCGTCTTTGTCAACCACGGGAACAGTTAAGATAACAATGCTCAAATGTGAGATGGACTGATTGTATGTGCTGTTGTTGTGGTGTGTGTGTGTGTGTGTGCGTGTGTGTGTACAGTAGTAAGCAGTGGTTGTTCTCAATACAGCCAGAAGTGATGAGGCAGAGTGAGGATCCTGCTGGGTGTAATGAGGCTCCCTGCAGCTCCACACTGCTTCACCAAGTCTCCCTATGTTTCTCTGCCCAGCATGCTCGTGTTTGCGCAGCACCATGCCTCACCACTAAACCACACTTGCACAAACATACCTATATGCACATACAGTCTCCTCTTACCTCCTTTTATTCACATCTTTATCACTTTTTCCCTCCTTTGTCTCTTATGCTCTCTATTGGCTCTCTCTGTGCTTCTATTCACTCCTCATTGCTCCTTCCCTCTGTTCAGCCCCTCCTTCTGCTCCTCTCCCTCTCTCTGCAGGAGTCCTGTGTAATTGGGCTGTTGTCAACAGCACATTAGCCCGGATTAGCAGCGTAGCGACTGCTGGCTGGTGCTGTTGACCCCTCAAAAACACAGGCCAAATAAGGTCATAAACAGCAAAAAATGCAGACAGCAGCAGCTTGGCCAAACTCTACAGTTGTGTGTGTGTGTGTGTGTGTGTGTGTGTGTTTGTGTGAATGATAGTGGTCTCCCCTGAAAATAGAAGGTAGGTAGAAAAACCTACAAAACACACAGTTTCTTTATCTGAGGAATGAGTGTTTTGTCATCACCTGTCAATATTCTGAAAATTGTGTGTACGAGTGACACAGGGTGCGATAGGAAAGATCTCCGACATTCACACATCACACGTCAGCACGGTTATGGTGCAAAGGCTGATGTGTGTACATGTTCCGACCATGTGTTACGTGTAAAGACCCTGTGGAGTGACAGGTTATTTCTCTGCACGCCCCACCACCACCCAGTCTACACCTGCGTTTGTGTGTGTTTCGTCTGTCCTGTCACAGAGTTCAGGTGGGGGAGGTGAGCAGGAGCTTTTCAGATGCCGTTGAGCGTACCGTAACTGAAGTGTTGAATGTCTAATAGATCAGACGAGACAGCCCTGAGGTGACTGTCTGTCAGACAGTCGTTCTCTCAATCGCTCTCACTGCGTGGCCTTATCTCTGTTGTGTCTGTGTGCTGTAGCTGTATCTGCTTCTCTTACTCAGGAGATGTGTTTCTCCTTAAACTCTCAGCCTTGAATTATTGTAAAAAGCTGGTGTGGACTAAGTGGCCATGACGTACATCCAGGGAACTCCATGTTTTAGGAAGAGACCCAAGTTAAGGTCTGTTGGCTGTGTTAATGGAAAAATAAAGAATTTCTTTTTTTCAGTGTGACTGATGTAAGGAAATATCTATGTTCAAGGACATCTCTTCTAATTTTGACTGTCTTCCTTTCTCTGCGTCTTACTTTTTTTGTTTCCTTAGGCCTTGCATAGCTCCAGATGCACCATCCCGTCCTTGTCCACCAACCTTTGTTTCTAAAACAGAGACACTTTTATTGCTGCCTGGAGTCGAGGCAGATAAAGCTAAGCTAAGGAAACGGTGAATCTTAGTGTAAGGATAGGTAAGGAAATGAGCCCTCTGTCACAATACTCAACAATATCTCCTGCGCTCCTCCTTATTCTCTTGAAAATAGAGAGAAGGGAGAGAAGAGAAGGCACCGGGTGGCATTGTTCTTCTTGCCCATTTTTGTGAGAAATTAATTAATTATGAATGAGTAAGTGAGTTAAGAAAAGGGGTTTTGGATTCTCTTGGTGTTAACATAATTACAGTTCTCTCTTTTTTTAAATGAAGGGACGGGGGCCATTTCTCCCGCCTCTCAAATGGGTTTTTATCGTCTTCAATTTGGAAAAGAAAAGCTGATAAAACCCTTTATAATGCTTTAATTTGGCATCGATTTGCATGAATCTCCCTCAGTAATTATCAACTTACCCCTCCCCCCCTCGAAAGACAGAAACAGTAGATCCTGATAAGAGAGAGAGAGAGAGAGAGAGAGAGAGAGAGAGGGTGTGTGTGTGTGTCTGTATGTGTCTGTATGTGTAAGGGGTGGGGGGTATCTTCTACTCTCCATCTCCCATTTTTCTATTTCCATATCTCATCCCTCTGTCTTTCATTGGGAGAGGCGTGGAGCGAGTGATGGCAGTGGCAGGGGAGAGGGAACAGAAAAATCCTAAATCAAAGCACTCAATTATAGGGCTGCAGTAATTATGGGAGCCCTTGAATTGAAGTGCTCTCGGAGGAGAGATGGATAGATATATGGATGATGCATGAGGGGCGGGACAGATAGGTAAATAAATGAATATGCCACACAGAAATACAATGTAGCCTCTGGGCCTGGGATGACATAAATACACGTATTAATCGATAGGTCGCAAACCATCCCAATGCAATTAAAAGGGTATTGAGTGGAGTGGGCCACACTTGGGCCTGGGACTGGGCTTTGGCAGCCTGTAGTGGGTCAGGACCCTGACCTGTGGGAGGGTTAATGCCCCCCTGGCCCTCACTAGCCTCTGGCCTGTGTGCAGTGAAATGCTGAGGGTCAGTCTATAAAGGGACTCTAGTCTCTGTGGGGCTCTTCATTGGTCAATAAGACTGAATGAGTTCTATCAACTACCACTGTGAAACAACTCTACTGCTGATAATACTCCTTACTGTCTGGAGAGCAATGCACAGAATATACTTTTTTGTAGATAGTTCCCTCTTTGTTCTGCCCACTTACACTTCCATGATATTTATTTGTGGTTGTCCCTTATGCCTTTGAGATATAGCTGTCACAACAGTAATGTCTGTCTGGATGCCAGTAAGTGCATGCAGTAAGTGTATGTACGTATATCAGATACGTTTTCTTAGGTGTGTAAATGCATGTGTGTGTCAGCTTGCCATTGACTGGCAGCAGATCCTTCCTCATATCAGCACAGACAGGAAGTTTGTCATGGGCCCTCTGCTATGCCAGAGCTAATTTGGTTTCTACATGAAATTTTTCACAGATGTGCCTCTTCCCTAACCAGGCCTGGCTGCCAGAGACTTCAAACAAAAGGCTTGCCTCCAACACAGATAAAAACCGACAAAGGAGAAACCAACAGATTGCAGTCCTCTGTTTGCAAAGATAACACACCATTAGAAATACATTTAGACTAAAATGATAGTTTGATAAATGTAGTAAATTAAAGTTGAAACACGCCTTGCACCAAGGAAGTATTGACAGTGTTGTCTCATTGTTAATGAATTATGTATTGAGATGTTTCTTAGGTGACTTGTATGTGTGAGATTGTCTGACTCTGCTTATGGGCATTCATGAATGCTTGTCCTCGCATGTCCATCTCATCATTTACGTTGTGTGTGTTATAGTCAGTACTAAATGGTTAAATGGATGGGACACCACTGTACCTACAGCACAGTGTTTGGACCCATGTTTGTGATTAATGTGCTTCTGTCTGGGCTGACAGCATCAGAGGGAGTGATGCGCTGGGACGAGCAGCACAGCAGCCTGCTGATTTAGTGGCTTCCATTTCCACTGGTGTAAAGTCAATCTCTGTGGAAGGTCAGCGGCCCCCACGTGCACATTAGCGTCTTTTAATCCCCATCCGTCAGGGTAGGCCAGCACCATGCAGCAGGGTACTGGAGTACACAGAGACTTTCTGTAGGGTGGAGACATGCAGATACTGGTGTGAAATTTTAGATGAGCAGATTAAACATTTTGAGGTAGTTATTATAAGGTTTAGATTATTTAAAAAATGTTTTTTTTTCTGTACATTTGTGACTACATATATAGTATATTGCTTGTAGAATCATTCAGACATGATGCTATAATTGAATTTCATGTGAGGTTCAATATTCCAAACAACACCATAAGGTATGCTTTTAAAGCAACATTAATTGGTTTTCTTTGGCCTTGCCGTGGTGAAAGAGCAACATTAATATTTATTGGAGTTGTATTTATGTCCATGTAATAAATTCAAGTCCAGTAGCCACTCTTCTTTTAGCTGTTTTCTTCCATCTGGCTTTTAGCTGCCTTTTGTCTGCCTGCAGTTTGGTTCTGGCCAGGTAGCATGGAGTGAAAGCTTTTTGCTGACAACAACTGCTGTCTAGACTTGGAAACAGTGAAACCAAAACATGAGCTGGAAGATGCTGAAACAGTCTGTAGAGCTGATGGGATCTGTAGAGCCAGGTGATAATTTTGTGTGTGTTTGTCACTACAAGTGACACCTTTAACATGACATGTGTCTTTTGTTAACATATAAAATATTATTCAGTTCAACTTTTGCTTTCCTCTTTGCTTTTAGTGTCTGTGATCCTCTTCACAATCTTGTCAAGTCTTCGCATTATTGAAGCATGGCCAGAGTTGTCAGGACAAATCCAGGAAAGACTGGTGTGCCGCCAACACTTAGAGCTACTCTACAGTCTTGAATCAGTTCACACAACCAGATATTTTGGGATGTCTCTTTGTTGTGCTGTGTGCTTTATTCTCTACCCAGTAATAGCCAGTGAATCTGGTTCCCAGCTGTGTGTCTGTCTTTTACCTCATCATATAACTCTCCTCCCTCTCTGCCAGCCTGTTTAGAGGACATGATGCCTACTAAATACAGACTGATTGATTGTGTGATCAGTTGATTGATTGGTTAAGAAGCCTCTTTTTCATTGCAAAGTGTAATGATTATCTTCTCTCTCACTCTCATTCCATCTTTATGACCACCCACTTTTACAGAAGCATCTGTCTTTCTCTTTTTCCGGACATCTCTCCTTGTCTTTTTCTGCCTCTTTCTCATCCACACTTTCTCACTCTTCTTGGTCTGTTACTTTCTATAGGCTGGGGGCTCTCAGTCTGCCTGGCTCCTGAAGGACGAAAGCAGCAGACAGGTAATTTTTTAATCTCTCCTCCATCTCCTTTCCTTTTTACTCCATTCTCTGCTAAAACATTTCATATTCTAATCGGCTTCTATGTGCGTCACATCCCCTGCAGCACCTCTTAATACCTTTCTATAGATCCATCAAACTCACCTAACCATCTTTAGTTTATTTAATTTTTTTCCCTCCTTTTTGCTTTTTTTTTTTTGACTTTTTCAGGAATTCAAATGCTGCTTTTACATTCCTTTTACCACAGTCTCCTCTTTGCCTTCCCCCTTCTTACCCTCCCCCCCTTACCCTCTTTTCTTTCCTTCATTCTTTGCCTGGAGGTTAGCGCTAAACGTGCATCATTCAGCGAAAAACAAAAGGAGTGAATTGATTGGGTTATCAGCTGCTGCTCTGGTGGACCCTTTGATCAGAACTGAAAAGCAGCACTACATGTCAGAATTCTGCTTCAGCAGCTCTTTCTGAGTTTTACAATTACTACACGCCACGGTCACATCCAAAGTTTCCCCTCCCTTTCTCCCCACTGTCTTAGGGTTAGGGCCTGCAGCGATGAGTGTTATCACGGCTCATTCTGCCTGCTCCCCTGCTGAGCGTAGAGCAGATTGTATTATGGAGATATTCTGCTGTGGTGTGTGTGTCTGCATTAGCGTTTAGGCTGCTGTATCTAGTACTGGACAGTAGGACCAGGTGTGAACCGTAGTGTGACTGTCCGACCAGCATGTCACGCTAACTGTTGCCCACACAGGGCTCCCTCGGTGACGTCCAGTTGTGTAATTGCGGAGATTTCCGCTCTTTGCTGAAATTATGACAACAGTACAAACAAGTTAATCTCCGGATGAGTTAACCTTGAACCAGGACAGATGAGGTGGAGGAAACTTGCCAGTTCATTAATAACCAAGCCTTGCAAGGCGAGGTCAGCAGGTCGAAGTGGAGCGGCGCTGTTTGCTACGTTCTGCTTTTCTCAGGCTCTGACATAACCTGCAAGGTCAAAGACAACAATAGAGAGAGAGAATGGCTCCATTTTGACCTGATGAGAGGCAGGAGTTCATGCATCAGATTAATGTGCACTGTATTACAGTGAATGTACATTTAAGGAAACCACTTTGGTAGAACAATGAAACGGAGCCTCACAAAAAAATAGAGGAAGTTCACTGAAAAAATAAATCCTCACGATTTCAGATGAAACACACACACATGCTCACACAGAGAGGCATGCGTGCACTAAAACAATAGAGCAGTTCATTTTTTCACTCTGCAGAGCGCCTAAGGGTCTAGGTTCCTAAACAGTCACCTCGCTTCCTCAGTAATTGGCTGGCTGGTACTTAAGGCCAACAGCTTTTAATAAGCAATAGAGGCAGGAGCCAAACTGACAATAACTGCTGCCCTACATCAATTATTGGATACATATCCATCACTTGCTGACTTATATGTGACCCCAGGCACCTGCCAACTGAGGTATTGACTGGCCAGCTCTCCCCAGTGCAAGTGACAAGTTCCATTTGCAATCACATTTATTAAACGGCTGTTAGAATGAGTGAAGGTCTGGGCCGGCCCACATCGCACTACTAGCTTTAGCTCTTATTAATCTGAGAGCCACCAAAGAATGGATAACTGTCTGGAGCGGAAAGATATGAAGAAGTATGTGATGGAGTGATTGGTTGTGGCTTCTCACTCTGTTGTCCCACCTTGATCTTGAGTGTTGTATGGTAACCAGTAGTTCATCCACTGGTTTCTATCCACAAAGGCAGCTACAATTGCTTTTGTTCATGTAGTCTTCTGTCCATATGCATTGTCTTCCTGCTGCCGCAGTAACTTTTAGGCTGTTAAGCAGATTCACTTTACTAGGAAATAAGCTTGTGTGTAAGCACGTGGGTTAGTGTGTTCATTCATATACTGTATAACTGTATAACTGATGGCTTGTTGACACGAGCAGTACCATTATCCTTAATGGCATTTGTAAATTTGTGTTGTCCAGCAGGTCTTCTTGGGGAAGTGCCTTGACAGGAAAAAAGGGTTCGCTTTACTGGCCAAGTATCCATTCAAAAATTAACGGAGAGTGTGGGAGACCAGATTAATTGAAAAGGGTTCCAGAAATAGAGGTGAATGTGGTTCAGTGTCTTATCAAAAGAATAGAGAGACTATAGTGATTTGCAATTCATTGAAGATGAGTTCACTTAAACACACAACAACATCACAACTCCTTACCCTCTCTTCTTGCCATAATAGTTTTAATTAGGTAATACTTTTGTACCAGTTGTTATTTTTAATTAGAATTTTATCAGGTTGATTATTTTTAATTTTTTCTACTGTAGAGAGAAAGACCATTTAAGTTTTTCTCTTCGACCACTGCCAGCCTTTGTAATACATCTGCATTGTTAGGAGCTGCTCCTTTGAGATTTTACATACTGTACTTACTCAACTAACCTATGCACTTTTAGGATTTATTAAGGCACAATTTAAATAGGTCTCAATATGAAGCATTGCCCAGTAACCTGGACCTAGTAAAATGCCACCTTGGCCAAGTAAACTTTGCAGCTTACTTGCCCAGTCCAGGAAATATTGGCCATTGTGAGAAAATGGTGGCAGGTAAAGACGTTTAGCGCAAGTGAACATTTCAGTTATCCTGGTTTAGTTGGACGGCGTCCAGCTATGTACTGCACATTTGGCCAGAAGTTTGAGAGCAACATGATAACGTCTTTAAAAATTTCATAATTAACTTTAGTCTGTGTTGAAATTTGATAACGGCTAATGACAGTTTATAGGAGCAAATAAAAACTTATTTCATGCAGCTAGATTTCTGACTCACTTGCCTTACTGGGCAAATGGCAAAAATGAAATAAAATTAAATTTGAACTCTGGTCAGGCAGTAACGTTCATCATAACACCTTCTGCTCTTTGTACTTTAGCTAAATACAGTTTGGAGGTAAAAGTACGTTGAGTTTGGTGTTACAGACACTTTGGTGTACTTGATGTGTACATTTGACATCTGTCAGAGATGAAAGTAACTGCAAGCAGGTGCCAGGTGGTGGAGTGGTGGCTTTAAAACACTAAGACACACTGAGACAGAATTTCTAACTAATTCTGTGTAATTAATTTATGTGTTCTATTTATTTATTTGTTTGTTTGTTTGAATTCGTGAGATTTTTTTGTTACCAACACCAACACCCTTACCAAATACATACGCACAAACACAAAAGAGAGGTGTACATAAAAGCTGTGCTTCGGGCTGCTACACCTGTTTTGCAAATAAGATGCATGACTCCCAGCATCGTTCGCTCGATGTGGAAACAAAAATCTGGTGGTCTGACTGAAAGTGCAAGAAAGAGGACAGAGCAGTAAAATGATGAACAGCCTGCTGAAAAGCAACATCCTCTCTTCTCTCCCCTCCTCCTTCCCTCAGACTTTCTACTCCCTTCATTCCCTGCCCCGTTGAATTATGCTTCCCCTAATTGGCTTCAGTGGCGCTTAAAGCAAACAGTTTAAATAAGTAAAAGGCACTTGGATGAGGAAGCAGGGCCTTGCAATTATTGGAACTACATCAGTCAGGGTTGTGCTCTGCACTGGGGTTGTCCTCTCTCTCTTCACAGTCTTACTTATTGTCTCCTGCGTGTGGATGCTTTGATGGGGAGTTAGCAGGAGAAAAGCAGGTACAGTGAAGTCAGATGTGTTTGCATTTGACACACCGAGCCGAGGTAGCGCTGAGCTGGCATGACGGGAGTGATAGGCAGCCCACAGGTACAGGATCTATTATCTAATGACCAGGCCGTTTAATCATGCCTCTCACTGACATGTTTATAAGGCTGAACTTTGCAACGCTATTAGAGATGGAGACGAGAGAGGGCCGCAGCCCCAGCCTCAGGGCCCCCCGGGCAGGCCTGGCCCTTTACCTCCTTTCCCACACCTATTATATGCTAATTACAGCCATTCCTAAACCACGCTTACAAGGAGTTAATTTAGTGGGCCATTACGCCAGTCTATATTTCAGGGTGCCGTGTGTTGGCCCTTGTGGGGCTTTGGGAGAGGTGTGGAAGCGAGGATGAGAAGCTGGAGCAAATGGGTGAAGGGTGCTTTATGTCTCACAAGGGAAAAGGGAGAAGAGGAGGAAAAAGTGGCCTGTCTACCTGCTGTACTATTTGTCTGACTGGAATAAAAGAGCTGGCACAGGCACTTTGGGTCACACACTCAGCGACAGAGCGAGATTGTGGAGTAAGGCAAAGCTTGAGCTGACACAGTTATGTTGTAGCTGAACTCTAGTTGGACAGATTAACAGTGTACATAGCAGTTGTGTTCAGTTAATGAATATACAGGATCCATATTCAATATTATTTAGCATTTTATAATTCTACAAAAATCTGATGATCCAAAGTAAATTGCTGTTAAACCTTTGTTCAGATTTTTGTTTAATCTGTGAAAATGCTTGTCTCATTTAATGTACAGCAGTGGCATACCCTTCTTTCCTTTGAATGTCAGTTATTTTATATGTAGTTTAGGATATGTTTTCCATTTCATATTCAAAGTATATATATAGCGGAGAAGATGGCCCAGCTCTAGTCAGTAACATATACCAAGGGATCACTCAAATGTTTTATTCATGTGTTCTGAATACTCGTAGTTACTTTTGGATTACTTTGTGACATCTAAAGCAAAATGATTTGAGGATTTGCTGCTAGTTAGAGTTTCTGAGAGGAGGAGAAGTAAAAACAGGCACGGGGGGAATATGCAGTGTATGGAGGCTGGGGAGGTATAGAGCGATGGGGACATGAAATCAAAAGGGAAAGTAGTAGTAAAGAAGTCTTAGGGGACAGGGTGCCCTGTGGAGTGGCAGAAAGGAGTAAAGGGGGTGCAAGGGGAAGGGAAAAAAGGATGGAAAGATGCAGAGACAGCGCAAGGAGGGAGTCAGATAAATGCAATAGCAGAAACAGAGTGGTGATAGAAAAGCAGGTGCCTGCTCTGGGGGGTAATTAAAATGGCTTCTTCTTACTTGTGTTAGTGACTCTCTGGCACAGCGTCCCCTCTACAAAGGACACACGCACGTGTATGTCCTACACCCTGAAAGCTTCTGTCAGTATTTGTCCCTATGTCTGTGTGCATAAGAATGTGTGTGTGTGTGTGTGTGTGTGTGTGTTGTCTGTTTATTTGAGGCTATGCTCTGCTGTGGCTCTACCTCCAGGAGGCAGGAGGCTATAACTCCATCACCACCCCGCTTATCGACTCCCTCTAAGGAGGATCAATACTGGAATGATGGCCCTCCTATGTCTTCCCCATCCATCCGCTGGGCCATTGAGTGTATGTTAATGTTATGAATTATCGAGAGAACAGTTACTATTGATTGGCTGGGGATTATTGGTGGGCTGCATAGTGGGATGGGGAGAAGGGGGGGCGGGGGAGCTGGGGAATGGCGGACCAGAAGGGAAGGACAGGTCAAAATCCTGCAGAAAGGTTTAAGTATCTACTAAGACTCCTGACCCCTGAAGGGACCAGGTCAGAGGTGGCCTGGAGGGCAAGGCTGACTGTTTGATGTTGTCAACCCCCGCCCTCCCACACCCACTCAACATACAACGCTGACCCTGTTCTGAGCGCTCTGTTGTTCCATTTTCTTCTCAGACACATTTTCTCAATCTTGCTTGCTCTCTGCTCAACGCTTTCAGTTTCCTGAGCCTGTCGTGGCTCAGTGTGTGATTGTTTACAATAGCATGCATTAGTCAGATATGAGACACAGATACCTGAGGCAGATTATTTATGTTAAAGGCAGGGTCCTTAAGTCTTGGGAGCAGACAGGTTGTCCTTTAATATTGAGAAATAGTTTTCCCTCTCTTTGTCTCTGTTCCATTTTCATATGAACGTTGCATGACTGGGAGAGAGCTGAAGAAGGGGAGATTAAAGCCTGTACACCTGATACTGTCAAAACACAGACCTCCGCCCCTCTGGGAGGCATATAAACAGTCAGACATACATTCATAGACACACACAATCAGGCTTGCATACACTCACAATCTCCAGTTTGTATGGTTTGGAATTGCCCAGAGTTCTCACAGAGCCCAGGGGAGAAGAAAAAAAGACTTTCCCAGGCAAACGCTGAGCTTATTCAGCTTAGGGAAATTCTGCCGACTGAGAGAAGAAGTGCCACTGTGGTCTGGGAAGAGAGAAACTGTTATTCCACAGGTTGCCATTGTGGGTTTCAATAAAAGATGTTACAATGCATGAGAAATGTCTTCTGTTAGCAGGTATTTTGGCTGTGGCTTTAAGGTAGGTTCACTGACCGATACATTTACCATAGCGCTCAAATGATATGTGTTTTTTCTAATGCTGTAACTGCCACATTGCGATATATTGTAGTATACTGTATGCAGCCCATTCAAGTACAAGAGGAAACTCTATGTGGGCCAACTGCTGTTTATTGTCCATCAAAATTCTTCAGGTCTTCAGACGAGCTGTTCAGCAGTCAGATCACAAACTCGAGATTCAACCTGCTGAACCTTAACGCAGATGTTAACTGGGGAGGCTTTTATAAATATACTACACGGACAGCAACACTGTTGGATTTGAGACATGTATTCCCTCAACACTAACTCACTTGTTTCTCACTTTGCTAATCATTTTAGTCATGTACAGAGGGAAGACAAAATAATGTGACTCTGACTCAGAAAGATTGTGGTAAGAAAGTAAGGTCACATTGGACTGAATGCTGATCAGCTTTAAAAGATACCTGGCAATCAGTCCTTTGTGGTGTGAGTTTTCAGACCAACAGATATCCAAAACACCTGTGCTCAAAGTTCAGATATGCTGATCAAAAGGAATATTTCAAGTATTTCAAGGGAAAACATTTTGGGGAAAAAAAGGTGTGTGTGTGTGTGTGTCAGTTAGAGGTATGTAATTTTGTGTTCACCCATGGAGGAAGGGTAGCTGAGATTACCATGTGCAGCTTTTTCTGATACTATACTCTCTTTTTTTTATTTTATTTTTCATTTGATGCTGCTGTACACCATTTGTCCAAGGCATGACTTGGATTGGTGATGAAGCTAGTGAAGGCTGATAGAAAGTCTGGATGATGTGTTTATGGCCTGTTTGTGTGCTGGATAATTCTTCCAACCCACATTCCCAAAGGTTTCATTGAGAGTCAACAGTTTGCACACTTAAGCATGTTTCATCAGAGCGAGACTGTCCACCTCGTGACAGATAACCAAGCAACAGCCTGAGGTTATAAAACTGGCATTCACCTTCAAGTGCTTGAAGATCTGCGATGCGAAGGCCATGAGGAAGGTGGATAGTAAACAACATATTTTGTACATTTTAGCTTACATTTTTTCTAGAACTAATTTCATTTTTCAGTAATCTTTCTCACTTGTTTTAAAAAGAAGTAGCAGAAGTGTTGTGGGGCAGAAATAAACCGTAAAACTAAGATACCATAATGTAAAAAGGAAATGAAAACCAAAAGGGAAGAAGGAAAATGTATTGTGCATGAAGGCATATGATGGGGTTATTTAAAGTATCTTTAATGCATTTATGTCTAAAGCATTCCTTACTTTAGAGTGTTCTCCATTCTGAGCCTATAGACATTTACTGGCAATTGATCCTGTGTCTAAGTGTTAGTCATAAATTAACACCCCTCTGGTCTCCACCTACGCCAGACTGTATTCTCATCTGGCCCATCCAATCACTAGGCTTTACAACACACACATACACACACAGACAAACGCACACAAACGCACGCACAACACTAGTGCCTGACCTAAGCTATGACTCATTCAGCTTCAGTTAGACCATGATCTTTTTGACTCAGCAGGGAAAGTGTATGTAATAATGTAGTTCAAAGAGAGAACCATGACTGTATGCAATTTGAAACAGGTGTGATGTTGGTAACGGAGATGATGATGATGATGATGATGATGCTGGCAACTAATACAAAGACAGAAAAATAGAGGCTAGAAAATGACAAAATTAACTCAAGTCAAAATACTTAACTGTTCCTGATGCCAATGAAGTTCATGAGAGAATGTAAATGCCTTAGAATAACTCCTTCAGAGTGGACCAGAGCCTTGGGGGACCACACTGAAGGCCGCTGAGATGAATAAATAAAACAGCATTAATCTCTCCTAGTAGCAGATGCATAGTCCTGGCCATGTGCTGGGCCGGGGGCAGTGTGCAAAGGCCCTGCCCAGGCTTGGTTAACTGTCTCTTGGCCCTCCTACCCCACCTGTTCCTGGAAAGAGATCACTGCACATTGCCACCAGTATTTACAATAATAATTTAAAGAGGTCTCTTGGTTACTGTGTCAGAGGAATAGTAAGAGAGGCATTGGTAAACCAGTGCAATGTGAAGCTCATATTAGGTACATTAGTGTTTACACACTGGACATAGTGACACAATTAAAACTGGTATCATCATTTTAGAAATAGTTTTTTGTTTTAAACATATATATCTCAATGTAGATAAATGTATTGTATGGATAAAAAAAATAATCAATGTTCAGTGAAAAGAAATGTGTTCCGCTGTTATGCATTATATCAGACAAAATGTCATAAATAAATACCCTTCTCAGTTTTACATCATTGTCAAATGATTATCTTTTAGTTTTGGGCTGATGCAGATGAAAAAACAAGCAGTTTACAGTTAGGTCCTGGGAAATGGTAATGGGCCTTTTTTTTAACTTGAAGAGTAAATTATTAATCAAGAAAATAATTAGCAGATTAACTGAAAATGAAAATAATAATTCGCTGCTGCTCAACCTCATGTCTTGGAAATGATGAAATGAGAAAAAGCTGAACAGACACACAGAGAACACAGCCAGGAGAGATTCATACGTCAGCTGTTCTTATGTCTGTTTTAGCATCTAATCTAATTTTAAAATCAATTACCACTAAAAACAAAATAAGACAGAGCGCTTGAAGTCTCAGTAAAAAAAAAAAAGAAGCTTCAAAACAAGAGAAATGAGTGAACAGGTCAAATTTAGTTGGTTCATTACATTTCCAATAAAATGTAACTAACCAGTGAATAACACCAAACCAGTCTTTTAATAAGTTCATAAATAGTGAGCCAGAGGAGACAAGAGTTCAGCAGGGGGCTCCTAAATAAAAGTTGCCATGTGCTGGGGCATATATCAGGATGTGGCTATAAAGCCTGCCCTTTAGGGTGGGGAGTAGTGGGAGTAGTTGACTCCTGTCTCCTGATAGGGAACCCTAAATCACTCAGTCCCCGGGCCTGCCAGTCTCGCACACACACTCTCACACCCTCGTAAATGTCACCTGTTAATCTGGCCTCAAGTGCTGTTCAGTGCACTCACCCATCAAGCAAACTGAGCTTTGTAGAGTGATGCTCCAAGCCGTTGTGAGGTTCAGCTGAATGAGAGAAGAGACACGTACTGTACGTAGACACTCACACACACTGTATACAGAAAAACACACACACACACACTTTCAATTGAGAAATACAGAGAGAAAACACGTCAAGTTTCTACAATAGTTAAGGTCACAGGTCAAACCATCTGGCTGCTGTTAACACCCAAGTGAGGATCTTTTTTGTTTGACATCCACAGTATGATACAGATACATTTGTATTTGAAATGTTTACTTTTTGAACAATACATCAGTAGTTTTTATTTAAAAAACTGATCAGAAATGGGAAATAAACATGTCACACTGTTTATCCAGGCTCTAGGGACGTTTCGCTAAAATGCTGCTCAGCAGCCGTTGTTCACCTCAGTCCACATGCAAAACCGAGTATTTACGTTATTGGCTGAATTTTTTTCTACAGTGATGGAAAATCTGAAGGCCATTTTTGACACATTAGAGCAATGATGCAACCCACTGTAATGTTAATTAATTCACAGGCAATATAGCCAATGACCATAGGTAGAGCACCTGTAGTAGACCTCCTCTAGCTGCAGTCTTCTGGCATTTACAGGAAAACTTGGGCCACTGTGTAAAAATTAGATAACAATAGAACGTTTCTTAGTCATTTTTGACATATCAACACAAAGACAATATATTTAATTTTTGACCTCAACAGTTTTTTCAATTTTTGTAACTCTATGCTTATTCTAATTTGTTGCCAGCAACTTGTTGTGAACAAGTTTGGACAGGAGCAGCAAGAAGAAATTTCTGAAATGCTCACCTGTCTACAGGTAAACAGGTTAACTGGTGACCGGTGACGGTATCGAGAATGGGTATGAAAGGGGCATCCTCAAAAGGTTCAGTCGTTCACAAGGAAGGATGCAATGAGGTTCACCACTTTGTGAAACATGTGATGCCATGTCTTTGGCAACATAATACATACATACATAACATTACAGATCAATTAACATTATCATATGTATTTTATATATAATTTACCACACACACAGATCCATCATCCGTGGTGTGGTCCCAAGTGCACAACCAACCATTTGTCTGCCAACAAACAACCACACACTGTTGTTTAATTGTTTATTAAAAGGTAATTTGTAGTTTGAGTTAAATGATACAAATGTGTTCTTGTTTGTGTGTGGGTAAGTGGCTGGGTGGTTGGGTTGAGCTTCTTCATGTGGAGGACCCATCAAGTGTGCATGCCGGTATCCAGTCACTGTAGATCCATGGACCTGTGTGTGTGTGTGTGTGTGTGTGTGTGGTGATGTGGCTCCAGGACTGCTGTGAAGCAGCCCTTGTCTCATTAGCATGTCAATTGACTCCATCTGCTTTGCACATGAAAGGGCCAGGATGTGTAGGAGGACAGGAGAAAGAAAGAACGAGGGATGTGGAGGGGGGCTGGGGATGGCTGTGTATTTATCTCCACCTTGTAGAAATTTGTATCGTACACTGAGTGCACTTATTAGGGATCACAGCGTGGTGCTCTCTCTCGCTCTCTCTCTCTCTCGCTCTCTCACACACATGTAAACTCAGGACCACACACAAATGGACAGACTGACACATATGTGAATGCACAAGCATTCACTTTGACGCATGCAGTTGTCCACACTGTACCTTTGGTTATGATATTGCAGCGTTTCCTGGGAGATATCCAGATGTGAAGCACTGTTGGTGGCAAAGTACAAAAATAACACCATTATGTAAACGATATCATCAACATATGTGGATTCACGCTCAACCTTATGTTCTCTATGTCTCATAACTGCAAAATACACCCTTGCCAACACTTCTTGCTCTGTGTGCACGTGTGTCTTCACAGCGATTATGAGTCCCACAGCCAGGTTGAAGAGTAGAAACCATATCCAACTGTTGTGAAGTAAACACAAGCAAACAAACAAACATGTTCAGAAATACAGTACAGAGACACCGCATGGGCTGTTGCCCCTGCTGCTGAGAAGAGGAGGAGGAGGGATGGAGGGTGATGAAATGAAAGAGGGAGAAGGGTGTGAGAGACACAAAAAGAGGCCTGAGGGGAGGGCAAACAGCAGGTCTGTTTTTGCCTGACGAGCAGTTCACACACCATAACTGCTCTCTCATTCTGCCTGCACCTGTTACAGTTACAGCACTGATGCTCTCAGCTTTCTTTATTTAACTAGTCTTTATTCACAGTTAGTGCATTTACAAGCACATAAGTAGCTGGGTTATTATCTGTTTTCTTCACTAACCAGACTTTTTAGGGCGCTTACACACCAACACTGTCAGTTGGCTGTGGTCTGTCTGTGACTGACCATCATCTGCAGTTTTTTGTGTCATGTGGCTGGGTTATGCTCAGATAGAACTAGTTTGTGAGATGTGTTATCCAGCCATGGTGGAAATCAAAAGTGTTTATGGCTGAACCGAACGGTTCCACTGAAAAACAGATTGAAAGGCTGGCTTTCACAGACAGGTGCAAGATAACTTTAATATGGGGAGAAACATTTTCAGAAAGAGAAGTTTAAACCAATTCAATAAGTTACAGAAATGGTGTCTTATGACCCCCCACCCCGTAATTGGAAGACAGGAACTTTGGGGGGGGGGGGAAGCACTTTTGTCAAAGTATCCTATTGGCTCAGTATACTGCTTGCTCTTGCCGTCAATCCTAGTACTTCGACAAAAGAAATACCTGACAAAAGCTGTAGCTTTGTATGTATCACTATTTAAGTTAATCTATCCTGGATTCAAAATATGTTGAGAGAAATGTGCTTACAATAAATACAGGGCTCATGATAGCCATGTTTTTGTAAACACATTCTTTGGTTTGCTTTTGCATGGTTTCTACTTTCTACTACCCTGTTTCCTTGCATTTGTGTAAACAGTTAAAACCACTATCACAATCCAGATCCCAAATAGGTGACGTGACCTAATCAGCGTGAAATGCACTGCAATATAAAAGACACTGATCACAATACAATTCTACGCTAACAAAAATTCAGTTCATCTTCCCTGTTCCTCAAGGATTAATTTATACAGTTCAGTCCACCAGGAAGTGTCTCGTGTGCCCAGGGAGATTTTGTCATACAGGAACTGTGGCACACTGGCCTGAATGCATCAGGGACCCTTGGCAGATACAGGATGAGCTTTTTTATCCTGTCCACGTGGATTCTCAGCAGTCTACAGAGAGCTGCTGTATCCAGCCTTCTGTGGGACTGGGGCAGGCTAGAGGGCAAAAGAGGCAATTAGAGAAAGTTAGAGGCAGAGGGGGGGAGGAAGAATGGGGAAGAAAGGTGGGACAACAGGGATGTGAGATGCAAGGATTTACTTCCTAACCAAGGGGATGGGTAGATGGGTAGAACCATGTGACAGGCTGCAGTGGAGGAAGACACGGACAAAGATGCACCAACATGAAAGACTTTTATTTTTGTGCCTTTTCTCCCTCTCTTACTCTTGCCTCTGTTTGTGTGTCTCATTCTCAATGCAGGCTTTGTGGCAGCGAGTGACCGAAAGAAAAACGCCGCATTTACACAAAAAGCTTTTCTCACCGTGTGTTTCGTCTCTGGATGCTTCTCTCTCCCACATTCTCTCCATCCTCATCTGTTTGTCTTTTGTCTTTGAATCTTTCTTCCTCTCTCTTCATCTCTCATTTCAATAAATTACCTGAATCACTCATACAAAGCATTGCATTATTCTGGACGCGACTGAAGTATAGCCACTGCACAAAGTGCTCAGTTTTAAGTACCGCTAAAACTAATGTTTTGTTTGTTTATTTATTTGAAAAAAAGCCCATCAAACCTTCTTAGAGTTCCAGCTGACATCTGCAAGTTGCTTGCTTTGTCTAATAACAGCCCCAAACCCTAAAATATTCTATTCACAGTGATATAAAACTGAAAAAGCAGTTTGCTTGACCAAGTACACTAGTGGTTTTTTTGTAATCTACTATTAATCATTTCACTGATTTCACTCATCCCTAAGGCTTTCTAAGGCCAAAACCTGTTCATTAATCTGTTAATTTCAGTATTAATCTATTTATCACTGAAAGTACAAAAGAGAAAAAGTAAAAAATGTCCCACAAAAGTTCAGAGCCCAACATGAAAATGTCAAAACCCTAGGCTAATCAATTTACTATGGTACAAGCAGCAAATCCTTTGAGAAGCTAGAACCAGCAAATGTTTGACATTTTTGCTCGGTAAATATCTTAAATCATCATTTCACCACAACCTCTGTTTTAGTTTAGAACAATGCAGAATGCTGCAGGCAGAGCTGCTGTAATGTCCTCTGTTTTTCTTTTAGTTAGTTCTTTGAGTAAAGGTAATGCTCTGTGTTCCTGTATGCATGAATATCATTTCAAACTCTGTGAACTGTCTTAGTGGATACACCATCCTCCTGTTTCTATATGTTTAGTTTTTTCTTTTTTTTCCCCTTTTTTTCTTTTTTTGCATATCCCTGCAAACTATGTTTATATGTACACCTATGGATTGATACTTAGACATGTGCAGACAGACAAACCGAGAGACGAACACAAACTCGTGCCCGGTTTCTTTCATCCCTTTGACTGCTGTTGGGTTTGATTGCTGTGGTGCTCTCGTGGTTTGCCGGGGAAAACTGGCAGGTGGAGCAGTAAATTTGATTTGGGGTTGGGGCTTTTTGACCAGGGGCAAAATTATGCCAACTCAAAAGAGGCTGCAGCTGTCTGCACACATTTGAGGTGTGGTAATAAGTGCTGATATGTGCATGAGCGAGACAAACAGCTGATTTCTAAAACCGATAAAAATACCCAAAATGTAAACATAGCGCATCGTACGTTAGATCAAGCAGATAATCGGCTGTGTCAGTGCAGGGGTTAATTATTTGGACAAGATGAGCATGTGTGGGTGTAGTTTAAAGAGACCAGCAGGGTAAACTCATCTAGTCCAAATTAGAAACATGTGAATGCATCTTTGCTTCTGAGCGCTAATGTGGCGGCTCACTCCTCATCTGAAAATAGATCTGAATTGCCGGTTTGATGAAAGGACTTAGCAGCAGTGGGTGATTCACTGGGAATAGTCACATGTACTTTTGGGGCCACTCACCTTTTACTCATGATGTGTTTACATTGTCAGTCTCAGAGTCATTCATTGTTATGTAAAATTTGAAACAGGAAATTTAATTTCACATGAGGCAGTATGTGGACTCACTTCGGTCTGTCTGTAGATTTACTGCCTTTTTGCCTCTCTGTCTGGTTTAAGTCCTAACTGTAACCATACATGCGTGTTAACCCAAGTGTCTTGATCCAGGTGCAGAAAGCTGCTTCCTGGACTGGGCTGTGACTCTGCCTGGAAAGCCGCTGTCTTCCCCTAACTGGAAGCTTTGATTGGACCGATGGGCTCATGCATGCTGGTCTGAGTTGGCGGGAGGCAGCTGGCGATCTGTGTGTTGTTTTTCCTGGTTTGGTTTGGTATGGTAGGGCTTGGTTTGCTCTGTACCAGCCCATTGTGACCACATCAATGGTGCTTACAGACCTTACTGAGGAAATGAACAGATACAACTGACTCAGCAGCACTTAGTTCTGGTTATGATTTTCACAAAACACACACATACGCACTATTCTGTCTTGATTACATAGCGTACTGTATGGGCTTACTCATACACAGATGCATGCTCAACTCATGCAGGCTCAGTGTGTATAAACTGCAAAATACACACCACAGACTAACACGCTCAGCAATACCCTCCTCCCTTCTCTCTTTGCCTCGTTCTCTTGTCTTTCATGTTGCTTATGCTCCAAATAGGACACAGTTCTCCATGCCAGTCAAGTTAATTGTCAGGCACCATGATAGAGTCATCAGTCCTCCTACTCGGCAGTAGATTTGACTCATGCAGGTGTGGGATCTGCTGACCCGGCGGTTCGCCCTGTCCCAGTGGACCAGCAGGCTATGACCTAATGGTTATCTGATCCCCCACCGCCGCCGCCATCGTACCTCTCCTCCTTTCTTGCTTTTCTCTGTGCTTCTCTGTCCCCCAGCCTCCCACTCTCTCTCTTTCTCGCGCTCTAAGCTCTGCTGTCTGGTTTGATGTGTCCAGGATAGTCACAATGATGTCATCAGTGTGAGTCAACAGGTAGGTGCTGCAGCATCCAGCTGAGTTGGCGTTCTCTGTTCATGGCGAGCTGGAAAGCAGTCCCATGTGACTATGGCTAAAGCCATCACATCTGTGTTTTACTGAGCAAAGGTCCGGCCTGTGTCAGCACCTCTTGATTTGACTTTCATCGTGTAAAATGGAAGGCACTGTTATTTTTAAATCCTGTATTAAGTTTATGTCAAACAGGCATCTAACTTATTTGAAGTTAGGGATGTAGCTTTATTTGCAGTTGAAGGTTGCAGTGTGTTTGTTATTCTGTCTTTGGGGTCTTTCCAAGTCAACATTCCAGTAAATGTGTGTAAGAGCTGTGGTAGTTATGTTGTAATTCCTAGTGTCATAAACACTGTTGATGTGTGTGTGTGTGTGTGTGTGTGTGTGTGTGTGTGTATAAGAGAGGGAAAGAGAAACAGTAGAAAGTGGAGCGACAGGGAGGGGCGCACGCATGTGTGTGTATTGACGAGGGTCTTTTGACTTACCACTGAATGTGGACGAAAACACCACTCGAAATTTCCCCTCTACTGTGGCACTTTCCATAAACAAACTTTATTTTTCAGTATCCAGACAAAACATCCACCACAGTTCGCATATCATCTCACATAGCCCCCGGACATGTTGAAGACACGGGGCCGATAATTCAAAATTATGCTATAGCTGTCTGGATTATTTCATAATGTGATATTTTGATGTCTGATGAGACAATTCTGTAATAATGGGAAAAGTTTAGCAGCATAATTTATGTTACAGTAATCTATTGATGGGATTGAGTCTTTCTACATGCATATTATGTAATGTTCATGGTTGTGAGCCTGAGATGAAACACTGACACAAAACATTGATTCAGAGGAAAGATGATTCAACCGTAACATCTGGTTCAGTTTGTTAATCTGATGTGAATTTAATGCATGATTTCAGCAGAAACATTTCCCCTGACTCCTACATGTTTTCCAGGAAATGTTTTTTTTTTTTTTTTTTTTTTTTTTACCTCAGTGACAATATTTTTTATAATCTACCTGTGTGTGATACTGAGAGAAATCCTAGGTAGACAACAAGTGTTGGGCAATGTTTTATGCATTTAGGGTTTAGCCAAAGGAGGAGGAAGTGCGAGAAATGTGATCCTCTCTGGGGCTGTGGTGGTTTATTTGTTCAGTTTGCACTCATTTGCTATCTGAGTAAGAACTTCTCTCTCTCCCTCACTCATACTCATCTTTCCTTTCCAGCCTAACGTAGTAACTTTTCTTTTTTCCTTTTTCCCCCTTCTGTCATCTGCCCCCCTCCACCACCACCACCACCACCACACACACATACACACTTACACCCACACACACTATTAGTACCTCCAGAAGTGTTTCTCATTATGCTCATGATTTGACCATATGGCTGCATACTATTTCTGTGTCTATGTGAGTTTGTGTTTGTGTGCGCTGTGAAAAGATCCACAAGAGTGCGTTAAGGGCATGCACACACACACACACACACACACACACACACTTACACACTTCAATCACTGAATCACACACTCTCTTTACTTGAGCCATTTAATTCTGGGAGATCACAGAGCTTGTGCTCATTTTGTTGTGGTCTTTTTATTTGCCCGCTGGTGCATGTCCATAACACACACAGACACTCATATGATGTGTGTATTCACAGCTGTGCTATGTGGGCCTTACCTCACAATGCGAGATTTTTCAGCTGCTGCCCATTCCCTCTGGTCAGAAACCTGAACACACGTGGGCATGTTTGCACTCACACATGCACAGAGGAGCTGCGGTTTGACCTACTGTCTCTAAATGAATACACTTGAGACCTTTTTAGTTCATGTCAAAGCCACGTTAAAATACTGTGGATTAAGAAGGTCGTCCAAAATCTGTTAGAGAACTTGGGCCTTGGCAAAGTGGGACAGGCTGCTGTTTCTGGAAGTATTTTGAATGACTGTAAATTCTCATTTGAACATTTTCTTTTAATGATTTCCTCAGAAACACAGAAACACATGGTTGTCTTGGATAATTTAAGATCAGTTAGGTTTCTATTGTAATCGTCACTCTTATTTTTATTTTTGATCATTGCAAAGCAAATAGCTCTAAATGCTGCATGAAATAAAGTTGGAGCTGAACTTGCTATTGATGTTGAACCATAGCTGTTGCACAAATTGCACTGTTGAACAAATCACGGCGGTACGGTTATTGGTTTCATTTCACACTGACCCAGAATCTGAAAGTGAAGTGATATAAGCGGCTAAATGTAACACTGGGTTTCATACATAAGCAAATAACGAAAACAGACATTTTTTGGATTTAAGGCTGGCTTCGATTAATTTTTTAAATAATTTTTTACCAAATATAATGTATGTGCTGAGTGGGAGAGTTGAACCTAATTTTTTTAGTGCTTGCTTTTTGAAAACCTATAACAACAATAAAATTACACAAGGGGTTAAGTTGGTGTGGATGTGTTGCTTCAGGTATTGCTGGGACATAAAATGCAACCCAAGAAGTCCGGTTCTCGTAACAGACCCATTAGTTTGAAGGTTTATTGAAAAAAGAAAGCAGATTTTTATACTCTGACAGGTATTTTATAACTCTGGAAAGTTAGCACTGTGGAAGTTGTTTTATGAGTTGTTGTGACAATTATGAGGTTAACAGTACAAATATTCAGTTCATGAAATTGAACAGGAATGTGCACTTTTGTGTCCTTAGCCCACGCAGTGTCTTACAACAACAACTGGCTTGATTTTAGTTGAGATATTCCTACTTTGAACCTTAATATTCCAGTGTGCTGTCCATTGAAAACCATACATACATATACCTGTCATATTTGTCAAATTGTGGTGATTTATTTTAAATTTCTTAAAAAAACCCTGCAGCATTAAATGTTCCTTTATGGATTGAAAACGTTCCACCTCCATAAAATTCCATCTCCTTAATAATTTATAAACCTTTTAGATGATCTGAAATTCATTGTTTTAAAGCTTCAAATGAGTTGCTTTTCTTAGCTCATAAAAAGTAAACTTTTTTTTTTGATATCACATAAAGATATCACTAAAGGTCCAGACAAAGCATAAAATATACAGTTCATCTTATTCTTTCACGTTCTCTGCATCATTTCAATGGAGATCAGTGCCTCCCTATCGGTTTCTCCTTCTAGCACCCCCTCACAATAACTCTTGCTGTTACCTGGGAGTTCTTTTTTTCCAGATGACTCACAAAAGCACATGTGCACATAAAGCACATATAAGCGCATACACACCACACAGCAACACAATAACCTCAGGCCGCTGGTTATTAGAAAATCACCCAAACCTGTCGTCCCCTCAGTCATGGAAGAAAGGGGAAAGATTTCCCAGCTATATTAAAGGAGAGGTAGTAGCCTCTGTCCCAGCTTCCCTTCATCTCTCCCCAGTTTATTCTAATCATACCTCGGCTGTCTCCTCTCCTGCCTTTATTTTGCTCTATTTTTCCATCTCTTTGTTTTGTTTTTCGCCTGACAGTGACTGGGTCTCTTTCGCCTCAGGGGAACAGAGTTATGAGCCCGATGTCCTTTCATAGTCAATTGTATAATGTGTTTTGTGTGTGTATGTGTGAGATAGTGTGAAAGGAGTGCGGGGAAGGGGAATGCTTGAGAGAAAGTGTGTGCGTGCGTTGCTGACAGTTAGTCGCCCACTGAAAGCTTGGATGCCAGCGTGGGTGCGTATTGTTTACAGATCGTGTCCTTCGTTGCGGCATTTTGGTTGGGTCCTTCCAGGATGCTGCTATCATGCTGACCTCCTCTCTGTCCTGTCACACGCCACTGGAAGTGCTGTAATGATATGTGCAGCACGGTCCCTCTTTACATGACCATCCTCTTCCCTCTCTCCTTTAAAACACTGTGCAGTGCCATGCACTGGATGTCATATCAAAGTGGTCAGATGCTCTCAACTGCAATGGTTACTTTGTGTTCTAAAAAGTTCTGGATGTCTACGTAGTATGCATGGCATGTTTGTCAGGTGTTAGTCAATGTTGTGAAGGATCTCTGATAAGAGTGATGTGTCAGTGCTGCCTGGGGGCTGAATGCTCTCCTATCTTTTTCAAAACAAAGCCTCCCCGTATCACGTTCTGTCCAGGCGGTTGAAGGGAGGCTGACGCTATATCTTTTACAGATTCAAGCCCCGTCTTCTGGGCTGGGAAATGCAGTCCACCCCCTTCACCTGCTCCTGAGCGGGAAGCCCATGGTCTGTGGGTTTTGTTTGGGCTCTTTGTGCTATATTCAGACAACCTAATCTCGCTTACTTTCTGGGAGTAGTGAGGACAAGAATTAGAGCTACCAGGATGAGTGGACAGAGAGTTATAATGGGAAATGGTCAGTCATCGTTATGACATATGTTTACATTGTGGCCAACTTCATTTTAGTCACAACTCTCTTAAGAAATAGGTACTTTCCCATGTAGCTGTTTCTGGCAACAGGTAATATATCATAGGGTGGTGTACGTGTGGTAGGTCTTTAAAAGGTCTTATGTTTTGAATAATTAAAATCAATACTGGTCTTAAAGGTAGCAAAACCTTGCTTTTTAATCTTACGTAATTTTAAGGTGTCTTAAAAGTTTTGCTTTATTAGTATGAAATGTTTATCCTCTACTGGGATACTATTTTGTTCATTTTTTAAGATCTAACTCACACTGCTATTTTCAGACACAAAGCTAATTTAAAATTAGATTCAAATTTGTTTGAAAGACATATGCACATTTGAAAATCTTGTATTTAAACAGCAGGAATTGATCAAATTGCACAGAAGTGCTGCCACTTGCTCTACTTTAGCACTGCCTTGATTTTCAGCTCTGTGAGTGAATGTGAGATTGTCTGAGAGCTGTAATGGAGGAAAGCTGGGAGAAGGTCAGATGTGTAATCTGGATTTTACAATATTGTTTATAATGGGGGGGGGGGGGGGGGGGGGGGGGGGGGGGGTGTATCACACAGGGTGCCTGTGTTTGATATACAGCGGTTAAGTTCTGTGATCACACCTGTAGTGCTGAATCATTAAAGGTCTCTGAAGTTGTTTTATTAGAGAACCAGTTTGGAGAGTAACCCAATACTTTTGATCCAGTAAATTGTTTGTGGCGCATCGTGTGATTATTAACTTCTTGACTCATATAGTATTAGCTACTTTTTAACTTTATTTTTTCTCCCAGTGTGCTTTTACTTTAATTTTATTTCATAGTCACGATTAAAAACACTGAAATTGCTCAACTCGCTGGTTTCTGTGACCTCACAGACCTTGCTTTTTCACATTCTGGTGTTTTGAGCCCCACACAGGGTGCAGTAGCCTGACCGTGGCTGACTAGCGCTCTCCTTAGCTGGGCAGGGCAGTTCTGGAAAGTCCCTGGCTGGGGATGGGGCTGGCAGGCTGGGGGGGGCTGGAGTCCTGGAATCGTGTATGTTTTCCTGGATCAGGAAGGAGGATGTGGTAGACAGAAGACACCCCTCAGCTCACCCTTTCAAAAAAATCACCCCCTACCACCCACACCAACACCCACACACGCTACTTCACCTCATAGTCAGTCTTAAGAGGTAAAGAGAGTGGGAAAATTGCTCTTCCAGTAAAAGGTACTCAGTCAGGACAACAGATGAGGGGAAACAGGACAAAAATGAAGGGAGAAAAGTCCTGGGAGGGTGGGTGCATGTGCTTAAAAAATACCTAAAACTGTAGGGTAGAGAGAAGAGTATTAGTTGTGGTGACAGAAGGATAAATTTCCACAGGTTGTTGTGCATGTTGTGCATTGGCTTTTGTGCAGATGAAAGAGGGCGTGTGACATATGCGTTGTCTGTGTATGTGTGTGTTGAATGTGTATGGTTATGTGTTATGCTGCCAAAAAAATGTGCACAAACAGTAGTCCATCTGGGCCTCCTTGCCTCTTAACCCAATGTCTGGCTGCCATTTATCATACAGGCATGAAACCTACACACACATGCTCATGCAAACACACACAGCAGAGAATACAGCTGCTGTAGAACCACATCACACACACTAACACGCATATGTATGGTCCACATTATCCCACTCTGTGAACACAGATTGAAGGATATTTATAACCTAATAGATTTTTTTTTCCCACACAAGAGGGAGAATTACTGTAAAAGTGTGTGTGGATCTGCCACAGTTTGTTGTTGTTGTTCCAACTATGCTATAATTGTGAGTGACTCAGACTCTTTGTGTTTGCCAAAATCTTCCGTGCATTGTTTGTTTCTCATTCATATTTTCTAATTTCTTTCCACTGTGGTCTTTATGTACGTGTGCTCCGTCAGTCACACTCTGTGTGCCTGTGTGTGTGTGTGTGTGTGTTGAGCTGAGGAGCTCAGCTGTATGGCCCACTCAGATTTCACCTTGGCACCGACGCTCTCACTCTGGCAGCAGATTCCACACACTCTTTGCTGCCAGCTCTCTCTTGCTTTCCACAACACCTGTAACATATGCTTACTTCTAACAAGGGTAACTACAGTTTCCAAGACTCCTTGGGCCATGAAATATCATATATCCCTGTAGCGGCGAAGTTTGCAAAAAATTCCATATCCATACTGTTACTGTTTAAAGTTTGGCTCTGGATTAGTAACTGTTTTTGCGCATCTGAATCTTCAATTGAATTGTCGGTGGTTTAGCTGAATTATGTGTAATGTAGGCACCAGGTTTTGACCGTGAATTTATCAGTGAGACTGGATCCAATGGCACCGCTCAGCCCTTCTTCCAGTTCTACCCAGTGGCCACTTGCTGTATTGCAGAGAAAAATTCCCCTACTACTCATAGACCACCATTATAACAGAAACTGGTGACAGGTCACCTCAAACTGCAAACAAGAGCAAGTTATGACTCTTTCTCTTACAGATTTTTAATTTTATATTTGTTAAAATTTGGGGCTGAGAAAAACAATTTAGGTAAAATTTGTGGACAGAGTGGGAACTTTCAGGTGGGGTTAGCAGGAGAAGCAATTCTGTACATATTGAGTGGGCTGCATAAACAAGAAGTAGTGGTGTTAGAAAACTTGAACTTTGAAATTTGAACTTTCGGCATATGCACAAGTGGGCATGAATGGAATAGATGCCAGCTTCACATCTGGTATCCAGTTCTGTTTATGCATCTATGGTTTTGACAAGAAAAAAGCATACGTGGAATAGTAGTAACATAATAATTTTCAACTGTTCGTGTGTACTATTTTACAGGCGCAATGCTAAAATAAGAGGATTACGAATTGATTGATTGGTTATTGTTTTTGTTGTCAATTAATCTTCGGTGTATTTATTATTGACCAATTGTTTCTGCACTGAATTCAAATGTTACTGTCTGTGCATGTAACAGAAGGCACATATTGCACTACAGATGTATAATTAAGTGCTTCTTTGATACTTAATTGCAACAGATGCTTTGTGTCATAGCGGATAGAATAATTAAAACATACTATTATCGACTGTAAGGTTAAATGAGGAAAGTTAGTAATTCATTGAATGAAAGAAAGGTTAAGGAGGAGGATCAAGGCAAGTAAACAGATGGAGGCCCAGTGGTGAAGGCGACACTGCCTCCTCAAGAGTCTCCTCATGTGGGCACAACCTTGGCCCCCCTTCTGCCAATCCACTACCCACTTCACCACGCCCAGAGGGGCACCATGGCATCCTACAGGCTGGCAGCTGTTTTTTGGAGTCAGCCACTCCTTCACCCAGCTTGTCTTCACCTTACACCTGATGGAGGGGCACAGGATCAAACCCCATCTTGAACTTGTCTTCAGTGCCACCACTAATGTGACATTAAACAGCGGTGCAGTAAAGGACAAGCTCCTGCAGCACCATAGAAACACTGCAGTGCCTATAGTAAAGGGCATGGAGGACAAAAGATAGATTTCCTGTGAGAATTTGTGTGTGTGTGTGTGGGTGGGTGTGCATGGATACACAGTATCTCCAAATGCATATGAGCACAAAACAGTGGAAATAACTACAGGCCCATTTCTGCCATGTCAATACTGTAGATCTGCTCAGTGGTCCTTCACTAGCCGCCCCGACCTCCCACCATGCACCTCTCACCGCGCGGCACTCACAGAATAAATAACATTCACAGCCAAGTGTAAGAAACTCTGCGCTTCACCCAAACTGTGGCCTCGCTCAACCAGCTGTGGGAGGCCAGGGCATGAGGGTGTGGGATGGTGAGTGTTTGCATGTGTGGTTGCTGGTGTGTTTGAGGGACAGCTGCTTGTGTATGTGGGTGTGTGAAAGCAATGGAAATGATTGTTTCTCCATATATATGTGTGTGTGTGTGGCTGGATTTGGGACTGGGAACTGAAGAGGCTGTATGACCCCAGTGATGTTTATGTGTTTTATGATGGTGAAGGTGGTGGTGTGAAATCCCCTGACTCTGAGTGGTATGTTTGGTACTGTAAGTTATCCCTTACCACTATATTGACAATGGGACTCACTCTTACTGGGCACAGATTACCTAAAAAACATTTGTGGACTTTTTTTATTCTCTTAGTGGCTCTAGGAATGTTGCTGTCGGCCGTTGCACCACTTTGGTCCAGATGTCTGAACTGTGTACAGCCATTCATGGTCACCGGAAGATGATGCCTAATGACTCAAAGGCCAGTTCTTCACCACTAATGCTGAAGATCAAAAACTGGCTTTGGACATCAGCTTTTATCTGTCAGACAATTTGTTTGCTTTATTTATTTATTTATTTTTACAATGAGCATCACTGTCTCAGTTGCATTATACATATATCAAATTGTCTTATCAATTTTAATTATTAACACCCAGTCTCGCATAGGTATATGAACTTTCCATGACCACTTTATTTTGTTGTTTATTTTTTTAAGCCAAGGAGATCGTACACTCATTGCTTGTCCTCGGCAAACTGCCTGCCTTTTCCACAGGCTAAAATGGGGCCTCCCTGGGGACAGTCCCAATACCATCAGGGCTCCTTATGCCTCTGATTATGCTGCGAGGTCCGCCGTTCGATTGTGTTAATATAATGACCAACACTGTATACGACTGTTAAATTATGTTTTCCCTGCATTACAATAACGCCGATTCTGTGTGTGGGTGCAAGACAAAGTTTATTATGTCTCCTGCAGATCAATAAAAACTTAGATTTATAAATACAGATGAATAACAATTAAGAGGAAGAGTGGATCGATATCACTCACCAAAATAAGTTGGCTTCAGACAAAGCCTCTCTTGGGGATTTCCAGCCAGCTTAGCCTCTGACTCACTGCTGGGAGCAACAACAGTTACCCAAGGGATAGCGGGCTGAGGAAGGGATGGGATTGTGAGGAGGAGGAGGAGGAGGAGGAGGAATTAAGAGTTTGGGATTTTTAACAAAGTGCTACATGGAAGAGTTGGAAAAGAGGAGGACTATGAAGGCATTTGAAGGGAGGCTGATGGCATGAATAAAGGAGTGGATGATGGAGAAAAGCGAGGATGTAAAGGATTAGCAAGGATGATAAAAAAACACAGAGGAGATAGAATTAGAAAGGATAAGAAAGACAAGATTTGAAAGAAAGGAAAACGGGAGCCTGAGATGATGGAAAGGATTGTGGGGAAAAAAAAAGAGGAGCCAGCATGAGAGAAGGTGCTTGGTGGGGAAGTAGGGTGCTAATTCAGAGAATGGATGTGAATAGCAGCCAAGGCATTTTTGTATTAACATAATTAACAGATGGTGTTAGTGATTAGGTTACATGCAATTCAGGAAGCCAGGGTTGTTAGCTGAGTGTTAAGGCTGACATTCTGTCAGCCGGAAAAAAGATCGGAAAAGAACAATGTCAGTGGAGGAATTAAATCAACAACACCTACACACATCTAAACACGCAACTGTGTGTGTGTGTGTGTGTGTGTGTGTGTGTGTGTGTGTGTGTGTGTGGGTGAGGGGGGTACACAAGCACGCTCACATTTGCACAGATGCATGTGCACGTGTGTAAACGCATAGGCACCCTTACATACAGAAACACAACACGCAAATGCACACTCTTTACACACGTAATAAGCAGTAGTTCAATTGCAGACTTAAAATGCATTGTTTCTGGTGTTTTTTTAGTGTACCAGCGAGGGACATAAAGGCATTTTATGAGCCATGGCCCACTTTCAAAGCTTTGTCTGCTATAAACACAGCTTTGATATGAGAATAGTGACATGCTGCTGGGAGAAAACTCTTTGTGACTCAGTAAAATATAAAAATAGCCCTGTTGGCTCGCTAATGTGAACATGGTGATGCCTTTTGTTCTGCATGCTATTGTCTGTAACTATAGGCTGTGTGTGTGTGTGTGTGTGAGAGAGTGAGAGAGAGACAGGAGAGATTACACCTGCTGTGTTTATTCATTTGTATCTGTGTATGCTTTGTATTATTGCTTTCATCTGGCCTATTGAGCTGCTTATACAGCACTGTTCCCACCAGTTGTGACTCTGTCCTTCACCTGTTTGATATTATATTGTATTACTCACTCCATGTCTGCTGCCATGCAAACGTGTCTGTCTGTGTTTGTGTCTGTCTGTATCTCTGTCTGTCTATCTCATCTGCCAATTGGTTTGTTTTTCCTGTATACTAACAGCAGTGAGCGGACTTGTCTGATAAGTCTGTGTACCATGTGAACAGACAGACAGACTATACAGTGGAAACAAACAATTTGCCTTCAAGCAATAGGTATGTGTTCACATGTGTCAGTCTGTGAGTGTGTGTGAAAAAGAGAGAGAGATCATGTGTGTGTGTTTGCGTGGTGTCTGTGTCTTCAAAGCAATCTGGTTTTAATGACCATGGGATATTGTCCAGCATGTAATTCAGACAGGCAGGAATGTGTTTGGATGTGTTCTGTGTGTGCATGTGTCAGTGTCGGTGTGCGTGTGTGTGTGTGTGGGTACATTTGGCAGTTGGTCTGCGTCCAGCCAGTCTTAAGAGTGTCCTCGTGCAGTGGGGACTGGCGTGATTATGACTGGCCCTCTGGTGGTTTGCAAATCAATCACAGGTCCTCAAACTCAGACCAGAGCTCTGACAGTGACTACCAGTTTCCTGGAATAATCCACTCCCCTTAAATAACATCACATGGTTTCAATGACTTCTGCTCTGTCATCAGGCAAGTTGGCGTGTGACGATGCAGGGTGAATCCGTTCGCTCAAGGCTGCTTGGACAATATAAAATGGGTCACTCATTCTCTTTCACTGTTCTTTTTGGCTCCATGTTGATGTATTTGGTATAAGCTGGCAGTTTAGGAGGCTCATTAGTGGTTGATGGATAGATCGTCGCTGAAGAGCGCCAACATCGGGCACCAGTACCGGTCTTACTGTGTTACTGCTGTATCTTGTCCTCAAGCCCAGTCTGAAAATACTCCCTTTGTTTCCTAGGAAGTCTAATATGTATGCTATTAATTTCAAAGTTAGTATTGTTCCATAACATGAGTTGCCTACACTTGATGTATTTCCACACTGTTGGTTTTGTTAGTCTCCCACATTATTATGTTTATTCTAACTTTGCACTTTAGGTCAAACTATTTGTATTGTTTATATAAGTTCTAGTTACAATTTTAGATTTTTTGAATAGAATCTTTGAATTGAGACATGCTGCATTTGTTTTTGCAAATCTCATCTTATCTATTAACCTATTTTTTATTCTATGTAGGACACCCCCGTAATGATTGGATTGGTACATTCAGTTATTTAATAATTCATTTTTGAATTAATTTTCAGTTAATATTTGGAGAAAGTGACTCCTGCAGTTGAAGGCCACTAGAGAGAAGTCGTGTGATCCTGGCGAAGTTGTTTGAACTGCAGAAACATTTGCAGTTGCTGTCACCACTTGTTATATTAACTGACAGAAATGACAGTCACGGCTAAAAAGAAGCTGCAAGCTGAATGTTTCATCCATTACTGCCTTTTCTCTATGAGAGAATCGAAGTTAAGCAAATCTGTATATGTTTTTTCAGTCTGGACATCAGAATTCAGAAACCTTGGTTGGTTTGAGCCCAGGTCGACTTATTTTAGACAATGTTTACCTTGTTACACCAACCTTCCATAGCTGTAGCATTACAGCGTAGCTCCAACACATGTTGTTTCACAGTCACATATCAGCAACTCCAGTCCCCCATGCCTACTTCCAGCAATACCCTCTTTCTGTAGCTCAACTTAAATCCACAGCAGTCCAGAGTGAAATCAATGCAGCATTAGAGTGATGGTATGCTGTGGCTGGGCTTGGGTCATTTTATGGTGTGGACATGGAAATAGAGGATCAATCAGAGCCATGATATCTTATTACTAACGTTAATTCACCCTGAGCAGTATGGATCCATGCATTAGCCTGGCTGAGCCTTGATTTAGAGCAGAGTGGAATTGAGTGTGGACAGGACTGTGTATCTATCTGTGTGAGTGTGTGTGCTATTCTTAGAGTAATTGTATTTTTTTGCGCTTGTTCATTTGTTTGTACAATTTTTATGTTTTCAGGTTTGCCTCCCATTTGTGTGTTTTTATGATGTTTTAAGTATTATTATGCATGCAAAATAAATATGTATAACATAAGTGTTTACTGCGTTACATAGATACCTTGCATAAGATCAACATGTGAGTGAAATCAGTCAGACAGTATGTATGTGATGTTGAAATGATTCCTCACTAGAAGAAAATGTACGGGAATAAGATGTCCTGTAGTTCCTTCTTCAACCCTGAACTGTCAAGACAAACCGCAGCCAAACAGCTTCACTTATGAAACAAAGCTCAAGTCTGCTGTAGCTGGTCATCATTCACACAGGCCCTGTTGCTTATGCCTCCTGGGAATATTTCCTGGTGTACAATATTTCTGAGGAGTGGTGCTCGCCAGAGAGGGGTCGCCCTGAAAACATGTTTTATTCATCCAGCCTGTCACTTGGGGTGGCTTGTTTTGGTATTTGTTTAATGTTTCTTCTGAAGACTGGTGTGTGTGTGTGTGTGTGTGTTTGTGTGTGCGTACGTATGTGTGCATGTGTGTGTTAAGTTACTATTTTGGTGCGACTGTCTGCAGTTCCTCCTCTCTCTTGCTCACTGCATTGATACTTGTGTGTGTGTGCGTGCGTGTGTGTGTGAATAAGTCTGTGCATGTGTTTGTGTGGGTGTTTCATCCCTGGAGAGATGAAAAGTCTAGTACCATATGTTATGCAGCAGTAGGCCACAACAGACAGCACTGTTGTGGAGTTCAACAGAAAGAATTGCCCAATGGCCGAAGGCCAGTTGGAGGTTCATTTGGACCAGTTGCCTTGTTAATGAGTCGCCAAATTGATCTGGTGCCGGAAGAAAAAAAGTTTTTGCAGTGCTACTTCTCTACTGTGTTTTAAGTCTGTATCTTTGCTGTGTTCTGCTCTGCTATTGGCCAACTCAGCCCTGTATTATGGTTTGTCCAATCCATAGATTTCTGTGAAAATTTTGATTTTATGACCTCATGCTTTAATAGACTATAAATTCACATTTTCAAGCTGGTATTAAAAATATACTGAATACAAACTGTCCTTTTACTTGGTTATTGTTAGTAAAACATGTACAGCTTGAACATTATTACCAGTAATTACACCTTCAGCATCGCACACTTGAAGCAAACAACAGCAGCTGGTGGCACTTAGTCGGTATGTTGGTAAAACAGGTAGCTGACAACTCTTCAGAGCGTCAAATTACTGCATTGGCAGGACAGACAAAGTGAGAAAAACTCATCAACATTCAGCACAGTCTACATTTTTACAGCATTGGATACCAAGAGACCAACAGTATTCATTTCTCCTCCATTTCTTTCAATTGTTCAACCCTTTTACATGTAGGATGTGGCATCTGGTTTTTATCGTGTTTGTCCTGCCCTTCTTTCCACTGTGAAAAGTGACAATGATGACTGCCGTGTTTTGACCAAAGTTGAACATTTTTCAACAAAAAAAAAAAACGACATGCAGCGCTCAGTGGTAGGTCATTCGTTGGCGCTTGTAGTATAACACCTGGTAGGTAGTCCTCTTGCAAGTTGGTGGTGCTCCATTGCATACAATTAAAACCATATGCTGGCATCAAGAAAAAGATGCCACCTAAACTCGCTTTGGAGCTTCACTTCTGTTTGCTCTCTCCAGGCTGTTTTCTTTTTCCCTGCTTCCTTCCAGACACAGAAACACACGCCTCATACGTCACACACACTACCCTGTGGTCTGCATGGGCAGGGAAGTGTGTGTGCAATGAAGTATGAGAGTTTCAATGCCTCCTTACTGGTGTGAGCCATGGCTTCAAAAGATTATTTTCGCACAACCCTGTAGAACGGTAGAACAACCCGCAATGCATCCAGTGTATTTGATATATCGCCCACCTGTCGTATCAAGAGCCACTGGAATTTGGCATTAATACTGAATCAAAATTACTCACCATTATCATTGTTGTTGATTTACTTAAAGTTATAACATGGCGGTCATTTTTATATTTGCTTACTTTCCTCTTGGAAAGTAAGTCAAAAGTCTCAAACCGTGAAAAATAAAACTGGCTCTCGTCCTGGAGTCCTTCCGCTTTCATCAGCATCACAAGACAGCAGACCTCAACCACACTGGCCAGTATCATGAAATGGTGATAGACATCAAGCTAACAATTTGAAACATGTACGGTATTTGAGATTTATTTTGAATACACCAGAAACATGTTTAGCGAAATAATAGTGAAACTTTCCACTGTCGCTGAAGTTGAAATTACAACCCAGCTTCACCACAGCGGTTGCAAACGATAAAAAAGAAAACATAAGTTTATCATTTTTATAAATACTTTTAAAACGCAAATTTAAATTTAATGTACCCTCATGCACTGCCATGTACCAAAATCTGGCTGGATCAATTTGAGAGAGAAACACTGATTTCAGTCCAATAGAATTAACATAATCAAAACCAGTGCTGAACACACACACACACACACACACACACACACACACACACACACACACACACACACACACAAACTCAAGTATGCAAAGAGGAGACACAAACAAATACAGTGCACAAACATTTTCTCGCTAATTTGCCTGTGGCTTAATAAAGCATGCTCAAACACAGATACAACTTCAATAAAATAAACTTGACGCCACAGTGGTATTAGTGGGTCTCAGTAAATATTCTGTGGCTATAGACTAATCTCTCAAATCATAGCCGAGAAACTGGTTTTAGTGAGAGCATCGGAAGAAACAACCTCCTTCAGTGTAAGATGGTGAGCAGAGGTTAGTAGAAAAATATTGTGTGTGGTCAAAATGAAACCTACTGAAACTATTCTCTTTTCTTAACACATTTTTAACAAAACTATATTTTTGTATTTCATTGTTTGTCTGACTGTTATTGGTGTTCACAGATGTTTGGTTGCTTCTCCCCATTTTTAGGGAAGTGAATCTGCTGACAGCTGCAGATTTGGCTAAATCCCCTGTTGTTTACGTATTACCACAGTGTTGTGGTTTGCTCCTGTGGATGTAACTAAATACTCTCACATGCCAACTCAATCCCAAAAGCAACAATACACGCATATGTATGCAAACTGCTTGTTTGTTCTACATCCATCAAATGATCTTTTGCACTGTTATTGGTCAAACTCAACAATAGAAAAATATTTAAAATTAATTATTATATAAATGCTACACTTTATATAAAGTTCCTTGTAGTTAGTGTTAGTTAACAGATAATAAGACACTTGTAATTCCTTATTAGTTGTGCATTAATATTATGTGTTCATAAAACTATCTATGAGCATTGTTATTTGTTTGGGTGACCTACATGAGGTACCAAAAAGAATAATCTTTAAAATAAAACTGTTAATAACTGTGTCATAAAAAGTTTATTAACTATAATAAAAATAAAAAAAAGTTCTCATTTTCATCATGGTAGCTGCAAAAAGCATAATTAACCACTAATAAATACATAATGAAGGAATTGATATCAACAAGGAAGTGGTCATGCTGTAGATCTTTTAAGTTAGTTTAACTTAATATATGTGTTTGGAATTCCATTCTAAACAACTATAGGACACTCATAAGGCCTTTATTAAAGTTTTCAATCAGTCTATAAACTCTTTGCTGTAAATGCCTGTGAATGTCTTATAATCTAACGTTTTATAATCTCATTTTATGATGCTGTTATTAACATGTATACTCTCATTAACACACAGTAATTTTAACAAGCATGCAGTAAGAACTGTAAGTGCCTCATTACCTGTTAACTAACTAAATTAAGTTATCACAAGGACATTAATACCCATGAACTCTGGCCAAGCCTAAATGTTTTGAATGTGAACAGGCGGGATTTGAGCAAAGTTTACACATGCACCCACTCACCCAGACTGTCTCTGTATCCTCTTGTGTAATAAGAGAGGCCAATCGATACTGTCACACTGAAAAATCTGAACAAAGAAAGAGACCAAAGTGAAATTGACAGACAGGTGGGGGAGTAACAGGTTTAAAGTTAATTTGTGCGCACTCTCTCCTTCTTTCTCATATTGTCTCTGCAAGACTCCCCTCACCTTCATCTTGCCCCCCTTTCTGTTTTTTTCCCTCTATCTACTCACACACCTTCCCTGTAGAGGTCATTTTAAAGACAAGGTTTGGTCCAATCAAACTGAAGTTGTATAGCCGTAGTTGTGGCTGCCTGATTGAGAGTGACATTGACACGATTACGACAGACAAACTAGATTAAGAACGACGTGGCACTCCCTCCCTTTCTCCGTCTACCCTCTGTTCCTCCGTCTACCCTGTTCTCCATGCTTCACTTTTCTTTGCTCTTGTAGTCTTTGAATACTCTCTTGTATTTCACACAGACTTTGCCCTCTCACTGCACTCCACAACTCATCTTTACTCATTTTTGGGTATCTCCCCAACAGAAGAAGAAGAAGAAGAAGAAGAAGAAGAAGAATCAGCTTTATTGACAGCAGATATATTTTTACATACACACACTGAATTCGTCTTCTGCATTTGACCCATCCTTAGTTGAACACACACATGCAACACCCGGCAAATTACATGCAGTGAAACACATACAGCAGCAGTGGGCAGCATCAAGCGCCCGGGGAGCATACTGGGGGGTTAAGTGCCTTGCTCAAGGGCACATCAGCCGGCTAATGGGGGGGGGGGGGGGGGATTTCTCCTGTCTGTTTGGTGACCCTCCGATCACAAGCCGCTTCTCCAACCTCTAGGCCAGAAACTTTCATGCACTTCCAGACAGTCAGAATGAGCCCACTTCATGTATGGTTGCTTCTATTAAAGGTCAGGGCCACCCGTGCAACAATACACTGAAATTCCTTGCAGCCACAGATTACTTTGTCAAAAGATGGTTGAAGGTTTTGTTCTTCTTGCTCTGGCATAGTTGTCACAGTTGACTCATGCCACAACCTGAATCTAGGACCAGTTGGAGAGTCCTTGTAAGTGTCAGTGGACCAGTATCACCAGATACTAAGGTGGAGTGTGTACACTCTATGTTTACCTGTGATGCTGTACATTTACCTCTGCAGGATGGCAACATTTCAGAAGAGTGAAGATTGTCATTTTTTCTGAATGTCTGCCTGCCTTTGTGGTCAGAATAGAAAGACTGCTCAGTGTGGTGTGGGGTGTATCTATATACTGTTCATCCCTGTAAAGGGATAATACCCAGTGGCCAGTGTACGATAGGCCACTCATTATTCTTGTTCAGTCTCCTGCTAGGAAGGTTGATGGTTGCAGTGTGTGAGTTTTTCCTCTCCTCCCTTGACTTGAGGTGGACTGTGGACAGCAGAGTGGCCACTGACCTATTTGAGTAACATGGAGAAATCCCCAGCTTCTTCTCTGACTCCCAGTCTGGTAGACGTGACTCCTTGTGGGAAAACCTGACACAGGATGTGACTACCTATTAGCAGCCCTAGCAATGTCATATTGGCAGTGGCACCTCTCCTTCACATCCTCTCTCTAAAACTGTTGAGAGTGTGAAAATATTTCAGAGCCAAACATTTTTACCTTTCAGTGCCTTACCGGTAAGACAGACCGTTACAGTGCGATGCTTTCCACATCTACTGACCTTAGACACTGGTGTGTGAGATATATTGTAGGTGATAACAGCATCTGGGCTAACTTCCCTAACTTCAGTGGTGATGAGGAGCTGATTCTCAGGTTAGTGGGTATGTGGGCAAAAAAGTCTCCTTTAGTCCCTGGCTGTCAGAGACCACAGGCCATTTTCACTATTTTCTGACATTGTATGAACAAAGTGATTAATGGTGTCAAAAATAGTCAGATGAATGGGATAATGATAATGATTGTTAGTTTCAGTCTATTTGGCAGGCAGATTTGTTTTCTGGCAATCTGTGACTGGTTTATGTGTTTCAGTTTCACTTTCACCACTTGATGATGTGACAGAGTTAACTTTCGACCTCTCAAGACAACTGTCTGACAAATGTCTTTTTATGTCTCTTTTTGTTTTTATTCATGTTTTATTTTTTCATTTGTTGTTTTAATATGTATACTTTTGCTGCAGGTACATACACGATTATGTAACCGATGTATTTTGTGTTTTGATTCTTTTTGTTAATCCCTTGCTGTGTCTGTCTTTGTCTGTGCCTGTTTAAGTGTGCGTGCATGTATGTGTGTCTGTGTGTGTGTTTCAGTGTGAAGTTTGCTATGAGTGGCGAAAGACAATTGCTTGGTCTGATCTAATAAGTCTTCATCTCATTTCTGAGCTTTCTCCTCACCTCTCTTCTAAACTCTGTTAGTATTGGTGGCCAGATTAGCTTAATGAAGTCCCGGGGAAGTCACTTTCCCTTTAGAGTGTATCTTCACTCTGTTCCTCCACTCTCAGCCTGCTACATCCTGCACATTCTGCTTCCCAGGATCATGCTCTGTATATGAGAAAGGAAGGAGGCAAAGCCTTTTTCGGACACACCCTCTACAATTTCTCATATACGTTAGATCAACTCATTGTAAGCCGTGTAGTGAGTCTTTGAATGTAACTCTGCTCTTTTGAGTGACATTGATCCCATGGTGATTGACCTCTGATCTTTGGCTCTTCCAGCTGGCCCTCAGGGACCAAACCAATATGCATCATCATCTCCCAATCTAATCACTGTTGCACATAATACTAGTGAGTGCTATTAACTTACCATCAGGTTATAGACTAGCTTGTGACAGCGTACACATACACACTGCATTGTACTGATATATCACACTGAGATAAATATAAACACACCTTTAAGACTGCAGTTAAGTAGATATTTGTCCTGTTTTAGGGGAGAAGCAAAGGCAGAGGGCAAGGGAGATAAATGATGACATCTTTGTAATTATACAGGTACATTTTCCTTGGGGGTAAGGCCCTTGATCATACATCAGGATCTCTCCGCACAACATAACTCCAAAAGAGCTTTCATTGATTTGTCATAAGATAAGAGCAAGAGAACTTTTGTACTGGCGTCGCAGATATAATTTCCTTCATTCCTGTGTCCACCCAAAACACATAATGTGTGTTTTTATAGCCTAATTCTGAGTCGGTAATCTCTCTCAATGTTCTAAAGTGTCTCCATTAGTGATTGCATCAATGGAGTGGTTTTAGTTCCCCTTGAGGGACAGAGTGGAAGGGCCCCATTCTGTATCTCTACAGTGATCCATCTGCGATTGGTCAATACAGGATGATTGACCATGTGTGCGGTATATACATGGTGCTGTGTTGTGCAGGGCTGCTTCTTTATGTACTATAAGGTACAATAAGACTTGCAGAGTCCTATATGGGGTTCATATTTTTGCTTTAGAGAGTTCTGCATGCTTGTGTGTGCTGAGGTCTCTTTCATCCTGGCCTCTCCCTCGGGACAGGAGTCATAGTGGGCATGCACCCTACCCCAGACCTTCTTTGATAATCTTCCCTAATTGGTCTGAGTTGCAGTCTCATGAGAAGGCTAATTAAAACAAGGTGTTGAAGGGGAAAATAACAAAATAATTGTGGTTGTGTGCGTGTATAGTTGTGTGTATGTGTCTGTGCACTCATGTCAATATCTGTGTATATTCATGTGAGACCATGTTTCAGTAAAGGCGTATTTGTTTACAAAAACATGACTTGCGGTTCGTTTGCGAGTGAGTCATCATGTGTTTATAAGGAGAAGCCCAATTGTGTCCTTTTGAGCACTTCATGTTAAATTTGGCTCAGGTCGGTTTCTGCGTTGCATTTGTTCGTGTGCGATGCATTTTCATATGCAATATGTGCACGTGAGTGTATGCATATATATGGCCGAGTGAACGAGTTGGAGACAAGCAGATTTACTGCAGCTCTATGACACATTGATTGAAGCCTGTCCTTTTATGGGGTTGCATCTTCTGTGTGAGATTAGTGTATCCAGTCAAACGTGAGGTAAATCTTCAGTGTTTTAGCTCTCAACTGTTTTTCTGTCTCTTCTTAGTTTATTCTCTGCTCATGTGGCTTTTACTTTCCATGTAGTGTTTGCTGTTATTTAAAGTTACACTAGCTTCTTCTCTGTTTGAGATTTCTGTGCCCTGCATTTATTCTCTGTTTGTTGCTTGATTTGTGCAGATGCTCTGTGACATTGATTCAGCTTTGCATTCATAGTATAGAAGAGGAGAGAAGGAGGTCGGTTGGTTATGTTGGAGGGAGTCATAGATCTAAAGAGATAAAGAAAGGGGGAGGGCGAGTCAGAGCATCAGAGAGAGACAGTGAGAGAGGAGAGTCTGAGCATCCGAGTGAGGCACATCGGCGCTGCACCTTTTTGTCATGACAGCCTGTTCAATTTGTTCTCTTCTTCTTCTTCTTCTTCCCCTCGTTCATTTCCTTTTTCCATCACTGGCCATCTCCATTTACTTATTGAGCTGTTCTGTCATTGATCTGTCCATCGACTGGCCCTCTGATCCATCCTCCATCTGTCTACCACTGACAGACTTTTAATTGATGAGCGAGCAGGTCAAATTAAGCAATTAGGCCAAGTGGCGGAAAAAGAGACAGAGCGGCATGTCTTTTTCAGGTAGACGGGGTGGGTGAGGAAGGGTAGTGGAGGAGGAGAGGGGTCTAGAGTGGGAAAAAGAGTGAGAGGGAGGGAGGGAGTGAGTGAGGATGTTGTGAAGGATAATGAATGCGGGAGGCATAGGCAGATGCGGAATGTTTACGCTTTTTCATTTTGGAATTTGAATGAATTTTTCATAGCTATTCATAAAAAATCCATCAATATTTCACCTGGGGAGAGTGAAGGAGAAAGAGAGGGAGAGGGGGAGAAAAAAGGACCCTTACGGAATGAGTTGTCATGAAAGTCCATTGAAGCAAACAGAGTCGCTGGAGAAGAAGAGAATAAAGGGAAGGAGGAGGGATGGAGGGATGTTTATGCCGAGGACACAAACACCTAGATAGGGGAAGCGGTGCAGGAGGAGGAGGAGGAGGGAGGGATGGGATGGGGGGTGAGAGGGTGGGGAGTGAGGAGGGTGGCGCACAACGTAAATGTCTGGGTGAGAATGAGAACGACTGCTGGCGTGGTATCTGTCGGAAGGTGTGTGCGTGTTTGTGTGTTTGTGTGTGGGTGTAGCCCAGACTGAGACAAAGCCATATCAACCTCCCCCTCTAACAGTAACAGCAGGAGTGAGGTTGTGTTAATTTTCACTTTGTCAAACCCCATTATGTGAGAAGAACGTCTGATCCCTCCCATTAGCATACAGTGGGCCCACACACCTGCGATGGGATTTCTGGTGCCTTATTGCTTTCTACCGGGGGAGCGGCATTGGGAGTCACAAAATTCAGGGCATAGAATCAACCAGTGGCTTTTCTTTTCCTGCTTGTTTGGTGCTTCTGTTCTGTAAATTGTTGACTAATGCACGTACATAAATGCAAGTTTTACGTTTTAAAAATATAATGGTCAATAAACATTCTGAGCTCCTCATAAAACATAATTAAGGTTGGTGGTACTTAAAAATGTGAGGCAAACTAACAGACTAATTATTTTTACATAAAGTCTGAATTAAAATGACCTCTTTGCTTGACTGAACTCTGAATTTTAAATTTGGGTAAGAAAACTCTGAAAGTGAAAAAGCACAAAATGCAGTACATTCATACAAATGCAACACAGTATTTTCTGTGTGCCCTTTAATTCTATTGTATTATGTAGGAAGGCATTTCTGTCACTTAGCCTCACTGATATAAACTGGGTGAATAATATATAATAATAATAATAACGAACAGCTCCAGAAACCCCTCACCTTACTAATGTTTCAACCAAAGCTGAACATTATGACCTTCATGATGATATATTTTTTTTACACGACTGTTGTATTGATCTACATTAGTTTTAGTTAGGTGTACCTCAGTGTACATCCTTGCATCACAATAAGTAGTGAAATGTAATATTCAGAATTGGTCCACTGCACAGGTCACAGACCAGTGGTCGGTGACTAGGCTTGACCCCTGCAGCCTCTCGTTGAACTCTGTCCTCACCAGACTGTACTATTAAATCTCCCTCGGTGGAGGCTATGTAGTGTGTCATTTGCATGAATTTATGCCGGCTGGCGGGTCAGTCATCTGTCTACAGGTAGTCAATTAAATATCTAATTAAGTGGGGAGGAGTTTGAATAATGTAGAGGTATTGACTGGCCTGGTTTGGTGTGAGGGAAGGATGATGGCTGCGTCTAAATTAGTGCTGTAGCAGACGGGAGGGTGATAATAACCACCACTGAATATTTGTCGTACTGTAGAAGCACATAGTACTCAAGATTAGTGCGACGTTAAACTCACAAGATCAACTGAAGGTAATCCAGATTTGTTTTGCTAATTGTTTGTTTACACCATGAAAATGAAAAACTGAATTTGTTCCAAAGAAGAAACTGAATGTTTTATAACTTCAGTAGTTTGGTTTCCTTGGTCCAGGCCAGAAGAGAAAATTATCCTGCATTACTTTTTAAATTTAGTCTTTTCATTAACTGGACAGTTTTGGTGACCTGTCAACCTGCGTCATCAGCATTGCTCAGCAAAGACATGCAAGTCGCTGCACTTAATTGCGTGGGGTTAAGTAGGCGCTTTGCATCTACAAACAATCAATTAACATGTCAACAGTCTCTTCAACCTACAAGCCTGTCAGCAAACACTGGAGTAAGCAAATAACGCAGTATATTTCCACATCATTGTTGTCAAGCAGTGTATTAATGCTTCCTCGCCTTCTGCCTTTTATCTGCCAACATGATTGTTTCCTCACGTACACAGCTCATTTTGAAAAGTGTCATGAACATCGTAGTTGCTTTCTAATTTTAATAGAAAAAAATGTCAGTCTCTGTTTTGCACTTTTCTCTTTGCTTATTTCAGTTACATTCAATGAGATGTAGTGGAGATGCTGGCAGTGCTTTCTTTCTCTTTCATACACACTTGTTTGTCTGAGAATTGGTCTCTAGGTTTTTGTTTTTTTTGCACACACTGACAGGTGTGTTTGCAAACCTTTTCACCTTGCCCTGCCACCTGTAACCTCAATTACTTATGCGTAAAACAACAGTAGCAGTCGCAATAGTGCAAACATATAGCCCTAAACAGGTGCTATAAAACAAAGTGTCTGTGTGTGGTATTTTTCCCTCTAAGTTGGCAGTGCTAAATTTGTATGTGGGTGCTTGGCTTAGTGCCAGTGTGATTGCTTGATTTTTCTGTACAGTGACCATGACCACAGATATGTCTTTGTTTGTGTTGCGTCACAGTGGTCTAATTTCAAACCACCGCAGATGGATACCGATACAGGCTTAGATAAGAGATGATTGACCTCTTGCATTCACACAGAAAGGCATCAGAGTTCCATGTGGGGCCCTCATTCATGGAGATTTTTCTGTATTTTCCAAGAACTTCTGACTATGGAAAATTAATAGATAGGAATCAGCATGGGGCAGCACATAACTGTGTGACCCAGCCTGAGAGAAGGTGACAGCTCCCTCAGCTCAGTCAGAGTGAGGTTAAGGGCGAGAATTATAAATTGTACTTTGCTTTTTTCAAAGCATAATAGAACCTGAGAGGTTTCAATGAATTCACTTAAGGCTGATTGCATTTCTTACATAACTTATTTTGTTAGCTGTACGTGTAGCTTAAAAAAAGGAGGAAAAAAATTGAATCATGACCTTTGGAGGAAAGTATCCACTCCATATTTCTTAAATACACAGTAGATAAAACAATGGAGTGGGTATTTGGCAACGATGTGCTTAATCTATCTACTTTCAGACCACTATTTTTCAAACAAGACTATCTGTTGAATAGTCAAAGCTAGAGTTACAACAATTAGTCTATTAAACAAATAGTCGAGTGAAAGTCATCTCCACTCATTTGTCAAACATTTGCAAGTTCCAGCTTGTACTTCTCATCTATGATAGTAAATGAATAATCTTTGGATTTGGGTTTTGGACTGTTTGACAGAAGTTTGCAGATGTCAATTTGGGACATTTTATGGACCTGAAGGATCAATCGATTGATTAAAAAAAATAAATAGGCAGATTTGCCACCAAAGAAAATGGCAGATAGTACATTTGCATGATTAAGTTTTGTCATTTAAGTAGTTAGTTACAGGCTCTGTTTGTTCAGATGGTGAAATCACCAAATCCATCAAACTCAGTTAATTCACTACTGCACATTACATGGAAATAACAGTGTGTTCAAAGTGTTTTGTTCATGTGTGCGTTGTGTTTTGGGGCAGACAGTCTGACTGATGGGCATATGGTGAGCATGGGGCTATGGCACAGCTGACTGCCTCTAACATGACACATAGGATGGGGCCTGGGGGAGATGAATCGAGAGTCCCTCGTTCCTCACGGTGTGTTTATGGTCTCCGGTTTGCTTTTTCTCTTTTCTTGTTTGGTCTTTCTTTCATATTAAAGTTGATCAAGCTCAGTGAATCAGGATTACTCCTACGTCCGTCGTCTTATGCCTTTCCTGCTTCTTCATGTTTTATCCACCTCCCGTTCTTTTTCGCCCTCCAACCCTCCCATGTCCCTCACCCCCCACCGGCTCCCTCCAGATGTGTTAATCAGTACTCCCTGTTAACACATGATTCACCCCATATGTTTTCTACAGCACAAGGCCTCCACTTGGGAGCTGAGATGGTGCGTGTGTTCACATGAGTGAGTGCAACTTTGATGTGTCTTCTCTCTCATTCTCTCTCCCTCTTTATTTTTGTGCGTGTGCACATATGTGCGTATGTGTGTGTGTGCTTGAAAATCCACCAGGCTTGCCCGGGCTTTCTCCAAAGGGCTGCTGCTGTCGGCTCAAATCAACCTCCTCTCCCCATGAGCGAACACACTAATCCATTTGTGTATCAGAGTACATGTTGTGTATGTGTGTGTGTGTGTGTAAGCATGCTAATCCAGGGGAGGGCCTTGCCTAACACCCCATGAAAACACTCTATTCACCAGCAATTAGAGGCAGGGGCCCTGGGCCCTGCACTACACTTCCACTGGGAGAGAGGGAGACAAAGGAGGGGAGGAGAGAAGGGAGGAGAGGAGGCTACCACAGGAACGAGAGGGGGGGGCACAGCTCTGAATGTTTGCATCTTTGCCATGAGGAATGGGACTATGTGGACTATATTCAAATTTCTTCTTCAGATTGTCCCCAGGCCAATTATAGAAGAACATGTCTGTCAACAAGATGCAGAACCCGACAAGCTGACCAACAAATAATTTCAACAAATAAAATCTTTCTTTTTTTTCTGAAGAGCCGCCCTTAATGGATAATTGATATTTATCATGAATCCAGACTGATGGTTATCCGTTGGGAGAGATCATACAGAAACACAGAGTTGGATAGAGTCACGGTTATGAGTTAACAGTCTGGAGATGCTCTCTGCGGAGCACAACATCTTTCTTCCATTAGAGTCTGCTGAGAGACAGGATTCATCTCTGCCTCACTGTCTGTCTCTGATTTTTTTTTTTTTCCCAAAGATCTTTCTATCACTGTGTGTGTGTCTGTGTTTGTGTGTCTTTGTGTGTGTGTGTTTGTTGTTGAAGTTGTTTTTGACCATGTAACCCACCGTGAACAATTATGTAAAACACTAAATGTACCACAAGGAAACACAAGCCCTGGGCACTCAACAGCCACAAAAACAACTGCACGCTTGTTTATGTTTGTACAGGGTTCTCTAAAGTTATCTGCTACAAAGCAAGACTCCCAGTCAAATCAAGTATTGTGGAAGGATTTATATTTTGCTTGCACTTGTCATTGATGCAATCCTGTAAATTATATCAGTGGGAAAACATTCAAAGGCTGCATCGGGCTGATGTGTTGGGGCCTCACATTGTCTTTTAAGAGTAGTGAGTCAAATAAACATTCAAACCGAGCTCAGTCAAAATAAATAGAACAAGTCAAGCTTTGTCACCAAAAATAGAAATGAGCTTTCCTAACATTTGTATTTAAACAGTATTTTTGTATAATTGGATCCTCACCTAATGTCCTGCCTCAACATGTACAATATCAAATTAAAGAAGCAAGATGATGTCAGAAGGGCAAAAGCAAGAGAGCTGAGGCAACACACTGTTTCCTTAAAATATCTCTAATGGAGTAATGTTGAAAGTTTTTATGGAAGTAAGAAGGGGATTGGATCAATATTCTTTTTCCTCATTAACGAGTCCATGTCATATATATCATTCTCTGTTCAACTATGTGCTGATTTGGTCATGAGTGAAGTTATGACTTTAAATTTCTATTCATGAAACCATTTCCGAATTTGTATTGCCCGTGTGTGATAGGACGCTATCATCATAAGGGAACAGTGTTTACACCATATGGTGAAGCTGATCCTTTAATACCATTCATGGCTGTATACTCATGTGTCCATATAGAACAATCATCAGAAATAATCAGTGCAACAACATGGCTACCCATTCTACTGCAGATCCACCACTTATGTTTAACAGTTGGCCACTGAAAGCTTTGCCCAAACAAAAGCCATATGGATGTTTAAAGAAGGGGTTACAGTCACTCATCTGGCTCTTTTACTCTCTTCCATTGCTTGGTGGTTTTGGGTTATCTCCCTCTTATTCCTTACAGGAATAAGAGGCCTTTTTTAGGCAGAAAATGACAAGATGTGTAATTGAGCTATGGATAATGAAGACAAAGAGGAAGGATTTAATAACCTATTATGAGAGTGACATAAGTGTGACTTATGAATTGGTTAAGAGCGGGAGTTGAATGCAGTGACAGAGTAAAGGGAGGTTAAAGGCCAGAATGTGTGTCTAAAGTGCTGTTAGAGATGACAGATATAAATGATATGAAGCAGAAAAGTGCAGAATAGATTAGCTAGCAGTAACACACACATCACATGCTCTATATTGGTGCGAGCGTGCCTGCACGAGTCACCTTAAGTGCTAATGCATGAAACAAAGCTCTCTGCGAAACACACATGAATACACACACTCGACTGTTTTTTTTTAACGTGCAGTGGGCAGACGCACGCAAATGTCCATGCGTAGCCAGTAGTGCAGCAGAGCAAGTGTTGCCTTCAAATCATCGCCACGGGCCATAACCTTGAAAACTCCAGTTAAAAACATTTCCCCCACTTCTTTATCGCTATTTATGTTGACAGCGCTTTGGCTGCTCAGAACGCTCAATCTGTAAAAGCATTTCTGCCTGTTTCAAAACTGCTTCAGTGGCTCTTCAGTGAAACAAAAAAGTGCCTTTAAACATGAATGAAACGGTATTGCTTTTGAACTCTCAGGTCCCTTGCAGTACCCTCCTCCCTTCTCCCTCTTTACAAGTCGTTTCTCCTCCCTCCTGTCTTTTTTGTGCCAGCTTTAATTTTTAATGCTTGTTCATGAATAGGTTTGTAATAAAGAATAGGTACAGTAAGTAGCATAAAATATTGATTTTGTACATTTCCTTATGAATTTTTATTCTGTGGAATGATTAAATTTTTCATATTTCCTGCACTTGGGAGATTTCTGATGAATTCAACTCTGTTTATTGTGTGTGAGCACACAACTAGTGTTCCCAATTTGGGGGAATGAATAATGCAGCCAGTGTCCTGTGCGTGTGACTGTGCATGTATGTGTGTGTGTGTTTTCACAATGCGGGGTTCAGGTGTATACCGTTTGCTCAGATGAGTAAGACAAAAGTGTGTGTTCGAGTTTAGCAGTGGGATCCTTTCTCCCTTAGACGAAATAAATCTGAGGTTGGTTGACAGCCAAGGAGGATGCTGTGAGTGCGTATGAATGTGTGCATCCACGAGAGGAGGGAGAGTGTGTCTGTGTATGCGCATGTGATGTTGTGTATGTCTTTGCTTGGGGCAAGCTGTGAAGCGATAATTAACACAATGGTATGATTAGCCATGCAGACGAGTGGCCACAGGGTCCCTTAAGAGACAGAGGGGGAGAACAGAAATTTCTCTCTAATTCTGCCGTCTGCTACTGTACTTAGACTGGATCTTTCCACAGTCTTCAGTTCATTTGAAAGCACTGCTTTAAATCAGCTTACTTCAGCCTGCGGACAGCTCAGTGTCATAACCTCCAGTGCACACACGTCAGTGCTGTCTCACTTCTGCACCCACATACACAGCACATGACACACTCCACAATGCAGAACACAAACAGAGCAGCGCAGCAAAATACATGCTGTTAATCTCACTTTAAGCACAGCTGTGAAATACAGAGTGTATACTATGTTAAAGCAAACAAAAGATCTTCATCCACACCATCCACGAAAACTTCAGCTGCGATTTCTGCTGGTAAAAGTAATATCACAGAGTCACATGTCTCATATAATGTCTGGACTCGATAGCAGACGCCAACTTTTATTGGTTTCAGTGAGAGCAGTAATTGCACAATGGTTAAAAGATCAAAAATAATCTCTTTGATGAAACACCAGAGGGAGGGAAGGACTTCATTTGTAAGTGAATTGTGAGGCGAGTGTGTTTTGAGGAGACCTTGAGCGTGAGTTTGAACGAGATCGATTCGCATTTGGGAAAGCCGATTGTGATCAATGAGAATGGATTTAGTGAGAGGGAAGGAGCATCGCAGCACTACAGCGACCAAAGCTGCTGGAATCGACTTTATGAATATTAAACAGTACGGGGTCGATACTGGGACAGAGCTGCTACAGTCAACCCGGGGACACACTATGCTGGGTTTGGACATGGGTGGGTGTTTTTTTTTTTTTTTATGCAGGATATCCACATATGTGAAATTCAAGCTGCTATTCAGCCTAACTAATTGACTCATAATGAATCATTTTTCCTGAAAAATGAAGTCGATCATGAGTTATCCATCATCTGAAGTGTTTCCAAACTGCCGACACACAAACGTTGCCCGCACTCAGACCACCCCACCTCCAGCCCGCTATTGCTGACAAGCTGAGTGGTGTGATGGGAGAGCGTAGTAAATAAATGAATAAGCAGACATAGCGTGTTTACAGTACAATGTGACCTCTCCTAATATCAAGCGGGCTCTCTCTGCACCCCCAACAGATGAACTTGAGGACTGCTCAAGGGTAGGCTTGTATAATGATAGGCCTGGTGTGTGTGTGTGTGTGTGTGAGAGAGAGAGAGAGAGAGAGAGAGAGAGAGAGAGGGAGGGAGAGGGAGAAGGAGAGAATGAGTGACTGTGTGAATAATATACCAGCTATTAAGGAAACAAATTGGGCTTGCATTACCTTGCATGAGTTGAGTGTGGGGTGCTGTCACTAATATGTTCTGACATGGTCCCCCAAGACCTGGGGAGAAATGTGTGTCTGTGTGTGTGTTTGTGTGTATCTTTGCATAAGCCCACATGTACAAGCATGCTTACATTGATTTTTACACCTCACACAAAGGCTGGATATAGTTTGAAATTTTGGTGTACTAGCGCCAATTCCTGACACTAGAGGTCTTTACTGGTCCCACAAACCCATGTTCAGTGTACACTAACCTAACATGTCTGTACACTAACCTAACATGTATGTATTCATTTTCAAAAGAGACCCGAAAAACACCCAGGAGCAGTGATACCCAAACTAAGTTGGCTCGAGGCTATTCAGGCCCGATCCAAAGTGTGGTTGACTCAAAAAGAGCCTAATCATGAGAGTTCACCAACACTGACATCAGCGTAAGACGCAGCCATGCTTAGCAGTACATGCCATCCTTCACTTCACAGTTCTCACTCTCAATTAAATCACTCAGATTTTATCAGTTATTAGACATATTGACAGACAGAACCGACCAGTAACAAGACCTTTAGCCGGATCCTCTGTGACCTAATTAGACTGAATATAATAGGAATGACCCTGAAACTACTTCTATTTTAGAACCTTAAACAAATATATTTTTTTATTCAACCAAAGAAGCCAAAGTTTGTGAATGTGAATTTTCATCTAAACGCAGGCAGTGTATACTCTGAAAGTTCAGCTTTATGATCAAAGACTAAGTAAAAACAAACCATCAAATCCCAGTGTTTGGTAGTGTTTCCAGGATGTGATTCTTCCCGGCAAACATGCATCCACACATACATACACATGCTGACACTCTCTCTCCTGTGCCACTCAATGATGAGTTAATGTGGTCAGTGTTTGCTTTGGCGTCTGCACCATTGGGCTGTAGTCCCAGAGCTGGGAGTCCAGGGAGCTGAGACTCCAGTGTCCTCCCTATAATACCTCCTGAAGCTGTAGCTGAACTGGCTACAGGGCATCAAGCCAACTCATAATCTAAGGCATTGCAATCCATTAGCTTGAAAAAGCACAGTGATGACCGATTCTGTGTGTGTGTGTGTGTGTGTGTTTGTGTGCGGACCCCTGAGACTGTCGCATCCCCGTACTCCTTATCCTCGCTGCTGCAACTCTCAGTCCGCCTCTCTGACAGCATCAACAGTCAAAGTTCATGTGTTTGGCTAATCACACTAAAGACTCTGAACCACTACAGTAAACACACATCTGTTGCAGCCATACACAGCTGCTTTGCGTTAACTGTCACTCAGCGTGTGTGTGTGTGTGCGTGCGTATCGGTGGTTGCGTATGCTCTTGTTTACCTGTTTCTTTTTGTTGTCCCTGTTTTCCCTGTCCCTCAGTCATTTCACGTGCACGCTTCTGAATTGACCTGTCAGCAAGGCTGCAAACACTTTTAAGCACAACAGATGTCAATACAAACACACACATTGCATTGATTACTTGTAGCATCTCTTGCAAATGGTCTACCCTGTAGAGAAGAGCTGAAAATCCCCAGGGAACAGAAGTAAGGATTGAAAGAGTTAAGAAAGAAAACAGCAGAGGGGAGGAAATTAGGCTTTTAATGCAAATGGAGAACCTAATAGTCTCAACAGTGGGCTAGTAATTTTGGCTACTTCACAAAGATACTTACAAGGATAGCATACTCATATATTAGTTCACTCCTGGAATGCTTCTTACTCTGCTCATAAAGCTTTTGTGCTTGTGGCCGACAGTGTATCTGTAAAGGTGGCCTGAACCTGTCATGTTTGTGTGGTCTCTTTTTTTCTGTCATGGTGTGTGTATGTGTGTGTGTGACTGTCTGAGGAGTCCAAGGCTGTCTGTGCGTGGTGTGGAGATCAATGTAACCGGTCTGGTTTTGAGATGGAGGGAGCTGTCAGTCCTGAATTAGATGTTAAATCTTTTGGACAAAATGCATTGTGTTCAGAATTTATCATGTGCTGTTTCCAGCCCACTGATGTATGGTGTATGTGTGTGTGTGTGCGTGTGTGTTCGTGTGCACACTTCCAAGTGTGTGATGCCGCAAAGGTCCACTCAGGATGGAGTGTGGAGGACTAAAGTTGCTGTCTGGAAAAACATGATAGATTATTGTCATTGTGTAATTTCACTGTGGTAACTTTCTAAATCTCTTTCTCTGTTTGCTTTATTTTTTCCCCTCATTGCTTTCTTTTCTCTTGATGTCTTTGTGTCTTTCTCTGATCAACCACAAGCTATTTTCATCTGTCCTCACTGCTTCTGTGTTTTCTTCTTTGCATGTCTTCTCTCCGAGCAGTCCTCTATGGCAGTCACGTTTCATCTATCTGTCTTCCATCAAACTGTATATCTTAGACCAAAGGTATAACCCATTCATCCCTGCTCTTGTGGCCAAAGCTCCCCACCATCTCTCTCTTTATCCATCACTTTTCACTCCATAACTCCCACTCCTGCTCTGTGTGCTCATGCGCCAGTATGTCTGTCTACTGATTATGGAGCTTTGTGTCTGGCTAACTGCAATTTATCTGCAATTTAACTACAATACCAGTTATGTTTTTCTCCCCAGAAAGTTGACTGTTTTTCCCCTCTTCTGCTTATTTGTTGAATACTCTATTCAGACACGACAGATGTTAGTTGTAGCTTGTAGTCTAAAATTCTAAATGAATGTCCAAAAGTTGTTTGTTGTACTATTTATTTTCCTGTCACAGATGATTGTTGATCTGTAGTCAACAAAATACACCACCCAACTGAATTCAAGTGAACAATTAAAAAGCTATCAACTTGGACAAAAATCTGGCAGAAGATATTCAAAACTGTGGATGATTCATCTGCTTTGGGGCTCTCGGGTAAAAATAGGTTTTGACCCCCGGTTGGGCTCAATTGCCGCCTATGTGTCATTTATTTTGTGATCTGCACATGCGAAATTACATTTTTACAATGGGCTCCTCAACATGACAGAGCCACTGTATTGTGTAATAATCAGGAGTGCATAAATTGCAGTTTTGATCCAAAATAGTCAATTTGTTTGATTAACAGGTTACAGGAAATGTAATGTAAGCCTTCTGAGTTGTTAAAAAAAATTCAATGCACCTTTAAGGAGACTGAAGATTGTGGTCTCTGAGAGGTCAGTTTTTGAATGCCTGCATGCCTTAAAGTCAGTATAACTTTAACTGGCTCATATGATAATATGTCAGACTTGGTACTGTTAATTACGATAGCTGGATAAGGTTGAGTTTTGATTTACCACACTAGCCATCACAGTTCAGCTGCAATGTTAGGTAATGATGTTACGTAGGGCCTTGTTTGTCCTTCTGGCATTAACTTTATTGCGTATTGGGTTAAAATTTTTGCATACCTGATGCAAAATGCAGACTAAGAGAGACTAAGAGTAAAATGCGTCCATTGCAAAGTGGCCTCAACAGTTCCTGTCAAAGTTGCCATAATGCAGTGCATTGCTATAACTATTTAGTGATCTTGCAAAATGATGACAATTTGACGTTTACCAGTGTCTGAAATATTGATTTACTATCTATAGAATAAACTGCTGTTTATCATGTATGGAATGGTGAAGAAGAATGAAGGGGTCTTTGTGGCCTTTTATGTTCTCACCACTTGTGACCCACAAAACCAAAAGCTTCTTGGCTACTTGACTACTGTGTATCCCTGATTATAGCTGTGAGCAGTGATGTTTTAATCACCCACATTTTGAATTTAACCTTTCCATGACCACACCTCAATCAACACTCACACACACACACACACACACACATATACACATAACTGCTCCACATGCATCCTCCGGTGGTATAATGCAGTGCAAGTGGAGGCTTTCATTGGGCACAGTGGTCCCAGTGAGAAGTCGACCGCAGCAATTAACAGAGAGATGAAAGACACCAGGCTGCCTGCTGAATAATTAAGACTGGTTTGATGAGCAGGAAAGGGGCTCGATGGGGAGGTTGGGTGTAAGTCCTCACTACACAAGTGTGTCCAGTGATACAGAAAATGCTGCTTGGACATGAGTAAATTAACTTACATTTGTGTGCTTGTTGACTGATTTTCAAAACAAGAAGGAAGCGTGTAGATGGACTTACCAGTTTAAACAAAGATTAAATCCACAGACCACACTGAGGCTCAATGAAGAGTCCGGAAATTTTATTACATTCTTTTCAGGGAAGTTAAGGTTTCCTGTGGCGGTAGTCTGAAAGCAGGCCCAGACGTGGTGACTGATTTTCAGCCATAGTGGTTTACCATCATGCAAACTACACAGTAGGGTCAATAAGTGCATTGATTTCCCAGTTTCTGGTTAGGCAGAAAAGAAAGGAGAGAACAAAACACCAGCACATGAAGGGAAGAGTTTTATTGGTAAATCTGAAAGAAAAGGAGTACTGCAGGCAGTCTGACATCCAAGCAGGGAGAATAAAGGGAGTGAGAGATTGAGGCAGACACAGCAAACAGGAACTCTCCCAGGAGTGTTTCAGCCAAATGTATTTAAATGTATTCTGCTAATTACAAAACTCTAAACACATACACGCTGATGCAAACACTGTCTGGCATTTTGTAGCACTGTTGTACTGAGGTAATTACATGCGCCTGCTTTACACATGGTGTGTGTCCCTGAGCATATTTGTGTGTGTATATATGTATGTATGTGAGTGTTTTCACGAGTGCATTTCTGTGTGTGTGTGTGTGTGCGTGCGTGCGGGTGTCTGACAGAGAGAGGCGAAGATAAAAACAGACTTACATGTTGGAGACACGATAAGCGGAGCCTTTTCCACAAAGATTAGGTAGTATGGATTAAAGCACAACATGCGGGTGGTTGGCTGTGCTTTCTCCCAAGTGAAGATGAATCAAGACACTATTATATCTCAAACAAAAACATTAACTGTAGTGATTTACTTCAAAACAACTCAAGTGTCTTGGGGAATCCTATCTCCATTCACACCCAACTACTGTAAAACACATCTGAAACCTCTGCAGAATATTTTAGAGCATTCATTCCGCAATAGTGCAACGTTACCTCGATTTCACTGGCAGCTTCTTGTAAAGGACACATTGTAGTTGGTTTAGTGGTTAGGTGACAGGTGGGGAGGGGGGGCTAGAGAAAGGATGAAACAGTAAGAGAGAAAGCAGGAAGTGTAGTATGTGGGGCTAATCCAGCTGATCAGATGAAGAGCAGCTCTCACGAGTTACTCTCTAACCACCTGCTTGTGTGACCTCTCCATTGATTTATTGACCAGTGTTTGTCTGGACATTGGCTGGACACACACCTCTTACTGTCCCCCCCCACCACCACCACCTCTTTCTGCACTTCTTCTGTACCTTTTTTTCTCCTCCATCCATTTCTCTCTGTCCATTTATTTGGCTGTCTGACAGCCATTTGTCCATAGTCAGTGTTGTCCGATAAATTGGCCGGGCTGATCTAGCTCTCAATGGATTTTGAGGTTTTTTTTTTTTCTTTTATCATGTTTATGGATTGAAAGGAAGTTAGTACTAACCAGCAGTGCATACCACCAAGACATTTAGTGCAAGTATGACTAGCACACACATTATAACATAATTCACTGTTGCAGGGTAGGTCATTCTTTCAGTGTTTTGGAAGATACAGCTGCATCCTGTGGTTAATATAATTATTTCTTTATTATTTTATATATTTCATTCAAAACACCCAACTCTGCTCCCCAATTCTTGGTCATGGCCTTGAATATTCTCCTCTCCTCTCAAACCATGAACTGCAGTTTGCACATTGTACGTCCTCGGCTGAACCAGTGTCCTGTCAAAGTGTTTGTCAGCGAGTCAGTGAAAAAGAGGGCCTGCTGAATGATGAAAACATTTAACCTTCTTTGTTTTCAATTTTCAAATCCTAAACAATCACAGATGTTTGCCCATGTTACCATGACTTGGGCCAGCATCTGGCCAGAAGATGGATGTGTAATTTGAACTAAATTGCAAAGAGAAGCCTTTTTCTCCAGCAAGAGCAGTGGGGAAATGAGGGGAAGAGAGCCAGGAGAAGAAAAAGAAAGACATGTCTCCAGGGATGCATTTTAATTCACTCAATTGCCCTATATTCCCCTGCAGTTTTTGTTTTGATGATAGTGACGCTTTGCATATCTTTACCCTCCAAGCACAAAGGATGTGCACAGGAAGAGGACCTGTGTGTGTGTGTGTGTGTGTGTTTTCTACCTTCCTTCATCAGGGTATTGTATTTTACTACATTAGATGGGCACAGGGAGGTCGGGATTGTGACGACATTAATTAGAGACACAGAGAGATTAGGAGGGAAAGACCGAACGTCATTGTTATAGCAGGTAGAAAAGGGAATATCATGGTTCATGGCTCAGCGCTTGTTTGTTGTTACTTGATAAATTTAAGAGAAAGAAGAGACAATATCTTGCAAATTTTTTTCATGTACAAATTGCTGTAAATTTTGATTTGTCATCACAGTATGTTTTGCCAGCATTTACAATTTATTGCCCAGTTCGCACATATAGACCACTCCAACTTCATTCATTTATGCATCATACATTATACACATTTCTTAAATTACCAGTATATCAATTGGAGTGCTGTATCATGACAGTTACCCTTTTATGCAGTTGAAATCTGCATTGCTGAACATTAAATGCATTTACTTTGGTGAGCACAGCTGTTGTCATGGCTGGTAAATGTTGGCTGTGACAAAGGAGTTGTGATTTGTGTCTTTGTCCTCTTTGAGCTCAAAGAAGCTCATTTAATAACATACTTGTGTCTAATGCACAGTGTCACCATACTGAGATATAACCAGCCATTTTCATCATGTATTCACGATAATAAAGGCTTTCTAACTTTTGCACTTGAACGGAGCGTAAGGAGGACCTGCTTTGTGTGTCATTACTGTCGAAATCAAGTTCTTGCTCATTTCGTTTTCCATCCATCCATCCATTTTCTATACCGCTTATCCGTCAGGGTGGCGGGGGAGCTGGAGCCTATCCCAGCTGACTACGGGCGAGAGGCGGGGTACACCCTGGACTGGTCGCCAGTCAATCGCAGGGCCAACGCACAAAGACAAACAACCACACACTCTCACACTCACACCTGATTGACAGCCAATTAACCTAATGTGCATGTTTTTGGTATTGTGGGAGGAAGCCGGAGTACCAGGAGAAAACACAGGGGGCACAGGGAGAACATGCAAACTCCACATAGAAGGGCCCAGACCGAGATTCGAACCTGGAACCCTCTTGCTATGAGGCGACAGTGCTAACCACTGTACCAACGTTCGTTTTGTTTTATTTTTTTTTTTAATCCACTCAGTTCAGTGTGCACAAAAACATAGAAGCTTGTGTCGTGATTTTGCAACTGTGCTTCTGCTAGTTGTGTAAGTTTTAACTCAACTAACCAGTGGATGTGCCGTGTGTAATCATAGTCTGACAATGTGTATCACTCAAATGAGAGTGCAGGTGGAAAACTTACAGTATCTGCCACCTTCAGATGGCTGTCGAGGGGGAGGCGTTCATACTTGCAAGCTGTTGTGTATGAGTAATGTTGATAATAATCTGCCTCGTTGGAATTATTTCTATAATCAAAATGAAGTTGTAATTTAGTTGTCTCTGCTGGTTGAAAATTTCTAATGAAAATTGTAACGGATGAAATTTACGATATGGAGTTCACATTTGACCTGTTCAGAACAAGTGAGCTCTTGAGCGAATCCTGACAGCAGAATCGTTGTGCTTCACTTGATTGCCTGTGACACTCCCCCTTCTGTGCCTCTCCTCCCACTACGGCGTCTGGCATGTCACCAAAATGCCAGGCGCAGGCAAGGGAAAAACCTCACTGCTCCTGCAGAAAATGCTGCTTTGCAGGAGCCCACACAAAGATGGAGCCCACTGTTCAGCTGTCATAGAGAATCTGCCTCCGAAAACACCAGTTTAGCTCAGTGTTCAGGCTGCAACAAGAGGAGGACAACAAAAGCCCTTCACTGTCTGTCTGTCATTGGAGCTGAGAAACAGTTAACTTAAATTGGCTGAGATGTGCATGAATGTGTGCGTGTGTGTGCATCGTGCCGGGAAGAGCAGTTGAACGAAGATTTATTTTTGTTAGTTTTATAGCCACAGTGAAACTCCAGGCCTGTCCTGGCACCCTGCCCACCCACCTTTATTCCAGATGTTACCATGGTGAAACTTGTGGGTGTTATCCCAGCAACCAGACAGAGGTTTGGGAGCTGGAGACGACTGTTGTCTGAGAGTGATTGATAGATTACTAGAGAGAGAGGGAGAGAGAATTGAATAGTCTCGGCTCTTTCTGTGTTGTTCTTCCCCCTCCAGAGGCCAAGGTCTGGTGTTGATTTAAGCCCTGTCTTAATGTGATTATCACCCCAACGTTAAGGGCTCTGCTCATTCCCTCTGCTACATTGATTTCCATTTAAAACTGTAATTGAGAGGAACAAACATTGGTATTAACCATTCTCGCTCTCCGTTGCTCTCTTGTTCTCTTTCTTACAGCATAGACTGCTTAGTTGTTCAGGAGTTCACGGCGGGAGAATTTGGTTGGCTGGAGGCCAGGACTGGGAGGCTGGTTCCTGGGAGCAGAGAGGAGGAAACTGGGATTTTGCCAAAGGCTGTTAACTGCTGGGCATATGATGGACCAGGGCAACACACACTGTCCAACATTGTCTCACAGTGACATAACTATGGCGGAGCTGACCTGTATACAAAAACCATAGGGTTGCCTTTAGTCTCATGGTCTGCAATGAGAACCCCATATGGCAAGCTGTGGTTTGGCGTCCATCCAAAGCAAGGTTAACTCTTTGGGATGGATATGGAGGCACAGGAGTAGATTAACCTTCAGAGCACAGACAGAGAGGAAGACCAGGGAGAGAGTCCACCCAGGGAAGCTGGGGCTTGATGGGAAATGAGACATGAAGATGGACTTGGCTTGTAACCAGTTAATTTTTAGAGCTGAAAAGAAACTTGCTGATATCGTAGAAGTATTTGTGAAATTTAACAGGAATTTACATCGTGACTAAAACTCTGTCTATGAGTTTGTCTGTATATGGCTAGGTGTAGAGCAGAGTTTCAGTCATTCTCCTCGTTGCTTTCTCCTTTGTGGATCAATAACTCTATACCTGCATTTATATGCAGCGATGGTGTAGAGGGAGGGAGGAGGAAGGAAGGATGAGCAGATCAGGAGTATATGAAGAATATCTTGATGAAAAAGACTTCGATACGAAGAAATAAAATTGGGAGAGAGGACGGATGTGAGTGGTACAGACATATTTCCAGGAGAGGAAAGAGGAATAATAACACGATGATAATGGGTCATCTTCACTCTGAAAAAAAAAAAAAACACCCAAAAAACCAAAAAAACAATGACAGATGAATTGGCTAATTATTTATTTGAGGCCAGGACTTGGTTTCTTATTGGCTAGACTGATAGATTCACTTTCCTTTCATTTGCATAATCATCCCCATCGTTAAAATAAATACTCACACTGGGAGAGAAACTCAGAGTTCAAAGAGAGAGATGGGGTAGCTGAAAATCATGTAAAGCAAATAATGAAGGAACAAGTTAGTGCTAATAGCTTATCTTCATCACCACCCACCAGCTGCACCACAAAAGCATGTAACATATGTGAGATGAAACTTGCTGCCGTTATGTCGAGACAACAATGAACTACCATCGGTCTGTGCCATTACTGCAGCGACGTCCCACCCATCTTCTTTCTTCAAGTCTTTTCAGAGTGCACCTCAGAGTATGCACTTACAGAGGAGGATTCAAGGGCAGAGCTACGTGATATTCTATGAGGGAAAGCAAATGTAGAGGGAAGACCACAAAGAGGGAGAGAGAGGGAGAGGAAGAGGAGGGTGAAAAGAAGGCGACAGCGGTGTTAGATACCGTGAAGATAGTGGCATTGTAGGGGACCTTTTTTGTTGTTTGGTGTTTTTGTTTCCCTCATCATTCCCCCACCTCCTCCAAGTACAAAAGAGAAAAGAGAGTTGACATTCAGCACTGGTGTGGGGACGCCAGGCAAATGACAGACGCACCCCGACACTGCTGTCACCTGTGTGTGGTGGTTTTTATGCTTGTGTTTGGGTGTTTGAATGTGTATGTGTGTATGTACACCCTTGGGCACCAGACAAACAGTCAAGGGCAAACTCACTGAAGGTTTTCTCACCTGTCCCAGTCCAACTTGTAGCCTATGTTTCTGTCTGTTGATATAATATTCCATACTGTTCTTACATTCATATGTTCAAAAGCCATTTTTCCCATCTTGAATGGACTTCATCAATTCACATCTTGTCGTTAGTCTTGTTGGGAAGCATTAATGTGACCAGGATGTCTGGTGTCGGGGTGTTGTTGGCTTGTTGTCTCCGGTGCTGGGGGCTCCATTGAAATGCCAGTTGAGTGTCTGAAAGAGAGACAACCTCACTGATCAATCAGGAATCTTCTCATTCATTATTCACAGTGAGCCCATCCAATCGCTCGGAGCCCAGGGCCACCACGCGCTGTCATCAATGCTGCCATTGATTATCAGGCCTCATCAGCGTTTGTTTGGCTTGTCAAATCAATGCCTTTTTAACGGCATGCTGTCCCTGCAGGAGACCACAGATGAATATTTCATATCCACCCTGATCCAATCATAATTCAAAGCAATAACACACAACTGACTCTCCTGTTGTGACAAATACTTTTGTTGCTATTGTTCATTAGTTTTAGTTCTCGGCATAAAGAGGTATACAAATCAGAGGAGAGAAACAGGCAAAAGTACGCGTGAACAAGTTTTATTTCGAAGGTTAGTCCCTGTCAATAGTGCAGGCTCTGCGCTAATTACTTTGAATTGGAACGTATGGTCATGAATCGACCACTGCTGATGTGCTGGTTGTCAGGTAGTTGTGTATTTCTCTTTGTATAACAATAACACACTGCCAGTAACAACTTGCGTGTTTTTCTAACTTTACAGTGAGGTTGACGAATAATTGGTTTAAAACATCCACATATCCACATTTGATGGTATCGAAAATATCAAAGCTACATTGAGAAACAGATCTTCAAACGTAAGGTGGCACAGATATTAACATTACTACTTTCCAGCAGTGAGTTAATTAGTTATTATATTTGGCTTTTGTGTTGTTTTTAATAAGCTTTATGAATTTAGAACGAGTGTGGATTTATGGTAAGACTACACAGGATGATAACTTCTGCAAATTATGTGAGGACCTGTGATTAATCTAAAATCTGGCAAAAGTTCGAGGGGATTTCTTTAATGAGTAAAAGATGTGTAGTCTACTTGAGGCTTGGCCTGAAAGCACTGATGGGAAATGAGAGGCTAAATGAAACTTTAAGCATGTTTAGTATTACTGCTAAAAGCACATTTGACTACATATGTTTGAAGTGAGTCCATGTGGCTTTTTGGTGTAACAGTTGCAGTCATTTTGGGGTTAAATATTTGTTCTTATTTCGTTTGACTTCCACCTCACCCCTGATCCACCTGTTTGTGTAGTGGTTATGACAGGTCAGTGTAGAAAAACTAGTGTTGACAGACATAGCTTTGCTTGGAAACAGAGAAAAAGCACTACCCTCCTTTTCCAGATTGTGTGTGTGTATGTGTGTGTCTGTATGAGTTCGTATGTGTGTGTGTGTGCACATAAATCCCCATGACAGGAAGTCAGCAGGAAATGGAGGGACTTCCACAGCAGTGTTTACTTTTACATTTCAGCAAAAATATCTGCTTCACTCTAAACAGATAGATGGCATATGAACAAAGGAGGGATCACATATGCCCCTGAAAAGGAAATATGGAATGTAAATATTATGCACCAGACTAATATTTTTGTTTGTGGTTACCTATTCAAGGGCATGATGATGTATGCAAATTTCATTGTTTTTAGGATGTTTGACACAGGCTGTGAGCATGACTGGTCAAAACTCCTTCAGCACGTACATGCAAAATCACTACAACTGAGGATAAGATCTGAAGCCTGCTTGTGCAAGATGAATCCAGCTCTGCTGCAAGCCCTTTTGTATTTTGAATTGGAATCAGCTGTAACAAAGTATATACACTCCAAAATAGCTCTTTGTCAGCTACCTGGATTATCTTGTTTGACTAACAGTGCGGACAGATGATGTGCTTGCCAAACAAAGAGGTTTTGATGCTATGAAACTACAAACATAAACACACGCGAGTGTCCCACAAATCCCTCAGAACCGTGTCAGTGACTCGCGACCAGTTGCTGTAATCATGAAAGCTAGAAGGCAGTCCAAACACGATTCATCACTTCTGTTTCCTTAACTGCTCCCTCTGTTGTTCACCTCTGTGTTTTTCCTCCTTCTTTCATCTCTTTATCTCACTCACTCTCTCCCTCTCCCTCTTCTGTTTGTTTGACAGGAGCTGAAAGGATTAGTTAGATAGGGGAGCTCTGAGGATACTGTTTACTGTAAAGCCCATTCGTGACACATCTTTCCCTTTTCTGATGTGTGCGAGACAGAAACAAGAGAGTCAACCCTCCCCAGTTTTAAGTGTCACTAACATATGTCCCCTTGTTACATCTCCTTGCTTACTCCCTCATCCCTCTGTTGCTTTCTCACACTCCCTCATCCCTCCTTACCCCCATGGAGATCTTCCCGTTTCTCAAAGGCATTTCAGTGTTAGCTCCAGGCACATCTTTTGTTCTTTCATTCCATATCCCTCCTGTTAACACTCTAACCGCAGTGACTGTGCCCCTAGCCAGGAAACATAGGCTGGCCTGAAGCTCTGTTTGGGGCAATAGCACCGGGTGTAGACAGACATGCAAACACACACAGACACATTAAGATGTAGACACACACATGCATGCTTTCTGTCTGACTTTCTGTCTGTACCTCTTGTCTCTTTCGCTTGCACACACACACACACACACACACACACGGTTTCAATGTGTGCTCTCTACCTGGGGCTATGAATCAATGAAAGCAACCTCTGAAGTGTTTGACCTCTGAGTCTGGCTGTTGTGCGTCAGCAGGTATTTTCACTCATAATATCACCACCAGGAAAGGCGCACACACCCACACGCTACGTGCACAGATGAAAATGACATAGCACTTAAGGAAAAGACTGAAAGAGAAATGGGGAATATTTCTGAATGAGCTGAAACTCTAAATGAACACTTTGAACTCAACGTAGATTAGATCAGATCCTACTTTCTCTTAAATCCACTGGACTTGAATTTGGTCACCTTTGTCATGTTTGTGAAGTCATAACACGTTAATGTGTGTGTCTTGTGTGTGATTGTTGTAAAACAAGACCTTTTTAATAAATCCGTTATGAGAGTGGTGGAAGAAGTATTCAGATCTTATGTTGGCAACAAAAGTTTGTTGCTTTAACGTAACATTATGAAGGATACAGTATGTTGAGTGGAAATTTTAATGGCTATAGAATAATGACACATCAGCATTTAGACTTCTTAAAATAAACCTCACTTTCAACTGTACAATTTTGTCTGCCAGGAGGTGCGATATCTCCTAAAAAAAATGAAGGCTGACCGGTGGTTCAGTTTGGTTGGTAGCCTGGCACCATTCCTATCTGCCTTCACGTCTCCATTACAGACGAACCGAATGAAAAAACTCAAGCTTTTGTCATGGTTGTTAGTAGTTGTTGCGGAAAACGGAAAGCGATGTGGTTATCTTTGTGACACCAGTGCCAACAATACTTGAAAACGCTGGGGGTTGGGTGCTCACTGCTGTGAATGTGTGCCACTGGGCGTTGCCCGTGTTTGTTGTTGTTGTTGATGTTGTAGCTGCAGTGACCCTCGTTCTTTGGCTGAGATTTGTTCGAGCGCTGTGGTGATAGTGATTTTAGATTGGGTATTTGATAGACAGTCACTCCGTAGTAAATGCTGGTTGAATATTGGATATTGAATATATAATCATAATATTGAATATTGAATGGTTGTGAAATCATGGTCTCATATCTCAGTTAGTGGTTAGAATATTAGTATTGAGAACTTTGGGCTACACTTTCTCTGCCATTTTTGTGCTTCAGGTTGCTGAGAACTTTAGCAATATATCCGCCTAGCTTTGTGGAAGAGGAGGGGTGGACAAGGTCGTCATTACTGGATGTTGAATCCGTGGATTTTTTTCCCTGTTTTTTCCTATTTAAAACCTTTTATTGAACAAGTATTGCATCTGTGTCAAATTTGCACCACTTTTGGTACGTGTAAAATCTTTGCAGGTGAGTATTTCACATTTTCGAGTCGTTTATTCCTCTCGTCCCCTGTGCGTAAAGGCCTTAAGTCTCTTGTGAACTTTCTCCCATGTGAGCGTGCTGGTCTTTCATGCAGGTGTATTTAGCGCATGTGTTAGTGTTTTTGTGTATGCCTTTTTGAGTGTGTGTGTGTGTGTGTGTGTGTGTGTGTGAGAGAGAGAGAGAGAGAAAGAGAGGCTGAGAGGGAGAGTGTGTTTAGTTCTCCCTGAGTGAGTTAGATCTGATAAGGCTGACAGCCACAGGTTGATATTCCTGAGAGCAGCCAGCCTCTCCCCTTCACACTGACACACAGACCCACAGAAACAAATAAGATTTATGTCTCTGTAGTATATTCTGAAATGTTAAAAAAAGGGAGGAAGACATCTTTCTGGTATGTATTTCTACAGACATGCACAAGCCTACACTGGGCCATTGCAGGTGTATTGTGAGGATCGGTTCAGACATTAGCAGTTTTCTGTGCTAATACTCACTGCCATTACAAAATGAAGCAGACCTGGGAATCAGCCAGCGGACACTTTGCCATGCAAATGCTCCAATGGGAAAAGTCTGTGTGTATCAGTGTGACAGTTAGTCTGAAATACACCACACCTCAAAGTCAACGTGTTCTCTCCAAGGCCTACTTCAAACACAGCCCCAGGCTGTCTGTGCATGCTCTGGTCATGACTGCCTATCTGCTTGTATTTTTCACTCTGCTTCTGATTTGTCTCCCACAGGACCCGAAGAGAATGACAGTACCCACCAAATAGCACATCTACATCTTAATGTGCATAGATTTTATCCATTTAATTTCCCACATGGCTCAGGAATACACACTGGTGATCCCACAAAGAGTACAAGGCCATCATATTCACATCATCGCTTCACACAGTACAAAAGAAAAACAAAACAAAACGACTTGGCAAAACAAATAACTTAAAGTGCACACAGAAACACACAAGGAACCATCCATTGCTTTCTTTTGCCCATGATGTGGGCCCTTTGAAGAGGGCAAAGCAGTTTTAAAATGACATTGAAGGGAAGCACAGTGTATATAGAAAGAAGAGAGAAGGAGAGAGGAGAGAAAAGGCTGCACTCTTATTCAATTAGTGGCAGTGGCCTGGAGTAATTACTTCTACTCTCCCTAATTCGCATGTAAATTTGCGACGAGCGCTGCACTATTTTAATACAATTTAGCACCACTTTGACTGGATGCCAGTGTTGTGCACATGAGCGATGTGTGTGTCTGTGTGTGTATGTGTTAGGGACGTAGCCGAAGAAGAAAGGTGGATCCTTTGTGTGATTCTGCAGTAGAGAAAGGCAGCGAGAGTCAGAGTGTAAACAGAGAGGCGTAGGACAGCAGGAGGAGAGAAGGTCTATAGTGTTGACACCATGATCAGATAAGATCTCTAGTGGGACCTGATTCACTCTGTCTATCCTGTGGGAACAGCAGCTCTGAGTCTTTCCTACAAATCTGCTATCATCTCTCTACTAGTTGCTGCACACACACACACACACACACACACACACGCCCTGAGGAAATACTGACTGGTTCAAAACTGTGTGTGTGTGTGTATAACCCTCCAAGCATCTGTTCATGAACAGTGCAGGTGAGGTAATAAAAAGTAAATCCTAATCTCTTGCTGCTATCTCTTCCCGGCATTGATTTTTTTTTTCTAGCCAATAGATTGTCTGCTCAGATAATTGTCTAATTAGCCAGCTAATTGGTCCGTATAATTAGCCATTTTAGTATATTGTTCGGGATAAATAATATCGGTCTGTGTCAAACACTCCCCGCTAGCCATTTCCACCCTGCACATCTCTCTGCCCGCCTCGGACACGTGAATCGATGCTCAGCTTTTGTGCCTCTGCTGGCCCACAGGTGGATGGATGAACCGATGGAGTTGAAAGAAAAACGGGTGCACAGGTGGATGGATGGACACAACAGTAGTTGTGCAAATATACCACCGGGCAGACCTGCAATTTCAACTGCAACTGTTCAGCACAGATGGAGTATGGACAAGGATAAACAAGTGGGATGAACACAGGGTACTTAACATTTCTCACACAGTGTTTCAAACACAAAGTTTTCATGCCTTGTTAACATGACGACTGAATAAAAAAAGTGAACACAGGGAAATATTTGACTCCACACTTGATATTGTCCAGCTGGACCCTTATATGTTACTTCAGTCATGTGTTAAGACTAGAGAGTACAATCCTTAAACCCGGCTCAGATTCCTATTGTTGAAATGGTTTTGGCAAACAAAATGTAAAAGTTTCATTTTAAGAAGTTGAATTTAAAGAATATATATTTCTGAATCATAAATATCATATTAATCATGCATATTAAGTAACCCCACATGGGATCCCAAACACAAGTTAATATGATGTGATCACTTCATGTCACGTAAACTGAACTCTGTGCCTCCTAGGATCTCCAAACATATTTGGTGTAATTGGCACAAATTTAGTTCAGGGAATTTAATTTGCAAACTCGTAGGACTAAACAACAATTAAATCTTACCATCAGACATTTAGAGCCAAGCCTTAGATGGGGGATTTCCCATCCACGGCATCAGTGGGGCTTTTCAGAATGACCAAATATGGTGGTTTTTGGCCTGATAACCATCCAGTGTGTCTCACTCCTAGCAGACACACTGAGAGACAGGTAACATAGTAGGACAGTATAAAAGCTCTGCATGTCACTTCAAATTAAGGAAGAGGCGTGGGGTGTTTGAAACCCAAGCAGTGATACAGGAAGAAGGACCAAGCTATGTTTGGTGCTAAGCTAGGATGCTGTTTATTGATTTGTGTACTGTCTCTGTGAACTTTATTTGAGGTAACAACAGGCCATGCATGGCCATCTCAAGTGTGTATATGGGTAAGCACAAGGCCAAATCTTCAGGGGTGGGGATGTTGGCGCTGCCTGTGTGTGTGTGTGTGTGTGTGTGTGTGTGTGTGTGTGTGTGTGTGTCTTTGTCTGTCTGTCTAATCACTTTAGCAGGTGTGTCTCAGCTGTTTTAGTTTGTGGAAAGTGCCCTTTGACTACTTCAGTGATCTCTGACTGTTTTCACCTCATGTTCTCTGTGTCTTCCACCCTCTCCCTCTCACACACATAGCAGGAGGTGAGAATTAGAGGTTCTTGTCTTGCCTGTCCTATATTTGCCGGTTTTCTGCACACACAGCAGCTGTATCTGTACGTAGCTGCGCTGTACATAGATTTGTATGGGAGTTGGGCAGATGTCACCTGTTTTTGCTCCACGTGGAAATCCCCAGCTCCCCAGGCCATGCTGGGCAACGCAATGACTCAGTCATAATCTCAAGTGTGTGTTTGTCTGTGTGCGGTGTACACGTCTCTGTGAGTGTGTTCTGGTGCACCAGCAGTTATGCATGCACATTGTGTGTGTGCTCTGTGTTTTTCGAGTGCAGATATGCTTATGTATGTGTGTTCAAATTTTTTAGGCAATTGAGACATTTGGGACGTACATACAAACACATGGCAACTTTTAAAGAAGTTCCATTTTTCATAGAGGCTTTGTGAGGCCTGGAAACAAGCTGATCATCAGCAATAAAGGATCACAGTCTTTTGGTTTACTTGAATATACACTATATAGACAAAAGTAATTGATATGGGGCTGTTTGTCAGGGGTTGGAATAGACTCCTTACTTCCAGTGAAGGGAAATCTTAATGCTTTAGCATATCAAGATATATTGGACATTGCTGTGTCTCCAACTTTGTGTCAACAGCATGACTGTGCCCCAGTGCACAAAGCAAGGTCCATAAAGACATGGTCGGGTTAATTTGGTGTGGAAGAACCCTGACCTCAACCCCATCCAACACTTTGGGATGATCTGGGGCAGAGACTGTGAGCCAGGCCTTTTTGTCCAATATCAGTGCCTGACCTCATAAATGTTCCACTGCATGAATGGGCAAAGATTCCCACAGAAACACTTCAAACTCTTGTGGAAATCCTTCCCAGATGAGTGGAACTTGTTATAGCTGCAAAGCTGTCTGTGTATTTAGAATGTGATGTCATTAAAGTCCCTGTTGGTGTAATGGTCACATGCCCCAATACTTTTTTCCGTTTAGTGTATGTGTGTGAATGGTGGGTCTGTGTTCGTGTCTGGTGGTGACCTTTGACATTCATTTTACCTTAATAACGTTGCCATGCGTTCATCAATCCTAAAAGGCTTTTTCTCCTATTTGTATTCAGCACTGCGCCTCTTCTCCTCCTCTGGCGGATCAACATTTGCTTTGCGTTATCACAGTTTTCAAAGCAATGTCTGCTCTGGCTCTCATAAACCATATTTTTTCCCCTTGCTTTCGTGACATTCAAATTAACATCTTGTTTGACACTCCCCAGTTCAGGGTCTCTCTGTCTTTCTGTCTCACTTGTCCTTTTCTCTTTCTCTAGCACAAAATCCTGCTCGCTCTCTCTCTCTCTCTCTCTCTCTCTCTCTCTCTCACTGCCTTTCACATCCCTTTGTAAGGAGGAGGTGTGTTCCTACACAAGTTTGAAACGTTTTCACTTATTCAGTTCATTTGCCTCAATTCAGACACCTAATGACAAATGGAATCGAATCAGATATTTACAATAGGCAGAACACGTACAGAATCGTCTGTGTGCGCACAAAGAAAAAAAGATGACTGCCGTTCAACAGCCAAGGACACGCTCTCTTCTTTTCCTCTCAGTATATTAGACGACAGTATAACTACAAATTCGCACACACATGCTCAGATATCCAGGTACAGTCACAGACACATGTGCTTAGGCCATCAACGCAGACACACACTACCCCACTCTTTCTGTCACCCGCACACACACGCCAGATAATATACACAAGTTGCTGGCACTCTGATATGTGCTGCTGGATTGATCCAGCTCTTTTATCTGCTAAATAACTTACCATCGATTGAGTGGGGGGAGGAGGAGCTGGAAGAGTCCAGAGAGGAGGAGGGAGACATGGATGTGCAGAGAGATTTAAAGCGTACCAATATCCTGGAGCTGTCCACACTGCCTGAAACAAGTCACCATGTTACCCACAACAGAGGCAGGAGCGCATGTGAAAACAGACACAAGTCAAAAAGAGTTTCTGTAGACCTGCATGGCACACTAGTTTAGTTTTGTACCACTATTCCTATGAGTGAATGTAAGTGTGGAATTCATTCTTTCTCGTGCCTCCTGAAGCCCTCCAGCACCTTGCCATTATGAGTCTGGACTCAAACAGGTATTATCTATTTCTTATCATTTGAGGGGGCCTGAGGAAAAGTGTTATAGTGGCCCTCTGCTCACCCTCAGGGGAGCCCACTCTACACCCATAGAGGGATCAGAGGCTAATTGGATATATCACAGTGAAAAACATTTAAAATCCCAAATCAATACCTGCCTCTTTAATGCTTTTCCTGAAGAAGTGCTCTTCTCTATTGCTACTGATCCCCTTCCCCCACTCCCCCCTCTCCCCTCTCCGACCCTGTCTCCTGTACAATCCCTCACCGCATATAGGGGCCAGGGGATACGTGTAGGGGTCAATGAGCTAAGGACGACTTGGGGCCAAAACAGAGTGAGCCCCAGGGGGGTCTTAGAATTGAATGGTGGCCGATGATGTACGGTGTGAGGGCTTATGGGAAACATCGCTAGAAATAACATCCAACTCAACATTTCTATCAGACAAGTACAGTGCATAGAACAGCACATAAAGGGCAGAACAGCAGCAACAGGCAGAATGTGTTATCAGTAGCTACATGTTCTGTGAATGTTAGCTGAAATTCTTACAAGCTTTTACTTTCCATGTAAGTCTTTATGCTCTTAGGTGTTTTGGTGAATGTTATTGAGGATTATATGGTGTAAAAAGTGTAAGAGTGTGTAAAAACAAACTGATGTTCATGGCAACACAGCTTTTGCTTAGTATTAGGATTTGGGGTTAGAGGTCAGCAACAGCTTTAAGACCTTCTTTCCTTACACACACACATCCACAAACGCGAAAGTCCATTTGCTACATTTATAACCCCGTCCACACAAAAAGGCCTTTCCACTTTTGGTGGAAACATCCCCTCACATTTATATTCATTGCCTATTATTTTCTGTAGTATTTGATGAATAATTTGGCTTACAAAGTGTTTGATAATAATGAAAAATGGCCATCCTATTTTTGTCTAAGGTGAGGTCTCCATATGTCCTGATATATTCAAGCAGAAGAAGAATCAGAAGGTACACTATTTAACATGCAAAAATATGGTGCTACATTTTGCCTGGTGAAGGTCTAACACCAAAACGTAAATCAAACCAGTATGTATTTTTTGTGTGTTTTAGATAGAATGGGATTGTAAAGCACCTGCAATTCAGTTTGGACACTGACAAACTGTCTGTCATCTTGTCCGTATTTACAAAGACATAAAGGGACATTGAAAATACAGTGATGGAAACATAAGTAAATCATGTGGGACTACCCCAGAAACACTGGAAACAACAAACCTAATCAGACACTTTAAACACCATCACCCAGCTGAACATGTGCAGTTTGAAGAACCTAGCAAAGGAAAAGCGGCTAAAGCTAAAACTAGGCAGAGCTCAGTGCCACACACAAGCCAGCAGCCTCTCCTGTCTTTCCTTGGTATGAGCAGTGAAAAGACCAAAGCAATTATGAGGGAAATTATGGAGCTCATCACCCTGGATCATCAGCCGTTCTTCATAGTTGAGAATAGAGGCTTCAGAAAACTGATAAATTACCTCAGCCTTTCATGAGCTTACTGTGAAGTTGCATAAGTAATTGACATTTGTTTTGTTATACACGCTTACAAAATAATCAGAAATTGCAATTGGCGCACCTCTAAAAAGAGGTAATGTGAAAAAATGTTTGTCTGTTCTGCAACTAACTAAGCAAAGCAGACAATCTGATTGCTGTTTCCTCAATTTTATTTTAAAACTACATGATAAAATGATAACATACTAGTGGCGATGCAGCCCACAAGGAGCCATGGCAAACTGTAATAAAAATGTCCCAGTAATGGTCAGCGGCAGGTTCGGAAAGTAGAGCATTTGAAGATAAAAATCACTATTTTCATGTCCTGTTTGTTTGTATCCACTGCTAGTGATCAAATTACTGTTTGAATGCTGTACTCAGGAGCACGTTTAGGAGCACCCCTGTTGTGTCTGGCCCATTTTAAAAATGGTGTGTGAGTCTCAGTGTGTGTGCTGTCAGTATGTTTGTGCTCAGATTTGGATTTTGTATGAGCTATAGGGATCAGTTTCTAACCGCTAGTGTTTTGTACTGCCCGCAATACTGCCTTTGACATAGTTTCATTTCCAGAAAAACAGGAAGCAGAGATGGTTGTCTTGCACTTCTGTCCCAGCGGCTGCAGTTAACATGACCCTGGATGTGTATCGATGTACTTGTGCATAGCGTCTGAATGTATAAGCGCAGGGACCTATATGAAACAGTAGCTCAGGCCTCTTGGTATGTAAAAGAGTGAGAGACTACAACTGTGCATCTGTTTCTTTATCAGCGCTGTTTCTGTGTCAGGTTATCCGTTTTCTGTTTTTGTTTTGCAACCACTTTCTGCCTTCATGCTGTCATTGGGGTTGTGAGTGTCCAGTCACTCTTGGTCAAGAAGTGGAAGCGGGTCATTATAAGGAGTCCCCACTCTGCACTAATGCGTTACATCTGACACTCTGTTTGTATTGGAGTACGTTCGCGCTTCACCCTCTCATCCCTTCTCCCATTCCCTTTCCCTCCCCCGCCAACTTCCATCCTGCACCTCCACCCCCACCAACCCCTTCCCACTCCTTCCTTCCTCTGTTTGCTTTTGCTCCCTTGATTCACTTTCAGTGCCAGTTTCTGCCCTTTCTTTGTCAAATTACTCTCCTTCTCTCTTTTTACTGTGTCTGGTTGACTCCAAAAGGGAGGCCAGGGAGACCAAAGCGGAAGAGTTGAAAAAAGGAGGGGAGCAACCCATCATGTTGACTAGCAACTAAGTGGCAAATATAGTTTTCAGTGACTGAAGGGTTGTGTGCCTTTGGGCAGCTAAACACAGTGAGTGAATGAACGTTGTTGAGTTGTGGCATTAGGCTGGAGCACCTGCTCATCCAGCCACTGCTACTCTCCTGCTGAACAACGTGTCTCTTAAGAATAAGCGCTGAATAAATGTTTGCAGTTTTTCCACAAGTAATGTTCAGGTTTGCCAAAGATAATTGGAATTTGTGTGACTGAGCTTGAGTTAAGGGCCAGTAATGTATGTGTGCATTGCACATCAAGAGCATTTTGCTGAGTTGATTTATTATTATAAACTGGGCTTCAGCTCAAACAACTCCCTTAGTAAATACACCATTATATTCATTTATCAGATTGGGTAGGAAACATTATCCATGAATTACAGTCCATATCCATGGATAGGTCTTACTTAATAATGCTAAGCCTAATGACTCAGAAAATGACGAATGAAACCATTGTGAGGGCATGTTAACCCTGAAATTTTCACTTGTCTACAAGTTTCACTATTACATTTATCTGCATTCCTGGGCAGATTATCTTTCAAAATTTGTGAAGACAATCAGTTTTGAAATAAACGTTTGGAAGTTTTGTTTTAATAAATTACTAAAACCAGTATTGATTATCAATATAGTTGCAAATTAATTTTCTTAAGATCAAATAATGTACTAAAATCAACTAATAATTGTAGCTGCCATACGATTTTACTGTGTCAAATCCAACTGTCAGATCCACGTTTGATATTCAAGGACATTAATTTCATTGAAACAAAATAGAATAAAGGTTCAAGAACTAAATCCTGAGTATGTTGTGTCTGTTCTCAGTGTCTTCTGCTGTATCTTGAAGGAGTGATCCTGGTTTCACTTGACACTTACGTTGTACAGAAGAGCAATCAGTAACCTAATTTTAAACCGTAGATGTTGTCATTGCTAGACTGATGTTTTGACAGCCATTATCTTTGTAGATGCTTTGTCCTCAAATCATTCAAAAAAGAATCCAGTTCACATACAAATGTGCACCGTCTTCCAAAAACAGTGCCGGTCAGTTTATCTGCAGGCTGCATCTTATTTTGCCTTGCAGCACTTGTGTGTGGACTGGACAGATCTTCTGGAGTGTGACTGATGTGTAGAGACACTCTCCATACAGTTTGGAACATGCCAGGGATTGACATGATGACCCTAACTGTTGACCCTGAGGGGAGCGGTTGTGCACTGTGTTGTGTTTGTTTGAGCTTGGGATCCTTCATGGTGACACAATTCCAAATTCCAAGAAATGCAAATTTCAGCCACATCGCCAGTTTTACCTGGCTGAAAGACGAATTTCACCTCTGAGACAATAAAGTTGAAGTTGATTGGTGACCAAGATACACTATATAGACAAAAATATTATCAAAAGTATGGGGCTGTCTTTTGGGGGTTGGGCTCGGCCCTGACTTCTTAATGTTTCAGCATACCAGGACATTTTGAACAATGTTATGCTTCCAACATTGGCAGTTTGGGGAAGGTCCTTTTCTATTCCAGCATGACTGTACCCCAGTGCACACCAAGGTCCATAAAGACATGGCTGGATGAGTTTGTTGTGGAAGAACTTGACTGTCCCACACAGAGCCCTGACCTCAACCCCACTGAACACCTTTGGGATGAGCAGGAATGGAGACTGTGAGCCAGACCTTTTCATCCAACATCAGTGCCTGTGTATTTAGAATGTAATGTCATTACAGTCCCTGTGGGCACAATGATCAGGTGAACCAATACTTTTGTCCATATAGTGTATGTAAGGTTAGGCCAGAGGACTTATCTGTGCACTGTGCACCATGTGGCTTCAGTTTGTCCAGTTTAATGTCTTTAAATAGGCGTCACATTTGTGGAAAAATTGCATTCAAAGGGCAGTGCTTAAACTGCTGAATTTAGACAAACAAAATGAACCGTACATTTAGAAGAAAGTGGGAAACTTCAAAGAGGAACCATTAGAATAGATTTTCAACTTCCCTAAACTGCCCCCATCCACAGTAACTTGCACTTTTTTTATTTTGAATTATGTCTCCAGGAATTGGAAAACAGCTGAGAGACAAATGGAAACATAGGAAACATAGTTCTTGTGGCGACTGCAGAAACAGAAACAGTGAGCTTTATTTCTCTGCGTTTGTCATTTTTCACGATTTGTCCACGTCTGAAAGAGTAATCGCTGCAGAAACAGGTGTTAGGCTGTTTTGCATTTATTATGCAAATAACGAACAGTTCATGTTTAATACCTGAACTGATGGGTGATTTTAAAGAAAGGCATGCAAAGTAATATAGTATTAACTAGTAAGCAAATTGAATTTGTACATTAAATCACATTTGCAGTAAGTTCTTGTTTCCATGATAAATATTTCAGGATAGAAGTGTTGCACACTGATCTGTTTACAGACACAAATGCACACATATGCTGAAATGTAGCTCTTTCTGTTGTTCGTCTTATATTATGGCACAAAGGACAGCTGGCTACACAATAACAAGTGAGTAAAAAAAAAAAAAAAGCCATAACATTGCATGCCATCATTGTTATTCAGTCCATCTCTGTGATAGACAGGCACACAAATAAACACACACAAAATTGCATGCACAATTCACACACACTTATTTTGCAAATGCACCAGCCCTCTTCTGTTTCATATCATCTGCCAGATGCCCCCACTCCAACTGCTGTTAATCATATTATCTGGAATCCCTAGCACTTAAATCCATAACTGCTGTGTGTATTAATCACAGGGAATCTCGTTATCATGTCTATATTAATTAAAGCCATCTGCCAGGGATGAGGTGAGGGCGGGGGTAAGGTGGAGACAGAGCAGTGTGGGGAAGGCATTTGAGAGCGATGTTTGGGAAAAAAATGGCGGTTTGCTATTTTAGGTAATTTTGTGCGTAGCTGAAACGTAATACTTTCCTGCACCCTGATTGTGGGTGATGATCCAGGCAACACTAAAAGAGATCTACTGTGAGTTCATGGCTGGGAGTTGTAACATGACTTGACAAGTACTTCCTGGTTCAGTGTCATAGCAATCCTCTTTAACTGGTGATCATATATCCATCTGTCTCTGCTGTCAGAATACATTATTCATTCACGGCATGAACACATGCACATGTAGGCTTTAACTCTCTGTCTGTAGTCCTGTGGAGGCGAATGGAATCAGACATTTAAAGATGGCAAAGAAGGGAACTGAATCCTTTAGCTTTCTGCGTTTCAATCACTAGCTCTCACCACACAGGAGGCTGTTTGACTGCCCGTAAGTGATGGTGCTAAAGAATCTCGTCTCTCCTCATGAAGTGGTTGCCCCGGAGGAGAGAAGAAGCAAGCGCAGGAGTGAAGTTCAAAACAAAATAATATTGAACTCAGCATTATTCAGAAAAGGAGATGCCGTTAACTTTTGATATGTTGCTTTTTCCACAACTAAGGTATGACTCCGAGGCAGACACATAGTCAAAGAGAGAGGTGGAGTTACACCGGGTAGATAGAAGATGGGAAAGGCATGTTAGATGGAAGAATAAAGGAATAGAGCAGTGTACTGTATATAGCTTTCCACATACATCCATCTATCGCCTTTACCAGCCCCTCCCTCCCTCTGTTCACACCCTTCCTTCATCTCTCAAACTTCAAGGCACTTTGGAGGGAAAATATGTCAGTAACTGGGGGCGTAATCCTGGGCGGCCAGTACTTCTCGCTCAAACACGCACAACAAATACACGCTTTCGCACACACGAGGCCTCGTCTGAATGACAGCTGATCGAGAGTGCCTGCCAGCGGCCTCCTCCTCTCCTCCGCACTCCTTTCTCTCATCTCGACTCTCATCTGATTTGATCCATTAGCATTCTTTTCTCTGTGTTGTTCGTGCTACTGTCAGGCTCGGTGGCACAGCCTCAGTCTGAAGCAGTTGAACTGTCGCCTGGGGGGCCTCACCTTAGAGGGCTGACAGCTGCCTGCATAATCAGCCCCTCTTCCTGGATCCTGATAGGCCTGGACCAGAGAGCAAGTGAGGTGGGGTGGCGGTGCAGGGGGGGTATAGGAGATGACTTTACAATTGGAGACTGGATTTGTATCTGAGATGCACATAAGAAATGAAAGCAGGGTGGAAATGGAAGTGGTGGTGGTTGTGAGATGTGATGGTGCGGGTGGGGGTGATAGTAGATGTATGGGAAAGATGAGCAGCTAGGAAGGAACAAGTTCGCAGGAAGCATGATATGAAGTTGTGATCATCTGTGAAAATAAACCACAACATCAGAAGCAACGTTGATGTATTATAAGAGACATTGTGAAATTAACCACCAGAAGTTAACGCATTCTCAAAGTGTATTAACTTCCCAAACATTTAGATCATTTCGAGAGTAATACACGCCTAAAGAGAGAAAGAGGAAGTACATTTGCACATTTGGTTTTTCTTTAGAATTGCAACTGAAAACTCTGAAATACTGGAATATTGAGAAACAATGGAAGTATGATCATCATGATAACATTGAAAATGGTACACTGATTTTGAAGCGTTTAGGAACACTGTGGTGAAAAAATGAAAATGTAACCAAGTGCCAAAAGAAAGAAGACACATGAAAATGTGTGCACATTTGAGTTTTCATCTATATGTCCATACCTATACACTGCACTGTCTATAAAAGCAACACAGTTTGAGTTGTTAGTAATGTTCGTAGATCATGACTTTCTGTAATTTGCAGAAAAATCCCAAAGCCTCCTTTTCAACCATCTTTTGGAATTGGACTTGGAACTCATACAGCACATGAAAATTAAATTACGGGACCTCTTCCTGTCAAACTAATCCACTTCGAATGGTGCTTAAGATTCTGCTGTCCTGCCCTTGACCCCTGACCCTGACACCTGGTTCAGAGCAGGGATGGGCTCCTGTGTGGGAGCCCTTAAATAGATCTGTCACATTTCACATCCCGGTGTTGCTGTCCCCTCCCGTGGCCTACCCTGACCCAGACAACAGCCCCTCTGTTAGCTTCTGTTTGCTCTGGAGAGAACCCTACACCTCACAACCCTCAGCCCAGGCCCACCCTAAACCTCTTTCTCTATTTCTGCCTCTGTCCATTTCTCACCATCTTAACTGCTTGTCTCTTTTTCCTCTGCCTGTATGACTCCTTATTTTTCTCTTATTCCTCCTTGTCTTCACGCTTTGTTCAGTTTTTCTGTTCATCCCTCAGTGTTTCCAATCCATTCGTTCCCTCGCAGCTTTTACCTCACTGTTTCTCGCCCTCCCGTGAGATCAATTTACCTGTGCGTGGCCAAATCTTTTTCCTCACACAGGACTCTTCTGTATGCTACTGTTATGGAGTCTTCTCCTCCTCTGTCTTCACTCCTGTCATTCACCGACTCTTCATCTTTAGCGCTAAGCCTTCCAGAGCTTCTGCTAACTTCTGCCTCACGACTCATTTCAAATTCAATTAAACCTCCGGAGATTCAACTAACTTTTTAAAGGATAGGGGCATATCTCTCTGTCTCCTTCATTCACTGTAACTTTATGGGTTCCTCCTACTCATTTTTTTCTTCCCATCAATCCCTGATTCCTCTTTCTCCTTCTTTCTTTCATTGCATGCCACATTATTACCTTCAATCATTCACTTTTCTTTTTTTGTACCCCAGCCCCCACTCCTAGCCCCTCCTCCTCTTGCTAAAGCTCCCTGCAGCTGTCTAAATGGTCAGTGTTGTCCAGGTACATGTTATTCTTGGTGGAGGACAGAAGTGGGGCATGGAGCTGTACTCTGTGGGAACAGGACTTAAAACTCTCCAAAAGGAGGGGAGTAGACTTCTCCGAAACAAACCTCTGCAGTCTTCTGCCAATCTTTTTCTAATTTGACCTGAGGTGATATTACCCAATTCGTGGCGCAATCCACATTTCTGTATCCTATTATACAAATCACACCACTGGAAAGTAGGTGCTCAGTAAATCCAAGGTGCGTACAGGTGATTTAGGTTGAGGTCTGTGTTTGCCCGAGGCCAGGGTTTACAGGACCAACTCATGTCAGGTGCCTGGCTCAGGGCAAATCAAAAGTCCACAAGAGCTTGCTATGAAATAAAGCCTATCCTCTTATTGTTCTGCTGTGGTTAGAGAGCTGCTGGCCTCCAAGCTCTTTGTTTTACTTTCAGTTCATGAAAAGATCATTTGAAAGACTGCGAGCTGTCCAATGCGACGCTGTGGCGACGCAATTTACAGCCAGCGCCGGCCGCAAACTTGTGATAGATCGTCTAGTAGATCTCTTCCTCCTTTTTGTTTCAACTGTAATTGGTGGATTAAAAACGACTTGTTTGTATTGCCGTGAAGAGGTTGCAGCAGTTAAATGAGCACTGTATGTTTTTGTTTTCGGTTAGAGACAAGCTGTTTCAACACAAATATTGTTATGGCTGCTAAATGACTTGGCCTGTGATTGATGTGTAACTGTAATGCCAATCAATGGCCTGTATAAAGATAATTAGAATATATTTTATAGTATGAAATACTATACCATAGAGTTGGCCAGAAATCTATACTGAACCTGCAAATGCATGGAGTTATAATGAAAACTGAATTATTTATTTAGTTTATAAAATGCAACTAACACTCACATGAAAACATGTTTAATTTACGAATCTGAGCTGTGTTTCTTAGCATCAATTTGTTCATTGTTAGATCTTACCTTGGTGTTTAGATGTGTGTGTGTGTATGTGCTTGTGTGTGACTATATGCATATTTGTGCCACAGTGTGAATCCCTGGGTCGTGTCCCAGCTTGTATTGCTGCACCAGTAAATCACAGCCAGAGTTTTTAACGTCTTCTCCAGTATGCCTGGGAGAGTCATTAACACACACTAGAATTACAGAACACTCCTCAGCAACCATACTTACTGTGTGTGTACATGCCCTCTGGTGTGTATATGTGTGTTTCTTTGACTCAGCCACTGTATGTTCAGGTGCTACCAACTCTTCTAGTTAAAACACTGCATCACAAAGCTCAGACTTCTTACTTTCACACCCCCCATACCAGTCACACCACATATAAGCATCCAGTATTTAACATACATTTGACTGCCATTTAATTCTGTGCTGGACTATCATTTCCATAGGATCATATCCATATACTATTATTAGTCTGCTACCTCCAGGGATTACTCCAGAGGTCACCCTCTGGTAAAGGTGGTAGGGCAATAGCCCTGCCTTTAGGCTGACATGGTTACTGGAGCAGCTATAGCACCATGGGGATCCATCTTACAGGGCGCAGAGAGGAGAAGGAGGTCCAACGTCTTTTACAGTTAAGATCCCACAACTGCAGCAGATAAGGTCAAACCATCTGTCACTCAACCCATCACACTTAACACACGTTACAGCAGTCCTCAGTGGCCTTACATCCCATCTCCATCTATGCTGTCTCTGTCATGTTCTGAGCTACTCTCAGTACTTCCTGATGGCCCGTGTGTGTTTGTATGTGGACACATGCTCATATGGCCAGTCTTCTTCTATTTGTTCACCAGCTACTGGTGCACACATTGACATCATAGCCCAAATATTGACTGTCTTCTGACCTGCATGGTCACAAAGGGAAGATCTGCATGACGACAAGTGTGTGTGTGTGTGTGTGTGTGTGTGAGAAAGATGAGAGGAGGTGGTGAAGATAAAGAAGTATTAATGTATCAGTACAATATAGAAGACTTGTATGCAGTTGGCGAACTTCAACATTCAAAGGTTGCTGGAGTCAGTTAGCATCAAGACTGAACTTTTTAGGCAACAAGTTGATCATGTTCTTCATGACACTAAATGAAAGAAGCATCTTTTAGGGGTCATATGAAGCAACCACAGGTTAAAGAGCAAAATTGTGACGCCATAAATCTTGTCAAAGAAACCCATTTCTCCATTGTTGACTTCAGTGGCTTCTCAGGGTGAGCTACTAAAGAGTTAAAAATCCTACTGTACGTTAAAGGGATAGCTTGCTTGAAAAGTAGTTGTGACATTTATGGAAATTGTTATATGTGGCATTTACTTGCAGACATTTGAAAAACAGACTGTAAGAGGCTTGGCCCAAGCAGAAGCATTGACAAACCAAGCCGATTCTTCTTTTTTGGGTTAAATTCGACCAGTATGAGCTCTTTAAGGGTTAAGTGATACAGTGCTGGGGCCATGCAGCCCTAAGGCTGGGCATAGGGCCAGCTCCACTCATAGACATGGAGAGCTGTGAGTGTTTGTGTTTCTGTGTGTGTGTCTGTGTGTGTCTGTGTGTGAGAGCATTTATGTACGTGTGTCTGTATGTGCCAGGGACAGCCCAGTGACTCACGAGTACAACCCTGCCCACTTGGCTAAAGAAGAGCAAAGTTTTAAAGAGACACGAACAATCTTACAAGAGTATGAGTGTGTGTGTGTGCGAGAGAGAGAGTAATACAAATTGAGGCACGAAAGGAGGCGCTGGAGAGTGTATGTTTTTCTTCTCAGCTCGCATGGATGATCACACAGTTCATATATTCTGTGGAAAGATGTCAGTCCTCTGCCTCAAGCCCTGCTAGGAAACTAAGGGACCAGTGTGTGTCACACTTCGAGCTGCAACCCTCCACCGCCCCCCCATGCATGCACACATACACCCACTTGAATACCTACTCACTTCTAGTGGATTTAATCTGAACAGCAGTGTAAAATGTGTTGTAAAAGGCAAGGAGTGACCCATGTGTGTTACGCATGTTTGTCCTCTTATTAGACCTTGCAGTTGTAGCAAACAAAATAAATGGACATATCCTGCAAGGTCAGTAACTGTATATGTTACATCTGTAACACCACCCCAGCACCCTTCCTTTCCACACACACACAATCCCACTTGTACTCACATGTACACACGAAAAACAAAACACACATGCATGTTCTTAAAACTTTTGTTTACCTTATTTCTTTTCTCAGTTTTACAGACTCTCCATCAAGTGTAGAGTGTCACAAACTCACTCAGCTGTTTTCTCTCTCTCCCTCTCTTTCCTTTTTACACACACATTCATGCAAACAGGCGCTGGTCCAGCTGAGTCATGTCTAAATGGCGTGGACTGTGATTGCAGCTCACACTTACATAACCTCTGTCTCCACACCACTGTCATTAGAGCAGCTCAGCAGAACGGGAGAAAACAATTCTCTTAAGTAATCTTTAGCCAGGAGAGCCTCTGGACTCACCTTCACAATGGACCGTGTGTGTGTGTATGTGTGCAAGTGCATGTATGTGTATGAGTTCTGCTCTGTGTGTGCTGATGTGTGTTTTTTGTAGCTTTTTACATAAGCATCTGAGCACCAGTTATCTTAGCGAGTAATGAGGGAGTTAAGTTTCTCTGCTCCTCTTTGGACAGAGGGAGTCGACATTCTGGCAGCCTCTGGTGTGTGTGTGTGTGTGTGTGTGTGTGTGTGTGTGTGTGGAGAGAGAGGGAGCCTACATTTTGGCAGGCTCCAGTTTATACAGATGGAGCAGTTCTCATTGGAGAAACCACAGAAAATTCCTCTCACTGTCCAAGTTAGCACTTCTTAGGGAGAGAACCGTGCACTGTCCTCCATTGCAACCTTCCATACCTAGTCCCGTCCCCCCCACCCCGCCAGTGCCTCTCCCCCATCTCCCTATGCCACAACAGCCACAACACCTCTCTTGCAGTCCCAGGAGAACGTAGAGCAGGCCCAGCTAGTCGAGTCTGGATAGGTCCGATCACTTTTCCCGGCTCTTCCTGTACCAGATGAAGACTAAAGCAATCAAACGGGGAAACAGTTGGCTGACCGCATGGCCGTCTTTTTTCCTCTCCTCTCCTGTACTTTGTTCTCCTCTTCTCCCCTCCTCCTTTTTGTCTACTCTACCTCTAATAATGACAAGTCTCTCTGAAATCTGGAGGAACGATTATGTGAAGTCTTGATCTGAAGTGACCGGAATCATGACAAATGTTTTTTTCTGAGTAGTGACACATCCCCTGCTTTTCCGTTTAACTTCAGCCTCCTCTGCGCCACGCCAACTCCTTACCTCATGCGGCTGGTGTCACGGCTCGTTCACTGCGTACAAATGTTGCTGTGAAACGCAATATCTTTGTACCTACCTTTACGCTGGATTTAAATCTGCACCATGACTTATCTAGGGCCCCCAGTTACTTGGCATAAGTAGTTTTTTTTTTTACCTTTAATTTAAATTTACCATTAATTAGTTCTAAAACTGAAATAATTCCAGTTTCCCTTTAATAAACATAAAGCGGATTTGATTTAGACTTGTCTATGCTAACAGACTGTTGGGGTAAACTTATGTCAGGCTAAACAAATGCTTAATGAGGGAGAGTTTCCACATAACATACACAGGCACACACAGCCAAAAATGATTTCAAGGCGATGCTGCACTCATGCTTATCTCAAATGACCTAATTTCTTGCCAGCAGTGTTTTCACTGAGATCCAGCATGTGTTTACCAGTGGCAGACTACCTTCCCATTAAAGCTGCCATTCCCCTGAGGCTGCAGCACGCATTATTAAGACACAGGATATGGACTCTGACCATGGCGTCCTACCTCTGCTTGTAGCCACATGGTTCCTACCCGTAAACTGTCTTATATACACCCATTTTTTCTGTCTGCCTGGCTGCTTGCCGACTTTCTGCCTCTTTGTTTTTCCTTTATTTTCCTTTTCCTTGTGGCATGTCTCTGTAAATCAACTGTTATTCTCATTCCTGTGACTGGTGATCAGTATTTCTAACTGTGCATTTAACAAGTTGAGGCAAATGGACGATTGCCGCAGGACTGTGTAGAAAACTGCAGAGCAAAACTGGGGGTGGTGGGATGTCTGAATTCACCCAAAAGTGCTGTCTCCATCATATATTAATGAATAGCTGTCATCATGAGAGGAATAGTAGGAGGACCTGCATGTTAACTCCTTACTTAAGACACATGAACTTGCATTGGCAAACTGAGCAGAAGAAGAATTCTTAGAAATAATAACACACAAAATACACAATCCAAAGAGAATAATCAATTGGGAGAAAGAAACCATTACAAAGTAATTTGAGATACACAACTTTTATTTGTTGAAAAAATACCAGGAAACAAAGCATTCAACACCCTGCCGCAATATGCTATCTGGAAAGTGTTGCCCGATAAGACACTAAAGACGTGTAATGCACTCATAATGAATGCAGTTAAAGAAATCCCCCACCCAGCCTGGTTGCTTTTTCAGGCTCCCCCCATCCGCCACCCTCCTACCCCGAGGCCAAAGCTTCCCAGCTCCCCAGAATGGAGTCATTAGCCGGGTGCTAATGGTTTCAGACTTTCTAATTGAATGGGAACCCATTGATCTGTAGGTAGAGAGAAATGGTTCTTTTCATTGCCTCAATATGGGCCTGCACAGCATTTGTCTCCATTCAAAATTAAAGGCCGTACCATGTTGGAGTTAAGGTAGAAGTAGGCATACGCACAGATGTACGTGCAGCATCTTCATACAAACAGACAGAAAGAGGGAGCCCCTACGTCGACACACACACACACACACACAGACACGTATGCATGTAGAACCAATCTCTGTGTATCCTTAAGGGCACCCATTGTGAGACAGGCAGACGTTAATCTGTGTTTGCTCCCAGAGTTACCCTGGTGGGAGTCTGTGTTCCTCACATCTTTTTAAACACTGCAACAACAAGGGGTTGCCTGGGGCAACAGGGGTCATGGAGGCAGCTTAGCAGAGATGTCAACGGCCAAGCCGTCTGTGTGCACGTTGGAGGCTGAAGTGCATAGGGCTGAAAACTACTATAACACTGATAAAAGCAGTGTGGAAGATAACTGCTTGTGTGTGTATGTGTGCGTGTGTGTGTGTGTTGTTTGGTAATTTTGCTCCTTTGAGATGATTCAGATAAACGCAAAAGAGAACGAAACAACTTCTGAAGTCGCCAGTAGCAGCCAACAAGTGTGACCGGTGTACAGTCATCTTTTGAGCTGTAACGTGTTCCATCAAGCTGATATTGTGGGAATATTAATGATTTTATTCATGTTTCGGTTAACAAAGTAAACTGAATTGTGTGTGTGAGTAGGGACAAAAGTCCCAAATGAAAATGTGTGTGATTATGCAATCACCATTCCTGCAAATGATTGTGCAATTATGGATCTTATTTCTGTCCTTGTGTTATTTTTGTGAACCTCAACATACTTGAGCTCAAGCACAAAACACTGATGTTGCTATCATTTGCACCCACTGAACACAGTGGGTAGCTTTTCATTCACTAATGTAACACCCTAATGTTACTGATAACTGCTGTTGTTTGTGTGTATGTGTGTGTGTTCAAGAGACAAAAGCCAGCTGTTTCTGGTTATCAAGCTGGAATTCACAGTAAAAATTACAACATTTTTTTTTCTTTTTTTTTTCCCCCCAGTCCTTTACCCCATACACACACACACACACACACACACACACACACACACACACACACACACACACACACACACACAAACACACACACATATATATATACCCCATAATTATCCAGCTCCATTGCTTCTCCATGAGGAGGTTCTGGCTGTAACTCCTTCTGGAGAATATCTGTTTTACTGCGAGACACAAAAACAAATAGGTTCACACTCACCCTGATGTCTAACATCAACAGGCACACTGAATTGCCCTGAACCTAATTCAAAGCAGTCTTTCATAGCAATTTATAGAGGACAGCTCTATCTGGATAATGAAAAAGTTCTACGTCAAGAGCCTCGGTGTGTGTCAGGTTTAAAGACACCTCTTATGAGCTGTGAGTGACATCACGTCTGGGAGGGACCTGTAATAACATATCTCTCTCTCTTTTCGGAGATTATCTCTAGATAAGTAGTGTGTGCGTGTGAGAGAGAGCATGTGTGTGTGTGGATGACATCCTATTAAAAACGTGTCTGTGTGCATGCTTCTGTATAACTTTGTGATTTTCTATTTGTTTGTTGGCTGAGGATAACTGAGGTGGTGGTGGTGTGTCGTGATGTAAGCACAGGACTGTAGGAGTCAGTAGCAGAAACACTGGAGGTCTCGTCTAGACTTCATAATGAAACTGTGGTTTCAGCTACAAGAATGAACACAGTGAATGTTTGTCCTTTGCAGAAGATGTAGCATCTGAATCTCATCGTCAGTTGATCAGTTCTTTCTGTTTTTCTACCCAGTTCTAAAGCAAAAAAAAAAAAGATGGTCTGCGGAGTATATGTTGACGTAGATCATTAGTAACAATACATCATTAGCTTCTAAAGGGCTTTCAAAAACCCTTTCATGAGAGGTTTTTTCCCTGTGGCCAACTTTCACCTATGCCAGCAGCTTGCATCTGGTAGCCATTTTGTGCCAGCAGCACAGCCAGAGTTTCCAGAGAGGTAAACCACAGTAGCAGAAGGTGGAGAAACAGCAATGGCCCACCCAGGGGTTGATAACCCACAACAGCCCTGCTTGTCAGAAACTACTGATAAATACATCTAACCACCGTAGTCCTATTGACTGACAACATGTGTAGATTAACCCTCTCTCGAATGGCAGTGATAAAGGAATATCAGTCAAACAAGACCCAAGTTAAATGTAGTGAGAGCATTCATCTGATTAGAGTCGCAGCTGTAAGACACACATGGCTATATCTCTGTCATTTCCTCCTGCATTTACTCTGGATCTCTTTATTACCCTGCAATAGCCAGAGGCAATACCAGCCTGTCATGTGAGTGTGAGCTTGTGTGTGTGTGTGTGAACGCAGCATGCCTTTGTCTCCCCCCACCCTCCAAAGTCCACTGTCAATATCCTCCCTGGACTTTGCCAGTCTGCTCGCACTGGAAGGCAAACACGGGAGCCGGGCCTCCCTGCTCACTCTGAAGTCATTAGGAGAAACACCCTCGCCTTGTCTAACAAGCACGCTGTATCATACCAAGCAGTGGCAAAGGTGAGGCACTTGTGCTATCAGTGTGGCTGCAGGGGAATGAAATGGGTTGACGCAGGGCTGGGATGTGGTGAGAGCTGATCACCTTTATGGTCTGAGGCCATTCACATTATGTTGACTGAACGTGAGCCAAGTTGTTCTGTCAGTGAAATGTGCTTTCACAGGCTGAATAGGGATCAGCATAAGGGAGGAACATATGAAGAAGACCATCAAACAGCATTTTAAGGACTCTTAAAGGGACTTTCCACTGAAGCAAAACAGATTTGATGCATAATAAAGTCAGAAATATAAGCAGAGGTTTAGTTCCTAGGAATTGCCATTGGTTTTACTTTGATTTGATGTTACAGAGTGGCATGAAATAGACTCTTTCAAAGAATAACCACAATATTGCCTTGGCCTAAGCATGACATTCTTTCAGAGGCGGGTCAAAGTAGAGAAGTCTGGAAAAATGAGAAAGACACTGTGAGAGAGCGCATGAAGGAAACATGAGATATTTGAAAGGCGAAGAGAGACGAAGAGTGGAAGAGATGAGGGAGAAAAAGATAGAGATGACATAAACAGACAGAGTTAAAACAGAGATAGAGAGCGGCTGAAGGTGAACTGCAGCTCTGGTCTGGCTTTGGGCCTTGCCTCTGTTCTGGAGTCTCTCTCTCCCATCCACAGTGACATGTGGTTTCACGGCCATTACCACACCACATTATAGTGCTATGTGCCATAATGCGAGGCGTCCATATGTACTCCACTCTCTGCTGGCTCCATAAAACACACAAGCCCAACTGTTTAAGCTGGTGTCAATGTGTGCCACTGAATCTAATTTAACTCCTTTTTTTTCATCATTTCATCTAGTGTGAGTTTGAGTCCAGTATTCAAAGTCAGAATGACAGGCACACACAGAATTACCTACTGTATGTCATAATAGTTAAAATATTTTTAGCAAAGCCTGATGCCTGATATTTCAAATTACTCAGTTCTGTCTTTCCTTTTTTTCAGAGGTCACGATCTGCGATATAAAGCTTTGTTGAGAAGTCAAGTCAGGTTTTTTTTTTTGATTCTTTATTGTGTCTGTCTCTCTGTATGTATGTGTGTGTGTATGTTTGTGCGTGCATGCATGTGTGTATGTATGTGTGTGTCCTGGGTTGAGGAACAGAAGGTCTCTGCAGGGCTTGCCTGTGTGGGTGGACACTGGGATTTACCGGGAAAACAACCGAAAAGCCAAGGACATTTCCTAAATAGGAGCTCATACCATACAGTACAGGGCTTGGTCATCCTGTCACTGTTGTATTTGTGCATTTATTCAGAGATGTCTATAGGTGTTTTTTTTTTTCTTTAGTCTTAGATTTTTTTTAAAAAAGTGTTCTTATTATGTCTGTCACTGTGTGAGTGGATATGCATTTAGTTAGCAGTAAATATGTCTTCTTGTGGTACAGCGTTTTTTTAATGCACACAGAAGAATCACCTTTGCCAGCTCTAGCTTCCTATAAAGGCGTCTGTGTGGGCGTGTAAAAATCTACTTATCTGTCTCGACTCAGATGATTATTTTGTCCGTGCGGAGTGGTTGACTATAAGCCCTCACAGAGAGTGAGATTGTGTCTTTAGGTCTGATAGTTAGACAGTAGCTGTTGAAACACTCTGCTCCACAGCCTGAGCTTGAGCCAGATAAGTGGAAGACAAAGACACTATTATATTGTCACACGTGGCCCAGAGACATTACAATGCAACACAATGCCATTCTATTGCGTGCTGCTGTGGCCGTGAGCCTGGATAAGGTCTAGTTGCAGAACCATATGTGTATAGTGTCCCTGTTTAACTCCAGATTATTTGTCACTGACACTTTGATTTATGGGGATGTTTATAGAGTTGTTGTTGTTGGAGACATGTATGTCTTTGACTAGGAGTCCAAGTTCTGGGTCCTGTTACACCAGATGTAGTTCATTATAGCCATGAATAACACTGTCCTTAGTACCTCTAGTGTGCTTTAAGGGGGGCTCCACCTATTTTACACATCAAGGTCTGCAGATCTCAGGCAGTACAGGTGCATATGTGGGAAAATGTTGTGTAAATCCTTTCCCAGCTCCAGTCTAATAAATTGCCTCAAGTGATGTCAGTTGCATCAGCATTGGTTGAATCTGAAGACTGCAAGTTTGAAAATGAAAAAATATCTCAGACCTCTGCAGCCCACTCCTCAATTCTGCTATTGACAAAATGTTCAAGGGGGCATTAGCCGCTACTAGCATAACACACCTGAATCTTTGATTGAACTGTAGGTGATCAAGTTTTGTGGGTAGTGTAGGCACCAGGTTTAGACGTGAAAGATGTGGAATTAAAAAAAAGAGGAGGAATAAGGTGTACTGTTAAGATGGTGTAGCCTTCCTTCTTCTACCCATGTAAACCACTTCCATGCTACAAATACGTCCCTTTCCTGTTTTTTGTCTTTCCTATCAACTATTTATCTCGTTAGCCGGTGTATCTTTTTGGTCTTCAGGAGAAAAACTTAGATTTATTTGGTCTGTTGGACCACGCTGGCCTCACTCTGGACTTTTTCCTAAATGGTAGCTCAAGTTTATTTGTACAGCGCTGATGTCCACCAGATGGCTGGATTCACTGGACCTGGTTCTTGTGCGGTTCCCATAGCAACGTCTCTGGAGCAATGGACACTAATGGACCTCTTGTGGACAGGCCGTCTCAGGTCACGCACAGGTCAAAAGACTGTAAATGCTACTGCAGGTTCACTTGGCTCTTTTTTTCTATCCTTTTGATTCACAACTGTTTTAATGCCTCTGTTGACAGCATCTCCATGTCTGTGATGGGATTTCAAAAGATCATTTATACAGAAAGTGTGCTGGAAGAAAAGCAATATGACAGAAATCTAATCTGTCACCTTTTTTTGACATGGAGGGTAGAAAATGTAGTGTCACAGCCCGAGAATAGCCTGATATGACATGATTCAGAGGTAAATGTGTTTCTGCCTCTTCCTGGATATGAGCTGCATATGAGCAGAGGGGAAATAGAGGGATAATACTGGTGGTGATCAGGGCCTGGTAGAATGGCCCATGATGGAGAGCTATAAATAGCTTCACTTGGACACTCATCTTGGCTCCTGCCCCATCCTCCTGCACCACCCTCTGCTCCGCTGTCCCACACCTCCATCCTCTCCCTGTCCTTCCCCAATTCCACCCCCTCCCCGCATGTCTCCATCCCTCCTTCGTTCCCATATAGCACCTGCTCCCACACCTCCTCTGCCAACTGGCTGATGTCACGCTTCGGTACCGGACACACGTCCTCTTGCTTAATTCTGCCCTACTGAATGGCAGAGATGACCAGACTTACCCACACACACTCCCTCACACATAAACACACTGCCTCTGTGGCCATGGGACAATCTCACGACACAATGGCCTGGCATGACCATTTGAATCCAACCTAAATGTTAAAGAAATGTGTTTGAGATCAAACCAGCTGGAATCACCACTTGAGCTTCAGCTAATGATCATTTTCATCATTAATTGATCTGTCAGTTGATTTTTTTTTTCTTTTTCAATCCAATAGTGTTTAAAATGTCCTGACACAATTCCAAGGTCCAAGGTGGCATCTTCAGATTACTTACTTGTCTTCAGATTATTACTTGTTTGGTATGACTAATTGTCCAGGATGCAAAAATATTCAGTTTACAGTGAAAGCATTAAAAAAGGAGCAAATACCCACACATTCAGACCCTGCTACCGTTACATGTTTGGTGTATTTAATGTTTTTAGTAAAAGAGATGACAGTAGACGAGAGGAAAATGCAAGTGGGACCTTGTGGTTCAGCTTTTTAGGCCCTACGTTACGAACTGACAATATAGTGGTCAAACTTTAAATATTTTCTCAACCGTTTAATAAACTAACATTTGCTCAGTTTTATTTTATTTAATGGCTTTGATGATCTCTTTGTGATGAGTTGTGTAAGTAGGCCACTTTATCTATCTATTTATTTTTTTATTTAACTCTGATTATTGAATTTTCAGAGCATGTATAAGCATTTCCATGTCATATGTGTCTATACCCAGTCCCAGCCTTTGTCTGAGGGATCCACTTTGCTTTAAGCTTACCTCAAGTTAATGGTTAACTAAGCTGCTGCCTCACATGATAACTGTTAATGTGCATCAGGGGTTCGGGAGCTTCTGGATTTTGTCCTTTTTCCTCTTGATCACAGACATCCTGTGCGACCTCTCATTAGTTGTGGCGCTGACCCATGACTTTGTTATTGCCACACAGGGGCCTGTCTCCCCTAAACACACTTTGCATACCCACTGTCTGTGTGTATTTCCTGTCTGCAACATCTCTGCTTCCTGTGCTCTTAAACTCTGAAGCACTTCACTGAGGGAACTCGGCACAAGAACCTCTTCACTTCACTCTGTTGGGGATTAGAGCGGAGACTGTTAGACTCGATGTTGGCCTTTCTCCCTGTATATATGCCCATACAAATATACACACACAGACGCAAAAGTGCAGGGCTTCAGAGTGCCTTCATAAAAGTGCTCACCCCATATTACTGCATCACGTTCTGTCATTTTATTTCTCTGCTCTCCATTGTCACTTTGCCTTTTTTATATGCATTTTTTTTCTTCTTCTTCTTCTCAAAGGCAATGCAGCACTGTTGATTTACAGCAAAGAAAGGTTCTGGTTGAAATGAGAAAGAAGGAGCGCAGTTGTGATCTTTTCTCTTTTAAACAACATCCTTCCTGTTTGTCAGCCATCATTCCTCTCTTTCTTGGTATTCCCCATTTTCTCTGTCTCCTGTCACCCATCTCCTCATCTGCTCTTATGCCCTTAACAGTAACCGCACTGACATTTCATACATCTGTGGGTCGTTAGCCTTGTTCTGTTAATATTCACTTATGCTCAGCTGCACAAGAACTAGACTCCTGTCCTGCGAAGATACGCTGACACACTTCACAGGTTTTAGTCAGGTGGAGAACTGGTTGTTTCAGAGCCGTGCTAATCAAATAAAAGTTAAGGTTTAAAATGGGTTTGTCGGATTCGGAAGTAAAATTTAATTTTGTTTTCTTTTTCCTCAGCAGCATGACTGTAGTTTGAAACCTTCTCTTGCTTTTTCAGCAGCACTTCATCTCTGTTTATATGTTTTCCAGCTGTGAGGTAACGCAAGCCAAATCATCATGCATCCTGATGTAATTAATGTATTTATAAGCCAGCAGGGGAGGAGTTGAGTGAATGACAGTCAGTCAGGAACAGAGTAAATTGGGGCCCTGAAGACTGTGGAGCCGCTGAGGCATCCGTGCCTGGAAGCCTGCTAGTAAAACATTTTGACCCCCTCATTATGGCCCATTTAGAGGATCAGGAGTTCCTAAAACAACTTGTCTACATTTCTTAACATGACTGTTGCATGGAGTCATGAGGTCACTGCTTGGAACCAGGCCTGTCTGGTTGAATCTGGAGCCGGTTGCCACTTCCATCCTCTTGTCATCCTCACACGGCTGTGACGAGGGCTTGCAACATCAACTGTGGCTGAGGCTTCGGTTTGGGAGGAGGAACCATGAATCACAGCACATCTCCCTCTGTCTCTCTCTCTCTCTCTCCTTCTCTGTCTCCGTCTCCCTTCTTTTATTTATCTGTCTCTCTCCCTCTCAGAGGCATCTACAAATGCACATAAACTTGCGGCGAGGCATGGTTTGAAATTCCTTTGGAAACCACAATCATCACCATTCACCCACCCCACCCTAATAGCCCCTCGCAGACTGACTTATGCACGCATGCATGCATGCACACACACACATACGTTCATGCACCCGCGGTCACACACACATGTTCTAAAGACCATGTTTATATGAAGGAACTGAAAGAAGGCCTTCCTCATCGACTCTCTTGTTCTTACTTGCACTGGAGGGAAGCATGTGAATGTGGGGTAGATCCTCCCATCTGAGATGAAAACCTATCATAAAACATTTTGTCGGGGTACACAATCACCTAAAATTAACAGCCTCTGTTGCAAAATTCCATCTGAGCGGACCACCTCTGAGCGGATCGATTTGAATAAATCTTATGTGAGAGGGTGAATCTCAATGTGTTGTTGGTTTATTATGTGGTATGTTGAATCTGACCATATGTGTGTGTGTGTGTGTGTGTATATATGATGAATTTACAGTTGATGTTTGCTTAATTTAAATTTGCACAATAACCAGTTCCGTCTATGAATATAACCTTAATCTGGGCATACACTCACACAAATATAAATTAAGATTTTCTTTCCCTTTGTAGTACACTCTCTCTCTCTCTCTCTCTCTCTCTCTCTCTCTCTCTCTCACACACACACACACACACACACACACTCTTTAATTGTTGGTCGTGTTTCTACTCTTTTGTTGGTCCTCTGAGTTTGAAAGTAGCCAATGTGTCCCCATTTGTGTATTTTTACACCAGTAAGTTTGCATCAGTTCCTTGTGATGATTCACTAGGCAGTTGCTGCATGTCGACAAACAGTTGCTGATTTTTTTTAAAGGTCCTGTGGATGGAATAATGCAAAAAACTAATGCAAAGTATTCACTAATGTTATTTTAACCTTTAGAACTGGTTGGGTCCAGATTGCACCAAACCATACTCTTCCTGCTGTTTATTTATAAGCTGGTCACTCGACTGACCTCTCCAACAGCTCTCTTTTCCTCTTCTTTCCTTCACTCATCACGCTATTAATGCTTGGTCATTCTTTCCATTAGTTCACACGCTTCTTTCCTGTTCTGGTTCTGACAACGTGACTGCTCGTCTTGTCCTGTCCTGTGAGAGCCGCCTGGAACAAAAAAACGCTGAGTGAATTTCTCTAAATTTTTCCACTGAAACTATGATGTGTGATTGCCACCGGCATTAAGTTTCGATGTCGTAATAGTCGTTAACTGTCCCTTGGTCTGCAAGTGAGTCAGGGTCAGAATGAGGAAGAGGTTAGCAGGAGAGATGAAAAAGAAGATGAGAAAAGGCAGCAGACACGGTCCTCCCTCCTTTCAGTTCCGATAAATGGCAGCTTGGTGTGTGTCACGCTGTGGATTGCAGGTTAACCGTTCCTTTGATTCATAACACAATTCATGAAAAAACAATCCTCAACACAAGACGCTGATGAGGAAATGGGAATTTAACATAACTTGAAATATCATGTTTGTTGCTCAGGCCACTATGTGCAAAGGCAAACTATTTGAAGATGTAGAATCATTGTCAGTGGAAACAGTAGTTTATTTATGTTTGAAAATATAAGATATATATATCCTAAACTGAAACTATAATAACATTTATTTGTTACAAATTAAGCTCAACTAGTGATTTTCTGCAGTATAAGTCTCAGACAGTAGCTGGTATTTTATTTATTTATTTTTTAATCTTTGTGAGCCTGAATGGTTCAGATCAGACTGATCCCAAATGGGTAGGCCCAGTACTTATATCAGTGTATGTGTGTTTATGTGCATGTGTTTATGCATTTGTAAGTGTGTGTGCAGTCCCATGTGCTCATGTCTGCATGACCACATGTTTGGTACACTTTAATCTTATCAAGTGGAAGATTAGTCCCCCTGACACTCATACACGTAGCAGAGCACATACGACTACTTGTAAAAGTGTCGGTATCCATCCTGCACTAATATCTGTGGTGACATCACCTCGCCGCCAGAAGGGCAGGAAATCTTGGTGTGGTAAATCATTACTTCACTGGCTCTCCTATCATCCAAAGCTAATACTGCCAAGATTTCATGGAGCACTCTCGAACTGCAGGAGGGCCTGACTGAGTGTCTGCATGTGTTTTGAGTTCACATGAGTGTTTTGTGTACATTCAATGAAATGTTTTGTTTATTGAATAAGAGACTTTGGGGATTTGGCAGGTTAAAAGATCTGATGTAATTTGTTCTGCAGAATCCTCACAGGAAAGTTAAATCTTGGTTTGATGAAATCAAATCCCTTTTTTTTTATGCTATCATGGTTTGCCTTTTCTTAAGCAATAGCCACTTAAACTATTTACTGTGTGTACTCTGAGTAATTACTTCTCCATACAGAAGTTTCCATTCTTAGTGGTAGAATCCACCATTGCTCTCTGTAGTTTTATCTCAGTCTAATCAGAGCTGGTGGAAAGGTGGCTCCAGAGGGATCTGAGGGAAATCTGATAAATTTCCACAAGTGATGTGACTTGAGACAGCAATTGGTGGTCTGAAGCTGACACGTTTTTAAAGGAAAGAAAAAAAATCTGGCAGCGTGGAGCGACAGACAAGTAGCCTTCTCCTCATCTCTTGGCTGTCACAAGCATATAAGCGAATTCTCTGACCAAACTGTGGTTGAGTTGCATTGTGGGTGATGTAGGTGCCAGATTTTGAAAAGGAGGGAGAATGCATAGAATTAAGTAAATGACATAGCTGCTGCACTGATGTTGAGCTTTAGAAACTGAAAATGTCATTTGCTAATGTAAACCAACCATAGCACTGGCACTCAACAGAAGAAGATTGAGCAGAGTGAAATGACACAATGAGTGAAAGACTACAATTTATTTATCTCATAAACAAACACACCAGTTGCTCTTCAGCTGTATTTCTGACAAAGTAGCTGCTCAAACAGTGTTTGCTAAAGCTGCGTTCATTATTAATAAATTAAACACTATATTCCATGTTCCACACATGTATCTGATGGATAAGAATGTTTGAGAAGCTGAAATAAGCTCCTTGAAATAACATCTTCTGTCTAACAACCTTTTGCCCTCCCTTCATGGTGAGCTTCAGCACTACAGCAGCCTAGATTTTAGTTTAGTCATGATCCAACGTGGACACATGTGTACAGTAGCTTTTTCACTTTGTCATGCTTTCGATGTGCTGAATTAATGCAATGCAATGTTAAGAGTTTCTAACTTTCCTCTTTTTTTTCGATTATTTAGAGCTTGGCTGAGCCCGAGTCATAGTCACGTTGTTCAAGGAAAGTTCATCAACAGGATGCAGCTGAGGCAGAAATGAAGAAGGAGAGGTATTTCACAACACTTTAGATTGTTGAAGCTACTGGGCAACTTCCCATCTGAAGACAGCTGGAGAACAGTGTTTAAAGTGGCTGCACGAGGGTTTTTATTTTTATTTAATCAAACTTTTATTTAACCAGGAATCTCCCTTTTGAGGTAGACATAGCCAAGACAGCTCACAATTACCAAACTGCAAAAAGTATACAAGAGAGCATGTCAGAAACAGACAGTTAAGGAACAGAGCATCTTAAAGCACACAAGGGACAACAGATGCATGATATAAAATCCAGTTCAAGTATAGCAACTGAACTTTTCAGTTGCAAAGTTTTTTTGCTTTTCATTCCACTGCAGTGTTTTCTGAAGGTTATTCAACAGCACACAATAGGAGAAAGCTACTCTACCCAGTTTTGAGCAAATCCTGGGTATCTGGTAGAGCAGCCACCTAGTAGAGCGAAAATCAGAATAGTTGTTGTTGATAGGAGATGACAGAGATATGAAGGGAGTTTACCCAGTATGGCTTTGTAAATAAAAATATACCAGTGGTGATGTCTCCTCAGGCTTAATGAAGACCGGGAAGCCAGATCATAAGATACACAGTGATGCATATGTGAAAAAGAGTTTGATACAAAACACAGAGAACTATTATGGAAAAACTCTTGGCAGTGAAATGTAGAGGAGGCAAGTTGCACTTAAGAATGCAGCCTGTACAAGTGTTTTCCTAACTGCTAAATTAAGGCAATCACTGTTACAATAATAAAGATCAAGTCTAACCTTCGGTTTCTTACCTATATGTATCCCAAATGAGAGCCTGTCATCCACCCAAACACCTCAGTATGATACTATTGTCACCCATAGTCTCAAAATAGAGATTTTTATTCGGTCGTACTGAATAGATCCTCTCCTCTGCTTTTCAGTAAAGTATTCTTGTCTCTCTCACTCTTTCTCTCTGTCTCTCTGAGTGTACAGTACAGCAGAGGGTGGGTAATTACTTTGCGCTCCGACCCTAAAATAACACGACTGGCCCAATTACAGTCTGGGCCTCATTACACAGCCTCGCAGAAAAGAGGGAGAAATACTAGACCAATCAAAACAAAGAGTGAAAGCAGAGATGTAAGGAAGGACAACATTTAAACGGCAGGTGTTGATTTAACTTTTCTGTGAGAGGAGGGTCCAGGTGGCACGATGTTATGGCTTCAAACGCTGGCATCTGTTCGCTCTCTTGTGCTTGCCTTCTTTCCATTTTATTACCGACTTTTATCCGTCACAAAGCAAACATGTCACTGGCTGATCGTCATCTCGTCACATGTTTGAATATTTAGCTCCATGACTTATCCCAAAAACATCAGTCTCAGAAGTTCAGACAGTACCCTTTCCCTTTCGACCCGTGGCCTCTGGTGTGGTCAGGGTTGGGTAGGGTTGGGTCAGTGCCAGAGAGGCCTGTTTACGTAAGACTCTTCAAAGAGAGACGGTGAAAGAGCACACTGTACAAGGGAAGTGTAAATACCAACCTGATGTTGGCATAACACATGCTCACACCATACATCAATTGTAGATAAAATAGTGCATAAAATCATCCAAATATACGTATATATTTTACACATCCTAACATACAGACAAAATGCACAAAGACCTCTGGTATTTGAAATGCGACTTAACTATTGTGGTTGAACACATGGTCACATTCAGCCTCAAAAACCCAGTCATGAACCGTAAATTACTAGAAAACCCAGAGTGTTCTAGTGTAGATGTGATGTTGTTTGACTTGCTGTTATGGTTAGGCACTGTATCCCAAATTAGACTTACCCTCCTTTTTCTCCTTGCTGACCACGGCTTGACAGGAAAAGCTTGCCAGAGCTTTCTGCATGCAAGTGTGTTTGCAAATGTACCACTACATGTATGTTGGATGTGATGTGAACATGCATGAGTGTCTTTATATACACATATACAAATGTAAACTTATATATTGCTGGATACCATGTTGTCATTAGACTTTTTAAAAAATTTTTACTTGCAGCTACTTTGTAGCAGCAAAAGGGTGTTGTGGTGGTGAAAAAGGAGAGTTTGACGGCACTGCTGATCGGACAAGACAGAACATGGTTTTCACACTTACTCACACACACCTGACTTACTGACTGGGATTTGGCCGAGATCCAAAGGAAATTTCTTGGCGAACTTTGAAAACACGCCTTAACATAATTTTTGTGTATGTGTGTCCACCTATTGACCCCACTTTTAGAGGAAGTTGAGACAAAAGTAGGACGAAGACATTCAAAGGGTTTGCAGAAGAAACAAGATCTGAAAAATGATGTGTCAAAGGAGAGGAAAACAGAGCAGAGGGGTGTTGTTTGAAGGAGTTGGATAGTGAAAAGAGGCGCGGTGGTTGAAGGGAGAGGGGGCGCTGTGTGTCTGTTTCAGTACCTGGCACAGCTTGGCCTGGTTAGGCTCCAAGCCTCTCTGGGGCAGCCAAGTTTTCTCCCCAGGCGCTGCCAACTCCCTGTGGTGGTGTAGCTACATGTTCAATTATGCTCTGGAGCCTGCCTGTCTTTACCTATGCCTCGTAGGAGAACACTCCTCTGTGTGTGCTGAGAGGGGGAGCAGTGAAGAGATCCTGATGCGGTTTTACAGACACGAGAATTCATGGAAGTCAAGGCTTCATCTTGCATCAAAATAATCATTGATTGCAGTGGCTCCTTCTGTTTTGTTTCTGTACAAACAGTTTTTTGTTCCTGTGGGGCTCTATGAAATTTTAGAAAGTTTATGTTGATTTAGTCATTGGATGCAGTGTGGCATAATAAGAAAAGAAACAGTTCTCCTGTACTGCAGCAGTTTCCAGGAAAAGGAAATGGACATGTTGGAGTATTTATATAACTGTGGAGTGGAGTATTCACTGTATGGAGGTGCATGTCTGTGTGGAAAAGTCTACAAAATCAAGATATTAGCGTCAGTCATGATCTCCCATCTTCTGTAATCTGAAAAGTCATCTTTTTATGAAATCTGAAAACATGCCCTCTCCTCACATGTGTGTTACAGTTTGTTTTAGTTTCTAGAAATGCACATATGGAAATTTTCATTAGTGTGTATGCACACATGCCTGCCTGGAGTGTGGATGCATTCCTGTGGGTATGTAAGTGTGTGCATGTGTGTGCCGGCATGCTTGCTTGCATATTTGGAGGCATCCTTAAGAGGAGGGGGAGCAATTATCACTGCCAATAAAACAACAACAAACAAACAATCATTGTTCTGGGCCTCACCTTGTTGTACCACACCCCTCCATAAACCTTATTTCACCGGGACGACTGACATGGAGAATGTGCTGTGCTGTGCTGCCTAAGCACTCTCCCCAAATAGCATTTATGTAGTCGGCACGCTGCTCCCACGTGTACCTGTGGTTGTGCTTATGTCAATTACATTCATGTGCACGCATATACAGGCTGTAAAAGCACATGCGTGTACTGTACACACACATTCCACCTGGTTGTGATTTCAATCAACACCACAGGGGTAACTTTTCCTTTTATACATCTTTTCTTCTGGCCTCAGCACAAAAAGACACGGTGTTCATTAAGTATTGATTTTGGAGAGTGTGTATCCCCTTGTGTGTTTATGTGATGCAGCTAGCACAGCCACGGACACCTGACAGAGATGAAGAAATTCACATACTTGTGTTTCTCTTGTGGCCTGTGCCTGCTGCTTTGTCCAGTTCATGGTAAATGAATTGTTAATTTCTGTGACCAAGTGTTATACTGTGAGTTTAATAGGAGTGTCACAATTTCATTTCCAAGTCAGAAATTGATTGAAATTCACTTTTAAGTTCAATTATCAAAATCAAAAGCAGGATCAGGACTTTGTTCTCCCAGCATTCTTTGTTCCTCGCCATCCTCACCTACTTGTACATGTGTAGCGTGCATTCAGTGTCTATCAGAGACAAACAAAGAAACAAATTTGCCCCAAGTTGTGTGTGCTGCTAAACACACACACGCTGCAAGAAGCAGAGGATTAGGCTCTGCAGTCCTGCAGGTTTTTACAGGTGAGGTCATAGAGTTTGTGTTCACACGAAGAGTGATAGAAATCCGAAACCTGCCAGTTTTCTCACCTGGCTGATCGCTGTGTAAAGAATGAATGTCAGATTGTGACCATCACTCTGATGATCCTCCCCTTTAAAAAGTTCCAGCTGTAACGCTGTTGAAGAGTGAATGCAGATGAATATAAAAATGAGCAACTAACCAGCTTAAATCCAGGTTACTGTCTTCTTCTTCTTAGTTCTCCTTCATCTTCTCATCTTTGCCTTTTCCTCTGTCTGTCTTCTAATTCCTCCTCTCTGCCTTCCTCCACTTCCAAATTTTGCCAATTTGTTAAAACTTCATGTATGACCCCAGGAGACTACAAACGTTCACCCTGTTGGAGTTTTATTTAAACTGCCGAATGGCAAAATGTACCTTTGGAGTGGAGTGTAGCTTTGTGTGCGCTTTTGAAGGATACACTCTGTGTATCTGTACGGCTTGTGTGTGTGTCTTACATGCGTGCATACGTGTGTGTGTGTGTGTGTGTGTATGCACGTGTGTTTCCTATAATATCCCTGCAGACTACTGTTTTGTTTACATCTTATTACCCCAGCAAGCTCGGTCGCTGGGGAGCTACATTTGTAAACATCATGCCTTGAGAGGCCTTCGCCCTGTGTGTGTGTATGTGTGTGTATGTGTCTGTGTGTGTCTGAAGGTAGGTGTGTATGTGTTGCTGTGCATGCGTTTGAAAAAGTAATCTCAAGAGGTAATTTTGTTCTGTTTGTTTTTCTTACTTTAGAAATATATACAACTAATGTATGTTCATATGTTACTGAGAAACGGTGTGTTGTAACTGCCTTCAAGCTAAATGTTTAGAAAATAAGCAAATACACTGAAAATATTATATCAGATGTGATTTTATGCTGCAGAAAAGAGGAAACATTATCGAAGCTCCTCTGAGACTCCAATATGAATGTTTATTGAAACACACGAAGTTGGTCTTAAAAGGCTTGTTGATTACTTCAAGTAGCTTAAATCAACATTATACCTTCTAACGTGATAACAGAGATAAACTTTTTTTCTTTCGCACATTTTCAGGCCAGAGCCACTGTAAATCACTTGAGATCAGAGAGATCTGTTCAGCTGATTGAGAGTGAATTGTGAAATGCGCCAGCTCATGCCTGCAAGCTTTCCTCTGCGTGCTCAAAGTGTTGAACTGCGCTCCTGCCGGTTTGTTTGGAGCTGACCAGTCAATCGTGTGGCATACGAGCACAAGGTGACATCAAAGACATGACACTGCCACAATTCAGTTGCACAGTTGTACAAACTTGAGTTAAATAGATAGATAGATAGGTAGATAGGTAGATACTTTATTGATCCCGAGGGAGAGTTTGTTGTCTTTGTGACCAGTACAACTGGGCATCTCCTCCAACTGTCTTTTCATCTAATTACCAAGTGAATTTGAAGCAAACTTTTGAAGCGTCATCAAAAAAGACACAAAAAATCCATGGACTGGTTTGGAGTAAATAAACTAGGCTTTGCTAAGCCTGGTTTTGTCAGATGTTTGTTGTAGGCTACATTATGTGTAGCTGTAATATACACTGTAGAAATATGGGTTGTGATCCAGAAACAAAATCAGTTCTGTTGCTGTTTTCCATCTAAAATAGCTGGTATGTTTTTTCATCGACAAAACTAAGGGATAATTTGATCTCCTCATCTGTCCACATGTAATCGTTGCTACTACCCAGCCTTGTTTTCATTAGTTTTTTTGTGACATTTCCATCAACCTTTCCAATCCAATACTTCAAAATGTGCACAAACAACACGTCAATGAAAACACAGCTACCAGTGAACGGATCTGTCCTCAGCACAGATGTTTTAAATGTTTTCCCCAATTTTTAAGTAACATGCTGTATCATGTTTTGCTAGACTCGTCTTGCAAGGCTTTTAGTACAGACACTCGTCAGATTTAAACGCTGGGAACTATCTGGGCTATTATAGCTCTCTTCCACTGGCCCTGCATAGCATATTTTAGCTGGACCACGCTGTAATCATATGCATTTCCGCTTCACCCCCACAGCAGGGGATAACCCAGCTGACCTGCAATTTTATGGTTCTGCTTGGGAGCAAGGCCAAACGACAACAGTCTCCACCCTTAACTGGAGACTATAGAGAAATTACCATAATCGAAAGTCTCACTGTGTAGTCTCTTCTCTTATTTTCATTTAACAGACAGCCTTACTGTTTTATGATCCCCCCCACCCCTTTGCCGTAGCTGCTTGCTTTGTAAAGGTACTTCTTGCATTTCCTGTTTTTGCTGTTTCATATTAAAAGCTTTCCAGTGGCGAACCTCTGGAAGGTTTTCATTATCTGGAAGCTACTTGAAGGGAAGCCATATTTGTCATCAGAGTAAGTGACAGATGCAGCTTTGTTGAACACACATCTCCAAGGTAGCCTCACGGGTACAGGGAGCAGCAACTTTTTCCATGCTGACATATGTAAAGCATCTTGTGCTGTTCCCACATCACAGTCCCAGTTGTACGTAAATATTCATATGTTATAAAGATGAGAGGAGTACAAGAAAACAACTCTAGAAATGAGGGACATTGTCACAAACAAAACAGAAGGAAGAAACAGAGACAGTTGCTTAGATCTTCATTCCTCCATCATCTGCAGGAATTTTGAGTATATTATCTGTCTTACCCTCTCCCCTACTTGACTGTCCACTTCTCCCACTCTGCCAGTGTCAAGCTGTGACACTCTGACCAGTATTTGTGCAGAGCAACACCCACTCTCCCAGATTTCCCTCTAACTGTTCCCACAGCAGGGCAGACACCAGGCTGTTTATTTAACCATTAGTCTGGGGGAGGGGAGGCCAAGCAGGGTAACGAGGGGGGGGGGGGTTCACATGGCTTTTAGTAAGACTGCATATATGTGCACATACTGCCTAAACGTTACACTTCAGTTTCATATTTTGTCCATTTTTTATTTTAAACTTTGCATTTCATTAATAGATCATGCAAAATCAATTGACACCATTGAGAATGATGTAAGAGTAGATAGCAGATTTTAAGTTGATACGGTGTATTTAACAATTAATATCAGCCAACAGTTGCTTATTTACGGCAACAGCTGTGGAACAACATTATCTCTCATTTGTGGCATATTTGTGGCTCACCCTTTAAGGTCTGTTTTCAGCCTCCACCACCTCCTGAGGGGAATATCTGACTCTTTAGCTGTTTCATGCTCTGCTGTGTTCACCTGCTTGTTGCTGACTTTGTCTGTCTGTTGTTTGATGCTTAGCAGGTAGTGTGCTGTGGATTTTAGAGCTTTTTTTCACTGAAAACAGCTGCCTGCTGCACCTGAAAAAGATGCTCTGAGAGCCGTGAGAGTGCGGCAGGACAGCTAAACAAGGAGTCGAAGGGAGGTGCTGATTCAGGAGATAATTCTTTGTATGTTCGTTACTGCAAAGGCCTCTTTCACATTGTTTCACATACTACTTGGCTGGTTCAATAATTTACGCTATATAGACAAACGTATTGGTGTGAGGCTGTTTTTCAGGAGTTGGGCTGGGCCCCTTACTTCCAGTGAAAGGAAATCCTAATGCTTCAGCTTACCAAGACATTTTGGACAATGTTATGCTTCCAACTTTGTGGCAACAGTTTGGGTAAGGACCTTTTCTATTCCAGCATGACTGTGTCCCAGTGCACAAAGCAAAGTCCATAAAGACATGGCTGGATGAGTTTGGTGTGGAAGAACTTGACTGGAGAACCCTGACCTCAATCCCATCAAACATCTTTGGGATGAACTGGAGCAGAGACTGTGAGCCAGGCCTTTTTGTCCAACATCAGTGCCTGACCTCACAAATGCCCTAATGCGTGAATGGGCAAGAATTTCCACAGAAACACGCCAAAATCTTGTGGAAATCCTCCCCAGAAGAGTGGAAGCTGTTATAGCTGTTAAAGCTGTCTATGTATTTAGAATTTGATGTCATTAAAGTCCGTGTTTTGTCCATATAATGTAGTTCGTAATGGACTGAGTAATTCTGAACACAAGTTTTTGCTATCAGTATAACCAGCTACCCACACTATAGAGGCCCACATCTACCCTGTGGAGGTGTGTTTGCAAAGAAGAATTAACAGATTCATACAGAATGATAAATTTCAAAAGTCAAGCTGGCGTTGCCGCGGCTATTGTGCCAGCAGTACCAGGAGTCCTCTAGATGGACTCTACAGTGTCAGTGGTGCTTATGAACAAATGAGAGGTAGGAGTGAAGTTGCTGCAGGGACAGTCTGAGAAGACAGGAGGGAGCTGCAATGTGATTCAGCTGGGAGAGAGAGAGAAATATGGGAGAGAAAACTGTACTTAACGGAGCTCCTCCACCCAATAATCCCCTCAAACAAAACCAACACCTGCAGTGAGAGCTGTGACAAGTGCTCTAGCTGAACAGCCATCCAACACGGTTCCTATGTCACAGACACTTCTAATGGAATACTAATTATATGCTTTCTCAGATCAGGTCACATCACTTTTTTCAAGAATCACAGATCTCAGCCTCAGTCCTGCCCCACTTCTGTGCTGTGGATCTCTGTGATGTGTTAAACGTGTGAAAGTGGAACTGAATGATTCTAGTTCAGACACTGTGTCACAGGTAAGATGACTGTGGGCTTTTGAGGAAGAAGAGGATGAGGAGAGCAGAAACATGGGAGGAGAAGAGCGTATGGTGTATCATCACACAGACTGGATAACATTGAAAAGCCTCGGGCCAGCACTGACAAACACAGCTGCTTACTGACACAGTAAATCTACTGGATGACTCTCAGCCCTTCTCTGCCTGCCTTCAAACACACATACACACACACACATACAAACTTGAAACTGAGCATGTTTGAGGGTTTAGCAGTGCCACTGGGCTGTCTCAGGTTGGATAATAACTCTTGGCCTGTCAGAGCAGAGTGCTGGCTGTCCAAAAAGCTGTCAACAACCCACTTACCCTAAAACCAGAACGACTATGGCCCTTGCTTACGGGATCTTTGCAGGCAGTCTTCCCGACACGCGTAGCTTCATTTTACTGTAACTGATGGAAAAACAAAACACAGTTTGCACCATTGTTTTCATGAGAGTTCATTTAGATCAGTGGAGTCTGTGCTGATCAGGGCAACCAGACTCATCCATTCACAGACTAGAGATAAGGAGACGAGACTTGTGGTAACTCTTTTGACAAAACAGAGACAGACAGAAATAGGTCTTTTTGTCAAAGAGTAAAACCCTTTTTGTTTTACCAGAAATACAAGTTGTGCTCAAGTAGAGGTCTTGCTCTGAAATGTTGCTTCATCTTGATTGTCAAAATCATCAAAATAATCAGCCAAGACTTTGGAAATAAATTCTTGCTGGTTAACTGACTTTTGTCCAACACACATTGCAGAGTGAGAGCTCTCCTGTAGCAAGACTTGTATTTCTGCTCAAACAAAATCATTTGAACCATTTGAAAAACTCAACAGCAATGATTCTTTCCAGAAATCACAACCCAGTTACCAAAAATAATACAGAAACCTTGTTGTGATCAGTTTTATGTGGGAACTATTTTATTTCTGTATCACCATACAGAAGGAAGCACACACACTCATCGATGAGAAGCTTGCTTAGTTAACTAAGCTAAACCTGCAGCTCAGTCGAGGAGACATAATTATTATTTACACTAAATAAACAGAAGTATTGAGACACACGTCTTTATGGGGATGTTTTTCAGGGGTTGGGCTTGAACTTTTTGGCCACAGTTTGAAGAAGGCCCTTTTCTGTTCCAGCATGACTGTGACCCAGTGCACAAAGCAAAGACATGGTTGGATGAGTTTGCTGTGGAAAAACTTGTTTGGAGAACCCTGACCCCGTCCCCACCGAACACCTTTGGGGTGAACTGGAACAGAGATTGTGAGCCTTTTGGTCCAACATCAGTGCCTGACCTCACAAATACATGACTGGGCATAAATTCCCTCAGAAACACTCCAAAATCTTGTGGAAGACCTTCCCAGAAGAGTGTCTGTGTATTTAGAATGTGATGTTGTTAAAGTCCCTGTTGGTGAAATGATCAGTCCCAATGCTTTTGTCCATATAGTGTAGCTCTTACACTGTTACGACCTTTTTGTCTTTGTGTCTGTGTGGTGATATGGTGTAGTACAATAGCAAAAAAATAATTCCTAAATGAAACCCCTCTCAACAAGGTCTGTATATTACCTTGAGCGACCAGATCACGATTCCTGGGACGGCACATCCCTTTTAACGTAGAAAAAGAAAAAAGACATCAATAAAGGCTCCCCTCATCCTAATATTAACACAGAGCATCTTTTTCACAAACCTGTACATTCATAAGTTTTATACACAGAGATGGAAGCTGCTCCTACAAAAAGACAGTTTCTTGTTTTTTTTTTTTTAACGAAGCAGTATACACATTATAGTTGCCTCTTGTCAGAACCATTGTAAAATAAATTTAGTTCCTCGTCGTCCTGTTGAAACACAGGTAAACGTCCCAAGATCCTCAGAAGTATTGCTGTGAAAGTTTCTGCTGTGGAAACGCCCTTTGAGGTACTTAACTTTCAGACCAAACTTGGCTCCAGAGTATGTGTTACTGCTCCAGTGATGTAGCAATGAGAAGGTAAAAGAGAGGAGTAGGACTCCACACTCCTTCATCCCTTGTCCATCTGTTCATCTTTGTTTCTGAGGACGGAGGTGTGCACTTGGAACATCTTCCACTTTTCACATCAAGTAGCTCAGTTGCCTAATGGTTAAAAGAACACTACTTGCTGCGTTTGTGTATTCGCTTGTGTCTGTATGAGTTAATGTCTTTAAATGATGCAACAACAATATATCTTTTCCAAGGCCTCCCCCCCCTCCCTCCTCTGTATTTTTCCCTACTGCACCGCCCTCCCTCTGGCCGCAGTCAAGCCCAGATGAAAATATGAACTCAGAGAGTGAAGTTAATCTCCCACACAAACGCAGAGCGGAGGCTGTAACTCAATACAGCCTGCTTTGTGGGAGGCCAACTTGTCCTCATCTCGGAAAATTAATACAAGTTGTCCACTTATGAGGAATGAGATTAAAATGTAGTTGGCTCTTATTAAACCCCAGAATGAATACAGAGGCATAAAGGATCTCTGTGTGTGAGTGTGAGAGGGTTAGAGGGTGCAAATGCATGTATCTGTGTGTTCTTGTGTGTGTGTGTGTGCAGGGCGGGGGCTTGAGATTCCCAGGCAGCCCTTATTGGAGATGATTGCTCTCATAAAACCTCTGCTCTCTAAATTGCCCCCCCCCCCCCATCTGCAATCTAAACACACTTAATCAAGCACAGGTGTGTCCTGATGCATTTACAGACGCCTCGCTGACAGGCAGTTTTCTTTAGAACAAAACAGCAGGAGAGAGGAGGCAAGAGATGTTTGGCCATCTTCTTTACGTGGTGGACAAAGGCTGCCGATGACAGATATTGATGAAAATATGAACAAGAACAAATGTGTGACATACTGGGTTTCTTTTACTTTGCTTCTTAATTCTCCTCTCCTCTCCATCATTCCCCTTTCTTCCTCTTCCTCAGTCTTAATTCACTCCTGGATCAGCCAGTGTTGGGGATCTGTGGGTTAATACGGTTACCGGGATAACAATCTCCCCCTGCATCGCTCCATGATAGATGGGTACTGTGTGTGTATGTGTTGAGTGATTGAGCAAGTGGCTGAGTGAGTGAGAGATAAAGTAAGCGGCGGCTGTGTAAAAGCGTGTGTGTGTGTGTGTGTGGCCCGCAAGCGAGAGCGTGGAAGCAGAGGGGGGCCGTGGTATCCGTCAGAGGAGAACAATGGCTTTTAAATGAATCTGGGAGGTCATAAATCACACAAAGAGAGAGCCCAAATGCAGCGCTGATTGCCTGGACGTCAGAGTCGGCGGACGACAGGAAGGAGCGAATGAACGAGAGCCCCAGCGAGACACCTTGTTAACGCCTGAACAAAACGCCTCCATTAGGAACCAATGGCCTACTTATGCAAATGAGTCCACACACGCACACTTTTCTCTCCTGAAAGTTCTGTCCTTGGGAGGCACATGCAGTCAGTCAACCAGTCAGTCAGGACAAATGTAAATAAATCAAAGGACAAACATTTTTCCATTACATATTGTTGGTTTGAGGTGAAGCTCAAAGACAGTAGTTCTTTGCAGGTTTTTACCTGAGCTGGCGTAACACTGTTGCCTAATGCGGTTCTGAACTCTTCAAATATCAAAAAATGTTTAGCCCTGTACACGTAGAAGTGGAAGACAAAGGTCTTGCCTAACTTGCTGATATGTTTTTCTCAGTCTTATATCATTTGAATTGGCTTGATGGAGATATAATTTCACTGTCACTGGTAATGACTGTAGCTGTGACTGTATGTGTTAATACTAAGCAGTTGTAAATCATTAGAGCCATGCTTCATTATGGTTAGCGTGAGTGTTGCCTCAGAGAGAGATGAGTGGTAGGCAGAGTGTAATTACAGGTATGTGGGGAGAAAACATGCAATTACTGATGTAGAGGAGGCATTTTGCACACATTTTCAGCTTGTGTGTTGTGGAAGCTTGTTTATTTCTTCACTCCCCGATGGTGGAAAGTGAATTCGATCAAGTGCTGTATTTCAGAACATTTTCAAGGCTCTTGTACCCGAATTGAGTATTTTCATTTTATGCTGTGTTATACTTTGACTCCTTATTTCACAGGAAAATATTAACCTTTTTTTTTACCTCACAACATTAGCTTGAGAGTTAAAGTTAATTTACAGATTAAGAGATTTCTACATAAAAAAAAACATAATTATATTAAATACAGTGCGTTGTTCAAAGAATTAGCCAGCAGTTCCTAACCTTTTTAACTTGTCACTTTTTGGAAAACAGTGTCTGTTTGGTTCAAAATTCAGACATTTACGAGTTGTCAGAAGTTCCAGCAAAGAGACATTTCTCCTCTGAACTTCTCAGATGGTTTCATTTAAATAGCTGTTTTAAGACCCAGTTTTCCAATGTTTCACCAAACAGTCTAAGATTAGAAATGTCTTTTGTTCTATCCCATTCATCATCTCATGTCTCTTCAGATTTATCTTTTGATCCTTAGGTGAACCAGCCCACAGGTTGGGAAACGGTAGACTGAAATGTTTTGTGTTCTATATAAAGTTGTTTATACCAGCTCCATTTTGACCGCCATAAACGATAAAATGATGCTCGAATTGATGCATCATTATTAACAATCTAGTGAGTGTGAGTGTGTAACGAACAGTTTACACAGATAGAGCAATAATATCCATGTGGTGGCAAATCCATTATTTATTCTTCATTTAGCTCTGTTTTCAGTCCCTGAGGGAATTATCTGTCTGTTTAGTTGCTAAATGCTCCGCTATGTTCACCAGCCAGCCGCTAACTGTGTGTGTCTGCTGTTTGGTGCTCAGCTGTTAGTGTACAATGGGATTTTAGAGCTTTTTCGGTGTAAACAGCTACCGGCTGTGGCTGAAAACAACGTTATGTGAGCGGTGAAAGTGAACCAGAACAGTGAAGTTTGCGGGTGGACAGTTAAACAATAAGCTGAAACTCAGTGTAAAAGGACATGAGCGCCGCTCCCACCACTCCTGTCCTCTGTCTTTTTCCCGGGCTTGTTGTGTACTGTTGCAGTTAAATAACAACTGGCAGTGGCCTGGAGGTCACTGTTAGGATTGAGGTCAGGTCAACTCATTTGGCCACCCGGAGCAGCCCAGCTGATGATCCAAGGTTAGAGATGAGAGGTCAAGGGTCAGGCTCTCCTGGTTAGCTCTTATTGTCTCACCTGTCTGTTCCTGGGGAAAAGAAACAGCAGAAATAGAGGAGAGAAAAGGAGTGTGAGAAAGTGAAGACACAAAAGTAAACAGGTTTCTTCAATCATGGTCTCTGTTTAGATTTTATTAACGTGACATATTGAATGGTAAGAAAATAAACTGAACAAAACTATAAACTGTGCACACAACTGAGTTCTCTGTTCTTTTCCTCTTGGTTTCTTGCTCTCCCCTTCTCCCTCCATTGCTGTAACCATAATAGTGTGTAATGTGCTGGCTGATTAGGACTTTGACGGCGAGGTTCAGACCAGCCACCCAGACACTGAGGTTAGTTAGTCTGGGTTTTGTGGCCAGACTGTTTGGCTGGGAGTACCCTTCTGTTAGTTAAACCTAGATTGGCCGCAAGTCACATTCCCACACATGTACGTGTATGGATACACACCTGCTTCAAATAAACAACGACACAATATGGTTACAGAGCAAACTGAAACATGCATTTTTGAGTTGAGTTGTGTTTTTTTGAAATGTTCTAAGGTCTTGTCCCAGGGTGGGAGGGTGGGTGTCATGGGACAGACTGAAAACAACCTAGGAAACAAAAGCACAGTAATTCCTCTATGGCGTATTGCTGAGACAAGTGTGACCCCTGAAACAGAGGTATGTGACAGCTGCTCTTGTCCTGTCAGGAGTGAAGAAAAAGGAAAGAACAGGGTTATAGATGGTGAGCACTACTGAGCGTAAAAGAAGACGGGTGGGCATCTGCAGTCGGGTTTATCACTGTCCAGTGGCGAATGAAAACTGGTTCCCGCAAAGTCCGCATTGTCTGTATTTTTCTCTGACGCATGCAGCACACATAAACACACAGACTCACAGAGAGATGCGCAAACACACAAACACGCAATATTTACAATACTTAGAGTATTTGGTGACGGGTTAGAGGAGGCGTGACTGACCTCCTCAGTCATAATTAAGAGCCTAGAGGAGCAGAGCCTTTAGGCCAGCCGGGGCCCTGCCCAGACACACTCCCTCAGACTGCACTGTTTATGTTTCATTAAAGCACAATTATACGTCGCATCCCTCTTACTCTCACACTCTCTCTGACTTTCCCCAGTTTGTTTGTGTGTGTGTGTGTGTGTGTGTGTGCGTGTGTGCGTGTGTGCGCGTGTTTTCACATGTGCTCTCAGTATGTCCAGAACAGTGTGTGCCCAGCTCCACTGTGTAACAATATTTGTTTCCCCACAATCCTTATCACAGGTCAAACAAGCTGCTGAGAGGCCCTTCACTCTGCTTTACATGCAGAGAGCAAGAAGGGGGGCAGAAGAGGCACATATTTTATAGGAATATTTTTATTATTTATTTTTGCAGATGAAAGGATGTAGAGGAAGCTGCTGGAGGTGGGAGGATGTACTGTGTGACAGTAGAAAGAAAGGAGGAGTGTCTTCCCGTTAGAGGATGATAGCTCTTCTCCTCCAGCACCCCTTAACACCACAAAGGAAATGGCTGCACGTATAGAGCAGAGGTACGGCAGCAGAAGAGTCCTACTGAGGTCCACTTTTACACACTCGTACCTGACATGAACCCAGGCAGCTCGGTACCAAAACCAGCCTGTTCCTTTCATTTACGGCATCTCTGAATGCTACTTTAGAGACGTTACTTTTCATGTGTTTGATCTATATAAAATTGCTAAATCTTTGTCATGGGTCGGAAATTTTTTTTTGAGGGGGGGCTGGCACAGTGACTTAGTGGATAAGCTTATTACTCAGTTTGAATTGCTAGAAATTATGCTAGTAAAGACATGTTTCTGTTTCTCCACTTTATTTCACTGAGGGCCTAACTTCTCCAGTATTTTTTACCTGTACCTATGAATTAAAACACACACAAATTATTTTACCTCGTGCCTGCACTCTTACTCACAATAAGACTCTCAAGTAATCCAAGATTGAAATGTGAAAAAATAACTGGGCACAACAACTGACTTAGTCTGGTCTTCAAGCAGCCAGCAGGTTTTGGCAAGGGGTTGTTGTACAGAAGGTAGAAAGGAGAGAACAGAACAAGAGGGCATGAAAGCATCAGAAGTTTAGCTTTACACTCTTGCCGTCTTTACTTTCGGATACTGAGGAGTAAGTAGCAGCTTTAAATCAATATTAAGTGATTCATGGTTGTTTACATGGACACACACACACATATTGGCGTCATCGGGTCTAGACATCCAGGCAGGGCAGACATTGTGTTAACCCCATCCATGACCAGAGGGCACAAACTACATGCCACACGCTCAACCACAGTCACCACGGTGACAACACAACATGGCACCGCAACAGGAAAACACACACATGGCGACTATAGGTAAGCCAGTTATCTGTCCACAGCTGTGTGATGATCTGATATCAAAATAATGATTGGAAGGACCGGGCCATTTGCCATAAAGAGACCACAGTGACACACTGAGCTTGAGCCTGTGAGTCAACAACCACAGGAGGCAAAGTCAAAATGTTAAATGCTACATGGTCGTTTTAATACCCTGCAGGTATGCATAACAGTCTCATCTATGATCTAGATTAGACTGTTCTTGTCCTGTACTCGCTGTCTTGCGGCTTATCTGAACAGCAGGATGTATGTTTTCATAAGCATCCATGACCTTTCCTTTGCTCGAGCCATCACTACTGTCTCGTTCCTCTCATGCTGATGTGCTCTCTCCTGGTGCTGTTCTCCTATGATCTACTTTGTTGTCTCATTTATTTTCATCTTTCTTTCGTGTCTTCTGCCCTCCTCCTCCTCTTCCTCCTGGTTTCCCCCTCTTTTACCATTTCCTGTGAGAACAGGAAAGCCCCTTCAGTCCATCCAATACTCTCTCTCTCTCTCTCTCTCTCTCTCTCTCTCTCTCTCTCTCTTTCTCCTTCTCCTTCTCTCTCTCTCTCACACCCCCACCCTCCCCCATCTCTCTCTCTCTCTCTCTCTCTCTCTCTCTCTCTCTCCCTCTCTCCCTCTCTCCCTCCCTCTCGGTTCAGCAGGCTATGTAAACACACACAGTGGACTACAGCTGGCGTAGAAGGAGAGCAGTGGGACATAGTGTGTGTCTGTGTGTGCGTAGGTGTGTACATATTTGTATGAGAGCATGCAGGCTTATGCGTAGTTGAATTAGGAGTGAGGAGACATCGAAAACAAGGAGAAATGGTGTGTGTGTGTGTGTGTGTGTGTGTGTGTGTGTGTGTGTGTGTGTGCATGCGTGACTGAGTGTATCTGAAGTGGGGTTGTTCCAGGCGTGAGACACTAAGGGACTTGGACACCAGTGAGGGAACTCACAAAGTCTGGAGCTTGTGGGGGTATTGAATGGCTCATTAAGTGTGTGTGTGTGTGTGTGTGGGTGGGTGTGTGTGTTCATACAGCTGTGGATGCCAGACTCTACTGCACAGGAAAACAGGAGTTGGCCTGAGACCTGCCCAATCAAAGAATGTGTTAAATCAAAGTTGTTCTGTTGACCACTTGTGTGTATTTTTAGCATAATAACTTGGATTTTATGTATGTGTGTGTCAGCCCGCCTCTCTCTGTACAGTCCCCTAAATTTTGTGTTTGCAGAAGGAAATACCTTGACAGGTTTTTGGAACACCCGCCTGGATACCTCCTTTCCATCTCCCACTTTCCTCCCACTCTTTTTCTCCATCTCCCTCTCTTCCTTTGGTGTAATTTTTGGTGTTATTTTACACTCACACACCCTTCCTCTGGCTTAAAGCAACACACTCCCTCCCCTTTACTAGCGTTGTGTAACTGCCATTTGGTGATCAGAAAACTTAACATTTGGAGGCTGAAGTGAGAAATGATTGTAAATCTCATTCAGGGATACCACTGATGGTCTTACGTCACTGGTTATGTCCCTGTCGTTGTCCTGAAATAAAGTTTTCCTTTTTTTTTTTTTTCCTTAAAGGTGCACCTACAGGGATATCTGGGATTATCAGAAATGCTCAACTGGTGTGCAAGTCTGTAAATATTGATAAAACGTGTTTGTTTGCTGGCTGCAGACTCATTCCTCTACCCACACCCTTATTTCTCACTTTTCTCACTTTCCCTCCTACCTCTATTTTTCTCTTGTTTCACACAATCAGCGTTGACAGTTTAACAGCAGAGAGAAATGCTCACACATTTCTCTGCGACAGATGTGTCAATGTCCCATAATGATGAAAGGTGACATTCCATAGAACTCGCAGAGATGGGAAGCGCTGCTCAAAGGCTACAGGAAACAGGAAGTAAGAGAGGATGAGCTGTATGAGTCACTTACGGTCACTCGCGAGGAGACCTAGGAAGTCGTCAGAAAATGTGGTGTGACGGCATATGCAAAAAAAAAAAGGAAAGAAAATTCTGATTGAAATCCTCAGCAATAATTTGGCGAGGAGTGTGTGTTGGCAAGCAGCATAAGAAACGTGGAGGGAGAGAGAGAAAATGAGAGGGAGGAGCTCAGAGTGAGTGTATAACTAGTTTGGTGTTGAAAGGTCAGACTCAGGCCTCGGATTTGAAATTGAAATGAAGTGTTGGTTTGGCACTTTGCCCACATCAGCGCTCGGTGGAGATACAGTGTTTGTGTGTGTGCAGCATATCACCTCCACCTGTGTACACATTTATCCCAGTCGTCCTCGGTTTTATACGCTGTGTGTTACACAACTTATGAAACTGTAAAAATAATTTAACAGTGATTAAGACGGTGTTTGCTCCAATGCTTGGCTCAAGCATGGCTGCTTCCATGTTACAGTGTTAAGACAACAAGTGATTCCTCCTCCATTTGGGTGAACACGGCTCACCAGGGGCATAAAACCAACTGAAAACATTCTTCAGGCTTCTGTGTTTTAGAGAATTTGCATTGCAAGAATCGTTCTCTGACCCATGTGCAAATGAATGCCCCCAAAAAGATGTACTGACATAATGGCTCAAATTGTACAGGAGTTTTTCACATTGTTTTGCACATTGTTTTACCACTATTTTATCTATTTGTTGATTGACTGATTGATTTATTGCAGGTCTTCATGAGTGAGAGCTTGGGTAATATATGCAGCTCTTTTAACTGGAGGTTAATGTTGTGTTTTTTGGGGGGGGGTTTTGTTTTTAAAAGTAATGATTTGACTTCAGCAGAGAGAAACTTAAGCAGAGTTCTCATTCAAAGTGAGGCTGACTGTCTGAGCTACACTGTGCTGCAGAAAGCGTCCTCCTCAATTCAGAGTAGACAGTTGAAATGAACACTAAATCAGTTCTTCTCACTCAATTCTCACAGTATGACAGTTTGCTAAGTGTAAACGGAGAGAGGTTTTCTGCTCTTTGGAAGCTAGTTTCATCACCTGATAATTGAAAGGCAGTCAATCTTCTTCCACCAGTACTCTTTGATCATGCTGTGTTACTCATACAGACAACAATAAACAGAATATAAGTGAATCAGGATAATTTCCATGAACGAGCATTTGCACAAACACATTTTGATGAATTTTTACCAGAAATTGTCAGTTGCTCTCTCAACAGTTCCATTTTTCAGTGGGCCTAAACCGCCATGTGAGTGATGTGCTACTGACAACTCTTGAACCGGCAGAGAGGGAAGATCGAGGGAGGCTGAGGCGTTGTTGAGTGGTGAATGGATAGCACAGGGTGAAACAGGGAAGCAGGGTAATGGCTGCCTGCCAGAGCCCAATGCCAGGTGCAGAATGTAGGGTAGAGAAGTGTCCTTCCTCAGCTCCCCCGTGGAGGGCACCAGCCCGTGCTGAACCTCCACTGTCCCAGTACCCTCTACTGCTGCTAGGCCACTTTTCTTCCTCGCTCACCTCAGCTCTTTCTCGATGTCGCCCTCAATTGCACCCTGTTTTTCTCTCAGTAGAAAACAACTCTTCGCCAAACAGAAGAAGGAGATTGTGTCAATTAAATGGTATGTGCTGTACGCCGCAAATCACACACACATGTTATGCACTCACAGACAAACCCTGTCCCCTTTCTCTTCCCTTCTCTCATTCTTTCTTTCTCTATATGTTGGACGGACTTTTATGGCTCATGTGTGTTGTGACAGTGTGAAAGGCACAGGAAGGAAAGGCCGTGCTTCCTCTGATGCTCCTGCTGCTGTGGACCAGAGGAGATAAGAGCACACACACACATGGTTGCACACACACAACCATGGACAAACAAATCACAACACAGATCCATGCTGCCTGCACTAACACCCCCTCCCTCTCCAACTCCCCTTGCAGATCAGCTTACACATGGTTTGGCCTTAATCAGCTCCACCTCCATCTCACACATTTTGGTTTATTCTCATCTCAACAATTTGCACTTCCCTGTCCAGCTCAAAGTGTTTGATCTGGCAGTGCTAGACGAACACTGGAGGCTTTTGGTTTGAAACAGACAAATAATCACTGCTCAAATTAATGCTGAAATATTCTGGTTAGTGATACAAAGCGATCATCCTGGCTACTCTGCCATAAGAAGTGTCCTCTCCATCCTTTAATTGGTTTATTGATGTGCATGTATGGATACAAAAGCACCTCTTTCAGAAATAAGAGAAGAACTTCCTGGAAAGTGTGTGTACTGTGCTTTCCAGGGTGAGACTGCTGCTGAGAGTGTGTGTGCCTCTATTAATTTCTGTGTTCGTGAGGCTGTGTGTGTGTGTGCGCGCCCGCCCGCTGACGTAAGCTCCTCTATCTGATGATGCCCTTCTAATCCCCACAGTGATGTGTCATGAATATGGAGTTTAAGACTCAAATCCCCAGGGATACACAGGCTATAGATAGCTTGTTCCTTCCACACATACACACAAAAGGCACACACCTTCAGCAGCAGTCCCGCTCGGACACACTCAGCTTACACACCGCTGCTGACCCTCGTCACGTTGGAGGGGCAGAACAGGGAGAAACCAGAAAGAAGTGATTAAGATGAAAACAGAATCAGACTTTCAGTGGATGGAAGGAATGACTGAGAAATGCAGAAAATAAAGAATGTGCTTATGAAGCTGCTGATTGGCTATGAAATTTAAAGAACAAGTCTTTGAGTTTTTTGTATCTTTTGCTATCATTCCTAATTAGAATAACAACGATGTAGTCACCGTGTTATTAGCTGAGATTGATAATCCAGTCTCCTAATTGTTTACCCATTTATAAATTCTGATTAAAACCACAACAAAAACACAATTCCTACTGGATTATGCCGAGGGGCAAAGTTTTTTGATTGAATCAAGCGTCACATTCATGAACCACAACAGAGGAGGCGATCAAGGTGAACTGCAGGAATAGAAAGCACAGGATTTTGACAGCAGGGGTTTGCATCCTGACTCCTGTCTGTATTTATGTTTGAACTGCAAAAGCAATTTGGTTACAGTTGGGAAAAGATCACAGTTTTAATTAAATGCTAATAAACACAGTGAACATCATGAGCACATCACTGTGGACTTTTTTTTTTCTTTTTTGCATTAAACTAAGACCACAGTCTTTCCCTAACCTTAAGTTCTGCCAGTGCCTAAACATGACAATAAAAAGTTTAACAATGCTTTACTCACTACAAGCAGATGTTCAACTGTAATGAATTAATCAGATATTTTAGTGGGGAAAAAATGTGTCGTTAATGACTATTTTACTAATATGCCCAATATCAACATTTTTGCTACTTGTCAGATATGTTAACATTTCCTTGTTACGTTAATAGTAACAAAAAAAGCATTCATCACAGTTTACAGGCCAACTTCAGCTCTGACCAACGTACATAACAGAACCAGAACCACCATTTTTGGTGAAGTATGTAGACATACACTACTGTTTTGACTGCGGTTCTCAGCAACTCCCAGTATACTTCCACCCAGCACAGAGAACAAATTGAAAGGGCAATCCAGATACTTGTTTATGTTCCCAGAACTCAGCAATTACTTCTGTGAGTACAGCTTTATCATAAGCAATGGCCACAACTATAAAAATCAGACTCAAGCTGCAATAAACCTGAATTATCCTTGAATAGCAAATGGAGCAGTATCAAAACAACAGCCGCATGGTACCATCCCATCATGTGATTGTGATTAAGTTTGCATTTATGTCTTAAATAGTCGAAATTACCAGCTTGTGTTAATTTGCTAGTGTGTGCATGTGTATAAATGTGCGGCATGGATTGCTATGAAGGCTAAGAGGTACTGGAAGCTCTTTATGTTTTATTGAAGGCAGTAATCTGGAAGTGTGGTTCCTCAGGTTATTGTGGCCTAGAACACACACAGATGCATACCATAGGTGATAAAAGACTAAATGTAAGTGTAGTCACACTATCTGCCTTGCCCTGACACACAAATACACACACACATACAAATGTATCCCACCCAAAAAGCTTGCCAACCCATATGGCTGGGGGATAATAAACTGAACAGCCAGCAACACGTCTCCTGCACTCCCGAGCCAGGCAAGCCAAAGGAATGCACATCTCTACAGTTCACTCCCTCCCTTTATCTGCCTCTTTCTTTTTTTTCACTCCTCTGTCTGTTTGTCATTCTCTGTCTTTTCCTGCTCAAGTCTGAGGCATTGAGTGAAGGACCCTCTTTTAAAGTGAAGAGGTATGCGTCTGAGTGTATGCTGGCATACGAGTGTGTGTTTGTGTGTTCGAGGTGTGCCAAGGAAACCAGTCCAACGAGTCTGTGAAGAGCATGCCCTTGGGATGGAGGGAAGAGGGGAAAGGAAGAGAGGGGAAGTGGGATGGAAAAAGGGAGGGAGTGTGAGGATGAAATGAAAGGGAAAATAAACAGTCATGTGAGGGAGTGATGGAAGAGAGGGGAGATGATTGGTAAGGACGAGGGGAGCTGGATTTAAGGGAACTTCAGTTTGCTACAGCAGCATCTCCCTCTCTGATCTCTTTGTATCTCAAACACCAACTATGAATGTGACCACACGCACCTCTTATCCCATCCCACCACCTCCTCAGTTTCTTCCTCTATCATTTTCCCTTTTGCTGTTCTCTTCCCTGGCCTCCCACCTCTCTCTCTCTCTCTCTCTCTCTCTCTCTCTCTCTCTCTCTCTCTCTCTCTCTCTCTCTCTCTGTGGTGCAGTGGGACAGCCAGCGGGGCCTGCGGCAGGAGTCCTAAGCCCGGGCCTGGATTTGGAGCAGGGCTGCTCTTGGTTGAGCGGGATCCAGGCCCCCTGAGGGCTGAGGGGCGGGGGTGGAGGGAAGAGGGGGAGAGCAGGGCGGGAGGTAGGGAGGGAGGCGACTAGCAGTACAGTTCTGGATCACCTTCAAAGAGCTTCATTCCCAATGGAGAGACTGGATTCCTCTGTGGAGAGAGGGAGAGAAAAGGGGGAGCAAATGGAGAGAGAGAGGGAAAGACATGGGAGACATGAGACAAGGGGAAAGTGTGAAAAGAGAGAGTAAAGAAGCGGTTTGGGTTATAACTTCTTTCCACACTCTTTCTCCCTCCCTCTTTCTCTCTCTCTGCACGGCGTGCATGCACTTGCCCTTCATGCAGCAGGCTATGTTGAGATGATCTATCTGTGTGCTGGAGCAGGGAGACATGGGAAATCTGGCCCGCACAAAGGCGTCGTTGTGCCTCCCTAGAGCTTCCTTTAGGGGCTGACATGTGTGTATGTATGCCTGTGTTAGTGTGTGACAAGGATGAGTAGGAGTTTACCTACTCAGGACCCCCACCCTCCAGGATGTTCTCCTAACGCAGGTGTACACACACTTATACTCCCAAATGCACCTCCAGAATGCCAAGGACATTGCAGATTGCCACCTAGGTGTCTCATTCTTGTGCATGTGGTGGGTGACTTTCAAGATCTGAACCTATAAGCCTCTTATAGAACTGACAAGAAGTGAGGGACAATTTGGGAAACCTTGGATTGGTTCTGCTGCAGTTGTGCATGGCCACGTTTTGCGAAATTGGGGCAAATAGTACGTTTCATGCTTTGTGTCCCAGTGTGTGTTTCTGCGTGTGCATCAGTGACAGACCTTCATCCTGAGACTGGGTCAGCAGTTTGGTTAGCATCAATTAGAGGCTCTGTGTTCCTCAACACAAGCGTGAAGGGAGAATTAACGTGCAGTGGCACATTCCCACCAGCGTATTATTACAAACAGCACCTCAGCTGGAGCAGTCCTAGCGCGTGTTTGTATGTGCACATTGTCTCCATGCGTGCGTGTGCATGCACATGCTATATCTCTGTATAGTATGTAGATAAATCATTCAAAATCAGAAAGTGCTTAGCTTTTCTATTTCTTCCTTTCTTTTCTTCTTATGTTCCTCTCCTCCTCTCTTTCAAGGACTATGGTCTGACCACAGCCATTTCCCTTAGCCTCCGCTTTGCCTAGCAACACACAGCACATAGTTTCCATAGAACATGCATTTAATGGGAGAGAAGATATATAGATACTGGAGAAAGTTTCTTGTAAAGACGACTTGGTCCAAAGATTCCCTGCTCTGCTCACAGAAGTCTGAAAGACACATGTTCAGTGGCTTTGGTGTAGACTTTCCTCTTAAAGGCATGTAGTAGAAAACTATACATGAAATTGAGGCTGAAATAGGGCTAATATCATCCTGACAGCACATTAAATGCAGGCTATGGTTATGATAAATGAAAGCCCAATGTAATTACTTTGCTTTGTGGTGAGTTATGTTTTTATTGATACGGATTTGATCCAGCCTTTACACAAAGAGTAATCATTGTTAAACAAAATGATTCAAAGTGATCATAATTTGAACCCAGTGCATGACACTGCATTGGCTTGAAAATTGGTCCATTATGTGACCCAGCCTTGTTCAGGCCAGAATCCAGGCTGGGCTGACAACTACAAAACCTCAGCCTCAAGCTGGAAGCCAATATTTTAATGTGAAAACTGTATTTTCTAGGTTAAAGTCAATCGGAAAGTCAGCTTGCCTTGTGCGTGAGAAACAAACGATGACAAGAAGAAAGTTCAAATGTGCTCTCAAATGCAGACTACTGCTGAAATTGTGCCTTACTCATTAGAGTTTTTATATTCTCCTTAACTATGTGCCCAATACAGTCACACAGCAAGCTGCAAGCTGCAACCTGTTGACTTCCCATTACTGGTAGTGTGTGTGTGTGTGTGTGGGTGTGTGTGTGTGTGAGCATGAGATGAGACCAAATTGTCAGTGTAACCTATATATAACAGTAACACTGCATGTTCAGAAGTGTTAGAAGTTATATTTTGGGTTTGAGTCTGATAATGAAAATAAACTCAGCCCAAAAACCCTCGGGTTCTCTTGGCTTTGAGCCTGGCTGCAGACCTTAAATACCTTCATGTACTGTGTGTTTAGTTAGGCTCATTAGTTAAGATTATATTATTACATTATTAACAATTCTGTGTGAAAACAAAGTCAGTGTCATGCTTATCAAATCATTCCGAAGCATCAACATATCCTAAAAGAGCCATTGTTTCCTTTGACAACCCCTTCCAAGAAAGATATGCATCATTCATGATCATTCAACATTATTATGTTAGAAGTGATTAGAACATGCCTAAACCTCTTAAGGATTATTGGATTGAATTCATGCCAAGAAATGTACCGCACACAGGCACAACATTTCAAGAATCCTTCAGTTTGGCAGTGTTTATGTTGCCTTTTTTCTTACTTTTATTACACCCTCTGCATAAATATGGCATATAGTTTCATTTCTTTTGTGTCCTTTTATGTTCTTTGATGGGGGATGGGATGTCAGTGGGCCTCTGCCAGGAGAAAGGTTTCCTGGCTTTGCCAAGGTATGCCCTCCTCCCTCTCTCTCATGTGGAGCGAGCTTCTATACTTGCTTGTAAATAGTGAGATAAGTGTGGTTTACCCGTAGCTAGGATGTAAGGTGCACTCAGCACCGCCCTGACATGTCTGTGCCAAAGCCCAACAGGGGTGTAATTACCTGAGACTGGGTCAGCACTTTATCCTGGGTAAAAATACCTGCTTACTTAAAGAAGGGGAATAGAGAGGGCAGCTCCATGCAAAGGGAAGCCTGTCTTCACACATCCAGCCAACTGCCCCTCTATGTTGGGCGATGTAGTCTTGTAGTTTCTCAACTGCTCCTTTAGAAGAGTCAAAACATTACTTAACAATCTGTCACGGGTACTCCCAGACAAAAACCTTTCCATCTTCTTCCTCTGCTGTACATGGCAGCAGCGCACTGACCTACAAAACACTTTTACACGCGTCCAATGTTCCACTCTCCACCTCTAACTGCAGCCGACTTTCAGCCCAGTACCTTTCCACACTCTCTGTATTCCCCTACTCCTCCCCTTTCACACCACATCTGTCTCTCTGCCCTCCGAGTCAAGGACAGAGAGGGCCAAGCAGACATGCACAGGACAGCGCTGCACCAATCAGGAGACGGAGAGACCTTGTGTCAATTAAATGGTATGTGCTTATGCCGCAAATCACAGACACATGTTCTCTTCTCCCCTCCCACCCTGTGGCTGTTGCCTCTCTTCTCCACCACCTAATGCAGCGTAATCATCCTCATTACCTAATGAGACCCTACTGTACGCACAAACTCTCCCTCTCTCTCCCCCTCCCCTTACACATGTGTATTAAAGAGCAGCCACATGCTCACGCTAAATTGTATAGTAAATGCAATACACAACCACTTGAACCTCTACCTCACTGTCAACACAGTGCTTCTCACTGCCACAACACTCTAAAGCCTCTAATGCCACAGTAATACTATTGTAGTGTGTATTATCAACAGGACAGTGAGCACTGAATTAGGCTGGCAGCTGGGGAGGGGAGAAACCCCTCATTAGCTCCCTTCAATGTATCTACTTCCCCTAATCTGTTACAATAACATAATCTCTTTAAAAGTGCTACAGCTTAAGTCCAATCTGCCTAAAACCTGACACGTGATTGAGGTCAATCCACAGTAAAACCCAAACTGTGGGGTCCCAAGAGCTCTGAACAATCTCCCCCACCCATCTGAGCTCCAGTACAGTATGTGCAGGTATTGAAGTTACATTTTGCACTGAACATATGAATGTCTGATTCAGGCACTTAAATTCTTTCACCACCAGTCTTGCGCTTTCAGTCAGCCCGGCTTGCTGTCTGCTTGTGCCTCCGATCCTAGTGCAGTTTGAATCCTTTTCATAGCCCCTGTTCTGTCTAACTCTGGTAGTAGAGCGCTGTTCTGCTCTTTTTGTTTTTTGATGTTTTTCCATAGTGTCTCTTGCCTCCAAACCACTTACAGATGTTGGCAGCGGGGAGCGTTGTGGCAACTCCAAACGAGGAAATCTAAATAGAGATCAGGCTGTAAAATAAAAAAGAAGGCCGGGAGAAAGAGAAAACAAGGGGAAAGCAAGAGAGCAAATGCGAGAATGGGGTGAATGGGTGAGAAAGAGCAAGGAGCAGTGAGTGAGCATTAGTATAGGGTTAGTAGTGAGGAAAAAATGCACACTTTCTGGGCATGTAAGAGCTGTGATGTGACTTTGAGCCGTCTTTTCTGTTTCATCAGTAGAACTTGGTTCAGACTTTGGTGTTGGGCCCCGCAAATGCATCTTCACATTTGTTTTCCCAAAACTGACAAATATAGGCAGAAATAAGGTTTTTGTGCAATAAAATTGACATTGGCCTAAAAAGCACCCACTGTAACAGGAAACATGCACTTTCAGCAAACTTCTGCAGCTTTTCAATAGCTGATAATGAATCCACATAAAATTCTATAGGGTTCAAAACCGCAACTTCATATTCTACAGCTCCCTTGGCAGGTTTTTATATTAATAGCAGGGTATAGCATATAGGAATAACACCCACCAACTGGAATTTACCAAAGCCTGGTGGAAAACAGTTTGGCTCGGTCGAAGGCAGACTTGGCCAGGCTCTGTGATGGTAGCTCCGTGTTACCTCCCTCCACCTGTTTTACAGGAAGTAGCCCTGTCCCGGTGGATCAGAGAGGAAATGTGTTGAAACGCCACATCCTGCTCCCAGCTCAGAGTCAGAGTTCACTACAGCTAATGCTTTTTATGTCCAGACACCTCCTGGAGAGAAAAAGAGAGCAGAGAGGGAGAGAGAGAGAGAAGTGGCAGAGTGTTTGCAGTCGTGCCACTCCCCATGCAGTGATTGTAAAGATGAGTGACCTGTCTCTCCCATCTCTCCTCTCCCTCCCTCCCCTTCCTCTCTCTCCCCCTGCACTTTATTTATTAATGGATCCATTCAATTATTTACTTCACATCTTAGGGCGACAACAGGCCAGAGCACAGTACGCAGGGTGGAGATGATACAGCACACCAACAACACTCGTGCAATGCAGTCCAGGTAGAGTTAATTGACTGGTAGAATAATAATTTTTACAGACCAAGGTAATGAGTAATGAAATATGTTTGTCTGATTGGGATTACTTTTTGATTAATTCTTCAGTTTATTAGATGTCAGAAATAATAAAAATGCTGATCACAGGTACTCTGAGCTCAAGGTGACATGTGTAAATTGCTTTTTTTTAATCTATCAACAGTCAAAAACTCAATTTGTAATTATATAAAACAGAAAAATGCAGCCGGGGCAGCTGTGGCCTAGAGGTTGGAGAAGCGGCATGTGATCGAAGGGTCACCGGTTCGATTCCCCCACCGGACGGGCAGGAAAAAGTTGGGTGTGGTGGAGCGATTAATGCGAAAAAAATGCCCCCCCCCTTCATTAGCCGGCTGATGTGCCCTTGAGCAAGGCACTTAACCCCCCAATATGCTCCCCGGGCGCTTGAGGCTGCCCACTGCTCCTGTGTGTGTTTCACTGCATGTAATTTGCCGGGTGTTGCATGTGTGTGTTCAGCTAAGGATGGGTCAAATGCAGAAGACAAATTCAGTGTGTGTATGTAAAAATATATATGCTGCTAATAAAGTTGATTCTTCTTCTTCTTTTTGATTCTTCTTCTTATGTTCCTCATTTTTGTGGAGCTAGAACAAACAAATGCTTTGCATTGTTTTTCATGCATGAATTAACTTCTTGATTATCAAAAAAAAAAACAAAAATCAATTCATTTTCCATCTGTAACATTTTCAGCAGTGGTGGAATGTAAGTGTATTTACTTCAATGCTGTATTTCAGTGTAAATTTGAAATACGTTACTTGAGTATTTCAATTTCATGCCGCACTATACTTCTAATCCACTAAATTTCCAGGAGAAATGTTGCTTTGTTTGCTCCTGTACTTTTTAACAGCTGTTGTTACTTGTTACTTTACTTAACATGCTCAACACATGTGCACATGTTGCAATGCTACAGATTACTCTGCCAAGCGGGATATAAAATAAAATAGCTTTGACCAGCTTCGACGGACATTAATGCATCAGTAATAATACTCTAGTACTCATAGGGGGTATTTTTGTGCCTTATGAGCATTTTTAGTTTACTTTAAGTAAACCTTCAGAATACTTATGCACTTTTACTTAAATGACAGTGTCAATGCAGGACTTTTATTGTAACTGAATACTTCTCTGAATAGAGGGTTTGAATGCTTCCTTCACCATTTATTTATTTGCAGTGAAAGATAGCAGTGCTTGAACGGCAGAAAGCATCTGCCGCATGTCTGATGAAATATGGTCTGTACACCTTTAAAAGTGTGAGGAGGTGGCATTATAGCGTCCTGTTTGCAGTAGAGGTTGATGGTTCAAATGTATCATTGACCGCTCGGTGTCTGCTCTTATCTTCTCCCTCTGGCCTTATCCCCGCAGTGGCCAGACATGGATCAATCCCACCCGGAATTGGGTTTCACATCCCGGAAGCAGAGATGTACACATGGGTCACTTTCATCGACTCGCTGCGGCCATGGCCATAGGTATCCATCATGCAGACCATTGACTGGTTGTGACCATGAAGGTACAAATTCATCACAAAGAGAGTCTGCGGTGGACGAGGTCAGCAGAAAGCAGTGGCTTCTTCTCGTCTGCAACCATGTGAAAATGGAGCCTTTTGAGATCTTATCATCTTTGTTGATGTAATTATAATATAGCATGAACGTGTAGCTCTAACGTTTTTTTTTTTTTTGCAGTGGGAAATCATGGTTTCTGCCAATTATGCTTTTTATACATGCGAAACAAAATATTTAACCACAAATTCTAAATTTAAGTACAAGTCAGTGTGTCTTTTTACTTATATATGTGTGTGTGTCTGTGTGTATGGCAGCATGTTATCTTCTTTTAGGAAAATATATCTGCTTATTTGTTTTAGTCTGTATTGTTAGTCAGTCGAGTGATGCAATTGTGTGTGAGCAATTCTTAAAGACTGTCTGTGTGTGTGTGTGTGTGTGTGTGTGGAGTGTAACAGTCAGAAGATAGCACACAGTGATGCTTCCTTGATTTGAACTGCACTGCTGAAGATTGAAGGGGGGAAGATGAAGGGAAAGATGGTGAGCGAGATGAGGAGAGGAAGAAGATGGTGAAGATTGTTTGCCATTGACTTGTGTCCCGTGTGCTGAAAACTGAGGTTCCAGTGGTCACCCTGAAACACATGCCTGTGCACACACACACATACACACACACACACGAGATATGGTGAGTGGCTGGAAAACACAGGCAGAGTCTATCAACACTCAGCAGTGTAAAGTAAAAACACGAATAGGCTAATTTGAGCAACATATTTTTTTCAACCCTTATTCTCTTTGTATTAACATTTGTGAATGAACACTAAACAACAGACCTGTGTACACACTCTGAGAAATACACTGAGTGACTGGTTAATGTTTTCTAGTCCCTCTCTCTCTCTGCGTGTGTGTCCCTTGGGAAAAGCCTGCTTTAATTCCCTGGGAAATCATCGTGATTTAGAGTAACAGGGAAGTCACTTCCAATGAAAGTCAGTGGGCTGCTGGTGTGGCTGTGCTCTGGACTGCTTGTGTGCGTGTGTATATGTGTGTGCATGTGTGCACGTAACACAGTCCGTGTGTGTGTAATATACCTTGATGGAATTTTATCTAAATATAATTAAATAAACATAACACAGATGGAGTTTGAACCGCATAGAAGGATGGTTGTAATTAAAATAACCATTTGTGAATGGAGTAAATGCAGGAAAATTAAAAACAGTCACATTATTCAAGATTCAGATAAGTTCATGGTGTTGCAGATCCGAATGTACAAAGCTGGCAGAAATAGGGAAAACGCACTTCAGAGGTTTTGAAATACCTGCAGCGGGACTCGGACTAATGCTTGGAGAGTTTCTAAGAGCTGCTGGCCTACAGTAGCTGACTCCTGGGCTGTTGGCTGCTCCTGCTGCTGCTGCTGATGCAAAGAGCTGGAGGTGGAGGCTGGCAGAGCGGGCTGAATGCAGATAGGATCTCTGTGGGGGGGCGTGAATGTGTGATCGGAGACTAAAATCATTACAGTACGCCTGGTCACTGTGTCCTTGGCTCTTCCGCTGAGCTGAGCCTGATGCTTTCTTCTGCTTTCCCCCTCTGCCCTTTTCTCCCCTACTTACTCTTAACTATTTGATTTTGTTTTATGTTTGTTTTGTCTTTCCGCTCTTGATTTCTCTGGCTCTGGATGGCAACATGCTGTTCTTCACAAAATGTAAAAGCAGTTCCTGCAGGTAAGATTCTGTGAAAAAGTTGTCTTCAGGCTTTCCTCTCTGCAACATTTTAATTATGCACACAAGTCAGTGCATGCAGTCAGCGTAAATGAGAAACACTACACAAATGCCCCTCGGTGGATCAGTTTGTGTGCATTGATTTATTAATCAGATTGCCAATACATTATTAGGATTCACTTTTCTCAAATGGTCCATTATTAATTGATTGCTTTTAGAGATTTGAGCCTCTCTTGTGAAACATTTGACATTCAGCGAGTTTTTTTTACATTTAATAGAAATGCGTTTGGTTATGTGCTTGATTTCTCTGCTGATTGCTGTCAGACTCTTGTCCTTTCATTTCTGCGCATCCAGCTGTGCGTCAACGTGTGTGTTGACTTGTGAAGTCATAATAGACCATATGAAACTGTACATTAACACACAAAGCTCCACACTCCTCTGTGTGCCTGACTCACTAGCACAAACACACACATGCACAGAGAAGCTTCGACATGAAATCTGAAGAAAGAAAAGGATCCCCTATAGATGCCTAAAAACAGTTGTTTTGTGATATGATCATAGCTGTAAATATAGGCTTCTCTCTCCTGGTTCACCCCAGCTGCACTCATGCCCTCAGGCTGCAGCGGCTGTCCAGAGAGAGAGAGAGAGAGAAAAGAGAGGGAATGTAAACTAGACTCGCCTTCCTTGGGTCCCATTGGTTGATTCTGTGCCTAGCGGTTTTGTCCTTGAGAATGTGCAGACACGGGGCAGATAATGTTCTGACACCAGAAACTCTAGACCGGGACCAGATCAACGCTCAGTCCTCTTCTTCTTCAACTTCTCTGCTTCTGTTGTCACACTAGCCGGACATGCAGATTGAAGAGCGACGCTGTTTGTTGATATTTTTGTTTATCGAAGTCGTGAACGTGTCTTTCTCCTAACACAGCAAACCCAACAGAAATCTCTCAACTCGATATTTTGCGCGCATATTCGCAACTCTTAAGGGGAACACAATCCTCTAAGACACTGCGTGTTGACACACGGCAATCATAGATTGCTTCCATCATAACCATGAAAATATCACACCCACAGGCGCGCACAAGGGATTAGTTTGAATCTGAGGTCTAGCTCAGCGCATTAGGTCGCATCAGATTGTGTAACAACCAGACACATTGAGCCTCTTAAGTGTATTCAAAGCCATGCATGCCGAAAACCTAAAATTGTTTTGCCACTTAATGTAAATCTGAGGTTTCCATCTCTTCTCCGGTGTGTTGCAAGGTCAAAGATCTCCTTTTACCGCGCGCTCTTGTGACGGCGGGCTTTCTGCAGAAGTCAGCATGCCGGCAGAGGCCAGCAGCATGCATAGGAAGCTCCCTGCAGCGCCACAGAAACGGCCAGACCCGGTGATCTAATCACGGTAAGCCAGTGGGCTGCGATCCAGACTTTGCACATCATTCTCAAGTCTCAAACTAAAATAAAGGACAAATGAAATGCAAGCAACGTAGAGGTCGGTGTAAATAAGTACTTATAAGATTGGTCTAAATTAATTTGACCAAAGTTCTGCGCGAAATTCTTTCTTATTAACTATGCGTGCTGTACGTGCTACAATCGACATATTTTTGAATGGGATTTGGCGCTACTGTCACTGCAGAGCGTGTGTGTGAATGTGTGGTTAATTTTTTTCATGTAACATGTTGTTAACATGATTCAATCAGATAACAGATCTTATCCTGTGGCGGCAGGGGGAAAAAAAAAGTCTGAGAAGAAAATTATTGCCATTTCAGTGACTTTAATAAGCAAAATAGGAAACAGTTTCTTCCAAAAACAACCAAAAAATAAGACAAAACAGAAACCAGCCTGAATGCAACAGTTCAAATTTAAGTGTTTTAACTATTATTTATATAAACAGGATTGAAAATTGATCCCCATCATCGCAAAGTACATGGTATAGGTGAAAACAAAACAACAACCCGCTGCTGCAGTTTCAGTTAGATTTCAACACAGTTGAATCAGTGACAAACCAAAGATTGTTAAATGCATGACTTTTCAACAATAGTTTCAAATGCAAGCACCATGCTTATTCGATATGATCTGACAGTTTGTTAATTTAAATCATTAAAATAAAAACTTTAACTATGCATCTGGCCAGCAGAACCAGAATCATCAAATAATAATAAAACAGACAAAAAAACAAGAAACGTATTACGTAACATACACATAGTTTTCATTTTGAGAATTTGCACAACCTGAGTCCCTTTTTTTACTGACCGGCAGGAAAAAAATCAGGAAAGCATAGAACATTAATGTTCCTCTTTTTTTAAAAAAAAAAAATGCTCACATAATCTAAATGTTACCTCTGCATAAAACCCCTGACAAGTAAATTGTTGCATTTTTTTTTTCTTTCAAAATATTGTCAAAGATAAAAAATCATTAATATCAGGCTACAGGTGGCTGCCAATCGGAACGAGAGGATAAACTTTAGTTTGGGTCTCTTGTGGTCTGTTGAGGAGTTCACAGAAAGGCAGAACAGCACTTTTCTGAATGGGTGGCGCAAAAGCGTTCGGCCACATTGTGTGTTAAACAGTGTGTGGAAAACTTGTAAGCTCGCCTTGGTGCGCAATAGTCTATTCTGTGCAATCTGGCTCCAATAATATTGTGGCCACGTGTTTGTCTCCTCAGCCTTACAGAACACGTGTCCAAATATTACTCCCAAAACTTGGCACTCAGGCCCTGTGTTGGATAATTTTACTGTATAATATCATAGTATGTCTTCCTGGAGGGAGGTCTGCGCAAATTTCAAAATGAAAACGTTCAAATCATTATCCAAAAGTGCACTTGACACACAAAGTTTGTTGTATTTAAATGCGACTGAAAAATAAATGCACTCCTCTCTCGATCAATACCCCAAAAATGATAAACGAAGTCATACAAAATAAATGAAATAGAGACACAACACAAAGAAAGAAAGAAGTTCAAACCAGCCTCCTCAATCTTGTTGTGCAGTTTTTGCGGTTGCATACTATTTACAAGCCCAAAAAAAAAAGAAACCCCACACCATATGATGCTGCACCGGCAGTCCTGCTGTTCTGTCCCCGCTGCATTTCTCTAAACCCCCCCAGAACTATGGAGAAGCGCAGATCAACAACATGCTCTTAATATACACGAGAAGATGAAGTACAAAATAGAAATTATTACCGTACATGTCCAGCATGCAGGATTAATATTTAATGCAGATTTTTTTTTTGTTTGTTTCAATATATATTCGAATATAACCAAGCAGGCAATAAATCAATGAGATGTTGCATAAAATGCCCATACCCACCCACCCCCACCCCCCCGCGTGACGGGTTAGTAGAAGTTAAAATTTGCATAAAGTGGAGTCTTGCTTTTTGGAGATTTTCTCAGATTACGGGCCCACTTGTCGAATGAGAGTCTCGAGTGTTGCAGGCTGCGAGGCCAGGCCTGCTTGTTGTTTCATAACAATGTCATCGTTTTTGAAGAACAAAATTACAAGACAACTGCCTCGATGCCATCCCACACTACTTACAGATTATTTAAAAGCTGTATAGCCTCAATGGAAAAAAAAACAAACAAAGTTCATCAGCCGATCCTCTTATTTGAAGAAGAAGGAGGAAAAAAAAAAGTCTCTTCACTACAAGCAACTAATCTACAAAGATGCTGCGACTGATCAGACACTCTACATTGCTCTTTGTATCTCAGTTGACACGTGGATGGAGAGATGATTATATATGAGAATACTATTTGATGGATTATTCTTCTAATATGAATATAATTGTTATTGTTATTAGTATAATCATAAACAGTATGAGAGGTGAGGATTATTATCGTTTGTTCGTCAGCCACTCAGTCATTTTTGCGGAGAAAGGAAAGGTGGTGGTGGTGGTGGTGGTGGTGGAGGGGAAAAGTTTGTTGTGAGGGAGGAGGAGGGGGGAGTGAGGGTTCACAAGAAAAGCCTACGACAACTCACATGAAAAACTCTGGCGATGAAGGGTTGTCACTGGTCGAGCCAGCCTCGCGAAACCCGTTATTGGCCCCTGACCCCGTCAGTTTCTCACACTTGAGTTTGTAGGCGTCCCTCTCCCTGGCCAGCCGGCTGATCTCCGCCTTCAGCTGCTCCACCTGGTTAATCAGCTGCGTCTTCTCGTTCTCCAGCACGTGCTTCTGCTGCACTCGCTTGAACCGGCAGGACTGAGCGTAGCCCCGGTTCTTCAGGGTCCTCCTCTTCTGCTTGAGGCGGATGACCTCGTCCTTGGTGAAGCCCCGTAGGTGTCTGTTGAGCTCCCGCACCGACATGGACACCAGCTGGTCGTCGGAGAAGCGGTCCTCCACGCTGAGTCCGCCCCCGGAGCTGTGGTGGCCCGCCGACTGGCTCAGGTGGCCGTGCGGATGGTGGTGATGATGGTGGCGGTGGTGATGGAGCGGCTGGTGGGACTCTGGGGAGACCGGGGACGGGCTGTCGGGGTCCTGGCTGTGGTGATGGTGGTGCTGGCTGTGTGGGTGGTTGTGTCCGCCCGGGTGCCCGGACAGCTCCTCGGCGTGGTGCGGGATGCCCCCCGCGTATGGGTGATGATGCTGCTGGCTGTGGCCGTGGTGGCTGTGATGGTGATGTGGGCCTCTGTAGCCCTCGAAAGCGCCTTGCTGCTGCAGCTGCTGTTGTACGTGCGGAGGCGGAGGGTGGCCGTGAGCTGTGGCTCCAATCAGGGCCTCCACTGCGTCCTCTGGGGTCAGGCTTAGCGTCTGTGGGTCTATCTGCTGGTGGTACCCGCCGTTCGGCATCCAGTACAGCTCCTCTAGGTGGCTTTTCTGCTCCGTGGGGCTGAAGCTCGGTGAGGAGGGTACCGAGCTGCAGGGTGTGCTGATGGGAGTCGAGGACACAGAGCCTTGGGGTTGGAGACGGTTACACTGGCGCACGCCGTTGCGCTCCAGCCCGGCCAGGCCCTCCTTCTTCACGTCAAACTTCATCAGGTCAAAATCATTGACATATTCCAGAGCCAAAGGGCTGCTGGGTAGCTCCGAGCCCATGCCCAGCTCTGTGCTCATGTTGCTGTCGCGACTCTTTTGCAGATATGCAAAGGTGCTTGCGAGTGTCGCAAAAACTGACTTATTAATCAGCGTCTCTTCTCTCCTTTCTTGTTTCATGCAATAGTTCTTTTGGCTCCTCCACCGCTGTGCACTGACTTGCTGTAGCATGAAACACCGTGTGATTCGTGAGGGGAAAAAAGGAAAATGAAAAAAAAAAAAGTAGTGGAGGAAAACTTTCAGACTAATGCTCTGCACACGGTTTGCGTCATAGCCTACTTCTGCTGGGATAATCTGGCAGAGAGACCAGACAGGAGGTAGAAAGCAATGCGTCTCAGTGCAAAAGTAAAGACCTCAGTCCCTTCAGTAGAAGTGTATTCACAAAAACAAAACCAAAAAAAAAAAAAAAAAAAAAAAATCAGCATAAATAATAATAAAGGAAATACCACGTTTGTTCGCTGAGACGGGCACCAGTCCTCGTTGCAACTTCTTGGTTGTAAGTCCTTTTTTTTTCTCCAGGAAAATAACAGGCGCAAATAAGCAGGGTAAATAGGGCGTCTGATTTTCGCTGAGAAGCAGCTTTTCCAGCTCTGCACCGCAGAGATTTAAAGGCTCGCCTCTCTCACTCTCTCCCACTCTGTGGTATCCAGCAGACTGCGCTCGGAGCCAGCCAGCGCTTTATTCTTATAGCCCACCGTGACGTCGAGCTGAAAGGCTGGATCCGTAGCGTTCAGCTCTCCAATGGGAGCGGCACTCTGCGCTGAAATAGAGGAAGAGAAGGAGGAGGAGAGCAGCGGAGAGGAGGGCGCACAGTACAGTCTTGACAGCCACAGACAGTCAGCTGACCGACTTCCCTAAAAGCAGAAGGTGGGAGGAAAGTGGAGGAGAGGCAGAGAGAAATGCCTTCACTTCACGGACACTTTCCGCGGCTCCCGCGTAACGCACCGCTTCTTGTCTTCTCTTGTGACTGTTTCAGATCTGTGCGAGACCAATGCGAGGCGGCAGCGCTGTAAACCAAGTGGAAAGCCTCTTACAGCACTTTTATGGCAAAACCTAAGAATTAAACAAGATCTCCATTATTAAAAAGTCAGTTTTAATAGAATTATATTCACATTCCTGACAGGTTTCCCATTCGTGCAGTTTGAACAATTTTGCAGACGACTTCCAGCTGTCTGGAAGAAGACAGTTAGCCTTGTAAAGCTTAGTTTCGCCATTCATTGATTCATTAACAATCAATTAAATATTTCACATTGACTTTTTAAAATAAACACATGTAGCAGTGCTTCCACAAGCTGACATAACATGTGACAAAGTAACCAGTCACAAGCATCTGCTTTATTTGCCAATAAACATCCACTCATTTTTAACAATGATGAAAAGTTGAATCTTGACCTTTTACAAGGACACACAACTTCATTGTGTTGTTCCGCTGTTAATATTACAGTCACAAACACACTTGGCTTCCAGACGGATTCTGAGATTCAACCATAATACAATCCTATACATTTATTAGCATAACTTACGTGTCTGTGGTCCTCAGCAGTGACTATATGGTGACCTGGGTGCGCTGAACGTCATAGATTTGTTTTCAAATCATTTCTGCCGTGACAGGACCACAGCACCGCTGCATGCATTTGTTTAACCCCGCGTTGCAATCATTGCGGGTTAAGTGTATTTTTTCCCGGTAAAAGTAAAGTTGACTTTATTGCTCCCAGAGTCCCACATCAGGACTCCTCTTGGCTCGGCCGGTTTGTTTTAAACCGGGCAGCATCACGACATGGGGATTCAGCCGAAAACAGGCTCAAGGCTGCCCCTGCGTGGACAACACCTGAAGCGACCAAACTGGCGAGATGCTGCTAGTGTAGATTTCCTTTTTTATTTTGCGCCTGGATGTTTTGTTTTGTTTTTTTTTATCTCCTCGCTAATTGCTCGTTTTAAAGGTCACATCCCGCCATTATGACTGACAACAATTAATCTCTGTCATTTGAGCCCCTTAAACACTCAGCTTCGCATGTTTAATCATCTCACCGACACTGTCTAACAGGTTGCATGGTTCGGCCAAAATAGGATCAGATCCTGCAGGATGTGTGGCGCTTATCGATGATTTTATCTAAATTATAATTGCCTGCCAAAAAAAAAAAAAAAAAAAAAAAAAAAAAAAAGCGAAGAAGTGGCGCGAGCAAACGTCTCGCTTCCCTGCAAAAAGAAACTGCTTGTAAATGAGTCAATTTGAAGGATCGATTATCATTTCGTTTCCACCTCATATTCACGGTTGAGTACAGCGGCGTCCAGAGCGTATTGATCAGGCTGGATGTAAGAGGAGGCTGCCAAACATGAGATCCGATAATGAAGGGCTTATTTGTTTGGTTTAAATTGTTAATCAGCTCGGGTTGTGAAGCAGTGATGAACTCTGAGTGCAACATGTCATAAATCTTCATCGTTTAGTTTTATTTTGTTTTTTTTTAAATATTTTTGTCAATTTAAGGATATTGCTCTAAAACTGCTAAACACAGCTGCGAGGTTAAATAATAATAATAATTATAACAGCAACAATAATAATAATGATAAATCTATGTCATCAGAAAATTACGCGATTTAAAGAGAATATCGACATTTTCAAGAAGCATTAATGAGAACAACGAGACCAGAAACGCTACAGAAACTGCAGACGGTCATCACTTATCCATTTATTATTATTGTTATTAATATTAATAACAATATTAATCTTGTTGTTGCTGTCTGTAGTCTGTTAATTCATGTTATGCTTGTATTATGGTCAAACGTAGGCCTGCGTGATAATTGGCAGTTTGATTGATTGTTATCATGATTTGATTCTGGTGCTACTAAAAGTGCACCTTAAAGCGACTGTGGGTTTTATTTGTTCCTCGTGTGACTTTTTGGCTTTTATCAACACAGAATGGTTGTTGATCCTGAACATTTTTGAACACCTTATAAGCCTGTTTACGCGCTCAGTACTTTATCTTTGTCCGCCTCAGATCGCCTGCGTATCACCTCATACGGACACACTCAAGTACAAACTCAAGCCTCATTTTTCACAAAAACGTGCAGGTGGCGTTCAGGTTACTGTCATCCTCATGGTTTTTTTTATCCTCTGAACCTGGGAAGCAGGCGAGCTCCTCATTTCTCTGCTCCAACTTCAAAAGCGCCCCGAGCGAGTCGTGCCTTGCCGTGCCGAGCTGCTCTAAAACCTGTTCCCGGCGAGGCCGACCCGATGGCAGCCCCATTAGGTTGTAATGCTCTCTAACATAGCCCGAGTCCACCGTCTAATAGATCCAGGCAGGCCTGCCGGCGGCTCTCCCCCTTCGGTAATAACGGGCTGTAATGGAGAGACGAGATGTAAAAAAGCGTCCATGTCAGCAGCATATCGGTGGTTAATGATCTATTAAGTGATCCGTGTGCTTATGGACAGCGAAAAAAAGTGTTGATGCTTGCTTATTCGCCCCTAATGAGAGTCCCATCCTACGGATTTTAGGAATGAATAACAGAAATAAAATCACCTTTAAAATGTTACATTTAACAGTTGAGGCATGGAGGCTGCAGTGGCTGCAGAGCTTCCCACGGCTCACATCTCACACCTGCAACAGGCCCGCTGGTTTCACACAGGAGGCCCATGATGCGTCTATAGGAAGAGACACGATTCCCCTCTCAAATATGGATTTCTATTCCTGCTCCAGGACTTATCCATGCATGTCCGCCTGCTGTCCGGAGGCCCGGGTGCGCGGCTAAGACCGCTTGGATCTGGGTGAACTCAAACTTCGCCTGTATACGTGGACACGGTGGCCATGAGGAATACTTCCCCTTACCTTTTTTTCCCTTTTTTTCCCTCACTGTTAGAAACAGACTCTTCGTCTCTCTCTGAGGCAAACAGTTGGCTTTATTTGGTCGTATTTTGGCCGTCCGTTTGACGTGCGTAAAGATGAACTCTAATGATCCCCGGGACCATTCCTGGAGATGTTACAGAACAAAACGGAAGGTGGCCGAGTTTGAAGGCCCCTGACAGGGAGAGTGAGGGATGAGGGATGGAGATGGAGAGACGCTGACTTCCAAAGTGCAGCTTTGATGAGCTTTGGCGCAGGAGCAGGAAACGAGACGCGCAGAGCCTTTTTTTTTTACAGCTTCAGCCTCGACTTTAACATCCAAACTTTTTTCTTCTTTCACGCGTAAAAGCTTTCGTTACACAGTGACTGCTGATTTTAAAATGTGAGCTTTTACTTGAAGGACTAATGACGATTGCACATTTGAATTTCAACTTTCAGCCGTTTTTCTCACTGCGACGTTCAGCTCATCACATGAATTATGATGTGTTTATGTAGTTTTGCAGAATGAAACTGCCGGAATTTGTTGCCAGTTTGCCGCAGATTCGTGTTCAAATACGGACAGAAATTTTTAAAGTTACAGCTTATTAAAAATGTATTCATAACTACGACCGTATGGTCCATTTCCCAACCCCGATTCACGACGTGTAAACAGGTGTTTCTATTCATTTACCCTCTTTTAAATTCTGCATAAAATACTACTAATGGCGGTAATAAAATCGGTGAGCAGACACGCTTGGGTTTGCTTCTAAATTTCCAGTTTCAGTTAAACATTCAGTGGCTCGCAGTACATCACCAATCTAACATGTTCCGTTTACAACGAGAAGTTACTCAGGCATTCTTGCTTACTCCAGACTGATCGATTATCTTTGCCAAAACATGTATTATTAAGACGTGTCGTGTGTGTAAACAGGCAGGGGCCAGCCTCTGGAGAAAGCTAACATCCCCATCAGGGATAATTGACTGAAGAGGCTTTCTCTTTCTCTCTGGAAAACAACAAGAGGTGAGATAAGTGCAAATTCTGGCAATCTCATTAATATGAACAAGTATCGATTTGACAGGGGACATCAGTTGTTAATCTTTAAAAAAACATTCCCTCCGCATGCTGTCTTCTTCGTGTACAGGCCCACCTTTAACAGTCATAATTCCTCGGTGTTATCACAGCAGGTACACTTTCACCATTTACCCCCCTGAGAAGGTAGTTCGGTTTGCACGGAAAATTAGAGCTGATTTCTTGTGACAGGGCGCCTCTGGTGGCGCATTTACTCATCGCTGATACTTTGATGTGTATCATCAGTGACATGCAGTCTTAGTTTGGCACTAACCTCATGCAGACAGCTCCAAGTCCAGAACTTCACCTATTTATTCATTTTCTTTTTGAAATGACAGAGAAGAAGAGAGGATATAAAAATATGATGGTGAGGCCAAGGTATAATTGTGGGCCTTTTCTGAGATTAGATGTCTCTGATTGATGTGTTGTAAATATAACAACAAATAAATGTCATTGCGTACTGTACTGGCTTAATCCCAGAAGAAAAAGAACAATAAATCTGCCTTTTGCTGTGGTCATTTCATTAATGTAAATTGCAATGCTATGTACAATAGTTTGGCTTCCCTCCAGCTGGCTCTTTGCAGAAGCTTATGCATGACATCGGGTCTTATCATCAACTGGGGCTGCGTAACCACAGGATGTCGGTGACGCCACAGGAACCAAATATCAGAGTGCAGGCATAACATAATTAAAGCCCTTATTCTTTGGTCATAACCACAATTTACATCTGTATTTTCCGAGCCTAAAACAGGCTACCGTAACTCTAAAGAAACGTGCGAGTTAACTAAAATGTTATGATGTGCTGCACACATAATTATGATAATTTCTACTCATAAGGAGCACCTGTTTCTTGTTATAAATAATAACAAGAAAATAAACAACATACATTAACTTTTTCTTGGGTTTTGCTTTGCACAGAATCAGCCTGTGAAAGTGTGTGAAACTCTGGCATTAACATGTCAGTGTTGAGGAGCATCTTTTTTTTTCATGGCCTTCTCTAATTATATGCACATGGAGCTGTCAGACCATATGTCTGGTTTATATTAAATCTCCAGTTGGTATAATATTCTGGAAAGTACACATCATATGCAGTACAGCACCGGTGTGTTATTAAGCTAAGAGTAAAGAAAGGGTTTTAACAGGCCCCAAATGGCCTTGTGTAATATCTCAAAGACTTTTTATATTACTGTCAAGTGTGCACTGTGTAAGTGTTCATGATAAAAGTTTGTTTGAGACATGTACCCTAACTGTTCACCAACAAGCCCCACTAGCTAGCCGACCCTTTGTCAGTTTTATGCCAGTGTATGAGTGTGTGGGTATGATTGATCTGGAGGTGGGTGGCTGCTGCAGTGGGCGTTTTTTTTTTTTTTTTTCTAGGGCTTAGAGCCAAACTGACATTTTTTTCTTCAAACATTGTGTCTCCTCTGCTCTCCTCTGTTGTTCAGTCCTTACCCCTCCTTTCACCTCATTTTCTCTCCTTGCGTTTTCCTCCTCTCAGGATGATCGGGATGCTCCTACCCAACATTGTCCCTGCATGTTATAATCTCTGGACCTGTTGTCATTCGCCGTGGATCAGAAGACTTTTATCAAACATCTCTACTCTCCAGTCTTCCATATCCCCTTTTTATTCTTCCTTTCTCCTCTTCTGTCCACCCTCCCTTACTGGGTGACCCCCTTGCCTCCTGGCTCTCTCACCCCTCTCCTCTGGCCCTGGCCCTAGCTGGCCCTGCCCACCCTGGGTCATTTATCATGGACCAGGAGGGGAGCCCCTGGGCCTGCAGGCCCCTGTCAGCCCCTGCAATCGCCTCTTTGTGGCTCCTAGCAAACAAGTGTCGGATCAGCAAAAGTCTATTAAAGCCTGGTGGGCCTTTCTCAGCCAATTGGGTTCGGGTCACTGAGCTGCTCTCCGTGCTGCTCCGAGAGCTCTTTGTGTCGCCGCCGTTCGCTGACACAGATCCCCACAAGATTAATGATTTTTAGCAGCCATTTGGGTCTCATTCGCAGGGTCTCTCTCTCTCTCTCTCTCTGTCTCTCTCCCTCTCTCCCTCTGCCTTTTTTCCTCTTTTTTCCACTGATTCTGTCCTCTTTTTTTCTTTAACCCATTTCTTCTGCTACGCTACCTCTTGATTTCTTGCTTTTCGCTCTCTGGTTCATTCCTCCCCTCCTCCCTTTCACTGTTACCTCAATCAGTGTCGACCGTTTGTGTCTTCACTGTGTAAGGTCATCATCCATACAAATGGGTTTTTTTTTAGAGTGATTGCCACTAATCATAGCCTCATGTTTGTATAACAGTTGTTTCTGCAATTCCAACTGTACACATTGCTTTTGTTAAATAAGTTATTTGACGTTTATGTTTCAGAGTGATCTGCACCTGTATGATAAATCCAGAGGATGTTAAGAAACCAGTCTGAGCATCCACATTACAGTCCTGGCAGGCTTCCCCGCAGTGTGCCTCCAGAGGCTCAGAGTAATTTGAAATCTTTGAGCCACTTCCACGACTTCCATGTTGCCATGTTCTCAGTGTTGTTTCCAGTAATTACTGCAGGTTAAGTGCACGTCCTGGAGCCCAGTGGAGGCAGCTCTATCCCTCACCTGGGACATGACTCAGCACAGTTCAGGTCATCCGGCCATTTCCCTGACCGCTGGACCACACCCCGACCTACTCTAAACCCACAGGACAAGCGCTATTTATGCAGGACTCGTGTTCGCTTACATCATGTAATGTAATGGTTGTTTTATTTACTGGCTGGAATTTTTCCAGAAGCTCTGACATATCTAACCATTCAAAGTCTATAAACACATTTAACTTCTTCTTTTTTCTAAAATTTATTATATATAAAAAAGCATGAATGTATGCTTTTCTTAAACTTTAAGAGTAGTCATGCGGTCAAAGTTAAATAATGTGTACAGAGACTGTTTTTCCTTGAATTTTATTTAGACAATGATTGTGCAATTTAAGAAGATTCATATTTAGATACTCATCCTCCTTCACTTCTCACATCAAGCAGCCTGTCATGGCATGCGAACACTAAAAGACAGGTTCACATTTCTTCAAGTCTGTGTCATTGCAACATCATAACAATACTCTCATCCTTACATGTCGAGTGATGAGTTGTTGGTTGCAGTAATCGGTTCTCTTGTCCACACTGGACAAAATCCACAGAGTGCAAAAAAGCATTTGTTCAGGTTAATCTGAGGATGCAGTGGTCTGAGATCATCACAACTCTGCCTTTGTTTTATTGTCTCTGTTGTAGATCAGCAAGTAAACACTGTCTGTAGCAACAAGAAGGCATTGTGTAACTTTGGAAATTACCTTCTTGATATGACTAATTAACACCTCATTTTAGCTGCAGATGAGCTCAGCTCAGCTGAGGAATGTATTTTTATACAAAAAAAGGGGTTTTCTCGCCTTCCAGTGGAGGCATGTTAGGAAGTGGTCATTTCACAAGCTTCAACAGGCATTTCATTGTATACATGGCCATATAGCTAATGTTTTGAGATGAGAAAATGTGGACAAGAGATATTTGCAGATTCCAGTTAAGCTCTTGTCTGGACCTTAACCTTGTTACATGCATCAGTGAAATATACTGTGTGTGTGTGTATGTATATATATATATATATATATGTGTGTGTGTGTGAGAAAATATATTCTTCTGTTGTCTGTGTTAGTGAAGCTGTCAGTGAGGCTGCTGGTCGGCCACATCTCCCTGTGTGTTTATAGCATGTCTGCTTTAGGAGAGAATGGATGAACCCAGCCTGCTGCCATGTCCATCCACCTGCCCTGTTTCCTGTCTGATTAATCTTCTGTGTGAGTCCGCGTGCATGTGTGTGTGTGTGTGTGTTTGTTTGTATGTGCGCCCGTGTGTAAATGGTTATAGATGGGGCGACACCGCCACACTGGCAGTCTGAATCATTACTCACAAAGATAGGGAGAGACCCAGGAACCCCTAACATCCTCCTCCTTCCTACACAAGCGCACACACACACACACACACATACCCGCCTCACATGCACTCACACACACACACATATCCCCAGGTTATTCATTTCTAAGCAGAGTGCCTGGCATTTCACCACATCCACCCCCCTTTATTAAGAGACTGAGCTCTGGGTTTCCTCTTGGAAAGGGGGAGTGAGGGATGGTTTTCAGTTGGGCCTTACTATACTCTTTGTTTGCACGCTAACTCTTTGTCTGTTCTCTCGTCATTTCTCTTAATCTTCCATTTCCATGTCTTTCTCTCTTTTTCTCTGTCTTGTTCTCTCCTTTTCTGTCTTTCTTTTTTGAGGAAACGTGTCCCCAGCCCCCCCTCGACAACCACTTCATGTGCAAGACCAAAGGTAGGGATGAAAAATACCTCCGCTGACTTACAGCATGTGTTCACACATGCACCTTAAATCTCTTAGCACTGATTATCAGCAGCTACTAGCCTCTCAGTTCACATGACACAAGTCATACTGATGATGCACATTTGGGGAGTTCCCAGAAAAGTCAACAAACCCCTGAACAGACTGTCACTGTAGTCTGACTCCACTGGTGAAAATGCCTTCCAACAAGCATAATTAACTGGCAGGTTCAACATGCACACCCCACATCAAAATCAAGGCTTCTATGCTCACCTCATTCGGTGAGATCAGGCTGATTGAGGTGAAACATTCAGAGAAACCACTTATACAGTTTTCCTGGTATTTCTATAATAATCATTTGGGATTAATAGTAAATCTTTCCCAGTTGCACCCTCATTTGTTTTGTTATTTTGTCTCTTTCAAGGCTGAGGAAGCTTTGTGGAATATATGAGAGCAATTATAGCCCCATCATGAAGAGACTGTGGACCTAAACAGAATGGTACAATGGCAATATTGCTGAATATCCTCATTGAGAGCTTTGCAGCACGTGGGTAACAAATGTGTGTCGTGTGTGTTCATGCATTTGATTTCAGAAAAGGTGTGTTTGTGGTCCTCAGCACTTGGACCTGTCTGCTGTTTATAGTGCATATGCATGAGTACATGTGTCTGTAGCAGTACGTATGCGTGTGTTGGAAGGGGGGTATATATGTACAGGAAGAGAGCCTGTAAATAAATCTGTTTGGGGATTGGGGGTGTGGGGATGAAATATGGTCCCAGGGATGTGGAGCAATGTGAAAAACTCGGCAACGCCAGGGAATAACAAATCTCCTGATGTCGCCTCGCCGCAAAATAAATACACTCCCCCATACAAGTCATCCATCTGGACTATGAATCGCAACAAAGACGCCCCCAATACATCCCCAACACACACAAACATACCTATACGCACACATATACCCAACGCCCATCTTACACAGCCATATTTATTTACACATTTGTTTGTTTTTGCTCGTGGGTGATTGGAAAGTGTATTTATTGTCTTTTTTGTGAATGAAACCTGATCTCCCCCCCCCCCACACACACACACACCACTCTGTCTTTGTCTTAATGGGTGCTTTGGATGGGAGGGCTGGGGTGGGGGGGTACAGGGTTTGTGGATCGGGCATTTTAACTAATGATCGATCACGAGGGATTAAATAATTAAATTTCAGCCTTGACAATTTAAAAGTCTCCCCACACGAATGAGGAAAGAGGGATAGATGAAAGATTCGGCCTGCAGCAATGTATCAGAAGGATTCAAGATCTAATACATTACAGGGGGAAAGTGTGTGTGTGCGTGGGGTTGGCATAGCGCTGTACTGTTTTTAGCTTAAGTGCATGCACACACACACTCAACCGTCTTTTCCTGATATATAGGCTATAGTAAGTACATTCAGCGAGCTGTGTAGGCCCACCAAGTCCATCTTTACTTTCCTTATCTGAGCCTCTTCTCCCAGACACTTATATTACTACAAGCACTAAAAGCTCACACGTGGAGCAATATGTGTCTGTGTTTAAGAAGAAAAAAAAAATTACCACTCACTAACAGCATAAAGGCATTCACTTTTCCAATAAAGGGATGAGATTTTTGCCATTATGTTGTTTTTTTGTAGAAATCAGCTTTTCTTTTTCCAATTAAGGTCTATTCTCTTGGCTTAATTAGGTCATGGTGAGCTGTGAGTCACGTGTGTGTGTGTGTGTGTGTGTGTGTGTGTGTGTGTGTGTGTGTGTGAGGGTCATTCTGTCCCTTCCAGGGATAAATATTAGTCCTCGTTGTTTGCAAATAGGTGATGTATGGTGGCCATATCTCTTGGTGCTGAATGTTTTTCAGAAATTTCCTCTCCTTTATCAATTGACTAACAAACCCATGTATCACTGCCACTCTCCCCCACTCCCCACATAAATTAAATAACCATCTCTCTCCCTCTCTCCTTATCTTTACTTCTCACATTCTGTTTCTCTGTGCTCTGTGATTCCCCTTTCAGTACTCCTTTAAGCTTTATTTGTTTTATTAAGTTTTGTACATTTTATAGGGTTTACCTCATTTCACAAACACACATCACGACGATGGTGTGGGAGTATCAATGATGCGGCCGTTACATATGTCTCAGTCACAAATTTCCCTGTGATGGAGATAATAAAGATGTTTTCCAGTGATTATCATTTTGCCTCCAGCATATGATTTTAATGTACTCATTGTCAGGAATGATCATCATAACTAAAAATATGTTTACACGTTTCCCTGTTATTCTCTCTAATTCTGCTTCCTTTCAGATGGACGCCGTGTAAAGAGCTACAGGCTGGAACTGGGCGGGTTCCTCTCTGTCACGAGATGATGACAGGAGGACGATTATGCCAGAGTGCCATATTGTAAACTACTCATCATTAGTGGGCCCATCCCGGCTAACGACCACACTGGAGATAAACAGGGGCGATGTGGAGAGCCATCTTCATCAGGAGGGCCGTTTAAGAGTGGGGCTCTGTCGTTACGCACAGCTGTATCACGCCAGGATATGGGAGATGTTGAGCTGTAAAGCTGCACTGTGAAACCAGGCTCAGCCCCTGCCTCGAGCTTTGCAGGGGTTCAGTGTTGTTCTGATCGCCCCTTTAAATCCATAATGATCGAGAATAGACAGATAAGTGCCTAAAACATCAGCCATGTTAAATTATTACCCTCCACTGAAGGCCTCCGGTGTCAGCCTCCCAGGGATGCTTACGAACTTCAGTCAATAGCATGGTGGGGAGTTGAACTGGTAGTTCATGTGGATCCCTCTCCCTCCCTCCTTCTGCCTCCTCCGCTTTGTTTATACACAGCACTCCCTTTTCAGCTCATCTCCTTTCCCAAAGTCATCAGTGGAAAACAAATAGATCTCTAGTCATGTGAATGACACTCCTCTGAAGACTTGCATACACACATTCAACACAAATAGAACTCAAAGGAGGGTTTGCTTGTCTTTCCGGGTCAATGGACTTACAGTTTAGACAAATCTAAATAGGAAATAATCTCTTCATGCTGCAGGATCAGAGAGTTTAAGCTTATTCACTGTCATCTCCTGTCCCAAAGCTCGACTCATTAAGAGTTCATTCAGTTTTATAAATAAACATGAATAAAACTTGAACAGTAGTCAAAAGTCAAATCTTGTAAACTGTAGGCTCAAGCGTTTTTAACTATGACTCAACTATCTTACTTTACATTCTCCATTTTTTTATTGTGTCAAGTAGAACATCCAAAACCACGGTGTTCAAATTGCTTTTTTTGTGTGACCAACTGCACAACACTGTCAATCTACAGTGAAGCTTAACAGCAAGAAGCAGCAAATTACCAGAAGCTGAAACCAGTGACATTTGTTCATTTTTGCTCAGTAGAAAACAACGAATCAGTAATTTTTGTCAATTCATTTTCCTTCAGCTAATTCATTTTATTCCATTACTTCCTCTTTCATTCTCAGTTTAAACCTAACATTTTTATATTCTCACCGATTCAGATCGGTCTTTGCTTCCTGTTTCTTCTTCATCTTAATCCCTCCTCTCCTGTGATGCATTTGGCATCTCTCTCATCTTGTCTCCCAGTAGCCCTCTCTCTTGTCCCTCAGATGGACAGGCCTGAGTTGTCTGGACAGGCCGTAGCTCTCCCCACAAATGCTTGAACAATTGGAGGTAAATACATTGGAGACAGCCCATTTGTTTTGTGCCGGCGGTGATGCATGCTTTTGCAGCAAGCAGCACATTTTTACCACGCAGCCCAAAGCAGCTGTGAGTAATGGACTGCTCTGGCCTGTCCACTCATTCTGCTATTTTTATTATTGTCTTCCTTATAGTTTTCATTTTTCACATCAGGGACAGAGAAAGTGAGGGGGGGAGCACAGAGCATTTCCTTCAAGTATGTTCTCTCCCTAAAAGAGGCGGGAAGCGAGGGCTCCACACACCCCCTCCTTCCCTTCACTTCATCATCTTCCATCAGCCGTCCCTTGCTTTTTTTTTAGTCACACTGACAGATTTCGTTGACTGCCAGGAAGAGACAAATAAGGGATTATCAACAGACAGTGCAATAATTCAGGTTGGACAGCTTCATAATAATTTTTCATCGATCCATCACTGTGCTTCTCTGGCGTGCTGTCTGGTTCAGCCTCTGGGGATCTTGGGGTATACGTAGATGTGGGACCTGGGATTCTATGACAGAAGAAGAAAACAAAAAGGAAGCCAACTTGAACTCAAACAGCACAAACGAAGCTGCTGAACAGAATATAAGAATATGTGTGCTTACCGTAGAAGCTGTAACCACAGAGCTGAAAAAGCTTGGCTCCCGCTTTGAAGATGATTCACTAAGTAGCTAAAATTATCTGCCGCTGCTGGCCCCGGGGAGAAGACTGGTATTTTGCATTGAGGCACTTGCATGGGCACCTATAATGGGTGCCTCTTAATTCCAATGACAGCTTTACAGGACCTGAGTTATGTATCCACAGCCATGTTGCTCGTTAGGCCCTGGCCAGGCTTCACACTGGGTTACACTACTACACCTCCTTCCCCCTCCCCTGCTCTTTCCCTCTACACACACGAATGTAAAATCAGCCATACACACACATTTATGAAGCACATCCTCACTCAACCCAGAGAGCTACTGGCCCACACAATTCCTCCACATTCCTTTTCTGGTATAATGGGGGTTATTTGTTCAAGTTGTTCAGCTTATGCTGGTATCAGATTTATTTTCTCGCTTCCTCTCTTCATTTGGTGCTCCTCTCCTCCACCTACATTTTCTTCTCCCCTTATCGTCTCTCACCGTGCCCACCAGGCAAACACCGTCTCCTTCTCCACCCCTCTCCCCCTGCCTCCATCCTCCTGCTCTCCGCTGCTGTACCAACAGTAGCAGGGTCCTGCTGGGTGATCCATCTCTGTCAGCCTGCTAAAATGATAATGCCAATTAAAGCAGAGGAGTAATTGCCCTCCGCTGCCTCTGATCCCCTGCGGACCCTCAACAGGAGCCATGGCCCCAAATACGAATGAGACCCGGGCCCCTAGAGGCCCTCGCCTGGGCCTGAGAGTGAGGACAGGTGGTGAGGGGAGCGGATGGAGATGGAGGGGGTATGTGATTGGTGGGACGGAGGGCAGAGCGGGGGAGGAGGGGTGATTTGTAACTTTTAACCTCCACTGATCACCGATGGCCTTGACAAGGAAGGAGTGGAGGAAGGAAGAAGAGAGATCACACACATACACAAGCGCCGTTGTTGCACATGGATGAACACACACACACATATGTTCAAGGTCGCTGTCAGAGGACTTATGGCCCTTGCCACCATACGCAGACTTTCAGTGTGAGAAGCCTAATAGGAAGTGAAAGGACTATCCGGCAGCAGACTGTAACACCACTGATCAGAGGTGACATAGCTGCACTCTCAGGTCAGCCAGGCAGCCATTATTACCACAGTCACTATCACAAATTCACTTTTAGGGCTATTGTCTTCTTTCTGATAATGTGCACACAGGATCTAACCAATGATCGTTATATCTTGACACGTTCTCCATCTTTTCTAGCGGAAGAGAAGGTGACAGCACACAGACCCACTGAATGATTATGTTTCGCCAACATTTCAACCACAACTGAGTTTCCTTAAGGTATGTTTGTTAATCATGTTTCTTTGCTGCTATTGTTCAGTGAAAAAAAGAAATAATAAATGCTGTGTAGGGCTGCAATTAACAGTTATTTTGGTTATGGATTAAATTCTTCATTATATTCTTAAACATTATTTCCAGTCCACAGTTCAGGAGATGGAGTTCATGTATTCAAACAGTGCAAAAATATATTCCGAAATGTGGATCTCTTCAAAGTCTTTTTAGTCTCAATTCCCTGTTCCCCTGTTGGGCTGCGACGGAAGCGTAGTCACAAAAAGAAGGAATTTTGTACTAAAAAGGTTGTAACTTTGCAAGATATCCACTTGATTAAGGTTAATTCAGATTGCTTTTTGTGTCTGAACAACATCCCAAAACATCCAAATTCATGGCCATTAAGCAGAGAGAAACCACCAAATCTTCATACTGCAGAAGTTGGGACCAGTGACTGTTTAGCATTTTTTCTTGATAAATGATTAACTGACTGTGAAAATGGTAGCTTCCTGTCAGTCAACTAGCAGATTAAGTGACTAATTGTCTCGGCAGTCCACCATCTCAATCCCAGATTCTTGTTAAAGGTGACGCTCCATTACCACGACTGAACAAACGGAGACCTTCTGCTTCGACTTCACCACCGGCCAGGCAGCCATGACAGCCCATGTATCATGGCATACTTATGACGGCTCTGCATTGTATACACGTGTGTGAGAGTATTTTATTACTACTCAGTTGCAGGAGTGTGTGGGTGGAAGGCTGGACGCCGGACACAGTGTGTAGGTGGCTGTTAACACAGGCTCCATCACCCATCATGACTGGGTGGTGACCTGTGGCACAGACCAGCAGGAGAGTGCAGCAGCGGGGAACGTGACACATTATGCTATAAACAAATGGGCTTACCGCTGTGTTTTTTTCTCTGTTTCATCTGCTCAATCTGTGGGGCTTCTCTGTGGGTCCATAAGCACATTTAGGACACATGGGAGACAGGTGTCTTGCATGGTGGGTTGAGGCGTTGACAGGAGCGAGACACTGCTGCTGCCTGAGCATCAGGAGAGCAGCTGACGAGCTCCATTACAAGAGTAATGACCACCAGAGCAATAATCTCTAACTTCATCAACGCAGGTTATGCCAGCAGGCAACCAAATGCTTTCAGTATGTTCTGCATTATGATTGTCCTCTCAGCTAAAATCATAGTAACAGTAACAATAATAAAACACGGAGGCTCACATTGACTCTGCCCGGCTACACTACGCTGTGTGTCGTAACGTCTTAGCACCATGTCGTGGGCTCGATGCTAACATTGACTTATTACAAGGGAGCGTGCCGCCAAATCCATAATTAGACTCCTTTTGTTGCCCCCGTTGTTGTTGAAAATGTAATTATGAAAGATGAAACACAGCCTTCAATGAGATGGCTGTAAAATAGCATAATTAATATGGGCTTTTGCGAGAACAATCCCCGCTTTACGGGAGCCCCGCGTTGGCCGTGAAATTAATTAAGTGTGCCAGGATTTATGGCTTGTGCTTGGAAATGAAGAGAATTAATCGCAGCCTGAAGATGGATGGTTGCTGGAAAATGATGATGCCCAGGACCATGTTGGGGGCGGGGGTGTAACTGCTTTAGGGGGCGCTCTTGGAGGAAAATAGAAGGTTTTGACACAATTATACACCCCCAGGCAACAGCTGGGACAGTGGTGGGATGCAGTACTTTTTTAGGCCAGCTTGGAGTTATCAGATTCTTTACACTTCCAGCCCACCTGCACCTTTTCCCTGCACTCTACATATGGCCCCGAGGTGGAGTTAGCTTTGGCAAAGTGGAGATTTCTTGGAGCGCAGAAGAGTTGTGTTTGTTTTTCTGCTGGCTGTTTTATTGCACATGACTAATGTTTTATTTTGTACATCCTCCTCTATCGGCTCTCGGTTCAAACAGATGAAAACTAATCATTTAATGGATATAATTCTAACAGTTATACCACAAACACAATCCAGATTTGTGACACTTATTGCTCACATAAGTCAAATCAAACTGCAGGTATTTACACGACAATAGAGCAAATAAACAAATATGCAAATAATGCAACATTAACACTGGAAAATACTCAGGAGCTTCTAACAAGCAGGTACTATTTCTGCTTTGAGACTGTCACGTGGGTTGAAGGTATAAAAAAATCTTACTTCCAAAGTATCCTAAAAAGTCCTTTGTCCCACCACTGACCCAGCTGTTGTCTGTTGAACAAAGGCGAAGAAAAATAACCAAATCCATGCTTTGTTACTTGGCAGCTAATATTAAACACAAATTGTTAACTGTGACCTCCTACACTGTCCTTAGACCCAAAACAAGCCCTGAAACACAACCTCCCAACCCTCCTACTGCCCCAACACTGACTTTCAGGTCTGTGTGTGTTACGTGTGTGTTTATGTGTGTGTGTGTGTGTAATAATGGAAGGCTAATTACCCACCTCCCATGTCCCTCTACAGCGCCACAATGTCTGGGTTAGGTCTGTGTGTGGGATGGTTCATGGTGGTAATTAGCTTGATACACACACACTTTCTCTTTCTCTCTTTGCAGACAAGATAAATGAAGGCTGGGTGGGTGTCTGTTGTTGGACAGTTGATTGGGCAGGTACTATGGGAGTGTCTGGGGTCTCCAGAGCATGTCCGCTCTGATAATTATGTGTGTGTGTGTGTGTGTGTGTGTTTGTGTGAGCTCCTCTGCTGAGAAGGAGCTCTCAGCCCAAATTGCTGTCTCTTGTCTCATTGTCAGAGTGATTATGAAATATTGTTTAATTTACTGGGTGGTGGAGTCTTGTGTGATTTTGATGAATCGGACCTTTTATTTCTTCATTCCCTTTATTGTCTAGTGGTTAGGTGTCGTGTGTTTGCACGCTCGAGTGTGCTGAGTGTTGGTACCCATGTGAATACAGCACACACTGTTACAACCACACTGATAGAAGCGTGGGTTTAATGTGTGGAAATATGAGATAAAAGTGAGCTCAAAGTAGAGGCACAGTGAGAAATGCCTTGCTCAAAGGACCTGGGCTTATGACAAGTATAATACACTGTAAAACATAATATCCTGTGTTGCTGCAGTGGGGAAAAAATGCAGTCTTCTTCAGTTTTGTTATAACAAGATGTATTTCATGTTATTATAAAATATATTCTGATAATTATAAGATACTAAATCATTGTGAAACCTTACTTGTAAGAACAATATGTGACTTTATCTTGTTATATTGTTATCTCACAAGATAAACATCTCGTTACAATGTGATAAGCTGGCATATTCTTATAACAAGAAACTCATCATTGAGAAACATTTTAGCCAATTATGTAACATGACTGATGAGCATTTAACATGAAAATATAAACACGTTTGGTTTTTTTTTAAGTATTATAGTTGTGGGTTGCTGTCTGGTTTTGTTTGTGCGCCTGTGTGTAACCATGTGTGTATACTTGGTATCAGTAGTTATCATTTACCAGACTATAGCTCGATACATGGCAGATGTTAAAGTGTCTGACAAGAATGGACATCTCCTATCCTCCAGACAGTGCAAGCGATGTACAGTAACTGACATCAGGTATGACAGTGCACTTAAATGCACTTTTGGTTCAGCGCCTCCCTCTTTCATCTGTCTCTGTCTAAAACCTGACCACATACGGTCCCTCATGAGGTTGTACGCTGATAAATGAAACGTAATATCCTAAAATTCTCAGTGCCAAGTTTGTACCCACCATCACCCCTCTGGACACTGCTTGGGTTTGTCCAGTTCCTTCAAATGGAGTTTTACATAGTTACATAGGAGAAGAAAACTACAACAACAACCACAACAAATTTATCTAGTAACCCCTCCAATAGTTTCCTGTAGATGTGAATGTGAGTGTGCCTGTCTAGCTGTCAGCCCTGTGATAGCCTGGTGACTTGTTTATGAAATAATGTTAAAACAAAAATTCTAGTTAAAAACAAGGATTTATTATCTTGTAAAGATAATAGGAAAAAGATCCAAGTTGATCTGTACAAACCACGTTGGAGTGGGTTCATCTTTTGATTTGAAAACTTAAAGTGTTCTTTTTTAGGTTTATTGAATTTGTTATCTCAACTTCAGTGAACTCTCGTCACTTGGTTTTAGTTTGTCTCTTTTCATTAGCTGACTTGAATTGATTTACTAAGTTAACTTATGTCAGATAACTCAACAGGAGAACTTAATGTTATAAAGTTGAGCGAGCTTAAACGATTACAGTGTTATTCAAAGCTCAAATCCTACATGGATCTCTGCGCGTGCTGGCCTGAGTGTAGAGATGTTGAGGAAGTTGTGTGTGACATTTAAGAATAGACAGCATTCAAGAGTCTCTGTGTGTGTGTGTGTGTGTGTGTGTGTGTGTGTGTGTGTGTGTGTGTGTGTGTGTGTGAGAGAGAGAGAGAGAGAGAGAGAGAGAGAGAAAGAAGGGGTGGGAGGGTGAGGGGTGTCTAGGCCCACTCTAATTGATTATACCGCTATCGACACAGACCCGGGAAAACAGGCACTCACTTTCCTCTTGATTGAATTAAACACCTTTTATGGGGCAAATCGATGCGACAGAGATGATGGGGGGGGAGATAAAGGGAGACGAGAGCCGAGTGTTATGATATGTGGAGGTGAGATCTGTCTTTACTCTCTCAGTCTCTCACATATTCACGAAGTCAGACACACACACACACAGACAGGTGAGAGGTCGGATGCGATGTTGTAATTCAGGCAAATCAATGCTTTTAAAGCATTTAGCCATGCCTCGTGATGAAGTACAGTCAGAATAGACCCGCCAAGCAATATATGCCCCAGACTCAAATCAATCATGATTACAGGAGGGCCAGGCTGGGACAGTGCAGTGAATGGACAGAGGGATGACTGGACTCCTTTCACTCCCTTTATAGTTTGATCAAAAACTGATTATTAAAAAGAGTGCTGCATATAAGACATCCACTGAGGAGACATTCAGAAGAGTATGTACTCCATACTTACGTGTACAAAGTGGAAAAACAGTAACATTAACTATGACTCCTTTTTGTTCAAGTGTCCCCGTAAGCCAGCTTGCACAACACCAGAAACTGAGGCAGCTAAATGGAATTAGACAGCATTAACTGTATTATTTACACTTGTGCTTTCCGTGCTGCGACATGTCTAAAAGTCTTCAATGAACAAGGCCTAGTCAGAAGATGAAAAACCTCCTGCATATATCTGGAAGCCTCATTCTTTTGTGTAGCTCTATTTAATGCTGTTTCATGACTTTAGAACATCTTGGGGAAAATATCTCATTTAACATTTGTGTCAGTGAGTGCATTCCCTGGTGACCTTGTTGTCCTAGCCATGCTGCTGGGGTATTACATCCTCTGTTTGTTCTTTCACTCAAAGATAAGTGTTTGGGATGCTTTCTCTTCAACTGATTTTTATTTTTTAGTTGGTAGGAGGCTCATGCTCCTTTCCCTATATGATGTTGTCTACATTTCCCAAGTCTCTACAAAGGATGGGGTGAGTCAAATGCATGACCAGTATAATACATATGCCAGTTATAATGCACAAAAATACCAGATATTAACCGCAACGACAAATACCAGACTGTTCCTTTAAAAGAGAACTTGACAGATTTAGCATTACCCTCCTGTAACATTATCGGACTCACAGTGTCAAACACAAGAGACTGCGTCTTTTTGTGAAATAAATTCTCCTACCTTGTTAAAATAGGGCACCACACATTACCCAAATCACACAGACTGCTGACAGTGTGATTTAGTTGGTTTTGCTATTATAGTATTTTAAGCAGAGATAAGGAGTGGACTATTGAGGTCTGGTAGCATCAACAGCATTCTTTTAACTCCATACCTCAAAATTGTAGTCCTCAGACCCAACCCATGTTGCCTCAAGTGACCTCATGTGAAGCAGCTTAACAGCTTTTAACTTATTTTTACATCTGGGGAAAAGATGACAAGGAATATTGGTGGTGGAATGAGGAAGTGCAGAGGAGTATTCAGAGGAAGAGGTTGGCTCGGAAGAAGTGGGACGGTGAGAGGACTGAGGAAAGTAGGCAGGAATATACGGAGATGCAGCGAGAGGTGAAGACAGAGGTGGCAAAGGCCAAGCAGAAGGCATGTGAGGACATGTATCAGAGGTTGGACAGTAAGGAAGGTGAGAAGGACTTGTTCCGGTTGGTGAGGCAGAGGGATAGAGATGGGAGGGATGTGCAGCAAATTAGAGTGATTTAAGATAGTGATGGAAGTGTGTTGACGGGGGACAGGAGCGTGAGGGAAAGATGGAAGGAGTACTTCAAGGAACTGATGAATGAGGAAACTGAAAGGGAAAGAAGGGTTGATGAGGCAACTATTGTTGAGCAGCAGGTAGAAAAGATTAGTAAGAGTGAAGTTAGGATGACTTTGGGAAGTGTGAAGGTGGTTGGTCCTGATGACATACCTGTGGAGGTATGGAAATGTCTGGGAGAGATGGCAGTGGAGTTTCTGACTGGTTTGTTTAACAACATCTTACAGAGTGAGAGGATGCCTGAATAAACGGAGGAGTGTTTTGGTGCCGATTTACAAGAACAAGAGAGATGTGCTGAGTTGTGGAAACTACAGAGGTATCAAGCTGATGAGCCAAACATTGAAGTTGAGGGAAAGAGTAGTGGAAGCTAGGCTAAGGGGAGAAGTGAGCGGCATTATGGTTTCATGTCGAGAAAATGCACTACGGATGCAATATTTGCCTTGAGAACGCTGATGGACAAGTACAGAGAAGGTCAGAAGAAGCTGCATTGTGTCTTGTTGATCTAGAGGGAGCATATGATAGGGTGCCATGAGGAAGTCAGGAGTGGCAGATAAGTATGTTAAAGTGGTGCAGAATATGTATGAAATTAGCAAGACAGTGGTGACGTGTGCGGTAAGGTTACAGGGTGCAGAGGTACAGAAGGTGCAGGACCTTAAGTACTGAGGGTCAATAATCCAGAGCACCGGGGAGTGTGGAAAACAGGTGTGCAGGCAGGACGGGACAGCAGGACAGTGACCTTGAAGAAAAGACATGAGGAAGAGCTGGAGGTAGCAGAGCTGAAGATGTTGAGGTTTTCTTTGGAGGTGACCAGGATGGATAGGCTCAGGAATGAGTACATTAGAGGGACAGCTCATGTGAGATGTTTCAGGAAAGGAAAGGAAAGATCTTTCATCTGCACTAGTACCGTCCAATACCTCTAAACAAATTCAGTCTCTAAGCCACAAGAGAAAAAGATTGCTATGATGTCAGAAAGCACCAATACCTCAAAAATATCAGCCGAGACAACAGGCGAAGTGACATCATCCCCACAAAACTGACATAATCAATACAAAACAGGAGGCCGATCATGATAAACCTCTACTGTTCTCTAATTAGTACGCTGACCCACCCATCCTGGCCTGCGTTTTAATAGACCTCACAAGGTAGGAACAGGACAGCATGACCTCATGTGGCCATAGGGAGAGCCCACCAGGCCCACCACCCATCCTAATTAGCTCCTCAGACGTCCAGTCTTGGTCCACTATGACTACATTAGTCACTAACGGCACCTTACCACTGACCCCCACAAACCACCACACTAACTCTGTAGTCTGACTCGGCCAATCAACACTGCTGTCAACATCGGCCAAACCAATTAAAGTGTCTAATGAGCGTCTTGTATAACACTAACATGGCCATTAAATAGCGTTTAAAGAGAGTACAGGGGTATCGGGTGGAGGGCTGTGGGTTATGGTGTCATGGCTTATTAGTATTCAAGCAGCGTTTGGTTTCCATTAAGACAGCGATCATAAGCGCCTCAGGTGACTCAATGGATCCGGATGCCGGTGATGTGATGATGTGATCCAGGACTTTATAAACAGCTCTCAGTCCGATGAGAACAATCTTGCCTCATAAAGAGCACTTTTGATTTCATTTGCGAATACAGAGATATGCAAGAAAAATAAATAAATAAAGTGTGTGTGGAATGTGTTTGAGAAAACAGTGACTTGACAGTATTACACAGGCACTCAGTTTAATACCCGGCCATAATATTGCTGAGGGAACAGACCCAAGGCGCTACTCTCTTTTATTAGTCATTCACTGGGATTATGGACACATTGCTTCCATTACCTAAGAGAGAGGAGCAGAAGACTTGTCCCCCTGGGGATGGCCAAATAACTCTCTCTATCTCCCTCTGTCTCCCACACACACACACACACACACACACTCACAGACATTAACATACACTCTGTGGCTTAAATAGATTTGAGCTACGGTGCACAGGCGTACACACAAACACGCTCCATCATTAAGATGAACGTGCTCTTCTATGAACCCTTTTTACCAGCAGGAAAACAGGATCAATACTGCATGTAAATAAATGGCAACTAAAAAGATCCATGATACATTTGCTGAAATATGAAATATGACAAAGACTTTTTACCTGTACTTTTGACTTGTCTCTTTGATGCACTGTTTGAGGATAATATGTATGTTCACGTCCTCCATTATTTACATGGTAGGTATCCGTAGGACTCTCAGACACAGGTAGAGGTTAGATATGATCAGGTCAATTTTGTATGCATGCACTCACACAGACACACAGCCAGCCACACACACACACACACACACACACACACACACACACACACACAGACACAAGCGGTTTTGTCAGCAGTGATGTGTTGAGGCTGATGGATGGCAGCAGAGACCGAAGGGATGGACAAATAAATTTGATTTGTCTTAATTCAGGAGAACTGTGAGGTGGCGGTGACCCTCATCAGTGCGTTCCTGCTGCAGCCATGAATGCATGTATCAAAGTAAATCAATTACCAATCGATATGATTCTATAATTTGCATAAATCAGACTGCTCTCTCCCCTCTTGTTTCTTCTGTCTCTTCTGACACAGCGAGCACCTTCATCTTCGTCTTCACTCTTTCACTCCATCATTTCTCAATCTCTTCACACAAGCTGCCCAACTTTCATGTGATCTTGCTTATGAAAGATTATGATGAGCCTTGGGTTCAGAGATGCAACAGTCCATCATGATATTCTACACTGAATATTTCACAAGTGGAAATATGCCTCTGTTGGCTCTTACAGCAGGAAGAAAAGTTAATCATCTCCGATAATTAGATCATCACAACAAACAATAATAATTAGATCATCACGACAGACAAATAGGCTCAATAAACAAATAGATGCTTTGCAATGACACGCGCACGCTTTTCTTACACCTTAGCATTGTTATTGGGAATACTGGCTAGCTTTACCTATTCTGGCCTCAGTCATAGAAGTGAACATCGCTTGTTGGTTAAACCGCTTGCAACTCAGACATTTGCTTGTGACAAGATATTGCTGTTGTTTTGCTTTAAAGGGTCACATCTCAAAAAGGTTGAGGAGAGAGCCTAAGGAGAGAACAGAGTATAGCTTGATAGAAATGAGAGAAGGGGCTAATGTGACCTGTACCACACACTTCACTGGTACTCTCCATCATGTTATCAGTCACCAGTTCATAGAATCACAAGCCCTCTTTGCTAAAGTAAAAATTGTGTAAAATCCCTGAAGGCAGAAAGGAAGCACTCGGTCTTCTTTCATTGGGCCAATCCTGAGCTGAAATTCATGTTCAAACATTTGTCATTTAATAGAGGCAAGATGCATGAGCAAGAAAACACAAGCAGGGAGAGTAGCTGCCTGTTGACATCAATTCAGAGAATTAATGTGCCTCAACAAATCTTGTTGTTTTATTTCTGCCAGTGCCTCCATTATGCACTTCTAGTCATTAGAGCTGATACTTAATGATTGACACCCGAATAAAGTGCACCTTCAGTGCATCGCTTATCATGACCTGCTCTTGTGCACAGCATAGGCATGCACACATGCCTCTGTGCACACACACATATTAATATTCACTCTCTTAAACACACAAACACACACAACTATACACCCACTCTCCTAAACCCCAGTGTGGGCATAAATTTCTCTCTGTGACTTCAAAGACAAATAGGCAATAAAAGTGCCAGGGGTGTTCACACACGCGTTTCTGGCACAATCAAATCAATTTCCTCTAAGTAGCCATAAACATGTTCTCTTTTAAAAGGTGTGAGAAGGGTCCCATTATCCCTGGACCCCCTGGCCTGCTCGTCCACCCAGAGGTCTCTCCATAGGGGTCAGCATCAAGGCCTAATCTGTCTCAGCCTGCTAGATCCATCTGTAGCTCTCAGACACAGAGAGATCAGGACCTCAGCCACATCCACGACTTCTGATCACAAGACTACGTCCATTAATCAGTGGCAGGCAGGACAGTGACAAAGAGGTTGCCTGGCAGGGGGTTAGAGTTCGGGGAGCTACCTCGGCCCTGCTGTAGGGCTCAGCCTGTGCTCAAGGAATGTGGAGGTCTGCAAGAGGGACCAGACATGGAACTCTGTTGTGGTCAGTGTTGTTAATCAACAATTGTTGTGCCCGATCTGTTATTTTTACAGATTCATCAGTATGATGAAATCTCTTAAGACCTGTGATCCTGTTTCTTTCATCCTCATACCTCTTGCAAAAGGGTTTGGTCCATTGTGATACAGTTACTGTAGTGGCTTCAAGGGGGGTACTGAGACTACAATTACCCTGGTTGTCCTTCCCATGGAGAATGATTGTAATTGTAATTGACTATAACCACTTTTTGCATATAAGCCCCATGTAAAACACTCATCCCCCACCTTGCAAATGCTCCTTGTGCCCCCTCTTTCCACAGTCTCCACTGTCTGCTAAACCTTGGGCCTCCGGCTTACACTCATGGGAGTTGACACTCAGCTCCTACAAATCCAGTTAATATTCAATGGCTTATTAAAGATTGATTGTGAACAGTAAAGGGGGAAATCACACACACAGAATAGCACAAAATCCTTCCCTTTGCTTGTAATTGTACTTTATGGAGGAGCTTTGGTTCTGCTGCTCCCCTGGTCCTTGTTAGGGAAGGTTGGAGATGTATACACCTGCAGTGGCGAGGACCACGGCCTGGCCCAGGTCAACCCAGTCCTACCCAGGCTATAAACACCAGGCTAGGGCAATCAGGCACAGGATTGCCCCCCTGAGAGAGCAGTTCATTTCTAGTGCTGAAATATTTAGGAGTCTGAGCATGCCCTAAGAGACTAGAAGTACAGCAAATCTTTAGACACAGCCCTGTATATATGCTGGAAGGAGTAATCCCTGCACATCCCAGTCCAGGTGAGCTTTGCTGATGTTAAAAGAAACCATCGGTACATATGTGTACCTTGGAATGATTTAAATATTCTCACATGTTAGTTTTATTTAAATACTCGGCATTATTTTAACCAATTTGTTATTTTTAAGTTCATTATGTTCCACTTAAGTTTTCTAAGGCCTTTAAATCAAGCTTATAGCTTTTGCTGTCTTGGTTTCTCCCTCTCCCCTTTTTCTCTCTTTCTGCCTGACCCCTGTGACCCTCTCAGCTTCCCAGGAGTCCCTGGCCTAGGCAACGCCACAAACACAATTTCCGTAATGTCATTTGCAGCGTGGATGAAGGAGAGAAAGTCCTAGCTGTCAAAACCACCTCGACGCTGGAGCGAAGAAAACACGACCCGACACATGACAGATTCTTAGGTTTGTACAAATGGACAGCTCCCCAACTCCCCTCCTTCTCTCACTTCAAACCTCTCACCTCTTCTCTCTGCCACGCAGCAGCACCTTTTCCCTCTGTGCCCCTCCTCTTTTTTTAAAAAAACCATCTGCTCTCCCACTCACTCAACCACTCTCCAAATGTCTTGCCCTCACCCTTTCCCCAAAGAGTGTCAGTCCCTCGCTCTCCCCATGTCAAATGGGCAGAAATTACTGCATTATTAAGTGCGTGCGTGGACGGCCGAGCCTCATCAAATCTAAATGAATCAGACTGTCACCTGATTCCCGCTCTTGATGCACAAATATGGAGTCTTAAATGACTGAGAACTATGCTAACCTATTTTTCTTGTTTTATATTATCATTCTATAATGTAAGTAATCAGTCTGTGATATACTATATAGAGGTGCATGTATAAAAGTGCACATAAACAGTATTTTTTTCTTTCTGTCATTTTCCTCGCTATGGTTTATCCCCTTTCTTTAGCCTTCACCTCCTTTTGCTGGCATCGTAAAGAAAGGTAGGACCCTCTCAATCATTGGCTCAATCAATGAAGATGATTGGACCAGTGAACAGGAACGCATTGGGTTTACACCTCCAACCTGCTCTGCACCTGATGTGACCCACAGCCACCCAGAGTGCGCTCACATCCCATTTGTCACTGCAGTTTTTCCTGGAACAGGCGGATAAGATTGAATGGGCCCCCATGAAAATATGATTTTGAGTACGCATTGTTAACTCACCGGGGAGAGGCTTTTGCCAAATTCTATCAAAGTGTGCAACTGTGTATTAAATGACTATCAAAAGGCCAGCCATCATTTTTCATGCCTTAAACATGGTGTGCCTCACGACTTACCCCTCTACAATCACAAAGGAGCCTATTGCTATTGATCTGCTGTGAAAATGTGTTAACGCAGGATGTGACAGTGCCACAGACAAACAGAGGCGAGACAGTTTTGGATATGAAGTCATGGTTAGTATATCAGGGGGCTGTATGGCGCGTGCGGAGGGCTGGGTTAATGTAGCCACTTGCTCTATGTGCAGATGGAGAGAAGACCTCGGAGTCACTTTCTTCCCACGCTATGGCCAAAAGTTGCCGTTCTGTTGCAGTGATCCATATGGAAGCAGGTGGGCGCGGGGCCTTGAGTGGGCGAGAGGGGGTCCCAGTGGGCGGTGGGTCATGGATCCTGGGTTGACGAAACATAGGAGTCTCCCACAGAAGAGAATGGTGGCTGAATGTGGTCTTCAGTGTGTAGGAAGAGAGCTGGTTAAAGTTTAACCAGCCCCATCCTGTTCTCCGCAACCCTCCATCAGCCAGCCAGAGCAGGGCCCAGCCCCACAGCCTCCACCCCCACTGACCCCCACCCTGTTAGGGACAGAATTGATGGATCGCCCCTGTCATTGTGCCCTATAAGGGGACCAGTGCAAAGAGAGACCCGGACTCCTTGTTAATCTGACCCTCTAAGCCAGAGTGGACAACGCAACACATTATGACAGCCCCTCCACCCCTCCAAAAAGCAGAAAGAGAGCACATGGCATGTAACTAAAGTCACCCGCCTACATATGAACCACGGCACTCTCCTCTTTTCCTTTCTATCCAGCCTATTTTCACCCCCACCCCCCATAAGCCATGACAGGAATGTCTTAGAAGCTGAACGCGTTTGGCGAGGAGTATAAAAAGAACAGAGAAAGTTGGGCAGAAAGAGAAATGAGAGGTGGAGGAGAGAGACGGCGAGCAGCTGTGTGGAGTGACAGGATGCAGCGCACATGACTAATGGTGCCGGATGAACCTGTGATATTGACGAGTGATCAGTCATGTGCTGATGCCATCTCTGCCCCAAACCATGTGTTCACATGCTCAGACTGTTATAATGTCTCTGCTGTTTTTTCCGTCTTGATTATAAGAAAATGATACATCAAAGTAATGTAATGTCAGAAAACCAAGGGAAAGACATGATTTGCTCAGTTACAAAGGGGCTTAGAGAGCAAATAAAACAATTCAACGTAAGAAGACAAAGTACTGTCTTGTTAAGTTTAATTACACTGGTTGTATGCAATCAATGTAGTTTTTAAACACGTTCGTTTTAATTATTTGTCCTCATGGTGACAATTAAACAACCTTTTCCAAATCAGCAGATCTGATGCCAAGCGGAAAAGGTATTTGTTACTTGGAAGGATATTTTTACATTTATAGACATTATCAGCAACAAAAGTAGCTAAAATTCAGCATTTGAATCTTCACACAAAATTTATGTCAAATTAATGAATTAATATTGTTTTTTTAAGACAAGTAAAAGTCAACGTCTTTAATATCTGAAGTGTGAAAATGACTGCTCAAACAATGACAGAAGAAAGAAAATCACAATTTGTGATGGTCTTCCTCTTGATTATTACATGTTCCCCTTGGGGTGAGCTGGCAAAGTTAATTTTACTGGTTTGTTAAGGGAACATGATGTCAAGCCCTCACAAGGAAATGCAATACACCCATGCAAAAGACCTGGGTCAAGTTTCCCGTTTTCGGGAAGGAAAAAAACCATCTTGAATTTGTTTTCCTTCGTCCTGTGACAGTGGGGTCAGAACTCCGCCCATCTGGGTCCAAACTAGAGAAACTGGGTGTCAGTGGGTGACGGAGAGGGGCGCCACAGTCCAGGATGTACGTGTGTACTCGCATGTGTGTGTGTGTATGTGGGTGGAGGGGTTGACACACACACACGCTGCACCTCTCTCAGCTGACTCTGAGAATATGTTTGCGTGGGACAAGTCCACCAAGACCCATCCATCAACCGGGTCCAAATACGCCCTGCGCCACTGTTGACACGGGGTTAACAACTTGACACTGACAGAGGTGGGCGAGGCCTGCAGCAGAATGGAGACTGTGACAGAAAGAGAGATGGATTGGACTGTGATCGACATTCAATTTGAATTATTGCAAATATCTCCATTTAGCAGAAAATTGAGTACATTATGAGGTGTACATGCTGCTGGACAAGTGAGAGCGAGTGTTGTACACAGAAGAAACGGTTTGATCCGAACTGTTTGCAAACAAACTGTAGAGGTGAAAACAAGCAGTGATATACCTCCTCATGACCTTGTCCTTACTTCAGAATATTGCTTTAGGACTAAATAGACAAGCTTGTCAACTGCCAGAGATGAGTTATGTTGGAATTGTTCATGAAGACATTAAACTTCCTTCCTCTCAGTAATCACTGTGCATTATTACACATTAAACATGCACTAATGTACAAGTCATCAATTCTGTGGTAAGACAACAACCAGAAAGTGATTAAAAACTTTTAGGCGGCATTGATTTAAAAACTACTTTGTGGGCTACGTGGAAAAAAAACCACGAGCTGCTCATAAAGTTGTAAATCAGGAATGACGAACAGGTCGTGATGCCGGGAAAGTTCCCGTCCGATGGAGGCTGAGAATGTAAAGTAAATCTCTGAGTGGCTGTGGCAGGGATGCAGGTGGAGGAAAGCGCAAGGGAAATGTAGCGTAATCTCAGCCTCAGCCACGTTATCGGCTGGGCTTTTTAACACAGGGGCCAATTTAATTGCACTTAAAGCAGAATGGCAGAACATCAATCTTGATGAGTGGATCTGCATCACAGTTCTCCCAGGCCAATCTATCAGTATCTGTGCCTCTGGGTAGCCTCCCCCCAACGCTAACACACTCATATAGGCCCATACTCCCTCACCATCCCATCTGCACATTCTCATCATGCTCTGCTTTTTTTTTTTTTGGTTTTGTTTTGTTTCGTTTCAGTGTTGTAGCCCGTAGAAGTAATCCATCATGAGCAAAACAGTATTTCCACATTAGAGTATGGCAATATTCTGTACTGTTATTGTCAACAAATCAAAGGAAAAGACTGAAACAACAGTTCTTCAGCTGGTTTCCCAATACTTTTGACTGCTGTCTGACGCTTTAATTTAAGAGATAGGCTAAAAACTTTGCTAAAACTTCCACTATTTCTCAAAGCAGAGCGAGCGGTGTTTTTGTCGGGCATTCGCGTTCAGCTATGGAATATCAGCACTAGTGAGTATTTATATTATCAGGACAGAGTGTGTTGGATTGATTCAAAATGAACAACAGAGCCCATGTTCAATGCAATGGAGGAACATGTCAGCTGGTTCAACAGTGTGACTCTTTCGTGTTTTTTTTTTAAAATTGTTTTTATTTTTTTATTTTAAATCTGGACAACAATGGAGGTTTTTCTTGTGCAGGGGATAAGGCTGCAACAGGCTTTGCTACACTGACAACACTTGTTAGTAGGATCAGTTCATTGTTAGTTTTGGCATTTCTGTGGGATTTGTTGACAGTAAGAAAAATACTGAATACCAACTTTAATATTCTTCATGCCCTGCAGGAAATAGAGCTGTTTTCACATGTAACCCTGTAATCTCACAGCATCGTGTAAAAACCTGCCTGGAAATCTTGTAGCATCGAAACGGAAACATTTACTCTTCTTTGGAAATCAAACATAATGCAGATTGCCACAAAGGCTGCTGCTTTAAGTGTGCTTTGTTTTAGATTAGTGCAACATCTTATTAGCATGCAACACAAACCAATGTCAATTAGAAACCGCAAATCTTCACATTTACTGGTGAAGTAAATGTAGGGGAAATAGATACACGCATTAGGGCTTAAGCCAATAGTTCTGTGGTTAGAGAACGGTAACTACCTCCTGTGCTATAAGCATCTTGAACTCTTAGTGGCTATGGAACACTTAAATACAGAGAGCACTGGCTTCATCAAGGCCATAAAGCATAAAGAGGACTTATCTAGCACTGAAAGCTAGGGACAGAGCCTATAGAGGAGTAATGATCCCTTAATGTGGTGGCCTCTCACTCTCAACCTCTCGCACTCTCCCTGGCTCCGTCCCTCCTCCCACTCGCAACTGCTACATTAGCAGGGATAATAAATGAGACTCAGGCATCACAAGCATAAACTTTTTATGACCCACCTAACCAGCCTTATCAAATGTGGATGTGATTACTCTGCCAGGTGACAGATGGAGAGATGGAGTGAAGGAAGACATGGAATGCAAGGTTGGGGAAACGCATGCAGATGCGTTTCTGCTGGAAATAAATAATTATTCAATATTTTGTACACGAAGGAAAGACGAGTGTGGAAGAGGAAGTGTTAGAATAAAAGATGAGGAATAAAAAATGAGAGTAGAATGAGGGAGGTGAGGAGTGGGAGGATGGGAGTGTCTTGAGTGCTGCTCTGAATGGGCTGGTAAGACGGAGTGGACAGGCTGTATGGGCTCAGTGAAAGGCGCCTTTCTCCTCTACATGATAACTTTGATCCCTCCTGTTTCCACACACCAGTCAGCAATATTGTTAAGCAGCAGTTGGTTAATACTTTAACCGAGTCCCAGTATGGAGACGAATGGAGGAGTTACTCCCCTGGGGAGCTGCACTGTGACTGTCTGAAACTGCAGTCACAAATTCAGTTGGGTGCCAAGTTATCACGAGAATAAGAAAAAAAAAATAAAAACAACAAAATAATAAAAAATATAAAGCTATCAAATATAAAATTGCAGAATTCAGCAAGACAAAAAGCAATTAAATTTGAAAAACACGGGAAATATAGTGTTGCGAAGTCCACATCTGGTTACTTCTATCACATGCAGTGTTATACCACCTAATCAGAGATGGCAAACACTTGTTTTTGCCATGTACAAGTTTAGATTTTGAAGACAGGTAGATATCTGAAATTGCTTACTATAATATTGTTATGCATCATCATAACATAACACTAAAGAGCAATCCTACATATAACTGCTTTGCTGTAATTTTTCACAACACGGTTGCAGGCTGAATGTTGCAGAACTCTGCTTGAAGTTTCTATCAGTATACGAGCCGTGCCATGTTAGCTGCATGACTGATAGCGTGAATGCATGCTAAACATGTTTGACATGTAGTTTTTGTTCTGCCTCATTAACGAACGGCCCGAGTATGAAGAGATCAGATTAAAGGTAATTAAAATGACAAAAACACACCATCATTCCTAATGCAGCTGTAATGACGGCCTAAGTGTAGCTGAATGCCAACCCCCTCCGCCTCTTTTTCCCCTCTGTTCCTCCCTCCGCTCATCCCTCTCTCCAGCTCAGCTGTGGCTACAGAATCATTAACCTGGCTCTGTGAGGAGGATGTGCTGACAGAACACTCTGCTATTGTGCTTCCTGTCATCTTCAGGAAATCAGGGCTTCCCCCTGCTGTCGAGGTAAAACTCCTCTGGGTGATGAGCGATGCCAATCTTTCTCTTCGTGCCACCTTTTATTTTGTTCTTCTGTTTCTGTGTTTGTCTCATTCCCTTTATCTCTCTTTACGTCCCTTGGCAAAAACTTACACACACACACAAAATGTTTCCTAGTGAAATAAACCTGTCCAGAAGCCCAGATTCATTAGAGTAGCTGAGTCTCATTTAAATGCCTGAAATAATTAGAAAAATTAGACTTTTAACTATTGTGAAAATTCCTCTATACAAATATAAATAATTTTCTTTCACAACACATGCCAAAATACATTACACACACCCAGGCTGACAAAATAGATGACACAATGAAATTGACATAATTTAATTTGTAATAAAAACCCGTATAACTTCACATGAGAAATACAGAATAAACACCTCTAACAGTCTCAGCAAAAAATGACAATCAAAAGCTTTACTGCTGTTGTATTTACAGCTAGACTACTGTACTGGATTGCATGCTGTTGTCACGTGTTCCTGTTATTTTGACCACCTCCCGTGTGTGTATATGTGTGTGTGTGTGTGTGTGTGTGCGTGCACACGTGTGTACGGCCTGATTTAAGTGATGGAGTGGGTATGCTCTGTCACGAGTAGCGCAGAGCTGACGCTTCCTTTACATGGCAGCTGCAAGGCTCCGGTGATGTATCAGAGTCAGCAGAAGCATTGATCAGACCCGGGGTTAATCATTGCACTGGGAACCCAGAGGAGATAGAGGCTGCCTGGGGAGAGGTAAGCCAGGAGAGTGGGCGGCTTCACCACAGGAGGCCTGCAGCTCTACAGTGAAGGAATGTTGGCTGGAAGACATGACAACTTGTCTGTTTGTCTCACTGTTCAACCATCAGCTGTTCATAAAGACAAACTGCTCAAGTTTATGTGTGTGTGTGTGTGTGTGAGTATGCATAGGGTGGGGACTGATGGGACATGCAGCTATGTAATACTCTTAAATGGGGGGGCATCTGAAATGTGGGTGCCAAGCCGGGCCTGTGCTATGTGTATTCAGCAGTACCCATGCACTCTCCTTAGATGGGGAGTTAATAATTCAGAAGAGAGATGGGAAAAGAGGCCATAGGCCTGAGTGACAACACAGAGAGCGAGACAGCAGTGAGAGTATGGAAAAAGAGACCACAATGGGGAAGGGCGAATGGAGAAAAACCATGCAGAAATTATAGAGGAATGGAATATCCCAGCGGCTCGCTTTATGTGTAAAACACATGAGTTGTGTAATACTAACCTGACCCACAGACCAGCGGAGACCTTTCCCTCCATTCAGCTCGCCCCTCCTCTCCATCCTCTTCTCCTCTTACTGCCCGTCCCTGTGGGATGACTCTTCCCAGTGACCTGCCGTCACCACCATCACTGTCGCCAACATCAAAGTCCAGGATGCTCTCTCTAAGAAATGCACATGAGGATACGAAGGAAACACACGTGGACCTGCAAATAAGTCGAAGCACAGATAAACACACAAGCCTGCATGTACGCACACACACTTACACACATACACAGATACTTGAAGGAATGTCAGAAATGCCAGTAGGAAGGATGAGGGGCAATGGGAATACAAAGAGGACCATCTCCTCAGAGGGGAGGAAAAACAGGGCAATAAAACCGTCATGTCAAGCCAAGAATCTGCTGATGGCACAAATGCATATACACAAGTTCACAGAGACAAAAGAGAATGTGTCAAGCAGATAAAGCCATCACTTCTCCTTCATCCCTGGTTTTGTCCAGAGATGTCCCCCTTTCACCTCTCCGCTGCCCTGCCAACACTTGTCAGGCAAGAGAGTCATTAATGTTTAGCTGGGCAGTGATGGCAGCGCTGACAAGACTCATCTGTCTAAGGAGACAAGATGAGAGAGAGGGACAGCCCTTCAAAGGATGCCACTTAGAAAGTGAGAAGGAGAAATAAGAGGGGGGAAAAAAGGAAAGGTGCTAGATGGACAGGGAAGAGACCCATCTTTCTTTGCAAAGTTAAAGGTTACGTCACCAAGGTGGGCTACAAAATGATGCTATTGTCATCTCCGTCCTCCCCTCCCTTTCTATCTTACCATCCTTCCACCTACACAGCCCCCGTCTCCCCACCCCTTCACTCCCTCTCCACATGCTTGTCAGCAGTTTGATTCAATACCTGCAGGTTAGTTACTCATTGAGCTGAGGAGGGACCAGAGCCGGTGGAGGTGTATGGACGGCTGTCTATGGGCAGCTACTGGTGGCTGGGGGCTGCTGTTTGATTGACAGATCTGCCTGCATCGTCCATTCCCTCCTGTAAAGACACAAGACACAAAGCGCAGGAAGTGGAGGGAGGTAAACAGCTTTGAATATGAATGGTACACTGCAGGGGCGGTTAATAATTGGGAAGTGTTGGACTATTAATCTGAAAGACAAGGCGATGCTGGGTTTTCTGACACCGTGCTGTACGGACTTCACTTCTGGATGTGCGGGTACAGGATCTCATGATGTCTTCCATGAGACCTTCACAGTAACATCACAACCACGATAAAGACCGCAGCGAATCAGAACAGACCAATTAATCAGAACATCCCAGTACAAAGTGTCCAATCAGTTCCATTTTGACATTTTGTGTTGCATTTCTTGCTCTTCTATGCTCTTAAGTTGATCTTTTTAGAAGAGTATTTGTGCTCATTTAAACATGTCCAAATATCCACGAGTGCAATGCAGCAAATGAGTGTTTCCCTCCATCTCTCCATTTATGTCAGAAGTTAATGGAGAAGGTGCTTTGACTGCCATGACAAGTTAAGTAGAGGGAGTGGGACCATTGTCTTCCAAATCAGCTGTCAGTGTGTTTCTGCTGTCAGCAGTTTGACTCACTACCTGCCTGGTTAATCATCGAGCCGCTCCGAGCTGCTGGAGGTGTATGGCGCGCCATCACGGACCCCCATCGTGGCCACAACAGGACAACATCTGATTGACAGATTAGCAAGCACTGGCACTTTTTCAAAGAAAGACAGGGGGAAAACAGGGTGGAGAGCAGTGACTGGAATTGAAGCAGTCTCAAAGAGGAAGTGCGAGGTAGAGGGGGTGTGTGTTTGCGTGGGTAGGTAGGGTGGAGGAATGAAGGTTAACAGGTCTTCTCAACTATTTGTGAGCAGGAATATAACAATGTAAGACGCCTTCTATGTGCTGAATGTTTTTGCAGCAGAAAGTGCGACTGACTGGCAAAATGAAATAATTTTCAGGCCTGTACAGCTATGAGTGTTTTGTATATGAATTGTAGATTGGCAGCCTGAGACATCAGAGTTTTTCCAGCTGGTGAAAGCAAAAATGGAAAAAATTGTGTAGCTATAAAACAAAAAATAAAAATTAAACAATGTCTAGAAACATTAAGGGGAATGGAGACAGTCTTACAAATAATGAGGATTCATGTGAAAGTGAAATTGCCTCCCCTATTGGACATTAATGCTGCTGCAACCAACGTTTGCCCCCCCCGCCCCAGCCTCACCTCCACAACCCCGATGAGGTTATCCTCACTCTTATCCTCTCTCTCTCCCCCTCCTCTGATTCCCTCATGCACGCCCGCTGAGGTTTGATTTCAAATGGAAAAATTAATGGGAGAATAATAGCCTTGGGCCTCGCTCTCTTCCACACACACACATCTTAGTTGGTCTATAGGGGTACACAGAAGGGGAGTAAAATTTAGAGCCATTCGCCTCACATGGCTTGCTGTTCCATTGTGACACAGGCACACACACACACACACACACACACACACACACACACCAGGGACCTGTAAACCCCCCCCCCCTCCCATTTACACCTTAGAGGGCTTAACTGTCAAATATTAGTACAGTGGCTTTGTGGATTTCAAATAAATAAATAAATGAGGAAGCAATGATTAGCAATTCCCTTGATAGTTATATCAATGTTTCATATTCATTTTCACTTCCAGGAGAATATTTCTGCAGAAACAGTGATTCTGAGAACTTTCCAAGCTTTTAGAGAGGCAGGTTTCTCCACAGTTTCTGCAACGACTCAGAGTCCCATACGGTAGCTTGGCCAGTTAATCAAAGTCACTTGCTTGAATTTACACAAAACAGAACTAGTAACGATTCCTCTACCCCAATATATTATATTTGATGTACAGTTAACAAAGTACATGTTATGCTTGTAGAGAAAAGCGTAAAGATAATCTGTTTAATCCCTGCAGTCCTGGTTACATACAGCCTGTCAGGAGTCAGGTGCACACACACACACACACACACACAAGATGTGTAAGTTTCACTTCAGCTGATCCAGGACCAAGTTGGTTGCAGGCATAATTAAATCAAAGTTAAGTCTCATTGCTCTTAGGCCAGCAACACAAGAAGTGTGTGTTTGTGTGTGTGTGTGTGTGTCAGGCTGAGGTAGGGGGTCGGTTGTTAAGAGTTTTAAAGCGGAAGAAGATTTGGTGCAGATCCAGTATTGATGTCGGGGAAGCCCACTGGCGCTTTCTGTTCAAACATTTGAGAGGACCGAACTGCCCGAGCTGCAGTGCCCGGGTGGCAGGATTCCCGCTCTTCCTCTTTCTCCTGACTTTGAGGAATTTTTACGGTGAACAAACTCCCAGCGCTCTCCTCACACGCCCCACGCCGCATCACAGATACCTACCTCAGCAAAACTGGAGAAAGAGAGAGAGAGACAGACCAAGAGAGAGAACTTTCCAGGCATTTGAGGAGTTCCTATATCTCTTTTCACCCTTCTGTGTGTTATACAACAAATTTTAACATCACAGACACACTCTGACCCACCACTGAAACGCTGAACAGAATGCAGCGATTTTCAAATCCTATTTGATCTACGTTTAACTGAATTGTCTTTCTATTCTGTGTACAGCTGCATGTACTTGTTTCCTGTGTATTTATTCTTTTTCAATGCACATCCTGCTCTTATCTTTGCATGCTCTTCAGCGTCTGTATCCTTTTGGCTGCTGTAACACTGCAATTTCCCAGGTATGGGACTATTAAAGGATTATCTTATCTTATCTTACAGTATAAAGGCAAGCTGTTTAATCTTCAAAGTGATAAACCTTGTTTTTTTTTATTTTTTTGCGAATACACTCAATCTGCCATTGATGCAACATGTTACAAGAAAAGTTGTGACAAGGGCATGTTTACCACTATGTTACATCATCTTTCCTAATTCCAACTAATAATAGTTTGGGAACTGAAGGCACTAATTGTTGAAGGGAAGGGAAGTGAAATTCATTTTATCAGGGTCTCCTCTTGTGATATTTTGTGCTTCACAAATTTTCAATGGGATATTTTAACTGCAGATAGGCCAGTCTAGTACCTGCTCTCTTTCATAACAAAGGCTCACTGTTCTGAAAAACAGAACGCTGCCTGGCATTGGCTTGCTGGAATAAGCAGGGAGGCTCATGCTATGTGCTAACACATGCCCATACCATCACAGGCGCTTTTGAACTTTGTGCTGGTAACAATCTGTCTGTTTGTTCTGTAGCATGGAGGACATGATGACCACAGTTTCCAGAAACAGTTTCAAAACGTGGACCCATCAGACCACAGCAGACTTTTCCACTTTGCATCAGTCCAGGTGAGCTCAGGCACAGAGAAGTCATTAGCATTTCTGGTAAATGGTTGTTATGGTTTTTGCTTTGTGTGGTAGAGCCTTAACTTACATTTGTAGATGTAGTGACAAGCTGTGTTTGACAGAAATGAGACATGTAGCAAAATCCTTTTATGCAGTCATGATGTTTGGCTAATGCAGTGCCACAGGATTGAGCCCCCCCCCCACCCACCCACACACACACACACACACACACACACACAGAGGTTTTTTAATATTGTACTTTCTTGTATTTGTATTTTTTGTATTGTATATATTGTACTCAGGACTCAGAGGTTCATCTTGTGACTGCTCAAACCTACAAGACTACAAGTTCAGAGATGCTTCATTTTAAAGATGAAGTCAGTGGACGAGGAGGTTTACATACAGGACGTTGAAAGAAAACAAAAGGCGGGTGTCTAGTGTAGAGTGATGGTGCGACACACTTCTAAAACAAGCCACCGTCCTCAGCCTCTCACAGTGTGGCCTGTGGGCACATGTAGCATTAATTGCTGCCTCCACAGAGCCTGCAGACTGCACACACTATCTATTGCTCGCATCAAAGAAACCACACGCCGAACTTTATGAAATTTTTATTCATTGTGTTCACTTCTCTTCCCTTTTTCCTCACTTTCTTCCTCTTCCCATTCCCCACCTTGGCCCCCCTCTCCTTTTTTTAGCTCCGCCACCAAACAGACAAGAAAGACTTCTCTCTGCCATGTTTTTCGGCTCGACTTCCTTCCTGCCCAGAAGCACTGGAGTATCTCGTTAGTTCTCTCACAGCGAACGTCTCTCCTCTATCTGCCAGGAGCAAAAACCTGATCGGGGAGGTGGGGAGATAAAAAAGAAAAGAGAAGAAAAGGGTGGAGGGGTGGGGGGCTAAATCAAGAAGTTCGGTGGGTAAAATTCTCCGCAGAGCTAGGTGAGAGGCTGCAATGTCATTTGGCTACAGTAATTACAGATACAAGAAGCACACAAAGGAAAAAACAGAAATGAGAGGGTTTCTCTCCCCGTGGACAATGTACACCTAAGGGCCTAAGTTTCATCATAAACTTAACACAGATAGAAGTACATGCAAAAACACATTGCAAGACTGCTGGTGTGACATGGTGCTGCCCTGAGATCTAATATATGAACACAGGTTTGTAGAAAGCCTGCCTTATTTAATATATTCCACAATTAGTTCTTTCCACTTGCACACACCTTTCGATTGATGCGCCATGTACACTAACCTTCCTTTTAACTGGTTTCTCTCACTCGCTCTCTCTTTAACACACACACACACACACTCACTCTCACACACACTGTGGTCATCCATCAAAGCGGCGAGTGTTGTTTCTTCCCCCACACGCCTCATACACACAGGTATAAATCACCGCGTCTGATTTCTGGGGCCAGGGTTTAAATAATTAAAGAGCTTTAATTTATCAGGGTTTAGCACCCACTAACAGTAGGGCTGACAAAAGAGAATGAGAGATGTATTGAGAAAGAACAAAAAAAGGTCATTATACATGAGATACATATACAAAATTATTCCACGATTTATTGGAGAGTAAAACGAACATCTAGGGCTAAGTGGCACCAAAGACTATGTGAGAAGGCATTCGGGTTCTGCTCTAGAGCTACTTGATCTGGGTGTAAGTTTTATTTACCTGTTGGTAGAAGACAAATGAAATTTAACTGTGTGTGAATATTTGCACATCCGTATATGGTTGATTTGTGACAATTACAAGTCAGTGGAAAACAACACCGATGTAAAAAAAAAAAAAAAAAAAAAAAAAAAAAAAAAAAGAGAAGGAGACACACACAATTCACAATTTGAGAATTAAAACAAAAACACTCAGCAAATTCAAACTGAATGTCTTCTTACGCCACATGCTGTTAGTTTTGGAAGCATACAAATAATAATTATGTTGATTTTTTTCTTCTTTTTCAGAACAGTTGGTCATTTTGTCAAGAAATATGAAACCCAGCAAAACAAACTGGATTTTTTTTTCTTGTGATGAAGGATCCAACACACTGCACATGAAAAACACACTACAGTAAGTTACATTTAAAATCCCAAGTCATGTGACATCATCATCCCTCTTAGAACAAAGTTGTGGTTCTTCTGTCAAAACTACAACAAATAACCCCACTAAAACCTCGGTTTCTACACATCAGTGACATTTTTGTATGCTGCATTTGAACAAAACCCAGTTAAAATGCAAAGCTGGAGAACAACACATTGAGTAAAGCACATTTACAGAATGAAATTTATGTTAAATAATGTCTTGCAACAGAGCCAGGTGGCTGAGGGACGGTGGCTGTCATGGATGGCCAGAGGACAGTGGAACTCTACTGCCCCCTTGTGGCCACAGACATGCAAATAAAAGTGTAAAGATCTCAGAACTGACCAAATTATAACACACTGATGGTCTCCTACTTGCATCTTTTGGTTCATGAACTATTAGCCCTATGAGTTTTGTAAGTCAGAAACAAGATCTACCAGCAGGCACAAAGTCATAAGGGAGAAACATTACAATAAAGCAAACAGCCCTCTCTGGCTTTGTTTGACCCTCATATTATTTATTCTTTCCAGTAGATCTCTGAATACAGAATGAACACACACACACACACACTCTCACACACTCACTCTCTCTCTCACACCAACACACCTAGAAACATCATAAAAAAGACAGAGTTTCCATCTGCTAATTAACTCAAAAAATGAAATCAAAAACTCCCCTCTCCTCTTCTGAGAGAACACATGCAGTCACTCTTGAGTAGGTCACTATATATTACTGCTGACATTACCCGATGACTTCACTGGGTGAAGTTTGCTGTTTGCCGGCAACAGTTAGCCACCTAGTGGTCAAACCCTCTTATAACATAAAGTTTTAAAGACAGGGAAAATTAATTACAACTTTGGAAGTTTTTGGCTATATGACACCATGTCGTCAATGAACAAACTGCTTTAACAAACATAGTTTAATAGATATTCAACAAACTATCAAGTCTACAGACTCAACTGGGGGGACGATAAGAAATAATCAAACCAGAAAAACACTATCACTCCTAAATCAGGCAGTACAATATGCTTTTATAACCATATTGCGTGATTTATCTTCTGAATAATAAACCTATAGATGATAATAACAAGACCGACCCAAAGTAATAGAGCACTACCATCCTCATGATAGATGGTGATACAGTGTGTTGCTCTGTCTTCTCAAGACTTCACATCACCATCTCCCCTTCACTTCACTGGATTGTTCTTCACACTTCAGTTGTCCAAAAGGGACCGCTGTAGAGCCTCCTGGATCATTGTGTGCTCGTCTGTGGAATAATCCTGCAAAGGCATGAGATTAAAGAGAGAAGGAAATAGATCCACTTAGTTAACTGTATAGAGAAAGAAACTCCATATAGTGTATAGAGTCTCAACTTACAACAAAGGTATCATAGGAGAAAGTGTGTCTGATCTTCAAGTGCTGGAAAAAGTCAGCGCTCCTGTAGTTAGGGTCCCCCCAAGGCATTGAGGCACAGATGGGACACACCTGGACAGAAACAAAGCATCTATGAACAAATTAAAACTAGATATCCGAACAATGTGTGGAACCTTGTTTTTAAATTTTAATTTTTCCTACCACTTGGCGTGTATCTCGAGCATGTTGGGTTGTGCAGTGCTCGACCAGGCCGTCCTGATCGAGGTTCTGGCAGTTGCAATACGGGCAGGTGAAGGTGTAGCGATTTGGCACTGGACTGTTAGAAGAAACAGTAACAATAAAATACGTCACACTACTGGCTGGAATGGGAACAAAGGTGACCTTAATTTAATACTGATACAATGATGAGAGAAGATTTCCATCTTGATCTCCTATTTTAGCTAAAGGAATGGTTGTATTTTCCTGGTTTTAAATGCTTCCTTACATCAAAGTGTTACCAATTTCTGAATGAGTTCAAGTATTCTAACTGGGTGACATGAATCAGAACTACCTGATGGGTCATCATCCACATGACAAATGACTTTTTCTCACTGTTTAGTTGCGTTCGGGCACAGCTGTGTTGCGTTCTGGCTCCAACACAGCTTTGTACCATCCTCAGCTGTGCTTCAGACATCCTTGTATTTCAGAGATCAGCATTTTGTCCGCTCAGCTTTTTAACTCAGATTTTGTTGATTTGGTGATCTTCTACTCATTTATTTTATGTCTACTTTGATGTAACATGTGGTCAGGATTCTGCACAAGGTGTTACCGTTTTGAAAATTGATTGGATGCTCAATTCTGTGTGTGTCTGACATCCTGCCCAGCTTCACACGGTGTCCATCAAAAACGGACTGGACACGCATTTAATCTGAGTAAAGCCAGAACTCGACCGCTTGTGGACCGTGATGTGGTGCGTCTGGTGGACTCCTGAGCATCGTTTATAACAGCTGTGATCAGCTAGCAACGCAGCCATGCCTGGTGGAATCAATCTGTTCAATTGTTCTTGTTCTTAAATCGTCTCCTGAAAGTCCATATACTCTTGGCTAAAAAGGAATTCAACTTCTTACAAGACTTGAAAAGAGCGACTGAGACCATAAACTCATTCACTGAGGTAATAATCAGGGGAGAAGGGTTGGGCAGGGCCGTTTTCTCCTGAGCTTACATAAATCAGACTTTTCTTTGAAACCTTCGTACCTGTAAGCTCCATCCACAAGCAAATGAAAGAGTTCACCTGATGATGGCAGGCTGGCTCTGGGCAGTGGTCCTCACCCCCTCCTCAATGTACTCCTGGTATTTTGAACAGGCAGCGGTGTGGCTTCTCATCTGAGAAAGGCCAACCTGAATAATAAGGAAATAGACATAAGTACCTGCAAGTGCACAGCCAAAATGATATAACTGTTCTCAAATGTTTGCAGTTTTAACTGCTACTGTCTGGATAAAGATAGAAGTTAAGACTTTTTAAGTTTGTGCATATTTTATCCTCAGTGGTTTCCTTTTGCATGGTAGTGATACATTCACAATAAACTGTCAAAGATGCTTTGTTTCAGCTCCTGCACAGTCATAGGACACACCTGAACTCTGCATCCCTTGCAAGACGCCACAGATGTTTGGATGAGGGCCTCAAGCTCAGCAGCTTTAGTCCAGTGACCCAACCCGGCCCGACATACAGCACAAACAGGCTTCTGTGGACGCAAACACTCCTGCAAACAACTCTGGCAAAACCTGACAAAAGACGGACGAATAAGGTAAGTGTAACAAGTCACTGAAACCACTTTCAGTTTTAATTTAGCCCCTTTTGGTCAGAGGGAAAACATGTTCCTACTATAGGCTGTCATTAAAATACACAATAAAAAACTAGATGCTGTCATTAGCTGGAAGATCCTCGTAAAGCTCCTAAACCAGATCTTCCTGTTAAATCCAATGGGAAGTCCCCCCACCTCAAGAGGGCGCAGGGACTTGTAGTCTTTTTAGTGGCGTGATGAGTCCAAGCAATAAAGATCTGAACTACAATTCCCATGTGAGGCCTCCTCTTTGATGTAAACAAAACTGAAACTGATTTAGCAAGCTGACATTGCAGCTGCCAAATATTCAAGTGATCAAAATAACATTTTAGCGTCTCAACAAATGCAGGCACGAGAAAGGTCGATCCTTTGCGACTCTGGTGGCACGACACGTTTAAAAACAAGCATTTCTCCGTGTCATTTTTTTTTTTTTTTACATCGCACCGTTGAATCGCTGGTGGCATAGGGGAGGACGATCGAAAAAAGGAGATATACTCACGTATGTCCGCATTGTGTTGTTACGGGACTGTCGAAAATTTCGAGGCAAACCGGACAGATGAATTCTGACACGTCGCTGTTCCCGTCAGAGACTTTTTTCTTGTGCTGTGCTGCGCTAAATCCTCCGAGCATCGCCATTTCTTTTCTTCACTGAATCAACCCCAGACCAACCGTTCCTGTATCGACGTCACCAGCCTCTGTTGCTTTTTTTATGCGCGAGGGCGGAGTCCTCGCGGGCAGCACAACACATGATAATGTTTTGAAGTTAAAGCAGCGGATAACCTTACGTACGTAAAGCAATAGGGGCAAGTACATCAATCTTTACAAGTAGACAAATTATTTACAGCTGCAACCAACATCATTTCACACATTTTCTCGATTAATCAATCGAAAATAAAAAATGCTCATTATAAGTTCTTTGAGGGCGATCTTAAAATACTGCTGTGTAGGTAGCCAACGTAACAGAGACAAGCAGCAAATATGTGCGCTGGAGTAGTGGACTGCTCGTGGAGCAATTTATACCAAAACATTGTTTGCTGGAAATATCGTTTGAATTTGGAGTATAAATACGCTGAAAGGAATGTGTACATAATTTCAATGATGAAATGAATCCTTAAGGCTGCTATTATAAAAAGTTTTCTAAAACGCGATGCTTGCTGAACGTTATTGTCGTCCTGTATATTAAACTATATTGTTGTAGCGAAAGACAGATGTTTTCTGAGTGAAGAACAAACTTTAATATTATTTAGCTGACACATATTGGACACTGGTCGTAAAAAAGTTGTTGCTCTGCGTCCCTTCCTCCTCCGGCTCAGTCTTTCAAATAGCACGTGGGCCCCTGATGCTGATGAACTGTGAGAAGTTAACGCATGCGCGTTGTAATGATGGGAATTTCCAACAGCTGAGGAGGCGTAGCTAGCCACGGCTAGCACTTGTCAAAGGTAAGATGTGCGGGTGGTGGTGTTTCTGGTTTGAAAACGGCGTGATCTCTTAGCCGAAGCAGAATTAGACTTTGTCGCACAACAGTCATGCCGCAGTGACGGTATATGTTTAGATGATGGACTCTAAAATCGCCAAAGATTTCTATCTAGCGGTGGACCGCCCTGCTAGCTAAACCAGTTGTTAGCTAGCCAGCTGCGCTGAAATGGGCGTTCACTGCTTAGCTTATACTCAGTTGGGGGGCCACGCCAGTTTCAGCATCGGGTTTTGTGGGGTTTGAGATTCGTGAATAATTAAATACAAGCTGTTATCAGAACGTCTATCGGATTATCAGCAGTGGTCGTGACGAACTGATTCTTTTGCAGTTGATGCGCATGAAGAATACATGGAGGTGTTGTTAGCTAAGGCATGTTGCTTGCTAGCTGGCTAAAACGACGGTCGTGAGGTTGATGTGAGTTAACTGGAATAGCCGTCCAGCTGGCCTTTGAACGCGTATACATGTATGTTTATGCCTAATATTGTGTTCTTACTGTTGGCTAATTAAAGACAAACGTAGCCTACCATGGCTGACACGCATGTAGTACCTCCAGCTCACATAATACCTGGCGCAAGACATAAGGAATATATTTCCGTCAAATCTGAGTTCCGAGCCAGGTTCTGCGCGATGTAATTCCTCACAGTCGTTGTCGTGGTTGTGTATATCATGCTAATAATCTAATCAGTCCAACCGATTAGCTGTATTACTGCTATAAAATAGCCCACACGGTACATCCTCACATCATCCCACTTAAAGCAGACATTGTTTCTCAAAATACTGATGCCTATACACCCACTTTCTTTTCCAAACCATTAGATTTAGATTTTGAAACGCTATTATTGATGATCATTACATATCAATTTACTTCTGGATTGAATTAACACTGACTCGATAGTAAGAAGTGTGGCACCATGCTTCCTTCTTCATTTGTATAGGTCATATTGACACATTTCCATTTTTATAAAGCTCTCCGTTGTCATTATAGCTTCGAGGCGACTCAGAAGAATCACACGATCATGAATGCGTCTTCAAGATGAGTGACCTTGAACTCTGCACTTGCTGAAACAAAGGAATGGAATAGATATAACTGCATTGACAGCACGTGAAGACAAAGCTCCTCGTGACCTCATCTTACACGACTTAGGCTTGTTTGTCTGGAAACAAGTCAGGCTTTGAGCCAATACCAGAGATGCCGGTAAGAACGCATCTCTACAGGCTGCAGCCTTGCTACACCAACTGAGAGTACCAGACAACTGCAACTGTTCTTTAAAGGATGTGCTGCTGATTGGACACTGAGTCTAATTCATCTTCCACCTCTTCTAAACGTTATTAACGTTGAGTGTGTGCCAGTGTGTACAGTGAATTATGGTGACCAAAAATGGTGCTTGAATGTAGCATCCTGGTGCAGGGTATGCTAAAAGGGGTGAGCCTCTCTCTGAAAAGTTTAACAGCTGACTGCTGTCGATAATGGATGCCAAGTTAAAAGAGGACCTGTTTCGGAGGTATGTGACGGCACTGGAGAGACGTCTAGAGGAGGAACATACATGGATTGGATCTGCTCCAGAGGGGGATAAAGGGAGACACAAGGACAGCGAGCCCCTACTCTCCACAGCCACGGCTCTGCTTGGGGCTTACCAGCCAGATCCAGGACAGCGTTTCCGGATGGTGCCTTTCTATGAAGTGGTGGAAAATTCTCTCCGCTGCCAAAGAGGGGGCAACCTCAAAAGCCTGGAGAGAGCCTTCCACACACTGGAAACCATCTGCACCAACATCTTGCTCTTTCCCTGGAAGAAGGAATTCAGATGTATAAAGGTGAATTTTGTTTATATTAAGAGTTTTCATGTTAATATTAATTAAAGGTGACATAAACTAACTGTGTTTATTATATTGTTGGTTTTAAGAACGTTAACCATCACATTTCAGTATTACTTTTCCCACAAGTGGATATTCACCACATAAATGTCCTACTCTCTCTATGCAGAGTTTCAAAATGACATTGTGAATGCTTGAAAAACAGCAACATGCCGATGAATCTTCATTACATTTATCTAATTTAATTTACGGTGTTAAGTTCGTATAAAGCAAGGGACATGTGTGCAGACCGAAAAATGCATGCAGATTCTTGCATTGAGAATTCTCACTTGAAAGATCCACAAGATGTTTTCAGTGCTAGTGTTCACAGAAAATATACCTAATCTTTGTAGTTGTGTCCTGCTCTTCAGAACTGCTATGATCTTTGAGAATTGATATGTGCAGTGACAACACAGAATCTTTACAGATTCATGAACTGTAGGTTGCAAATCACTTGTTTGTTTCAGCAGGTGAAAAATAGTGTTTACAAAGACTATAGTAATATAAGGCTGCCCAGTAGCAACTGATTTATTAACAGGAACATATAGTGTACATCCTACAATATATATTTACACACTTTTTGTAAGTGGTGTATTGTTGTAGGGTAGTGGACTAGTTTGTAGAGTAGTGTTGTCTGATCATAACACCATATTAGAAAGTAGCCCCAACACCTGGAGGCTGTTTTCCCTTTCAAATTACTTCACTTCTTGTTAATACTTTAGACATCAGCACAAGCTCTGTGTGCATGTCAGTATTTTCTCTGTTAAATGTTTTACATCAGCAAAGTAGCAAACCAATACATTGAATTAATTCAGACCAATGGCACGAGAGGTTCCTTTTTTATTTTTCTTATTCTTTTTTAAGATTTTAGCATTGTCGTGTCATGCTCTTTTAATTGACTCACACTAATGCTGATTAACCATTTCTCTTTAGACCTTCACTGGCCCATACGTGTACCATCTGCAGTCTGCCATTTCTGATGCTGAACTCCGGTCTCTAATGCGTACCATTGGCTACACCTGTGACAATGATTCGCAGTTCCATTTGCAGGAACACCCAGGAGGCGCAAATCATCTCCGCCAGTTGGCATTTGAGTTCTTCCTGGCTCAGGCTGAGTGTCGTCTTCTGGGAGAGGTAGTGGCTCTGGCCCGTGGTTCAGCCTCAGAGCTGGAGGCCCTGGAACTCCGCAGAGGTTGCAGGGATGATGCAGCTGGCTGTGCTGAGGCGCTCCGCAGACGTGACAGCCTTGGGGCAGATATGGCTCGGCTGTCTGTGCGGCCAGTGGATATAGAGAGGCCACATACCCACCACCTGAGGCGAGGTAGCCGACCGTCTAAGTCTGTGGATGTTACAGACGGGGCTGGTCACTGGCATGCAGCAGTTAGCAAGCCTGTCTTGAAGGCCTCATTGAGTCTGAGGAAGGAGCCACTGTTTGTGGATGCAGAGGAGGATATGAAGGATGAGATTATCAGGCCCAGCACCTCAGCATCTCTCTTCTCTGTGGCAGCTCCACCTTCCTATAGCCCTGTTGCGGATTTTTTCCCAATTCAGTCACCAACCCCGGCTGATGCTTACACATCCTATCACCTGTCATCTTTGGATGAGATTGACTTGTACACGGAGAGGGGTGGTGCTGGGACAGGAGGGAGGCAGACCCCGTCTCGACCTCCATCCAGAGAGCCTCGGGAAGCAAGGGATGGGTGGCTACTCAAAAGTCATGGTAGTGTGAAGTGCCAGGGCTGTGGACTGGGCTGCTCCTCTATGGCCTCCTGCCAGAGGTGTGACATGATCCTCTGTTCCGCCTGTCATGATGTGGACCCCTCTCCTTGCTGTGGCCTCCAGGACTACCACCCCAAATCCCCGCGACCCCTTGATGGATACATTCCTGTCAAAGAAAAGCTCTCTGTCTACTCTAACACTCACTCCCACTCCCATCTTCATCCTCACCCCCTCACACTGACCCACTCACACTCTCACCCCCACCCTCACCCCCAGATGGTGGAGAAGCCCCTTATGTCCACTAAGCTGTTTCCAAGCAAGTCTGTTGCCTTGACAACACCAAAGGGAGGCAGCAGCGAGCGAATAAGCATGGGTGGATCGCGATGTGGGTTTTGCAACAAGCCTGGTGCATCACACACCTGTGTGAACTGCTCTAAGGTGTCATGTGACTCGTGCATGGGCTTGTATGCCAAAGATATGTGCACGCGAAAGAATCCCCAGCACAGCTTTGTGCCCAACCATCAGCTCAACTTCAAATCTGGCACCATATCTCACCTGGTATATCGATGAATCAGGCAGACAGAATATTTGTTTCTCCCTTTCAGTCCCCTCTCTTGACCTGCTGCGTAGTCTTGCACTATTGCTTTAGCTCTGTTCCAGTTAAATAACTCATTCTCTATCTTCCCTTTTATCTGATCTCTTTTCGCTCTCTATAACCCTCTTGAACTTTGTACATTACTCCTGCTGTTAGTAGGGCCCTGGAATGCACATACCACAGAGAGTCATATCGTCTGCCCATCTCTCTGCCTTGTACAAGTTCAGGCCTTTTATCTCTTTCTTCTTCCTTTTACTTTGCTACCTGCTCTTGAGTAGTCATGTGATGTTGTGGCGCTTCCCAAATTCCTCAAATTGTGTCCTCAAAAGGGAAACTGGAGACGAGAGTTTAATTCCTTCTCATTTTGAATGAATTCCATTGAATTCCATCCAAATGAACATATACACTTTGCCTAACTTCTCAGCTAAAAATTCCTCTAATATATATAACTAATTTATATATATATATATATATATATATATGTATATGTATATATACATATATATATATATTCAAACAATATATATGTGAGTGTGTGTAGAAAAGACCTCTGAGCTTGCATTGTGACAAAGGAGATCTTTTTAAACTTGAAAAATAGTAGGGAAAACATACACTGGAAGTTAATAGTATATATTTTTAATCTCTATTCTAGAACAGTGTGAGACTGTTAAATGGGCATGAGGTCTGTAAAAATGGGATTTTTGAAGTATAAACTTGTCATGTCAGTGGGTGTGGGGTGGGTGATATCTCAAAGGGAAATTCTGAGGCAATGCCATATATTCTGTTTAAAAGATTATGTCTTGTAAATTAACCCTCAATTGTTTCTGGTTATATGACGGAGGTTTAAATGCTGCTGTTATCTTGAGACATTGAAAATGTGTGGTGTGGACTTCTTTATGGTAAATAGCCTGTTGAGCTGTGACAGTTCCAAGCCCCTCCACCCCATCCCGTTCCATTACACTCCTTAAGCCTTCATGGCCCGTGATGTTGTAGTGCACCCTTACCTGTTCAGTGGTTCCCTGTTGGTCTCAGGTGGAATCACAGAAGTCTCATGCTGGGCCACAAAGCAAGTGATTATGGTTCTTTGACAGTATGTAAGCCTATTGATTGGTTTTAGACAGTATGAAAGTGTATACGCTGACATGGTTTCTGTCTACCTCAAATGGCTTCAGCTTATACACCTGGTTCCACATTGTGGTTTCAAACTAGCCCTAAAAGCTAAGGAATACTCTATTTGTAATTGTTATTGTCTAATTTGAACTGCACAGAAAACATCCTCAGTTATTTTTAAAGGATAGCAGAAGTTATTTATTTGCCGACATATTTCCTAGGCTCTTGTAGCTTTTTATAGTTTTGGCGGACATAAAAACACTAACACTTGTAAATTAGAATGCAAAAAGTACAATAGCCCTGTGACAAACACTACTTTTGTGAAGTTTCAAATGTTAAATTTGATTTAGTTTTATATTTTTGTTTTGTGTTTTTTGGTAGTGAACTAGATTGTGTTGCACAGTAAGTTATTTGTTTTGTTTTTTTTCCCCCATTGGTAGAAGACAACCCACTTATAGTATGTTGCAGTTCAGTACAAAACCATCTCAAATGTTGAGTGCAAAAATCACTGTAAAGTTGATGCCTCTATGGTACAGAGTTAATAACATTTAACAATTTAGTTTTCCAAAGGTAGTATTTATCACATGGCTAGTGCGCTATTTATTACAGGGATTCATGTTATGTGCACCTGCCTGTACAGCACTCTAGTATGCTGTCATTTAACTTTGGTGTTGGTGTTCCAAGTTCATGTTATGGCACCCAGTGTTATTTTGCATATTTTGAAACCCTGACAGCCCTCCCTAAGACACATGATTTGGCGTGATTTGGTGCATGAAGTTATGTCGAGTTTCCTCAAGCAAGCCATTGCAGTTAGCTTTGGAAATTTCATTAAACTCCTCCAAAGGGCTGGAGCCGTCATGTGTGAATAAACTCTGCTAACATGTTAATTGAGTATTGTAAATTTTGAGGTACCTCCAGTAATTAGGTTTTGGTTTTTCATGCAAGAGATGCATGGATGCAATTAATGCAGTATAGAGGAGTTTATTAGTCAGGAAGGGCTATTTTTAAATCACCTTTCATTCATAAAAATAAAAAAAGTCCAGGTTATTCTGACAGGCCATTTATGCGATAATAGCATTTATGTTCTGTCAGCAATAACCTCCAAATGCCTTAAGCTCATTCAGCTTTCTTATCATAGGGAATTTTACGTTTTTAGCATTTACATTATTTTGTGTTGTTCCCAGCCAGTATGTTAAACATTCACATGTTTTTTTTCAAGGTAACATGAATTATATAAATAGCTTGTTTGCCAAGAGCTGAGGAAATAATTCAGTGTTTTAATTTTTATTAATTTAAAATATACACAAGTATGAAATAACTCTCAGAAAGTGATTGCGTATTGAACCATGCATACTGACAGAATTATACAGCACTTCACACTTTATACAGCGTAAATACACTATGTGCTTACAGGGGTTAATGTCTGCTATAATGAACATGTTTTGCCTGGAAGTCAAATTTCAAATATTTTTGTTTTGCTTACAGATATTACCCAAACACACATTTGGTGTGAGAGATTTCTTATCTCAAACTTCTGTTCATTCCTTCCTTTTAAAGTGGAGTTTTTTGTGTTTTGTGTCCATATCATGTTAAACAACTTAAAGAAGGGATGTTCTGATACTGGTTGGATGTAGCTTAAGGGTTCTTTGAGAGAACCTCTTGGGTCAACATTAACTGACTTGGGTATCAAAAAAGTACAAAAGTCTTGAGTGACCTTCGGGGAGATGTGCAATGTTTTGTTTTCACAAACTGAAGCCTTTCTAAATAGTTAGATTATTTATCATAGATATATTTCAGTTTCTCAAGTTTGTTCATCACACATCATACCAGCAACAAAGATGACTTTCAGAAGTATTGAGCCATGTTGCAAGAGTGATCATATTGCCAAATGAAGAACAAATATCTTATTGGAGTAGAAAACAAAATCCAGTCGCTTGCCCAGATGTACAGTAAATGTAACATAAACCTGTAGTTTTGCTAAAGTTTAGCCTTGTGTCTGTAGATGTTGGCCTTTTTAAGAAGCCTTGAAAGAGCGTCATCATAGTTACCTACTCGCACACCATGGGATGTGGATTTGACTTGGATCAGTGGATTGATAATTTGTGTAGGTCACTACAAAGGGCTAAACAGTTTTCAGGGCTGCTGTTTTAATCTTTTAGTGAATAACTGACATGTCATATCTGATGTTGAGCTTACTTAACATTCATCAGTGGATATGAATTACTGATGTTGTGAAAACAAAGGAGCTATTTTTATTTTTGTGTCATTGAATACATTGAGCCATTTGAACATGATTGGTTTATCCCATAGCAGACACACTCAAGTCATTGTGGAAGTCAATACTCCCTTTACCTCTTCGTATGGTTATCTTACTGATGTTAACGGTGGTGGTGTAGATAGGCAGCCCCTTAACCTTTCCCTATTTCCCTAACCCTCTCTTGGCATGCTCTGTACAAGGCCCAAACCCATACCTCTTCTCCCTCAAACCTACATGTACCCTCACCCACTGTCTTCCCTCTCTCCTTCCCCCTTCCACCTTGGCACTGAGGATCATTGCACAAAGTCTATGTGAAGGGGTATGGACCTTACGATCAATATGTGGGCATACGTGGGGGTGGAAAGGGAAAATAGCCAAAATTGTTAATCGGTGAAAATATATATATATATATTGAAACGTAAATGAGATTTTATAAAATAATTTAATGAATAAAATTCTGAAAAAAAGTGTTTTCTGCCTGAAGTTTTTGGGTGATTGAGTTGAATGCAGTGTGCAGAATTTGTTATGTTTTAGAAGTTACTTCCTAGTGAAGACCTCATTTTACCTACTTTTTATATTCAGCCTATTACAAGCCTCATCATGTTTCCCTTCTACGCTGCCAGTTTGATATGTTACATGTGTCTGTGTTTTTAGCAAATACGTTTATTAATCCTTCATACTCATTCACTCCAGGACTACAGTACTATAATACATTATATGGACAAAAGCATTGCAACATGTGACCATTACACCAACAGGGACTTTATTACATTCATATTCAAAGTACATAGTTCTGCAGCTACAACAGCCTCCACCCTTGTGGGAAGGCTTTCCACAAGATTTTGGAGTGTATTTGTGGGAATTTTTTCCTGTACATGCAGTATATAGCATTTGTGAGTTCAGGCACTGGTGTTGAATGAAATGGGCTCACAGTCTCAGTTCCAGTCCATCCTAAAGATGTTCAATGGGGTCGAGGTCAGGGCTCAAGTTCTTCAACACCAAGCTCATCCGGCCTTGTCTTTATGGACTTTGCTTTGTGCACTGGGGCACAGTCATGCTGGAATAGAAAAGGCCCTTCCCCAAACTGTTGCCACAATGTTGGATGCATAATTCAATTAGATGCAATTCAGTTTATTTATATAGCGCCAATTCACAACAAAAGCTATCTCATGACACTTTCCAATTACAGCATTGTCCAAAATGCCTTGGTATGTTGAAGCAGTAAGGTTTCCCTTCACTGGAAGTAAGAGGCCCAGCCCAACGCCTGAAAAGCAGCCCCATGCTCATGCTTTTGTTTATATAGTGTATACTGAGTTTGTAGGGAGCCTAGTTCTACATGGGTTGGCTTTTTCCTGCATGACCAGCAGATGGTGATAACTACCTAAAAAATAAAGACACTGAGGCTGCGTAAAACACAGCAAGCTTTTTGGATTCAAGCTCACTGGATTCAACTCTTTAGTTGGATCCACATTAGTATAATATCACTTATACTTACAATAGTCATTATTTTTCAAGCAGATGTATGGATTTAATGTGATTTTTGCTTCACCATGAAACTGGCATGACAATAGTGTAGTAAAAATGTACGTCAAAGCAAAACCTTTTTGCAAGTGTAGATATCAAGGAGATAAAAGCATAGACAGAGAAAAGCAAATGTTAAAAGGTGAATTAATCCGATATGCACAGGTCTAAAATAAAATATACTTGTATGGAAATCATTGATAGTGTAAAACAATTTGAATTACTACCCAACAGACATTAAGTACTGGTATTAACTAGTATTAAGTTAAATGATACACAGTCATAATTTTGATTATGTGTAATCTTTGGTTGCTGTCTGTTCTTGAATGTGTCACTTGTAAAATCTTGATATGAGTAGCAGGCAGCACAGCTCCCAAAATTTAAAAAGGGTTCCTCATTTGCACCCACAGAAGCTCAGATTGAATTTCTTTTTAAATTAAAATACAACAAACCTCATTTATCTGTTACCTCAGAGCCACATGGTTTTCTTCATCAACTACAAGAGGATTGGTTTGGAATGGACACCTGCTGAGGATAAACTGGCACGTGCTTGTTTTGGCTTAGAGTGCCTTTACAAATGAGAATTGGAGCCTGGCACTCTTCATTAGCTTCCATATTAGGCATAATAATTGAATAAGCTTCTGGACCACCAGCTCGTTCCAACAAACTAATCTTAAATATGAGATAGCTGTAGCTGAGATTATCCACAGGAAGGGAATGGCCGAGATGGAGATCAGTGTGGCCTCTGCAGTGACTAATATGCTGAGTGAGTGCCAGTCCCCGCACCCTGCATCATCCTCTCCTCTCCTTCGGGTCATGTCAGAACTGTGCTGACTAGCAGCCTATACCAGCCTTGAGGGAGCCTAAGACGTACTGAGTCAAGAACATTACTATTCAGCAGGAGAGAAAGATGAAGAGAGGCAGTTACAATACAGACATTGAGATAACTTGCAATGCAAGATGTAGCACATATTAATGGGTGGATTCACAGTACAAAAGCATTGAGAGAAGTATTTTACTGTATGTACTGTATTTACTAATGTGCTAGTTCTAATTTTTCCATATCTGCCTCCATTTTGTTTCCATTTTCTTCATTTACCTGACCATTTCTATGGTGACATTAAACCATAGCTGTTGAGGAAAACGCACTGATATCGAGAAATGCGCATCTTGGTATTCCAGCAGCAGAATTTTCCACATTCGGTATCCCACAGCTGCTGATCATTAGCTGAGGGAAGTGAGCACAGTTTTTAATGGACAACATTTTAGATTCTGAAAGCATGTCAGGGGTAATCGGGTCAGCAACAGACACACTGCACTGAACTTGTGTTCCACCCACATGCAATGACACATTACATAACACTGTCCACCTACACCCCAGTATACACTGACACATACATACATTTGTGACAACCTTGCGTAAATGAGATAAGCGGTACAATCAGTTATTATAGAAAGCAAATATCTTTGTGCATTGGAAATGTGATTTAAATTCCCATGCCCTCTTTCAGAGCTGGTATGTGTCAGATAACTAACTAAATACATGACTCTACACACACATCCACTTATTACCTGTGCTCATTCTAGCTCTTATCTTGTCAAGGCAAATGCAGGGCAGAGGTCTCTTTGCCCAGTCATAAATATTCTACTACACACTATGTGATTGGCTGGAGTGAATGTGTATTTTTTATTTGTAATTAAAGGTGTCATCACCTTTCCCTTCACTTTAACTTTGAAATTCCACACTGCTGATGTCTTTTCCATTGCAAAAGCCTCAATTCATCATTGATAAGTGAGTTTTTCAGGGAATCAGACAAGCTAAATTTTAGTTTATTTGTTTATTTTTATGATGAGAACAATGGCTCCTGGGACAAGAAGACATGACAGAGGTCAAATGGAGAGAGGTGAAGAGGCAGGCGAGTGAGTGGTGAAAATGGCATGTAAAGCAAGGATATTTTCACATCTTACTCTTTGAACTGAGGAAGTTGTAGAAGTTTTTTCTGTTTGGTAAGGAAAACATCTTCACAGAAATATTTCTTTTCTTCACATCTTGTGAGTCTGTTTTGTTTGCCTATTGGACAAATGTCAAGAGAGATTGTGAAACTTTGCGAACATGCCACTTGCATACAACTATAGGGGGATTACTGGACTTTGACTAGTTACAAAGTTGTTTTGCAAGACAGGAAGCGTTGGCGCTAGTTGGCTAGCATGCTAACTTAGAAGACATCGCTGCAACACAGTACAAAGACTTTTTTGATATAATGTCAACACTGTTGTTTCTTTATGTTCTGTTGATTAAGTCAATTCATTTTTTGATTGTTTTAAAGTAAAGTTCTGGCTCTTCCTTTAACCTCCTGCTTGAGTTCATTTGTTCCAGTGACAGTCCTGCACGTAGCTCTTTGCTTTATGCTGGCCTTAACATTATTACATTGTCTTATTTGAATTAAGTCTTAACGAGAGTGAACATAAACACTTGAGTATGTGGTAGCACATATACCAAGGAAAACACAGTTGATGCTTATATTAAAAAGAGAGAATAACATCCATATCTCAACTAAATGATTTACTGTAGGTAGATTTATTCATAGTTGCTTGCTCACAACATGTACAAGCACTCAAACTATTCAGCTGCTAAAGAGTATTATTCTAAGGAAAAAGAAAAAGCTTTCTTTCAAAAGAACCAAGTCTGAGAACATCTTGGGTCCTCAAGGGGGCTGCCCAACAACTGAAAACATGAAAAGAAAATCTCACTAGAGTTTGATTTGACCCTGAGTTCAACATAGACCAGATGATGTGAGAGGTCTGGGTAGCTCAGAACTTTTAAACACGCCTATCATAAATTGTGGCGGCCCTTGTGCACTTTATAGACAAGCAAGAGTAGTTAAATCTTCTGTGTACTGGAAACAGTGATTTAAGGGGCAAGTGCAGCAGCCTTGTTTTATCTTCTATCTTTGTAAAAACTAAACAAAACAAATGGACCGAAGCTAAGCCCACAGCACACTATCTTTATGCCATCAGAGTCTGTTCTGCAGGTTATAAAACAATTTACAAGTGTCTTGAGATCTGGTTTCTGATTTTCAAAATTAATCTCAATTTCCATCATTCAATGTCAGGCTGGAGACTGAGCTGTGCTGTGAAATCAAATGGCTTTGAGGAATATAACAAAAAGTGCATTCTCATATGACAAGAACGAAATGTGTTTTTGTAGAATTGCTCCCCTGAAAGTGTTTTATCTCAACATATTTCACAAAGGGAGTTGAAGACAAGTTTATAATTCTCAATGTCAATCCCTTAATTTAACAAATCCTTGTTAACTCCATTATTATGAACGTCAAGTTACTATGAGCTGTGCAAACACTTTGATCCAGAACTTGCTTTTTTGTTAATTAACTTCTCATATCTGACGTGCCAGGGTGCATATGAATGTTCTGAATATTTTCAGTCTCTTTGCTTTTTCTTCCCAGTACACTGTCCTTGGAAGGAGGTCTGTCTGTGTCAGATAATTAACCTTTGTTTTAACAATTACTATATTGTAACCACTATTATAAACAGCCCTGGGCCATTGTTATAGCAAACAGGCAAGCAATCAGTCAATAAATAAACAAATACATAAATAACTAAACAACCCACACATTGGTTCCCATACTGGTTTTATAGAGAAGAAACAATTTCCCAAAGGAAACTCAATCCTGCTGTTCAGCGGCACTGAATTGGGTTGAGATGCAGAGCTAACATTAACAGAGTCACAACCAATAACCTTGCGCATTAATATAAAATCTAAAATGTTCATTATTCTCAAAATGTTCCACCTTCACAGTGACGATTGTCTCTCTTCAACTTAAAATAGTAATATACCAATATAACATTCATTCTTATACATATACGTGTGTTTTCATAAAAAAACTGCTTGTTCACGCTGTCATATAACATATTGATATAATGGAGGAAGAGAAACACAATTCTTGTTTCTTAGACAGAAAATAAGAAAAAGTAAGAAGAAATGCAGAAAAAGGGACACCAATGAATGAGCCTTTGTCAGTCACCACGAAAACAATGAAATGTGAGGTAACTGCAGCACACACAGCAGTGGGAAAAGAAAACAAACAGGGAGGAAGTGCCTCTATTCATGATTTAAAGAACAGAATAAAGAATTGTGACATGCAAATTGCTCATCTGTGATCCTGAGAAAGAAATTTGTTATCAGTTTTTTACTGAGTCTTTGTGACTCCTGAAAAGTTTTAACAAAATAGAAACTTTTTTTTATATCTTGTGCAGCTACAGCTCCCCCTCTTCTGGGAAGGCTTTCCACAATACTTTGGAATGTTTTTGTGGGAATTCTTGCCCATTTATGCAGAAGAGCAATAGTGAGATCAAGCACTGATGTTGGACAAAAAGGCCTGACTCACAGTCTCTGTTCCCCATCATTCTAAAGGTGTTGCATGGAGTTGAAGTCAGGGTTCTATGTGGGGCAAGTCAAGTCCTTTCACACCAAACTCATCCAACCATGTCTTTATGGACCTTGCTTTGTGCAATGAGGCACAGTCATGATGGAATAGCGGTTGGAAGCATAGCATTGTCCAAAATGTCTTGCTGAAGTATTAAGATTTCCCTTCACTGGAAGCAAGGGACCCAAACCAGCACCTGAAAAACAGCCCCATACCACACCTGAATTCAATACTTTTGTTTATACAGTGTGCCTTACATGTTTTTATGGGATTTGTTGTTGGACTTATGCTAACAGTCTTGCAAAGCCAGCATCTCATCCTCATGTCAGTTTCCCAGATTTACTCCTAATATTTATCAGATAAACTCTTTCTTTATCGGGATCTCTTTTCTCTTCTCACTAATCTCGAGCCTGCAGCATCTCTGTTGGCTGTGGTCCTAAACCCTTCCTTGGAGTCAGTGACTGCATGCTTTATGATGCAGTGTGACAGTGCACCTTGTGCTCAGTCAATTCAGTTTTTCCCATGTCTCCATTATCCTCTCTTGCCACTCACACACTGTTCGCCTGTGGCAACTCAGACTGGATTTAAAACTATACTATCGTATCGGCTATCGTAACTGGCTGAGTCATCACTTCAAAGAGCATTGATTCTGCTCTCTCTCTCTTTGCTCCTGATAGTCAAATGATCTTCTTGCTTTCAACTCCATTTAAACTAGAAGTGTAAGTGTGAAATGTGGTTTTTGCAGCCTAATGTTGTGTTAAGCTATTAGCTTGTCATAAGTTGTATGCCACAATAGCCATAAAAGTCAGAGAAAGAGTACAAAACCAGTACTATAAGCGCTAACTGGATGGATTTTGATTGGCTGTCAGTGTTTTAACTTTTCATCAAATTGCTCTGACACTGAACCGAACAATATTGTTTGTCATTATAGTTGTGGTATCTGCCATGCATACACTTGAGATAAAACCATTTTTAAAACAATATATTCATCGTTTTTGTTATAGGTATATACTGTATAGTCTTGCCATGGGTGGCCCTTAACTCCCATGAGAGTTAACAATGCTCACATTGATGTTTATTAGTTGCAAATGGATATGTTCAGTTCACCAAAAGCATGAGCGCGTTCAGTGAACATAAGCTTTTAGCGCGTTCATGCGCAACACTCTATCCAGGTGTACTGCAACCCTAAATACATGGCCTATTTTAATAACCAACAAGTAAATATTTAACCAACATCTTTTGGTTAGTTTTGTTTAATCTGGTAAGCAACAGATGTTGTGTTGCAGTCACGAGGAAAAAGGCAGCTTCTGCCTGTCAAAGAACAAATAAAGTGACAGGATTTAGCAGATTGGTCACACAACCTAAACATTCTCCCTTTATTTAATTGTTGGTTTGCTTTTTCAGACATGCTCGCGTCAGGATGTTGACCGAAAAACTTAGTCATGCACAGTCAAGCGTTTCTCTGATCTTTAATCTTTGATTTGCACTGCCCTCTTCACCTCACCTTTTATCATGTGGCTTGACAAGGTCATATCATGACCTCCTGTGACATGTACAAGGTTTTCACTGAATAATGAACTGCCTGACTACAGTCAGCAAAGTGCATGTTTTTTTGTGTATGTCTTTGGTTGTCTGCAGATGTATGGACATTTTCTGTGACACAAGAAGAGCAGAGTTATACAAAGAAAAACAAAAACATCTTTAGTCATACATGTGGAAATTCATCTCAGAGTGAAGCGTATAGTGTCATAAAAATGAGAACAAAACAAGGAGACATGATGAAGACAAAGCTCATACACACAGGCGTGTGTACACTAAAGAACTAAAAAGTCATATTTGTTAAGATGACTGAGGATGGAATAAAAGATTACTATAGATACCCAATGTCGTCCTGAATGGAGTTTTTCCATATTCATTGAACAGAGGATGTGAAGATTTAACTAGTTACTTACTTTTTAATTATTAATTAGAACTAATTGGATTATCCTTCCTCCTGATTTGTGTGGTGTGCACATCCACTAATGATCTTGGAGGGGGTTCTTTTTCATTTTTTTGGCCCTATTAACTGTTTTGCTTATGCACTGTTTCATTCCAGAATGTGATTTTGTCATCCTCAGTACTTCTTCGCTAATGTCAAAGCTGTTAATAGTCCTTAGAGATGTTAGTAATAAATAAAGTAATAAATAAAGAAACAGGCTCTGAGAGGTTCATTCGTTCTTTTGTAGTAGGCTTGCAAAAACAGTGTCATCTGCATATTTTATAACAGTTCTGTTTTCATATTTACTCTGACGCATGTTAGTGTAGAGGATGAACGGTAAGGGTGAAAGCACGCATCCTTGTGGAGAACCAGTGGAAGAACAGAGCTGGCCAGACAAAACTGTGTTTACCTTTACTCACAGTGGTTAACAACCCAATTCGCAAGATTAGACCCAAGATCAAACTATTCTGAAAGCCGTCTGGTGAGAATGTGAGATTGAATTGTCCTAAAAGCCGATGAGTAGTCAGTGAAAACAAGTCAACTTTTTTGCATTGACTACTCATGAAAACCGCTTCCTTCCAAGTGTTTAAAAGACTGGAATACAAATGAATGGAGTGACGTTGCCAGATTTTTAAAACCGTTTGGGGAGTTTTAGTTTACTAATGATGACTAACGTATCATTATTTATATAGTATTCATTCAAATTTGGGAGCACTGTTTCCATAGATGTGGACTTTGACTTTCAATGAAAGAAAGTGAATTACAATACAATTCTACTTTAATTAAACTGCATCTGTTTATTATTCACTATTTACTCTTATTGGTTAATGTGCCAACTCAAAATCACATTTTGCAATTGCTCTTGCTTGTAGTGACATATTAGGCGAGTGTTATTGAACACACGAGCGATTTTATGTTGTGACCATCATGTGTGTAAAAACTATCCCCTCAAGACTGGGCCCTGATGTCATTTTGTTGAACAGTCCCTACTAAAAACGTAATAAAAGTGATTTTTTTTTTTCTTTTTTTGGGGTGATTCAGAAGATTTGCCGCACAAGCAGTCTGACCGGCAGCTACACTGAAGGTGACAAAACAACCTGGCAACATCTGCGTGGAAGGCCGGGCTCGATATATCGCAGCAGCTTGATGAGGTAATGATCCACAGGTGTCCCCCTCCGAGCGCAGGACGACAGGAGCAGAAAACAGGTAGCCACACCCACATGACACACACATACATGAAGAAACACACAGGAGACGGTGGTGGGTGACGGGAAGATTTATATCTCTATAAATCTTGTTCCCTTCACCCTTGTCCTGTGCTCGGTGAGAGGAATTTGCATCCATGTATCATGCATAATGAAGAAGTCATGGAGCACACGTAGCGAGTCTTGCCATGTGGGCTGCCAGGAAGCTTTAGCAGAAAAATGACTGAGCATACACAATCACTGTGGCGTTCACACCCATAAACCGATTCACCAGGGCTTCCTCTTAGTGCCCCATGGTGGCACAGGCAAGAAAAAGAAAGGGGAAAAAATAAATGTTTTGTAATTGGTTATATAATATGTACGTTATATAGCCTAAGCAGCAAGGGAGAGCCTACATGCTATATGTCAGTGCTCCTCTCCAAGGACACACCAGAGTGGAAAGCCCTGCAGTGTTAAAAGATCAGTGTGTGTGAACATCAGAGTCAGTGTGTATTTATGCTTATGAGAGAGAGAGAGAATTGGGTTTTGAGTCGCGTTGATGGGCGAGGAGTCAGTGGGAGACACTTGCTGATGAAAAAATGAAGAGATGAAAAATGATGACACAGGTAGACTGCAGCGATGCAACAGACAGGAAAAGGAATCTGAGGAATATACTGGAAAACTAGAAAGAACTGGGAGAGGGAGAACAGCGAAGATGAATGTATGCAGGCTGCAGAGGAGATGAAATGGCTGAGTGATTCACAGAAATGGAGTGAGCATTGGACAGATGTGTCGACAGAGAGTGGGACAAGGAGTGACAGCGGAAGGAGCCGAGACAGGCAGAGGAGGTGATAGGGAGAATGACTGAGAGAATGAGGGAAGGCAGGAAATAGTGTGGTTGAGTGACAAAGGCAGAGGGGGATGATGGAGGAAAGAGTGAACTCGTAGCTGTGACTTCAGCTGGATGTGCAGCTGAGTCATGGACCATGAAAGCAGACAGATTATTGCGGCACTGTGAGCGTGATCTTCTTTCATTGCAGTACCTCCTTCGATGATAAATAAATAAATATTGTTATAGAAAAATGTTTATTTGATAAGACGGTCTCGCCCGTAGTCAGCTGGGATAGGCTCCAGCTCCCCCGCAACCCTGACGGATAAGCGGTATAGAAAATGGATGGATGGATGGATGATAAAATACGGTTTTATACAACTAAAAAACACAACATTATTAGTAGCCAGTAGTAGTATTTGTAAGCTTTTGAAATTCCTGCAGCTATCGGGTTTTTAATGCATATAACAACTGCCATTAAAGAAAAAAAAACAAAAAAACTGACCTGAGTGCAGATTACCTTCTTTATAGTGACTTAAACTGTATAGAATTTTATTGCACTCATTTAGATAAGCTGAGTTATTCCATATTTCCATATTTATTTTGATTATATGGACAATAATATGTACTTTATAGTAACATAAAAATATGTGACAAATAAAACTACACATAAATGAGAGAAAAACATGACAAATGCAGATGCTGCCCTGATTTCATAATTCTAAAATGAATTACCAACCACAACCACAAAACAAAACCTTTCCACCATCTCAGTAATTTTAGGTATTTATTTCAAGATCGTTACATTCTGATGGTGTCTTTGGTACCAGCTCGTCTTGCTCTGTCCCTTTTCTCTGCACAGGATTTAGTCTTGTGACTATCAACAAACATCCATGATGCTTAGGTGCTTTGGTAAAACAGACCGGTATTACTTCACTGGAAAGTTAGAGAGCCTCGCCTCTGCATCATTACCAGCCTGTCAGGGCTCCGTGAGAACACTGCCGGTGGATCTGGTTTAATGAAGTGCGGGAATCATTCAAGACAGATAGGTTACGGGTGATTAGGAGGGAGTAGGTGGCATTGAAACCTTTCTCAGTACAGAGCTCTGCGTCACAGCAGTTCATACAGAGAGAGAGAGAGTGTGTAAAATAAGAGGCTTTTAAGACCATTTTTTTCTTAAAGGTTATTTTTACGTTCTGTATCACTTACAAAAAGGCATAGTGTGTATCCTTGGGGTCTTAGAAATATGTTGAATACACTTCTTAGAGGAATAGTATGGCTGGCAAGTCATGTCTATTTTGTGCATGTGTGTGCTAGTGTATATGCACAATACAAATAAAAAGGAGACCCTCTTGTAAAGACAAAGCAACCCAAAACTCAACAACATCAGAACACCTCCTGGAATTTGTCTTTCTTCACTACTTGCAGGCTTTGAATTTAGACTGTGCTTTGGCCTTGACAGATGACGTCTTTCATGTCGTTGAGAACACAAACAAGGAATACAAAACAAAATAACAAAACAAAATACCAAAAAAAAGAAAAAAGAAAAAAAAATCAGTCCACCCTCACTTTGTGCTTGTAAATCAACAATACAGCTGCTCTGTGTACCATGTTAAGAAAGCATTATGACAGCAATGTTTGAGTTTTCTAATAACTATTTGGTTAATTTATTGATTTCCATGAAGTGACTCGACAGGTTTTTACTTGCCAGTGCCCTTCCTTGTCCTTCACCTGTAATCTATGTCTTTCTATCTATCTAACCATGTTTCATATCTCCAGTGCCATGCAGATGCTAAAATGAACATGAGGATGATGTAACTTGATGAATAGCAAGATTAGCACGAGAAATTGCTCCATCATGAGGCTGAATGTATCGATGCCTCAGGTAGAAACTATATCCCTGCATGGCAGATAAGCTGTAAGCCTTATCAGTTCACTATCGCATAATAATGTGGGGATAGTTTCTCAAGACTAAGAACGTGTGGTAGATGCCATCCATGTTAAACATTCATCTGCATACTTTTGTCTTAATGCCATATCACTTTACTTAATTTGGTGTTTACTTTACTTAATTTTGAGAAGTGTTTGATAATTGTTTACTACCTGAGGACACAGGAATGAGGAAAAATGAAGGATGTGGTGATGAATGGAGAATATCACAGAACATAAAGACCTGAATAGCCAGTGGGGTTTATATGAGCTGCCTTCCTTTGGATTACTTTACTGTTTTATTTGAATTATCTTTACATGTGATGAATAGAATAGATGTCATACAAATCATGGTGCATAACTGAAATACAGCACTCATTTTATGTCATTTCACTGAATAGTACGCCACTGTCATCAAAGTGTTGCAGAATTACCATAATAGAGTTGTCATTTTGTGTCATTTCAGTGAATACCAGTTGAGAGAATCTAAGGTTCCTGTTTTCAGTGAGTAGTTTGGTGATCTCAGATTTCATCAACTCAGGGCAGGTCCATGACTAAACGGGTACGTGCTCACTACTTGTCCAGTTACGATCAGGTTTTTGGGATTATCTTATTTATGTGTTTGCCCATATAAACGTTATGCTCAGCTGCTATGATCCAGTTCGGTCAGTACAGAAATCATAGAGGCTGGTGGATGTCAAGGAGTCAGAGACATTGGTATTGTTTGAGTCATGTACAGGAACATGATAAACATGTAGTTTACACTATATTCCATGTACTGTAGACATCACCTCCGAAAGACGATTAAAAACGGGATGTGACTCATAACTGGGGTACGAAGATGCAAGTGAACAGCTTTAGTGAAAGTGGCTCACTTAGCAGTTCAGTAGTACTACGGGTTATGAGTCAACATGGGCACTGGGATTATGGGGTGAAATTAGATGGGGACATAGAGAGAGACATATGGTGTTGTCACAGTGACAGAAGGGACATGTGGAAGTCTGTTAACATGCGGATGTGAGGAAAGATGCAGGGTCAGCAGTGGGCCCACACACCACGCACACACACACACACACACACAGACTTTCACTCTTGTAAATGCAATGATTGGTGGTGGAAGCTCTCCCTGTTTGTTGTAGGCCTAATTACGCCATAGATTTTATTTTCTATTTGCTCTGGGTTTGTATTTGCTCAATGTCATTTGGTACCACGTTGGTTTCATCTGGCTACATCAGTCCTACCTCGAGTGAAAAAAATCCAATAGGCAATAGTTCATAAAACATAATCATGTTGTCAACTTCTGCATGATACTGTAATCTGTAACTGTTGTTGTTTTCAGCAAATGCTATTAATGTTCATGGCAACCTTGAGATGTTTTTGCATGTCATAATGATGACAGACCTTTTTGTGGACTGTGAAGAAAAAATGACATCTGTACATTCTGGTCATATTTAATCAAGATCTATGTCTTTGTGAACATTGTTATGCTGACAGAAATCATAAACTGCAGCGATAGGCTACAATAAAACAAAGCAGCAGATAATGCAGCTTTGCCACATGTCAGAATCAATGGCCATCACTTTAAAATATGACCTTTTTGTGTTTTACTGTCCTTTTTTGTGTTGCTGAGTTTCAGAAGGTTCCTTGAATCGTATTCAAAGACTATAAGAATATTCTTGATGAAGATTGTTGCCCTGTGCTGAAAACAGGAAAGAAAAAATAAAGCTCCAGCTCAGACATTGTCTTTGAGAAACCCTATTCTAGATTGGCTCTTGAACTGAGGCTGAATGCAGGCTGGGAGGAGAGACAATTTTTAATTGTTTTAAGGTCTCTTAAGCTTGAGCTGTGTGTCCAAACAGCCTCGAAGCATCTGCATTCCAGTTTGCGGGAGTCTCTTTTGGTGTCTGACCTGCTGCAGAGTCACGGGAACATGTATGACCACAGGGTCTCTTGTCTAAACATGTTCATGCATTTTTTATTATGAGACATCATATACAAAATATGAGCACATGACTTCCAATATGACTTGAAAGTTTGTTTTTTTTTTCCACTCACTCCATTTGGAGTTTGTCCCTTTCACCAAGTGAAAAAAGCTTTAACTTGGATTGATGTGGAATGTGTGAATACAGAGAAATCTTTTGTGGTAGGTAGTAGTCGTAAGTAGTCGTAGTAGTTTTAACAATATCACAGTACAGCAAACCGAAGCTGGCAGACATATTTATCATTTTGCACTATATATACAGTATATGTTGCCCTGGCTGAACCACACTCTGTCACTCTGGAAGAAGTTACCAGCAGGTAGAAAACATTTCACCAGCAGCATTATTCCAGAGATTAGAGTTACTGTCAGACCTTCCCCTGATACTTTGAACACTTCAGTCCCAGACTGAATGAGAATCTCCGTGCTACAAGCCCGTTAGTTTCCTGTGGCTACAGAGCTGTGGATATTAATTCACCTGGAAAGACGCCTTTCATTCTTTTTGTTTTGAGTCCTGGCTGCCTGTAAGCCCAGATGGCAGCCAGAGCACAGGAGAGCTGCAGGAAACAAAATGCCATGTTTTGTAGCTCAGTATCCCCAGACAGTGGACGTCCGGTTCTCTTAGCTTATACTGTCAGTTTAGCTCAAATACATTCACCCTAGCATAAGCAGTTTAAAATGTTCAGCCTTTAAATGCCTCCAGACAGCTCATTGGTCCAACTCCAGTGCACTTGAAATGAGCACAGAGGAATGTAGCAAGTGTATCAATGCAATATATAGGAAAGTTACTTAACTGACCTGAATACCTCTTCAGTCAGGACTGATGCAATCTGTCACCTCCACCAAATGACCCAGCTGTGAGTCCATGTGTGAGAATGATTCTTCTGTCTAGTCAAGCCCTGAGGATCACCATTCTTATCAAGCTGATGCCTCATCTTACACAGACATCTTATTAAAGCATAAACTGTTGTAAGTACATTTTCTTCTCCTAACGTGGCCTCAAAATTAGTATCTAAACACAATATTATTCCTTTTAAGTACTTTGCTTCCATGTTATGTCACTGAGGTATTAGAAGTGAATATAACCCAAAGCTAGGTACAACTCACATCACTCACTTCTAAAGTTATTTGGTGATTTCTGATTGTGATATGATGATGATTTCATGCTTCTTCAGACCTTGCTGTGACACATCATAATAATTTGTGATGGCTACAACCTGATGCTGCATCGTTCAAACAAACTTTTATCTTCAATTTCACCATCTGGCACAAACTCTTCAAGACTCTTCAAAACTCTTTTAACACTGAGGAGAGTTTCTTTGTGACTTCTGTCAAAATGGTTCAGCGAACCTCCTTCCTGTTTCAGTCTACATCAACTGAAAACAGCATTTTAATTCAGCTAGTATCTCTCATGGATCATTGAAAGCATCCGTGACTTCACTGTTTGTGGAGAATTGTGGGCAGGAAGGAACCACAATGGCATACAAGTATTGATTTGAAATTAATTGAATTTGGCCAGAGGCTACTACAATCACTGCTTCTCAACTTTCACTAGTTTTAACATTAAATTAACAAATAATTTTTAAAATATCCACTTGTGATAAAGTGTAAAAACTGCCATATATTAACATCACCTTATTTTTTTAATTTAATTTAATTTTTTTTTTGTATTCATTTTCCTCTGATCTGTGGACACACAAGATTATCAGCAGTAGATAAAATTTGGCAGAATAGGAAACTTTATAGATTTCCTGTTGTTTTTATTTTTTATCCGACAAGAAGTCTGCATCTGTTTTCTTACATCATAAAGAAATGCATGAGAGAGATAGCCCAGTGTTTTTTGGTCAGGGAAACAAGCAGAAGACTTGGCAGGCAGGAAATCACATGGAGCCACATTTCTAAAGGCAGTGGATTCATTTAAATTGATAATATCTGGGAAAGAGTTCATGTTTTTCTGCTCCAGAGTGTTGCAACAAAGTCCTAACTCCCAACAGAAACAAGCGCACATTTTGCATTGTGTGTATGTCAGTGTACATGTGCAGTTGTCCCACACTGTGTGAAGAGGTAGTTGGATTGGATGGAGGGTTTGCAAAGTGCAGGACTTTAACAGCAGGGAACAGGCCTTAAACCTGTAGGGTTCAAGGACAAACATGCTACAATGGCACTAAAAGGTCAGAGAAATGTGCTGCAGCTTCAGAGATGATGCCAGTTCAAAAAAGGTAATCTGGTTGGCACTGCAATTTCTTCAAAATATGTTTGCAGCTATGAATTTTAAGTATACTTAATATACTTCTGGAAACAGGGTTGTAGGTGACAGACAGATTTTAAAAAATGATCATGAACAATGCAGCAGTGGCTGCAATATCCTGTCTTTTTTCTTTCTTGTATGGGCAAAGCTTAAAAAAAACATAGGCTTTTTGACTTCTTACCTTCCAACTTGTTAAATTCTGTCTTTTTGTTAGGACTGTGTGTAACTGAGTCATCTGAGTCAACTGAAATGTTTATTTTTATGATAAATACCATAATTTCACTTGGTCTTTGCTGCTTTAGGAACAGTAACCATATCCGATTTAAAGTAAATAAAATAAACGAAATTATCACCCCACAATAATACATTCTGAATAGAGAAATAAAAACAAGGCCTTCTCCCTGCCACATAATGCTAATTTTCTTTATCTTGAATACATTTTATTCAACATGCACATGTCAGAATATACTGTAATTCTCATGCTCCAGTCATGTGTAAAAATCCAAGAAAATTAGACTGGATGTGTGAAGTCAGCAGAGCTTGTCTGTCTCTAGTGACCAGAGGACGATAAATCACAAGCTGGATTTTCACTCAGGGAGGAATCCATTGTGGAAGAGACAGAAACAGTAATTTCCTCACTGCAGCGACTAATGTTTTTGTTGTTGTTGTTGTTTTCTTTGACTGGAGAAAAAACATGTTTTCTCACTATGACTGCTGTGAACGTCTTCATTGTCTCAGTTCTCCTCCCTACGTTTACAGGAACAACAATAACAGTAACAATTCCAAGCCCGTTCTCGAGAGAATGAGAGATGGCTTTTTGGGATAAACAAAAGTTCACTTCTTCCAATGTAGACAAATTACAGTGTAATACTGACAGAAGGACACGTCTGGGAAGATCAGAATAAATTTGCACGGCTTTCAGTACAGATACAAAAGTAGAAGACAATGAGAAGGCGAACACATTGACTAGGAGAGACCAAGACAAAAGGTCTATGTGTTTTGATGCTGCACAGTGTGAATGAAAAGCCAGAAGAGTAGCATAGGAACGCCTCAGATTTCTGAGCAAAGAGTGAACGTACAATTCAGAAAGAGAAGGAATGACGTGAGTGCTGGAAAAGAGAGAGCATCAATTTACAGTGATACCTGGCATGTACAATTAGCAGCGGACTGAGGGGAGTTCAATGTATCTTTTTTGATGAATCCAGCTTCAAGAAAAATTATGCACATGTCGAGCAGGCTTTGTCTGTAGGGGAGGTACTCTATGGGTACGCTTTGGCGAGAAAGGTGGAATAAAAGCGGAAACTGTGTGAAAAGGTCAATAGAGAGTAAGAAAATAGTGCATAAAGGCCACCTGGTCTATCAACAGAATAAGGGAACAGAGAGAATAAGAGTATCATAAGCATAATAAGACAGTGTATCTGATTCTTACTTTAACATAAGGCATAGATAGTTCATTTTGACATGAACTTTTTTAAAATGGTGACCAAACATTTATAGCACTTTTTAAGACTCTTACCTCTTATGACCCCTCACAAAACACAAAGGCACACACACATTTGTTAGAGTCTCTATTTTAAAATGTTCCTGAAGCTTAAATGTTTAATCCAGTTAAGTTTACACTTCTCAAATTATTAAATCCACCGTGAGGAATGTCAGCTGCATCTTCAAGGTCAGTAAAATGTGATTACTTGATGACAGAGTCACATGCTTTCTCTCTTATTTCTGTCTCAAGAAAAATAAGCACCATTGCTGTTTCTGTGTGCACCTGGTTTTAACAAAACTGAACTTGCTCTATGCTTACCTTAAAACATTGGCTTGATTGTTAACCTGCATCCCTATTTACCCCACTGAGGTCAGTAGTAGGCGGATCTCACTCTGGGTCCAAACTCAGATGTCATCATACTGGACCTCTAACCTAGGAGAGTCACAGACCAAATGCATGCATTTTAAATGATCTCCCATGATGCTAACAGACAAGTCTGTGTATTCCAATAAGCATGCTGACTCGAGTCAGACAGATACACACACAGTCAACAAGAATAAAACAAGAATAATTGAAAAGTAGTCAGCAAAAAACAAAGCTTTTAATTAAGAAACAACATAGATATTCATTTTCCCAAGGACAGTTCAAAGCCAACGTGTCTCATATTTGAGACTGTGGTGATAATTAAAAGCAGCAATGTGAATCACCAGTACCAGACAAAGCACAGAGCATCTTCTGAGTAAACATGCCAACTATAATCCAAACTGACGGCAGAATAAATAAAATATTGTTTCATTGTAATGTTCCAGATGTTTGCTCGAGGGAATTTAGTCTGACTATTGTTTTCCCCCTGCATCTCACTATAATATTCTGTCACTGGGGTTTGGGTTGGGGGCTTTATGCTGCTGTTAACAAATGACTTACTGAATACAGGCATTATCCCCATCAGAGGGCCCAGAGGAGGAATTCTCGTGACTCGGTGGTCATCTCTGGACTTTTTCTTTAGGGTTACCACGAGGCTGACCTTTGTAGTCTTGACTGAAATTTTGCAACGACTGAAACAGCTGACTGCTCTGACATATGGTACAAATATAAATTGCTCCAAGATGATAAATCTAAATAATAATCCCAAGACATTTTCCATTGCATCGTCAGCAAAATTTTGTCTAATAGTTGTAAAAGTTGTAAAAACTCTCAGAAGGAGTAAAGTTACCATCAAATCATCTATAATTTGTCTTTACTCCCTTCACCAGCCTACAGTTACATAATTTTGTTATATTCTTTGGCGTTAATATGGGTGGATATGGATGTATGCTCTATTTTAAAGCTTTTGTAAAAATTCTGAAGTAATTCTTTAACAAGGCCTGTGTGGGTATTTCAAATAATTAATTCTAGAATAAACTTATGTACTAATCCTTTAGTAATCAATCTTGAGCAATAACCTTCTAGAACAAGGTATTAAAGAAACAAATCTTTGCTCCTTAATTCTGTTTGGTGCGCATCCAACAGATGAAAAGTACTTTGCTAACACAAAGTAAAAAAACAAAGACAAACAAAGTTTTTTTCATGGCCTAAATATACTAAATTAATGAGGCAAAAAATTATAACAAAGAAGAGACTTTTACTAAATAATTCCCTTTGCATGTGATCAGACTTGTCATGGTTTGTTTCCTTTTTTCCTCAAACTATTGCAATCACACGGTACATCAGTATCAGTATTCATCATGAAACGAGTGGAGCTGTGCAGAATCGAGGGTGGTAGAAAATAAGGAAACAAAACTTTTCCATTTTCTCAGACAGTGAATCTACCTTTGACTCAGTTTTCTGTACAATTTCATTTCATTGCCTACAGCACTGGGTTGTTGTCACAGCTGTAGCTCTTGACTGGTTCATTTATCTGAATACACTATCACATTCTTAGGTTTAAGAGCCCATGCTGGTGATTCTGCATATTTTAACCGATTTATTGCAAATTTAGCACACATATTTGACGTTACTACTGGCTGTTTTACAAAAGAATTATTCTTATTTTTTAAGTGCTCGTTTAAATGTTTAATGTTTAACCCATTAGTTATCTTTATAATTTGTTTTGGTCATTAAATCCAAACGTCAGCAAATGGGATAAAATCAGGGCAAAACTAAAACAGGTTTTATTCTTATTCTTGAAATGTGCCAACACATAAATAAACATTAAAGAAGTTCAGTACAACTCAAAATGTGATGTAAATAAAATTATCATGGTGCAATAGGCTCTTTGTTTGGTTTGATATCAGTGGCAGCATGGCTTTGGATTACAAAAGGAGTAAATTATTTGGGCCATTTTGTGACATGCGGGATAAGACGAGATATGCTGGTCTTGGGTATGATTCAGAGCACTGAATAAATCGAATAAAATGATGAATTTATATTCTCTGGCATTAATCCTCAATAGGGATTTAACGGTATTAGAACATTTGTCCTCTTGTCAGTAGCAAAAACCAGTGTCTTGATTTACAATTTTTGATCTGGAAAAGGAAAATGTATTTGCATTACATCGGCACACTGTTACTTTTGCAGTATATCTGGAAATAGCCATTCTGTTTTCCTCACATAGTTGTATGTTTGAATTCTCTCCAATCTAATACAATATTCGGTCAGACACAAAATCAAATTAGACTCATATCCTGTGTTAGTGGATGACACATTCATTTATAGAAGGTTGGATCTTAATGTTCACAGATGAAATTATTTACACTGGTACTGTAGTGTAATTTGGTTCAATATACCACACAGACTGTGGGAGCGAAGACAAGGACAGTCATGCAAAATGAATTGTTTGTTTTCAGGGAGTCTGCCCATGGGCAATGAATGCCTGGCTTGTGTCCCAGCAGCCATATTTTGCCAATATGAGAAGTGGAAGTACGGTCAGAGGGGAAAAACACAAAACAAAACAGAAAGCAGGGGACATTATAAACAAAGAAGACGAAATATTCACCCAATTGTAGCAAGAAAATGAAGTATAATCTATGAAACTGTGAAAAATATTACAAAGACTGACATCTTAATTAATATTATATGAATATGTAATTGACATCATCATCACTGCTACTGAAACATGATCAACTTTATTTCTTTATTTTATTCATAGCAGTGCATAAAATGCTTTGTACCTGATCATGGATTTTAACTGAGTGCTGTGTGCGCACCAACATTGGTATTTATCAAATGTGCATATGCGCAACCACAGCTACTCAATGCACAACTTAAAACTAGCTCAACTTTCACTTTGTTTTGCTGTAGCCCTTTCTAGAGAAATTAATTATCAGTATAATAATGCAGGTTATTATGGTATTAACACAATCTAAATGATCACTAAACCAGATTATTTTTGATTTGTTTGAATTTGAATCTTATTTATCTGCATGAATATAATTTGAAATAACTGGCATGTTCAACAATAATATTGCCATGTTGGAAAAACTGGATTGTGTGCACTGGTAAAACTAATGAGTCTCCATGGGGACTTTGTTTAGCACATGTATTGAACAGCCACAAGCAGTAGACGCTGAAATATGTTCCCAGTTCCGGTGCAGGCATAAGGTAAAGAGTTGGTCCAATTTCTTGTTTTAAATGGTAACATTGCAATAATTTCTTGTTGTAAATTTCTCACATTCACTTATATTTGTACCAACTAATATATCCCTTTCTATGCTTGAGAATTTGAGTGTACATGTTTTTGCACTTGTTTTCCTTCAAAAACTGCAATGTCACAGTTACTAAATGAGAGCTCATCTTTAAAATTTCACTCTCTTCATATAACTTGAAACAGCAGTAAAGCCGGTGTGTCAATCACACTAATTCATGACTGATGTAAACTTAAGCTTGGCTGCTGCTGTCCAGCTCACATTTGCAGCATCGCTCCCAATTCTGAAATCCTGCTCTACTGCAGACTTGGCAAGGTGTGGATATTTTGGCAGATGGTGTTCAGCGGGGACATCTTGTTAAGGTGAAGCAGCCGGATCATGTCCATCTGTCTGCGTATCTATCTGTGATTGCTCTAGACTTCACCGGAATCTGCAGGGTTAATGCCATAAGGCCAGGTGTGCAAGGACAAAATCAGCAGGAAAGTTATGGAGCAGAAAAAGCAGCAATAGATTGTTTTTCTGAATATGTGTTCAGGAAAAATGAAGTTTCTCTCCACAGTTGATTCAAGGTCAGAGATATTGCTAAAACAGAGATTAAAGATTAAGATTAAAATTTAGTGCAAAATTCAAGGTCATATTGTACTAAAGCATGTTATGTAATATTGATGCTTTTGGTTCTAATAAGAGATTATACATTCAGCCACAAAACAAAGGGAATCATATTATTTTTACATTTTGCAAAGTCTTTTTCACAAAACTGCACACACACAGTATGCATAAACTTAAAAACAGCTGTGTTGAGTGATGGTAGAGTAGCAAGCGAAGCTTTCCCCAGCAACAGAAAACACTCATGAATCTCAATCAATAGTCTTGTTTTGGAGATGTAGAACACCGTGACAAAACCAATTACAGCTAAAAATCCATGCCAACCTGTTAAAAGATCCCAGCAAGACTCAGTGTGTGTGTGTGTGTGTGTGTGTGTGTGCATGTGTGTGAACCCATGGATAGGCACAGGAGGAAACCATGTGGGTTGGTGAGGTGGGAGAAGCAAGCAGAAACTACAAAAACAAAACAGTAACAGGCTGATGACCTCAGCACTTTTCTTTATGTTTTTATGTTTTATGTTACACAAAAACACATTCTGAAGTTTATCTAAAGCTAATATGAGGCTTTGGTGTGCTAAATTAGACAAGTAAAGTGTGTATAGGCAAACCTAAAGTGGAAATACATATTTTTATTCTAGATTGTAATTTTATAAGATATAAACTCAAACTGGCTGAATCAGACTGCTGAAGCTTCATATAAGACTGTGGATTTTGTCCCTCTTCAGTTACAAAAAGCATGAAAAGCATGAAAGCATTTTAGGAAGGGATCTCTGATGGCCAGGATGAAAAAAGATTATAGAAAGCACAAAATACAAAATAATAATAATAATAATAATAATAACAATAATAATAATAATGAACCTAGCCTCTCATGGGGAAAAGTTGTTGAAAATTACCACCAAGGCTCACAACAGCAAAAGTGAACCTTACTATGCTGTGGAAAAACATGTGTTTTTCTTTTTTTTTTATTTCTAGAACAAAGTAGGAGGTTTTTCCAATGTTATAAAGATTTAGGTTTCTTAGGAAACAGTCTGGTGGCCATTAAATGGTTTGCTATAAAATACAATAAGCTTTCTGCACAGAACAAACCCATTCATGTCACATATTTTTAAAACCAAGAACAGCTTAAGAGGCTAACATGTTTATATATATATATATATATATATATATATATATATATATATATATATATAGGGTTGAACTTGTTAATGAGCACAATTGATCAAGCATTGACAATAGTCAATAGTATTGGCAGTGCTGAGTCTGCGTGTGTGTGTGTGTGTGGATGGTGGTGGTGGTAGGGGGTGGATAAAAAGCGAAATTATTTTCATTCATCTTGGAATCTTGAATCATATTTATTTGTAATTCCATTTTACCTCATAACAAAGGTCCTTGGAAAGATGTATTCAACACTTTTCATACAATCCTCAGTAATTTTGAAACAAACAAACTAAAATAAAAGATGTAAACATTTTTCACGATGCATCTCAAACTTCACTGACAACGATAGCAATAATTTCAATAATTATAAAGTAATAACAATATTTCAGAACCCATACAGATAGTCTTTTCATATATTAACATACATATGTACAACACATCACATTCAGCCTTGTTTGTGTCTTAGAAACTGGGGGATTGCAATACTTCTGACCTGTTTAGTTGTATTTAAATATACCAGAGTAATACAGTGTGGTCGAAAATTGCAAATCTCCTGAGGATAGACTTTCTGCGCTTCAGAATACAACAGAAAAATAGGGATTCATACAAAGACTTTGCTCTCCAGCTGCAGTCAAAAGATTCAGATTGTGTATGCATCCTCCTGGTCACATTTAACTTTATTTACACCGGATTAGCAGAGACATATAGAGAGCCGTAGCCTGCTTATAGGATTTATCCCATCATTCAGACCCAGCGTAGGCTTGGAGAGTTCAGCAAGCGTATTGTAAACCATTAAACACTGCATATGGAATTTCTGCTGATTCAGTCTCATGTCTCAGATGGGATTAACAAAGTCTTTGTTGTGTTTCCAGGTCACTTCATGACAGGTGAGATTCAGAAAGTAAAGAGAGTCAAGAAGAGCATGTTTAACACAAGTGTTGATGTGATGCCTCACATCGTAATGGCGACAGCAGAATTTCTGGGTGCAATGGAAAAATATAATTGCATTTAACTCAAGCGGTTTCATGCACACCTCTGACATATCAGCACTTTAATTTCTTTGCAATTAAGCTTACTTGCAGTAAACTGCTCATCCGTGAGACTGTAATTACATGAAACACTTCTGCTACTTGGTATAATTCTTATTAAATTCTGCACATCTTCAATTCACAAGAGCCACAAATACATTCCATAATTAATTGGGAGGTAGAACAATCACTTTCATAGAAGCTGCATATACAATAACATCATGATGGATTAAATTTCCCACTTGGATTATTGTGTCTCCATGGAACCCAACAACACCATGTGTGGAAAATGAAGCTTTATTATTAATGGTCAGCTGTATGGCTGTGTAATATGACTGAACATGCTTGTAGGATATACTGTTGCTTGAGCTAATGTGACCCTTTTCTCACTTAGCCATAATATGAGCCAAAGAAATTGAATTCCAGCTGCACTGAGGGAAGCCACAAACCTGGAGGCTGTTTTGCACTAAAGCTTCCTAAGAAGAAACATTTATGAAAACACTTATATCCTAAAAATGATACCCCCATCTCAAGACCAAGCAAAGGGTTTCTTCCTCTCCTATTTACAGATTTAGGCTGATATTCATGATAATATATTAATTAAACCTGGGATCTGTACATACACATATTATATACATGCATGCAAACCAATGTCTACATGAAATCCCTGCCATCTGATAAATATATGCACATTGTTTAAATGAGTAAAGCCAGTGAAAATAGCCCAGGTGGGAATGGCAAATGATTCAGAGTGTGTCTCCAGGTACTTGCAGTTTTTGTTCCTTGAGTAGAACAGAATAGAAAAAAGAGACATCAGAATCAGGGTTTCACAGTTATGTTCATTTACATATCCTGGTTTGTGTGTCCATCAAACACTGTGGGTCAAACAAAGCCTGTCCAGCACAGGACTGGAAGCCAAGTCATTGATATGTATGTTCTTAAATGATAACCTGCAAATCGGTATAAAAGTACTGTTGTTGAAACAATTTGGCATGGACACTGAGTGTAAAGGTAACTGTAACCTTTGGTTCCAGCATGACATGCAGAAAATTCCTCTTGGATTTCACTGTTCCTTTTTCTCTCAAAATTCGACATGTAACCAGCAACATCATTCACACACGAGTAGTCAGTACAATTGCATAACTTCTCCAGGGAAACAACTGCACCAAACAGTTAGAAGGCTACTTCCAGTGTATCTCGTGTGTTCATCCAGGAAGTTATAGAGCAAGAAACAGTGATGGCCTGCTACCCTGTACATCCATGTAGTTGTATACAATTAATAATAAAAGATAAAGAGCAGATCTGGTCCTGATAAGAATCAGCGATTGTATGTTGTACAGTGAAAAGGCCTGTTTATCATTGGAAACAGTACTTCCTTTGACAACAGTAAGGCTTTGACATATACATACGTCAGCGATGGGCTGAAATGAACTCAGCTGCAGATAACCCGGGGCTTCCTTAACCTCACTTCACAGTCAGTCACAAGTTAAGGATTCATACTGGGACGTCACAACTTTGGGTTCATGTTATCAAGACGTTCACAGTATATGACTGTGAACGTGTACGTGAACTGTGTACATGTACAAGTTCCATTGCGTTTATTCACACTTTGATTCATTTGAGTCTGTAATAACTATGCTCCAGATTGGTAAGTAAAGCCTGTGCTAAAGTTCTAGGAGGAATATCCTTCATTCAGAGTGTGAAACAAATGCCAGTAGGTGTTCTAAACAAAATGGGATGCATTGATGGTGGTATGTTGCCTCATGTACTGGTCAGATGAAAAAAATACCAATTCAGTAACAAACAAACTGAACAAATCCACATTTCACAATAATCTTAGCAATAACCCTAATCACCTTAAACAGAAGTTACTTCACACTGTAGAAAATATTTTAAAAGACTTTTAAAACTGACAGTGTGCAGGGTATTTCAGAATTGTTTAACACTGATGTTGCCTGACCATTTGGGTTGTGAAATATAATCCAACAAAGCTTTTTTTTTTGTTGTTGTTGTTGTTTTTTTGCCACAGCCCTCTACGTCAAGTAGTGACCTCACTGAAAGGAATGGGGTTGGGGTCATCACATTTAACAGAGCTGTTTGCCCTGAGATAACAAGGGTCTCACTGCGGAGGGTTGAGTTATGTTTGAAAAACCCAAGTGGGCTATTGGATCAGGTGGGATTGGATATGTAGATGAGTATCTTTTTTTTTCAAGAAGCAGTCACTACCAACGGCACAACAGGAGCATAGCAAGCAGCACAATACAACACATATGCTGACATGATTGTTTTGCATTACTTAAAGCAAATTATTCCATGGCAAGCTGAAGTGCTTCGATATTCAGGTATTCTGTGAAAACTGCACACTTCTGCAATCTTCACTCACACCTTGGTAAAGAAAGGAATCATGACGTGGCACGAAAGCCACACATCGAGCACATCTAATTAATCTTGTGCAGGGCAGGTCTTTTGGTACTTTCGTTTGATGACCCATGCTGCCTGGGGAAACGTACAAAACTGCTCACTGGATGAACACTACAGAAAAGCTTTACTATGCTCACTGGGCATTTTTTATTGGAGTAACGTTGGCAGGCGCTGAGGCAAAGCCTTGTGTTTCTCATGTTGCGAATCCTTTTATTGAACAACACACCCTCTCTTTTCCAAGAGGCAAGAGGAGCACTAAAGGCAAGTGGCCTATTCTTGCATAGACATAAAGTTAATTTCTCCTCTCTCTGTTTTAATGGCCTGAGGAACATAGTAAATATGCCCGCCGTGTGTGTGTTTTCTTTCTTTCTTTCTTTTTTTGTGTGTCAGAGCATACAGAATTTGCTGATACTCTTGTTCTTCTGCTCATGAAAGACACACACTCAAGGAGACACAATAGAAAAATACACACATGTACTGTAAATAAACTGTGCAATTTTTCTTTCTCTTGCTCACACACAAACAGTGTTCACCAAAGGTTGTCTGACCACCTTAAATGATGATGTTCAATTTATTATATTTTAGGTCTTATTTTCATCAGCTTTGCTCCACTTATTTGGAAGAAAACATAACTCTTCTCATCATCCTTGTCCACCTTGTCCACGAGAGGCAGCTCTCTGTTTTATGGACACTTAAAAATTTTAAAGCATGGCCAAAGACAGTGACCTAACCACCTGTTTTAGATAAATTATGGATGAAAATTAACATCAGATAATTAAGCTGTTTAGTGTGTTCACTGTGTAATTTGTCTGTATTTCAGTTACTAAAATGTATCTAAAACATTTTCGTTTAGTAAAGCAATGCACATCCAAAACATCGGCATTTAAATGTTATCCAGCTTATTTTCCAATGCAACATGTGTTCTTACATTTCAAATGCTGGTCCTGTTTTTGACTAAAGGTTTCCACTCAGAGTATATTGAGAGAGAAGAGAGCATATTGAGTGTTATTGAGCATACTGAGACTTGATTGTCCTAATTTCTGCTTTTATACTTTAAACATGCCTTCTGTCCCAGCCACAGCTGATTTGACAAAATTGACACTGGCAGTTCCTTTTTGCAGAGGAATCAATCAAGTCCCCCCCCCCCCTTGGCTCTTTGTTCTTAACCTCCTGGCAGGTCTGGTTAATTTAAACGAATGTAGAGGCTGACACAATAAAATAACTGGGCCTTTGAAACCTTAATGTATCCTCAGCAGTGAGGAGAACCATTTTCAACAACCCTGTGGTCCTTCAATTTTAGGCATGCAACAATAAATACCTATTAAATTAAATATATAATCAAATACAGTAATAAATACTTAAGAAGGTTCCAATATCAGCACCTCCCTCTAAATCTAGCTTGAATTCATTTGCATTGTGAGTCCATGGATTCTCAGTCTCATTCGATTAGCCAGAGCCATATTGACTGGTTTATTTGAGCTTATCAAATATTGATGTATACATCTGTGATTGCATACCATCTGTTTGGCTTGTTTATCTTCCTATATTGGCTTTGTGGTCATTTGTTGTTTTTTTTTTTTGGCAGTATCACATTTTTGAGGCATTGCATAAATTCTTAGTCATTTAATTTTAACCTTCAGAGATGTAACCTTTTTCCTTAAACCAGTCTTTGTCTGTTTGTTTTCAATTCCATTTAATCTTTTCCCTAACTAGTGTCTTTTTTGTATTTGTGTCTTTAATCCTTCATTCTAAGCATCTTTTTCTCCTCTTTTTTTTTTCTGGCCGTGTTGGCTTGTCTAGAGGAAGTCGCTCTGCATGTCATTGGACAGTTGACTGACAGCCACCTCACTGTGTTGCGATCCTTTAAGTATCCTGGCAGTCTGCTGGGGGCTGTAGTCTATAAAGTCTTCTCTGTTGCCAGTGACTGTTTCAGGACAAGGACAGTGTCTGCAGGTCCCGTGGTTCTCCGGTAACCCATTTGAAAGCCTTGTGGAGTCGCACTCCGCTTTGTGATGGGATTGCATGCAAGTTCCCTTCTGTGTGGAGCTGTGCTGACACAGACATCCACAGAGTGTCCTTTTGCACTGGGCCACATCTCGACACAGGGACTTCCGAAAGTTGGGCTTGAAGACCAGATAGACAATGGGGTTGTAAAGGGTAGAGGATTTGGCAAAGATAGCTGCCAAAGCAAAAGCCATGGGTGGCACAGTTGTTGGGTTACCAAAAGCTGCCCACATGGACACAATGGCATATGGACTCCATGCTGTCAGGAAACCGATGCAAACTGCCACAGAGAGCTGAAAGGACAAGGACATACAAAATACATTTGCCAAGTAAACACTTTGAAAATTGACTTAACCATATAGAGTGTAAGACAATGAACCAATTTACCTTAATGATGAGTGTATGAGCATTGGTGATCTTGTTCTGTGGGGAAACGTGCTGCTGCACAGCCTGACGGGATCCCCGCACGGTCAGCAGGATGAACGTGTACGACAGGAAGATGACAGTACAGGGCACAATGTAGCAGAAGAAAAAGAGGCAGATGATGTAGCTCATAGCCGCAGAGTTTTGGCTGGGAGCATGCCAGTCGATGCAGCACGCTGTACCATAAGGCTCAGCCCCGTACTCTCCCCAGCCCGACAGGGGACCTACAGCAAACACCGCAGCATAACACCAGACCCCAGCAACGAGGAGGCCAGCATGGCAGTAGGAGAACTTGTTACCTGAGGAAGAGCATAGTAGAGACAGAAGCAGAGGGGGGAGAGTTGGAGGGAGTGATTACTGACATGTGAGGCCATAGAGGAAGACTGCAGAAACAACATCAGAGCAACAATATGCTGCTGAAACATATTAAGTGTGGTTACCTGGTGATGAGAACAGGTATTGAGCCAGGAGGAGAAAGAGGAGGACAGAAAGAGCATTTACTTAATAATACGTTTCTTTTTATAGTAGACTATCTTGTCAATGAAATTGCAAAAATTCTTAAAAGAACTAGCAATTTCTTTCCTATACTGTCAATAAAGGAGAACAATAATGTCTTGTGATGAAACTGGTTTTACATTGATTGCTGCTGCAAAATGTATTATTCTATAAATACATCATAATTTTCCTCTGAAGAAATCATTTGACTATGCAGTTTTTATAAATGCACAAAGTCAACAGAATACAGGAAGAAAGATTGCTATGTTCCAATATTTATAGTAACCTTTATAATTCTGACTGACCCCACTCTGCTTAGTGATGATGTGGTAAATTAAATCAGTGATAGATTTTTAATTGAATCAAATCTTTAGTTAACTTCAAAGTACAAGTATACCGCATTTATGACGCATTTCTGTTTCTAGTAGTATGATTCTGGCTTTTCATGACACTCATGTGCCAAAGGGTAATTATGGGGATCCATGGAAACACTGAAACAGCCTTCACCAGTAACTATTGGCTGTAATTGATTTAGACAAGAGCTTCTTCAGTATGGAACCAGTGAAAAGGGGAACACAGGAAGCCTTGACTCCACACAGCATCGTCAGCTGGATGTCAGCCTTTCTTACAGTTCTCGTTGAGGGTGGGGGTTGATGATTAAACCCCCTGGCACTTACTGAACTGTGTGGTGCTGGGAGAGGGGGCTGGTTAGCAATTAGAGATGGCTTTTATCTGATGTGAAGCATCCCTTCTCCAATCTAACTCTACAACTCTCCGACTGGCATGTAAAGGATTCAACTTGAGCTGAAGTCAATTTCAAACAGAAGCCCCCAAACATGTACTTACATTTTAAATACACTATATAGACAAAAGTATCCAGACACTCCTCTTTATGGGGCTGTTTTTGAGCTCTTGTTAAGTTCATTCATCCCCATTGGGCATCAGTTTTCACAGCCAATACCACTTAACACCAGGACAAATATCCCACATTGATTCTGTTGTCAGTTAACTTTAAGTTGATCCTCTTCTCCTATCTGTAAAGCAATGCCCTGGGTCCCCTCTTCATTTGCTTTCCTACAGCACATCCTCTTGTTGTCATAATGACCACAATCCTCTTACTGAGGGCGTACCTGACTCATACATGTTTAGCTTTGGTTTGATGGACTTCGATCCGGTGCTCAAGTTGATAATAAGGAAACACCATGTGCTGCTGTAGGTGATCAAGTGAGGAGTAATCTGTCCATCAGCAGGGGCTCTTTAAGAACAGTAATAACCACAACATAGTCAAGCTGTGACAGAAAACTAATGAAAAACAGAAAGGAAGAAACACACTCCATCACTCTTATTCATTTCCACAGCGCCCCTTCTTTCCTGCTGCCGGTTTATGTTTCTCTGTCATCAATTTGCACCTTAGCATGGTTTTTGTGCCAAGCTCAAGGGCATTTCATCAAGAATATGACATAAACTTTAATTTACACGAGCAGCTACCCTGAAACCACGCTGACCTAATCTGACCTGCCCTGACATCCTCTATGTAGAAATGGTTTAAGATGTATTTTTCACAAATTTGTTATTTTTGTATTTGTATTTGAATATTTTTCTTAATGCATTAAAAAGAAATGCATGACATTTTTTTTTTTAAATATGTTTTTACCTGTATAGTCACACCTTTCCCCATGGACTTAAGTAAGATTGCCAATCAGTAAGAAAGTCAATATGCTAGGTTTAAAGATGTTAAGCCTCTACAGATCTTGTTTTTTCCTCTAATAGGCTCTAATATTCAGTCTCAACCAGATGGACAAATCCTGGGAGAACTGTTTAAAAAAAAGCAGAGCAGTTTATTAAACCTGAAGCTGAAATCTTTGCAGAAATAGTTTGCCGTCCCATCAGTTCTATGAAAAAAATTGTGTAGACTCCACACTCTAAATAAGAATCTCAGTAGCATATCAGTTTACATAGTTGGTCTCTTTAATATTGTTCCTCTTTTCTGGTCTGGTCTGTCTGGTCTGCACATGCTAGCACTTAAAGACTTGAGATGTTTCAAATGCAGCCAGAGTATTAACTAAAATCAGAAAATTTGATCATATTACACAATTTTCGAATCACTTTATTGGCTCCTTTTTCCTGTCAGATCTGACTTTAATGTGCTTCTGAAAATTCTAAATGGGCTCCGTTCATATCCATCTTACCTCATTAAACCTTATAATCCACATTGCGCATTACACTCTCAGAATACAAGACTCCTGTTCTCTTCCTGCCTCCACATTATTCTCATGATTTATGATGTACATGCATCAGATTTTGTTTTGTTTTGTTTTGATTTTGTTGTTGTTGTCTGTCCCTATAGAGAGAGGGATCCTCTGTGACTCTTCGACTTCACTGTGTAGTTTTTCTTTAGCTGAATCAAATGACATTATGAATTTTTTGATCTTAGCTGGTCTGAAAACTTCGGGCGCACCTGCAATTATTTTCTGTATCTTTGTATCAGTTTGTGCTTGATTAGTGAAACTTAAAAACAAGATAACAGCATGATTTAACAGTATGTCTGTAAACTGCATACATTTGTACAAGATTTCTTGCAGGAAAGTCTCATAATAGCACAATTATTTATGCTCATTTGCATGTCAAACACTTTTAAATGTGGGGTTTGTAGTCTCTGGAGTTTTAAACTCTGCTTCATAGACTATTCCTCTGGTAAACAGACAAGAAGAGCTCTTTAAAAACACAGCTTTGACTTCAATTATACTGTGCCAATCATTGCAAGTACCGCAGTCTGCAAGAGACTTCTAATGCTATTATGAAGCTGTGAGCTGCTGCGCTAATCTTTCAAACCCATGTGAATTTGGGATGTTGTTGAAATCCAGCGGAGCCTGAATTTGTTCATTTTTGTCATTTATCAATATTTGCCATCAGTCAGATCTATACTCTGATACTTTGATAACTTAACAAGGCTGCCAACGTCACTTAGCAGCTATATGCTGCATGGTTACTTGTGCTGATTTCTTTCTCGACCACATCCTCCTTCTACTGTCTTCTTTTCTTATGATAGTTGTTATACTTTGTGGGTGTGTCTTTTACCTCATGTAGCTGGCGTTATAAATCCCATTGACACAGTATGTGTCAATCTGGCTCCACTTTCTGCACCCCTGTAGTGTGCATGTGTGAGTGTGTGATGCATATGAATAGGAACATCCATGGAATTTGCTCTCTGATATGCAGATTCTGAGAGGAAATGATTTATGCTGCAACGACATCAATTCACAGTATTTAGCATATGCATGTGAAATGATGTGTTGCTGCTGGAAATTCAATCATGTAGATTTTCTGTCAATTCACACCAATATATGTATTGCATACTCATTCATTATAAATATAAATTTTGATTATAAATAAAGTATGATTTTAAAAGATCAGTTATGCCTAATTGGTGCTGTGACAAATGATTGGCACAGAGGGACACAAAAAAGAAAGAAGAGATTTAATGAGGTTTAATGAGCAAATTAGGAGTGACTGATGAGTCTTGAAAAAAAAAATGAACTGACTTTCTCTTTAGCAATATATAGATACAGAAGCATATAGCTAGTGGGAATGTCTGTATGGAATTAAAAGCTGCACAGTGAATTTGAAAATAATAAAAAAAAACCTTAATCAATCATCTATGCTGCTTAAAAAGATTTAGACACAGGCAATCAAGTAAATAAATCCTTGGTGGCTTCAGTGGCAAAAAGAATAATTACAATCATTAGCAATGTGCTGCTTGAAGAGCTTGCAGTCATGGAAATGTGTAGTGAAAGGAGTTGGTGTGCACAAGCATTGACGTCAGTTGAGAGTTAACGTTAAATGAAACTGCCTGGTAACAGAAGAGTCTCAGATTTCCATCGCAGTTGCAGTGGCTCTACAATGGCAATAAGGGAAAACAGCCACAAATAAATGTTACAGCACATACTGCTACTACTTCCCCCTACTCTTAGAGTCATCATCATCATTGTTTCAAGAGCCAAGAGCACCAATGGCTTGGAAATTTGTGAAAGTAAGACTTGCCAGAACAGAAAGCTGTTATGGTCAATAATCAGCTGACCCTCTTAAAGTCCCTGAGTAACGGTCAGAATTCATTGACATGGTAACACTGAAATCTTCACGAGGTATGACTGCAAACATCTATAAGTCTATAAAGACGTTAATATCTTCAGAGTGAAGGTGGATGTTTATAGATAGCATCACTAGATATTGATACTAGATGAAATAAACTGTAAGCTTCCTCTATATATTGCACAGTAGGAGTCATATATCAGCTATCATATCCCTGATTGTTGGTTTCAACTTGTGACTTCGTGTTCTTTGCTCGTGTTGTTTGTAATATCAGTTGTTTTAATTTTTGGAACATCTTGGATACATTTGATCTAGCCTCCTTGGAGCTGTGTTAGTTGTCTGGTTTTGCTTTGACAATATCACAACCAGACCTAGTTGATGCTTCTAATGGGCAAATTCAAAATTCAACCTTCCATGTACAAATACCATGCATCTTTTTTATTGCGACAAAAGAGGCTTTTATTATCTTATTATTTTTTCTGTCTTCTCTAAGGGTACTGTTCAAAGTCATATAACTTGCAGATCTTTGGAATGGGGTTGAAATCCAGGGCAAAGCCAAAGACACAGGAAGCCGTGAAGACTCAGTTTTAAATACAAGACCTTCCTCCTGCAAGGCAGCAACACTGACTACTGAGTGATTTTGTTATGTAAAAGTGCAGACGTACTGAGAGTGGCTTAAATCACTGTTTGTATCACTGAAATGTTTCAGATGACAAAGTGAAAATAATGTTGCTTGTATTTGTGGACCTACAGAGAATTATCACCTGAATCCACAGAAAACAAAAGAGCTCTACCTGCTCAAAACCACATGACAAACAGCCAAAGTTTCTCAATGAACTGCAGAATCATTGTGGAGCAATTAGCAGCTAAATTCCCAGGTATTATTTTCAGAAACGGATTTTAAAAACAAAGCTAAAAGAGAGTGAATATATGGGTTTTTGATGGTTGAAGATGCCACACCATATGTTTAAAATATTAGAAATATTCACTATTTATTTAGGAAACAGTAGCTTGACAACAACAATCAGCACCATCAGCTTGGGAATTGTGAATTTCATGAGATTTGGATTGATGTGGCTAAGCATGAATCAAAGTGTGTGAAACCTCTTCTGGGGTTTTATGTTGATATAAGGCACTTGAAATGAAAATGTAAATAGGTCCAGACTCTTTACATATATTTAACTTTTCTGCTTCTCCTTCTGCTGAGTGTTGATGAATTTGTATATTGAGAGCAGCTTGCTTTAAAATCAGCTGGATTATACTGAAAGCAGTACTTTTCACCTTCACTGTAACTTCTGTGCACAGCTGCTGTTCAATGCTTTGAAAAGAATTTTGATTGTACGGCTGCATAAAGTGTACTTGACATATGAATGTCAGCTATGGACCTTGATTTAAACCATATGCAGGCAGTGAGTGAATACTTTCAAAGACAACATGCAAGGACAATCATTAGCACTATCATTGCTCAAGCCACAGCTAAATGCATTTGTCACTGCTGGAGGGTCAATACAAAGAGAGTCATATGACCAATATGCAATGGATAAATTACAAATGAGTCAGAACATATGATCATTCAAAGTGGTCACAGTAGCTGCTTGCACCATTTTTATAATCTCATTTTGGACTCTTAACTGAAGACTTCTCTTAAAAGTAATTGACTTATTTAACTTTGAGTTCCCCGATTTCGAATTCATAAGCAGTATCAAAATAATAGTTTTCAACCATTATAATGTAGTTTTACGTATTTATTAATGTATTTGTGAACAATAAAGTGTGGAGGCTGGTGTACAAACAGATAATGATTAGCAATACAGTAAAACACTTGAAACTATAAATGTTGACAAATACTGTACGTCAGTGGAAACTTAAAATGTCCTCATATCTGTTTATATCCACATTATACTGTGTTATATAACATTTATTAAATATACTGTTTATGAATTCTAAAGAAAGGGACTCATTAGATAAATGGATATATTTTATTTAATCTGGGGAAGACCAATGATGCCCTGCAGATACAACTTATTCAAATAATAAAAAAACAGAAAAAGAGCAAAAGTAAGAATTCTTATACAAAATATGAATACAAGACAAATAAAACAAATGACTTAGAAACAAAAAAACACACACCATCAATTGATCAGTCACCATTTCTCTCTTTTCTTCTGTAACATGAAGAACACAAACTGAAATTCATTAGTAAACGGAGACAGTTTGGATGGAGCCAAAACATGCAGCCAGGGAATCATGCAATCCCAATAAATGGATGGTTTGTGAGTTTTTCAAACAGAAGACCCTGCAGGGGAATACATTAAGAAGTGAAGGCATAAAGGTCCTTGTAAGCATCTTCTTATTAACATATGTTGCTGTTTAAAACAGTTTAAAGCGTGGCCTTGAACATTAATATTATTGTAGCATGACCACTTCTATGTTCTAACAAGTCCTTGACTTACTGGCCGTGCTATATTAACATTTCTCTCTTCGGGTTCAAGGTTTTTGTCTTCAGGGGAGACCAAGGTTCCAATTTCAACAATAAACTGATCAATATGGATAAAGCCAGCCTTTTTGTTAATCAGTATTAATAAACAAAAGACACAAAACAAAAACACAAAATTTCTCAATTTTAAAATAGAATAATGAATTTAAGCACAATAGCTGGTTATCTTACCATAGTTTGGACAGCAAACCTTTATCCAGCACACACATGAGAGCACAGTGAGGTTGGTCAAACTGCACAGGCCAAACAAAACGCCACAGAAGGCATAGACAATGCAGGTTGTGCTGGGAAACAGCCACCTGAATTCAGAGGGAAACAGAAGAGAACATTTTTGAACTTGATTTGTTATTGACATTGTTACAATAAGCCAGGATTTCTATGGAAAATCATTCTGATGAATTATACAACTTAAAACCAGTCATTAAAATGGGTAACATGATTTCTGGCCTTCCCCTGTTTCATACACAATCACAGTGAGTAGCAATGCATTTTGATCGAGCCATGGCACATATGACAGCTATCAGCTGCACTTACTCGGGGGATCAGAGCAGCAAGCGGGGAAGGTCACGAGATAAAGCAAGGGATATGAGAGACATCATCCATTTTGACTGCTTGACTGATCTTTTATACACTTGATGGTGACATTAAGCTCATTAAGCAGGACTACAGAAAATCATATTTGCATCTTTATTACAAGGACTACTGCTCTTTGCTCCAAGGTTGATATTCAGTCAGTAGTCAGTGGTTATTATTATTACTGTAACGGAGGCACTGAAAGCACTTTTATTCAGACCTGATGTCTGATAGCTGCATCCTCAGAAACTTTCACCTGCAAAGTGAGGCAGACTTTATGATGCCTGATGGCCAAATCTCACAGTGGAAAAATTCATAAATTGCTTTCTGCTGCTTGGAAAGTTTATAGTGGTTTAAATTTGTGTTGTTGTATTAACACTGTATGAGATGACACTGTGAAAACAATGTGACCATGTGAAAACTCAGAACAGAAAATTATCCCCCAAATCTGCATGTCCATGTCCAATTGGGACATGACATTGGTGTCCTTGGTTGTAGCTCCAGCCCTGCTTCTCTAACCGCCTTTGTTAGCCTCTTAACCTTCTTTCTGTGTCCCTCAGGCATAAATTCAATGCGAAAATGACATATAGTGACATATAATACTAGGTGAAAGGAGAAGAATGGTGGAAACTTGTATGGCTACTCACATGTGAGCATAGGCTGAGGGGATAGCTAGTGGGAACAGGGTTATGGTCATGCCCAGGTCGCTGATGGCCAGGTTAACCACAAAGAGCTCTGCTGGCTTCAGGGAGGACTTCTTTCTGTAAGCCACAAACAGCAGGATGCCATTCCCCAGCACTGACAACACACCTGGGAGACAGAGTGACAGGGGTTATATGACTGTTGGATTCAAAGACACATTCATACAGGTAAATGCTGTAAAACTTAGAGGGAAAAATTTGCATGACTTACCAAAAATGGTATAAATAGTTCCCATGAGAAAGTCATTATCTTTAGATAATCTGGACACAAGGAGAAATGTTTCAGAGGCATTTCCCATCTAGAACAAAATTAGAAAAAGAGATGGACAGGGTAAAGGATTGGGAAAGAATCTGAGTTTTGTTTATTGCAATTAATAAAACAAGCAAAATAACTTCCTTACAAAATTACATCCTCCATACATCAGATCAAATACTGTTTGACTGGCGGACCGGACCACAGCAACCTCAAGTTTCTCAAAAACTCAAAGTTTCAATGAGGAACACAGTTCATCTTCACTTAACAAGACTCATAAAGTGACAGAAACCTTCTTGCAGTTAACATCTGTGCTGCTGTGTGCATCTGTGCTCCTACAGTGAGGTATACCAGATAAAATCAACAACACAGCAATCGCTCTGCCATTGATTATCTCTTTCACCAATTTTCTGTTGATATAACTAACACGTAATATCTCCACCTCTCTTTTCATAATTTGGAACCTACACACAGTCTCATTAAGGAGAAGAGAGGAGGCAGCTTCTATCTACAAATTCAATACCATACTTCATGTCAAGTTCAGTCTCACTTGGAAACCAGGCGGTCATTTGCATACATAGCATGACCTGCTGCCAATACAGTATTCAGTGTGGCCGAGGCAACTTGCTGACACAAGCCTTTTAAGGGAATTATTGGTGAAGATAACATGAAAATGTAGTCACAGCCTTTTCATTTACTGAGTGACTTTAAGAGAGCCAACAAAGGGAAGAGACAAGTTAAATCACCTGAGGGTTGGCGTTGAGCTTCTTGTGGAAAATCCATATTACCATAAACTCAGATTATCTTCAAAGAGAACCAGAGGTGAGGAAATTTTTAAAATACTATTCTGAAGGGGCTTTCTATTAAAGTTTTAAGTGGCCTCAGTGCATGTAGCACAGCGTGTAAGTAGATGTGTGTGTGTGTGTGTGTGTGTGTGTGTGGGGGGGGGAACTATTCAATCTATTCTAAAAGTCAACAACAAAAAGTTTGTACCTCTACTATCGACTACTAATGTTAACTCAAATTATATCAAATAGCATTACAGTTAATGCATGTGAATGGTTTGTCCATAGTTTTGTTCATCACAGCTTATGTTTGCTGCATCAGTCTATATGTACCTTTTTTTTGCTGAAGCTGATGGCAATGATGAAGTCAAAGTCAAAGTCAAAATGCATTGATTTGACAATAAAATGCTCTATACTTAAAGTGTTGCTGGAGTGTTAAACTGCTCAGATGTTCCGCCTTCTCTGTGCATGTTGGAAGTAGTTGAAGATGTGCCAGAAATCTTTACTATGCTTCCCATTTCAAATGCTACCACAGATGTTCAGTGGGGCTGAGGTCTGCTTACTGAGGAGAGAACAGATGGGACACGATGATGCTTTATCAAGCCCCGAGCAGAGCTTAAGATGTCACACCAGACAATGAGTACACAGATAAGTTCCACAAATGGATGCAGAATACACGAGTGGTATAAAGATAATAGACTGTCTACACAAGCAAAGTAGTGATGAGAGGGTTGATAATGCTATCATGTCAGTTAAGGATATTACAAATACACTAGTGTACTACTAAATAAAAATAAAGATTCACTGTGCAGGTATAGTAAATGTACATGGGTACCAATGAAAGTACGTGTATTGAGCAGAGAAAGTATTCTGCAGCACTTTCTTTTTTCTTTTCTTCTTTTTCTTTTTTCTTCATCATTTGTAATAAGGTTCATTGAGATGGTGACAATGACAAGTTAATGAAGTCCTTGTTTGCAGTCTCACATGGATTCCACTTAGTTGGACTCCGTGGTGAATTTCTTCAGGGTTTTAATATGCTGTAATACTTCAGACTTTCATTTTATGCACCCTGCAGTGAATGTCAGTCTATTGTGTCGTTGAACACAAATATGTGGAAATATTGCTGTAATATTCCTGGCTTCCTCCTTTATAATAACATCTTTATGTTTCACCATGCGTTTAAAAATACCGCTGTGAATTTTATTCCATACTCTTCTAGCACTACATCCCCAGACCTCTTTCATGTTCAGACTTTTAGTTTTTAGCCCCAGTCGAAGTTGACTGAAGTGACATCACTTAAGTATCAGAACTTACGTAGCTCCCTTCTCAGGCTTCATGTAACTTTTTGCACATATGCAGTAGTACACCCTAACATGTGTAAACAGACTTGTGTAAAATTACAGGAGCTCACCTAAAAAATTTGGGAGATGTAGGGGATTCAACCAACAGTGACATAGGGTAAGCAGTGATCTTGTAAAATCATCCCTTAATCAAGTAAAACAGACTTGAGATGATGCTTGAGATATTACATGTTTGTCTGTCTGATATATTATTTACATAACTGCTCACATCTCCTTCTGCTGTATGCTCTCCTCTCAGAAGTATCAGGGCTACAAGGATTAACAGAGAGCCTGAGAGGATGAAGTCGTGACTGATAAAGAGAGAGGGGCTGAGGAGGGAGGCATGGCAAGAGGAACCTTTGTTCACCCCCCCCAGGCTGAGAAGGGCCAAGTGCTATGTAGAGCGAGGGAAAGTAACTGTTAGTCCATAGTTAAATGGCGGATTTTGGCCTAATCATTATAGAGAGCGTCTGTGACAAATTAAGCCTTGCTGTCATACCAGTGGAATTTGCACTCTACTCATATACAGGCATACACAGTCGTATCTATACAATTGGAAAATGAAAGCAAAATTGTCAAGGAGTGAAAAAAACTGTGAAAGATGGGAAGGCTGGAATGAATGAGCGAGGGCAAGTGAAGGATGAAGGAAATTCTATAACTGAAACTGTCACAAGGGTTTGAAAGCAGAATGATGGAGATTACCCATAAGATGAATGGGACCATGAGACAATTTAGAGATAATGAAAATATCCTCCCTGCACACGCTTATCATTGAATACCCTTGAGAAATGAGAAGGAATTGAGGGAGTGACTGACATACAACCAAGAATGTTCGCATACAATTGACACCCTTGATTCTCCAATAATAGAGTGAGCCTAACCAGACGTCACCTGCACTGTCAGGCTGCTCTCCTTACCATTCACACCAGATTTATGGAGAATATTTTAAATGAAGGAGAATAGCGATGGATGAAAACTGGCGACCACAATTTAATTTACAGGACTCCAGGTGGGGAATTATAGTGTTAAGCAGCAGTTACTGGCTTGTTGTAGGTGACAAACAATTTGGTGAGGACGACTAAAACTTTCAACATCAAACAATTCTGACAATCAAACAAAAATCTAAAAACGGTGACGTCGGATGTTAAATTGCTAGATACCAGAACTTTTTCAGTGGAACAAGTGGCTAACAATCTTAGTATTATGCTGGATCACTTGGAGACTTAACTCTCAATTAAAAAACTAAATTAAAGACAAACTTGAAAATCACGAGGGTTCATGAGGTTGGCAAACCTCTGAAACATGCAAAACCAAGGATCATGATGCTGAAGCTTCAGCTGCTGTCTTCACAGAATAAGATTTAATCCTGGAGGTGTCAATCAACGGCCAGCATCTTCAGTTCTCATTGGACTTCTGCACACACAAACGAAAGAGACCCAAACCCTACTTCATGTCTTGAATCAAGCACACAATGCTGGTTTCCAGGGATTCCTCATGTACCCAGTGACAAACAAGTGGCCATGAATATACTCCATAGCTATTTCTGACTCATTTTCCCCATGGACCAGAGGGTTGTAGGACCGATTTTGGGTTGCCCATAAATCTTTGCTTTTTCTAACTTTTTTTTTCTATACACTGGGACTGAAGTCAGCCTTCTGGCAAAGTGAACACACATAACCTTCCAAATCAGCTTATTTAAAGGTGAGACCAGAAATTGGGCAAATTATTTTCTTTGCTATGCTAGACAAAAAAGGACAACAGAAACAACAGTGAAAGATACATGTTCAAGAGGATAACAGAGTCTAGATTCAAAGAAATGATACAGTGGGAGCCAATTATAGTAAATAAGCTTGATTATGTAAACAGGACATAAGTGATTATATTTTTCCCCAGATACTGATGAGATACTGAAGATATGGAAGACTGAGAATCCCTTTACCCTTTCCTATGATCTCACCATTGTTTTTTTTTCCTCTTCATTAGTCTTGTGTTTCTTAGCGTTCTACAATTAAAACTCATGACTCATCCTTTCCTCCATCACACAGACTGCTGAGACATTGTTTTTTTGCGGTGCTGCAGCCACACAGGACTCCTTCATGGTGGGGCACACAGGCAGTAATTTCAGTTTTGAAAGGTGACTTAAGCACACCCTGAGCAGAAATTTAAAAATATGAGTATGATGATTATCATAACTTACAATAAGTGACTGGTTTATAACTGGTAACGGGTATAGCTGGTAACATTGCCAGTTAGCATCAGCAGCTGTATCTACTGTGTTGGCAATGAGTCATACTGTATCTCAGGCTTGGTGTAGATCAGTTCTGACAATACCACTTCATCAAATCATGTCCATTTTTGATGATGAGGTGTAATATAAACTGCCCCAAATGGCCTCCATTATGGCTCACTCCCTTCCCTTGCTCAGCTCCATCCCTCTTGTCACTTCTCCCAAGTTGCTGCTTGATGAGCAAAGCAACAAAAGGAGGAAAAGTGTAAATGCCCTCAGATCCACCCCATCTCTCTTCTCCCCTTCCACCGTCTCATGCTCTCATCTTTCATGCTCTCCCTAAGGGTATTCATTCATCTTGCCCCCATTTCATTTTGTTTCTCAAAGAAAATTAGCTTTTCTCTTTATTCAGAATACACAGTGGTTTTTCCTTTAGCAGAGAATTATATACATCTCAATGTAGCTGTGTCTTACAGCGATCCCCAGAGCTCAGTGCACTGTAACTTAGAATAACATATAAAAAGGCAAAACACAACATCTTCACCAATTTGACAGCACCTGTACAGAATGTAGAAGAGAAATGCTGCGAATAAGGAAAACACAACCAAATAAAGAAATGCTGCGAGTAGTACAGACGACAAGAGAAACAGTTTCCAGGGAATACCATGAAGTTATGCACGGCTGGAATGTGATTTATGTCCCAGCATAAAAACAACAAACAAAACAAAACAAAACAAGCAAAAAAAAAAAAAAACAACTTGATAATTTTATCAGCCATGGCAACAAAGAGCATGTCACAGCGGCATGCTGTGGATCAAGTTGCTCGTGAAAAATATGGTTTGTCACATTTAGTAGACTGGCTGTTCAATGTGTCAGATATCTAATATGCAAGTGGATATTGGGTCGACCACAGAAATGATAAATGTTAAAGGATTCAGAAGAGGAACATTTTGGAGCAAAGACACTAAAATCTAATCTTTAAGTAGTCCAGTAGGAATTCCGTTATATTCAGTAAAATGAAAATGCTCTTTCATTTTTCCTTTATCAGAAATTTTACTGAAACATTTCTGTATGCATTTAATGATTGAAATATGATCGCTCTCTAATTCAACACCAAAACACAGATTTTTACAGGAGTATTGGAAGGTTATCTGTTTTTTTTTTTAAATAAATTAATTGATTGTTTAGGTTTGTGTAATAACGTTCTTCAAACATAAAAAGAAAGGAACGTGTTATTTTGTGTGTGTGTGTTTTTTAACCAGCAAATTCATATGTCTCACATACAATATCCAATATGTAAGATGACTTGCTATGGTAGAGAAGTAAGAAGTGTCTATAGTTTTGAGCTGACCTGTGGTAGATACAAACCTTTCAACGTTTCTTAAAGCTCACAAGAATCCAGGAAGTTAATCTGACAATCATCTGCTCCCTCAGACATTTAAGAGTCGCTGACGTGCTTTAATTGACCTCAGGAAAAAACAGGGGTGACACTCTGCCTGTCAGAATGTCAGTGTAGTGAAATCAAGCCTTGTGAACAAGTAGAAAATGACAAGATGAAATGGACCTTAAATTACTCAAGCGCATGAGCAGGATGTCGCTGTGGTTCCCTCTCAGTTGATGTAAAGGAAAATGGAGATACTAAAGCCATAAAACTATTAAATGATGCATTTTTATTCATTGAATGCATCCAAACATAAGTAATGCAGTTTTTTTCCAGACAGATGGAAGGTTGTGTTTTCTCGTCCTCTTCCACTCTGTTTTCTTTTCATTTATCCCTCCCCCTTCTAAACACTCCACCATCTTGCAGTCATCCAGACACCCCCCCTTCAACCCAAACATTTACCAAAGTTAAGGTAAATTACATGTGTTGCAGTCATCTCTTGCACTCGCCACATGCCCTCTGCCTCCATAATTTATGCATCCATCTGTTCACCACTTGGCATTTAGATAAAAAAATAAAAAATGTCGCTCAGACAGCACCATGCTGAAACATTGACTTTCTCTCCCGTTTCTTTTGCTTTGTCTTTAATGTTAACATTGACTCCAGTCACTCTGTTCACCTCAGGTTGAGCTGCTGCAGTTTTTTTTTAAATAACTAGCCACCACAGCAGCATGTGTTGAAAACAACAAGCAGGTGTTTGATAAATAACAAATGTCAAACCTGAATTTTGTTGCATGCTGAAAGAACTGCATACGGAGAAAACAGATGAAAAACAAATAAAACTGTCAGAGGTTTTGAGAAAACTTAACAGCAAAAGAATTTTTCAGAAGTATCAAGTCAAATCTTGTTACCGTTATGACAAACAACAAAGAAAAAATGATGGATTTTGAAACTTATGTGACTCCAAATAAAAAAATAACATAACATCTATAGTAAGAACTTTATTTTATACAAACTGGCCTCAATCTGAACAATATACAGCCCAATATATATATAAATATATATATATATTGCTCACTGTACCTGTCTCTCACAGTGGCTTCAGTTTTACATCATTCTTGCATCCTCTCCGCATCTAATGGCAACCTCTATCCCTGCCAAAAGAGCCATTATTTATTAGAATGTACCTGAAACCTCTTTCTACCCCACAAATTCTCCGGAGACTCAAATTCTGCTCACACAAATGTTAAGTTTAAAGAAGAGTGACTGCAGTTGAGTTGAAAACAGAGAGTTCAGCAAGGTGGTTCTAAAACTAATAAGCCTCCGCTGCAATTAGGTTCCATTTGTTTCTAATGCAGTATCTGGCCACAGACCAAATTCTACCATCCCTAACACAGAAAAATGATCACAGGATCTTTACAGCTGCGTCACTGACACTGTGCTTGTGCGAGATGCTGGTCTCTGTTGGAGGCCTAACGTGTTTGCTTGGGCTTCACTGTTTTACTATACCATACTAATTCCTTTCCTATCAGAATAGAATTACATAAGAAAAACGCCACAGTACACAAACAGTAAAGTATGTATATGCACAACGCCAACAAAAAGCAGCTGTCAGAGAATTGATAATGACCAAACAGGGTGGTCAACGATTACTGAGGTTGATGATCTTCTCAGCCTCGCTTTTTATTACTTTTTAGAAGTGTTTCCTTTCTTTCTTTCTTTCTTTCTTTCTTTCTTTCTTTCTTTCCTTCAGGTACTTATATCTTTCTTTAACTCCTCCATATGCTGCTGGTGTATTAGCTATGGTAAACCACACTAACGTGATTAGATTTCATGCCATGCACATTAACATAAATGGAACACTTATGTAATAGATATTGAGAGCACATCAATTGTCTTAAATGTAAGTCATGAATCTTGTGTAGGTTATTATCCTGACCCTTGTAGGACAAGGAGAGAGCGACCTCCTCATCAGTGCTGAATTAATACTTTGATTAGTAGTGCAGCTCCAATCAAATCTAAGGCAGAGACAGTTAAAGCCTGCAGGTCACCACAGCTTAGACCTTTACTCTGAATAGACAACTCCAGGGCATCCTATTTCTCACAAACCAACTGTGAAGCTTGCAGACAGCAGGAAGAAATCATTTTTGGGAAGGAGTCTTGTGCTTTTCATCAAATGCTAATGCAGAAAGCAAAACAGAAGCACACAATTTAATACAGAGTAAAAATGTCAGTCTGGTGTTGTGTCCTATAACCAAATGCACACACAGACATGTACATACATGTTATGGTTGTGGCATCTTTAGTTCAAACTCTTGTTTTAAATGTTTATTACAGCAGGAGAACATAGTTACAGTTGAGCAAACATCTGAACCCCACTTATCAAAACCTGCAGGTAGGATGGTGGGTGGTTTAACAGAGCCAGCAGCAATACTGATGGAGGGCAGGAGGGGCACTGAAAGGGCAGAGGGAGATACGAGAAGTGTTGCACCTTAAACAGCCCACCAGATTGGGAGTGTGTGTTTGTGTGGAGTGATGCATGTCACATGTGCAGCTCAAGCTGGCTGCCTGAACTTGCTCGCAGGCAACACATTTTTTTGTTCATGACCACACATACTTTGAATGATGTACAAACCTAATGTGTCATGGCTGGTGTACAGGCGACACTAACACTGCACAGAATTCATTTGGGATGTAAGCCCACCTGATTCGTTTGGAAATTAATTTAATGCGTTTTATATTTATTTCCAGTTCATGGCCTTCTTTTTTTACTTAGGCTATCTTTGCATGTCATCTTTTGGTTAACCCATAGTTAACCCATTGTGGAGGTAGAAGCTGCTCTTAATCCTTTCCATTTTGGAACACTTGTAACACACAAAAGTGTCAAATGTGCTTGTAGCTGTAAATGTCTTACTGTGTTGCCTAGATACAAAAGAAACAAGCCAGAGTTACTTAGGAGAGGAGTGATACCGAATTATCACACACCTGCACACACACACACACACACACTGATCAACCTGGCACAGAAGCTGTAGCAGACTTGATCAAAGGAAAGATGCAATGGAAGTGACATTTCAAGGTGGAACAAGAGATTTAAATGTCATATCACTCAAAACAAGTCTTTTGTAAGAGAACTGTTTGTCTTGGCAAACTCTCAAAATACTGACCTTCACGAACAGAACAGTGATCACTCACCCTGCTGACATTGTAGTAACAGGAGTGTTTCATCTTTTGAGTGAAACTTACTTAAGCAGCCATAATCTCTCTCTCTCACAATTTCTCTAAGTGCAACATGCTGGTGGAAATTTGGCTCATATCCAGTACACTAATATTTGTATTATTGTTTGAAAGAGCAATATCCTTCAGCTATTAGCCTCTGCTATTTTTTTCAATAAATGTAAGGCTTATAAAACATCAATAAAGCAAATGGATGTTGTTCAAGTGGCACTAAAAAGTTTATGGCAAGTCTCTCATGTAATAATTTTGAACTTTGCCTAAAATTTGAAGTCCTGTATCCCAACATTAACTTTACAGAATTTCACTGTGTAACTCACAGCATACAATACAACAGTTTTAACTGTGTTTTCTGTTGCCTGCAGCTATTCAATTATTTCCAGTGGAACTGCTACATCCACTTTACATTCATTCTGAGATTATGTTTCTCACTGCTTGCTTATTAAGTACTGTCATACAAATTCAAAGTGTTTTTGCTGAATTAAAGCAATTAATTAATTGAATCACAGTTTGCTAGGTCACAGAGATGATGCTGTTCCACAGGGGACCCTCTTTCTTTAGCACTGAACCAAGCCTGTCAGTTTTAATGAATGGAGGCTTACTTATATGACCTTACATGTATGTGTCACATTGGACTCCATTTACATCCCATCTCTCTTTTTCCTTTATTCTGATAATTATTTCCCTCCTACTGTGCTCTGCCCTTCTATTCCAATTCTTGTCTTAGTTGGAGTGAGGCTTTGTGGCAGAGGGAGATGCTAGAGTGTGTGTACTACATATGTTCAATGAAAGGATGGGCTGCTCGGTTATTTCTGAAATGTTCTGTACATACTCGAGAACTGACTTGTGTTGATATTCTGTTGCATCACATCTGACTTAACCTGAACTTGTTAGGTTTTATTAAATTGAGGAACAAATATACAGGCACAGACACAAGGGTTAGGTGGACAAAAGACTTCATAAAGTACTCAAAAGGTAATAAAAGCAAATTACAGCGGCTGGAAGTCCGGGTACAAAAGGTTCAATCAAATAATCCAAAGGATGAAGATAAGAAATCAAAGGCAACACTGGGAACTCAGGGGAGGCAGAAAACACAGGGAACATTCTGAACCCTGTCAAACAGAACGCAAGGATAACAGAAGTTAGGGAAGAGGAACTGAGTAACAAAGTACAGAAGACTCAGAGACTGCAGAGCAAAGAACACCACAGAACGCAGGGATTTCAGGAAGAACAGCCGAAACGGGGGACGAAGGAAACGCAGAGAAATTCAGAACGCAGGGAAGGCAACTCACACAGGAAAAGACACAGAGAATACAGGTAGGCAGCCAACTGAGTACAGCCAATACAGACAAACTGTCAGCACACACACACAAGGAGAGCACAGGCATACATAGACAAAGGGGACAAGATACAGATGAAAACAGTCAGGGTGGGGCAAGCTATCAAAAAAAGGAGGGAAAAAAGCCAAAGACATTATGTGCACATGAAAAAAATCACATCAACTTGAACCCCGACATCAGAAGATGACGGCAATAGATGGAAAGGGGATCACCAAAGTTAGTGATTCAGCTTGAGGGGAGACATGAATGTCTGGATCAAATTCACTGGAAATCCATCTAATTGTCAAGATATTTCAATCAGAACAATAAATGTCAATTTCATGGTGGCAGCAGGAGGATCATCAAAGTCATTAGGATTCATCCTCCTGGAAACCTGCATTTCTGCACAAAAATTCATGGCAATCGATCATGTAGTTGTTTGGATAATTAACTCTAAAGTGGTGCACAGACATGCTATAGAGTCATACCTCAAAACTCTCAAGTATTTAAAATAATTTTAAAGCCACTGAACAGACACAGCTCCTCTGTAGTAACTCAGTTATGACTGAACAGTTAGATAAAAAGACCAGCTATCCATCGCCTGGAGCCACATCATCTAATGTAATAAAACCTGTCTTTAAATATAAAGACTGTTAGTTTAAGCTGCCACACTCAACAAAGCTTTGATCCTGATGTATTCGCAGAACAAATTCACTGACTGTTCACAAGACTGTTTTAGAAGACTCCATTCAAGGTAATCAAGGTAATATTTACTTGTTTTCTGTCTGATAAAATATTTTTTCTTACCAGGCAGTTTTTGGATTCAAGCATTTCATTTGTTTAAACTATTTTCTCTTTAAAACTCTTAACTCACTACTACTGACTAAACTACTACTTTTTTACTGGAGTAACTTAACTTTTGAAGCCAGAACTTTAGGGCTGTTTGTTAACACTGAAGCCCTGCAATTGACTGGCGACCAGTCCAGGGTGTACTCCACCTCTTGCCCGTATAGTTAGCTGGGATTATTTTGCACATTTTATTTGTTTATTCGTTTGTTTTTATTTATTTTGTACTGTTTCACTTATTAATAATCACTGCGGTCAGGTTTGATCAGCTGTAGCTAATGAAGTCTAAAGGTGTAATGGCTAAAATGAAAAAGTTTGGCTGTTCTTTGCTTTAATCTGCTCTCTGCAGCTGTCATCCATAGTTGGCAAAGGATTGTTTATGAATGGAACGAAACATTACTCTGTCAGAGTGTTGATTCATCTCTTGAGAAATGAGCTAACGGATAACCTCAGGAATCTCTCAGGTGAACTTATCACATCGCCAGTGTTTTAAAGTAATCTGATCATCACTTTCAACATTTAGAGAAAGTCACTTGTCAAGTACAGCAGACTCCATTTGTCTAATAAATGTGCAGGATATACTGTACATTCATTTAACATTTCATGTGATGCTCCTCATCTTATTTTGAGGTTGTAGGTACAAGTCATGAACATTAGGCTTCAACTAAACACTGCAGAGGTTCTACTTTTTCAGCCAACAAAAGGTGATTAGACACATTTAAGTTGTAAATATGTTATTTTAGCCTTTAGCTTCTTACAAATGTTGAAGAGTAAACCTAATAAGGGTTTCAAACGAATTCTGATTCAATGAATAGATTCCATGCTCGATCTGAATTTTAAAATTTCTTTTGGAACCCCTCAATGATCCCTTTCTTGCAATTAACAATGGTGGAGAAAAAGTAGAACATGAAAAGTAACCTCATTGCATGGTCACCTTGCTACAAGACCTTTAGCCTCTGCTTATGCAGCCATTGAGACTGCCAAAGGACAAATCATTTGATCACATCTCTATATGAAGAGCACCACACTGAATCTCTGAGTGCTTATGAGGTCTGTCAATGAGGTGAATAAGAGCAGCATTTCTTGTTTCAAATCACACTCCAACATTTTTCTTCTAAAAAAAAAAAATGGATTTTGCATCACCAAGAAGGACACTTCAGATTATGTTTACTCAGACTCATCTATAAAGAAGCAAAATACAGAGCATTTCCAAAGCACACATGTATTGCAGTCACAGCACATGACCAGAGTCCATAAAATTATGAATTCTGAGCTAACCTTCATATTGGAATGAGCGGTCAATCACACAGTAACTGTATTTTGTATTTGAGAGGACACAAGTCTCACGAGGGTACAGAGAACCATTACTTAATCTCTACTAATGCCACTCTTAACCATTCAATCACACTTAACTATCAAGGTTGTCGTCTCCAGAGCCACATATGCCTTCATTTATCACAGACCTAATCTTACTCTTGCAGAGTTTTTGCTTTAGTTAATCACATCTGCCTGCCTTTATGTTTTCTGCTGTGAAATAAAATAATAATATAAAAATAAATAAATAAATAGTACAATGAGAAAGTGGAATGATGGGTTACATACAAAGTGGTAAAACTGAGAGTTTAACCAAATGCCTGCATGTCTCTCCATGCGCCTGAGTCAACACAAAGGTGTAAGTACTCTCCCATAGCTATGAAGAACACGAGTCACCTTCACTATAACAATAGCTCTTTAGCTTCGCTTTTCTGTTCACCAAGTAAAATGCAAGAAGAAAGCTTTGCAGTTGTCTGTATGTTGCTCAGTTGAACATTTAAATTCACTCAACCTGTATAACTAAGAGGCCACAAGTTTTGGTAATGCACCCATTACACTATGCCTAGTGGTATTTGAACAACTAAAACCTGTTTGTTTTCTTGTCTTTAAAATATCATACAATACTGTGTATCCATGTACATTATAGAGGGCACTGGACTTGATTTTTTCAATGTGGATGATTTGTCATTTATGGTTTTAAAGGGATAAACCGAAAATGAACATCTGAAAAATCTGAAAATCCAATACACCAGAATCTTTGATAGAGCATAAACATTATTATTTAAACCTCAAGTGAGGCCAGAGGTCTTGTCATCTGGTTAGATGATAGCGGTTGAACAATTTTAATTCTAAAGTCATGGAGAGCACAACAAATGAAGTATTTAGTACAATGCTCTGCACAAGGATGTCATTGAGAAAGAATAAAAAAACAAAACACAGTGGAGCTTTTGTTCCCGTGAACTGCTGAACTGACTGATGCTATGATGAAAACAAAGTGATCACTTAAGGGAGTTTTGCATCAGACTTTTACCTGATCATAATGAACCAACTGTTTCACTTACAGCATTAGCAAAGAAGCCAAAATTCAAAAGTCAAAGAATGCTGACCCTTAATCTTGTGATGCCATTCATAAAGCTTTGGGGAATAACAATGCAAAAAGGGGAATAATTTATTTTCAGTGTAGTTCATGTGTAAGTAACATAATGGCAGAATGATAACACCACTTTGGTAATGGTTCAGATGTGGTTCAGTGGTCCAATTTGTTTAAATTTTGGTGTCCTTAAGAACCAAGTTCAGGGGGCCATCACCATTTGTATCAAATTACACAAATATCCATTCAATAATTGTTAAGATATTTTTTTTTTTTTTTTTTCAAAAAATTAAAATGTCACCCTCAGTGCTGCAAGAGGAAAAGCCAAGGACACACCAAAGTAGTGAGTAGGATTCAGCCTCTGGTGACAATGAATTAAATGGAAATCCGTTCCTCATTCAACAGTCAGTCTGGACTAAAATGTTGGACCAGCTAACAAATGTACTTTGCCATCCTTTGAGCAATGACTACAGATACAAAGGAGAAGGTTAGCCTTGAGGTTAGGCTATTCAGGCTGTTCATTTACTGTGTAGGTCAAGAAGATATGGCTCATTTTTTAAAAGCACAGTTAATTTTTCGTAAATTAAATACAGTGTCACCATTCATCCATGTTTTGCTCGAGTGGTTGTATATTAGATACCCTGATCTGCAGTATCAAAATCAATACTGTATGGTGTCCCTGAAAGCTAAACTCACTGCAACTGAAGAAAACCCCTGACAAACACACAAAACAGAGAGCAAATTAAGAAAACATTTTGGAATACACTTTGAGTACAACACTTAGAATGCAGTAGCAACACAGTGCAGTAGAATGCTGCAAATACAGAAAAAGACAACTAAAGTGTTTCCAGAGGACATGTTTTCTAAATGCAGCACATGTGTAGTCAAATCTATGAGTGCATTTTCTTAATTTGCTTGGGTTTTGTCCACTTTCATGTGTTTTCTTAAGGTGCAGGGTGATGGGCTCTCAGGGCCAACACAATATTGGGATTAGGGTTTCATTTTCACAGAATTGAAGTTCATTTGTTGCAGGCGCAGTTCCAGTGGGAGTGAGTCTGGAATAAAAGAAAATGGGACAGCTACACCATCCTTGTGTTGCAGAGTGAAACAAGTATTTATGATATTATTCTCTGGGGGAAGCCTTCTCTGAAGAATTAAGAATTGGTTGTAATAATGTGTACAGTGAGAGAGATGAAAGACAAAGGAATGCGTTAAGTTCCTGATTGTTTTTCCATCTCAACAAGGGGCTACACCTCATTTGCTTACAATGCCTGTTGGATGAGCAGAAAAACATGAGCGTGCTAAAAGCCTCTAGGTGAGATTGCACAAAGAGCTGGCAAGATGCCAGTGCTCATTTACTCATAAAGCCTGACTGTTAATTTAATTTACATTCAGCCAGAATGAAGGTGAAACAACTCTAACAAAATGTTCATCAGTATTCTACTCCTACTTTCAGTCTTTTGTCATCTCACATGCAGCAGCCTGTAGCTGAGGGCTGCTCCAGAGGGAACAGAAGGCTTTTTCTCAACAAGGTGTCAATTACTCTGCAAGTCAGGCTACATTCAAGGTACAGGCTGAGAGTTCAACATACAATAACAAAAAAAAACAAAAAAACAACTGGCTTTTCTGTGCAGCTACCGGGTGAGAATGGAGCAGATGGACAGATGCATCCTAGATCAATTGTTAAAGGTGGAGGGGACTGATCAGAAAAGAGTGATGACACTGCAGCAAAAAAAGTAAAATAAAACAAAATAAAATAAAAGAATACACTGCTGGATATAGGTCAAAACTTAGCATATGGCTGGCTTGTGTGCAAAAGTCTGGACCATTTGTTACATGGGTTAGTGGTAGTGTCTGTAATGTGAACTACTGGATATTAAATTGTTAGAGTACTGAAATTATCACTTAAATAAAATAAAATATACCAAAAAAAAAAAAGAGTTTTTTTTTTAGTTTTTTGGTCCTTTGAGGTTGCAGTAGCAGCTCAATAGCAGATTGTTGTGATAATAATTTACACTAGCACGTTAATGATAATTCCTCTTATGCGTTAGCTTAGGGTTCAGTTCAAAGGAAAGTTATCCCCACAATGATGTAATAGAAAGCAGTTGGCACCAATTAAATGTGAAAGCTGAACTACCGATGGGAAACCACCACTTCAGCTCGACCAGTTGTGTAACTTCATTACTCAGCTACTCAGCCTGTCGGTCAGTCATGAAGATTGGCATCTGTTGGGCTGGAGCTTGCAGGCCAGCCAAAAATATTGTTGTTATCACAATTTCAATTCAGTACCCAAGAAGAAGTTTAAATTGTCATATAGTTCTACTGCCAGTCCACATCTTGGTTGTACAAAGTTGGGCTAGGGTTGTTGTGTCGTGTGCTACTTCAATTTGAATTTGTAAGTTCTTCTTCATTTAAGTGAAATCAAGTGGCATTTCTTCTCTCTTCTCCACACACCTAAACATACAAAGCTTGCACACAGCAGTGTTGGTCCATTCTTTGAGGAATAATTACATTAAGACACCCCCCCATATTCAGCTTATAATTGTCTCATTCAGCCCATATACCAGGATGCAGTCGCTGGATCGCACCAGTCAAAACAGATTCACTAGTGACACCAGTGTTTGATTAGAAACAACGCTTCATGTCAGTGCTGTCAGGGCGTTGTTTTAAATGAAGTTGTTATTTCCTGTTGAGGAAAAATTTCAAAGTTTTTTCCACCTCACTCACCTCAGACTTTTGTGCCTAACATCACGAAAGCAACCTCATCAACCAAGTGTTGCCCTCACAATCAGGGGAGCATGCAAAATGTACTATGACAGATATTAGCATCACAGGTTATTAAGACTAAGAGTCTAAGAGTCTACTGTACTTAGAGCTAAATGCTAATGTCAGTAGGATTTGCCCTCTGGGGACTGCGAATGTCCAAAATTTCATGGCAATCCATCCAGTAGTTGTTAAAATGTTTCAGTTTGCACAGACATTGCCTAGAGCTTTGGTGCTTGCAAAAATAAAAAATTAAAATGATGTGTAAGAGCTTCTGTGATGCATAACTAGACTTTTTGTGTATCATGAGGGATTTAGTGTTTTCTTTAGTGATTCTGAAACATCAAGTAGAGACAGAACTATTTTCGACACACGGTCATTGGCCTGGCAATCATTTTTAATGCCTACCAGTCACAGAGGTCAGTGAAATCAAGAAAGTCACAAGAAAAATGCCATTATGACTCCTTCAAAGGGGCTGTTTATTCCCTCATGTTTATGTGGTAGGTCTATTTCAATAAAGGATTGGTATTTACACTATCCACTATAGGCTCTGTGAAAGAAAAATAAATCCTAAAACTTTGGTCCACTAAAATAGGAAGTAACGGAAGAGTAAAGTGGAGCTTCAAGTCATCTATGCCAAAGAAACCATCATTCCGCAATACCTTTATTGCCATATGGTGCTAGGTTTTCTTTTTCATACCACAGACAACCAACAATAAGATCCTTCAGGTTCAATTCAAACCTGAAACTCAACAAGACTGGAGCTGCATGCTTATTCCCACAATGACTGACATGCCAATGTACTGATTTTTAGGCAGTATGACTTTCATTCCTCATCTTTAGTCTCAGTCTGTATTATGAAACATGAATTTCAAATGAGAAAAGAGAAAGGAACACAATTTCTCAGTTCAATACGTAAACTCACAGCCTACTTTACTTAATAACGTTATAGCCGATAAAGTTAAATCTGTGCTTAAGTAATTATACATCATAAATAAAGCTATCTTGATCACTCAGTGGCACTGTAATACTTCTGAAAGACACGCTGTCTTTTGTCATTTTTGCTTATCGTATTCGTAAAATATATTCTTTATGTAGCCAGGAAGGTCCCATTGGGATACAAGTTTTTTCTTTCTGGGAATCCTGCACCTCATTTTATTTAACATCAGCAGTTTTCACACCCATTTTTACCAGTAGTAACCTCAGTGTTCAGCATTAACTTTTTACTTACTACTTTTAGGTGCCCTATGAAACTTCAAAATGTCACTTTGTCATTTTGCTAATATGCTGGTGCATACTGGGTTACAACTTTTCCTATATGCTCCCACTGTACACTTAATTGTTCCTCCCTCAGTATATTTACCACATGATTGCAATGTTGAAGAACGGAAATGAAAGAGGCCCAGGCTATCTGATACTTTGAGATTTCATAAACAAATGAAGCAGCACAGTAATGCTGAATGAACCATCTGTCTAAAGAGGTCTTTACAAATATTCACAAATGGGGTCAAAGGCAAAGAGTCTGCATAAACAATCACTCTGCCTCTTACAATGTTGTGTTATTTTAGTATAGCTTCCAACACATTCTCTCTCAGATTCTTTCCTGTTTTAAAATTATGAGCTGTGAACAAAGAATTGCTGTTTTTGAACTTTGTCGACTTCCATTAAGGTCTGCAATATGTAAGTTCCCTGAAGCTCTTACAATAATGACATTTATTGCATTTTCCTAAGCATTATAATTCATTTTTGTTGCCATCAGGACTGACCTGTTGAGAATTAAGTATAAGACATCCTGCAGGCACCGGTATCACCTGTGTTTTACTCCGACAGAATGCCATTTAGGTGCTTAACTACTATTCTTTCATTAAACATGACCACCTCCTCCCCCGCACTTTTTTTTTTCCTGCCAGAAAGACTCCTCTCACCTTTCATCCTTTATACAAACCTTACTTCCTTTCCCAGTTCGAAATGCATTTATATACATCTTTTTTTTCCACTGCTCCTTTAAAGAATCCTCTCATTAGAAAGAGCCATCCTCAAACCTGACGCGATCACATAATCATTGGTGTTGTGAGGCAGGGTGTAGGGTGCTGTAGGATATGTGTGAGACAAATCTGAGAGGCAGAAGACCAGAGGGAGAGTAACACAGAGTGGAAGGCTGTGAGGTAATCTTTTCAGCAGACAAAGAAAGTCATGTAAGAGATGAGGAGAAGAGACATTGAGAGATGTGGCCTTTTCTGCTAACTTCAAACCAAAACCCACAGAGATGCTCAAATGAGGCATTTCAAAGTTAATGAGATCAGAGAGCTTGTGCACATTACACACGGTGTGGAAGTTTGTATTTAAATGTGTATAAGTATACAAAGGATTTCTTGATTGTATATGTTTGATCTTGTGAATGTGTTTGCACTGATGCAGTCCTCTGTTTGAATGGGTGGGGGAGGATATGGAAGAAGAATGGATGTTAACTGTGTGACTTTGTTGCCATGGATGCAACTTTTAAATAAGGTGACTATACTTTGGTTATGGCAAAGCATCTGGCGTAATGCTGGTGAGGAAGCAGTTACACAATCATGCAGGATTTTAGCAATCACAAATAATCAGTGGAGGGGAAAAAATAAACCAAAAGCAAAATTTCACTGCACACAATTAAAATTTTTTACATTTATATTTAAGTGCATTTAAGGCCATATTAATTAATGGCTTTGGCTAGTGCAGAGCAGCAGACAAGATTAATTTCATCACGTTATAGCTGATGTGGCAAACAATTTAGCAAACATTCACACACTCAGTCACATTCACTCATTCACACACACTGATGACAGATTCTGCCATTCCAGATGCTGACTGCTTGCTGTCCAAACCCCAAAGGAACAGCGATCAAAACCAATTTGGGATTCGATATCTTACCCTAGGACACTCTGACGTGCAGCCAGAGTTGGGGATGGAACAATCAACCTTCCAATTAGTGGAAAACCTGCTCCACCTTCTGAGGTTCAACCCCCTTCAAAAGCCAAAGGTTTGAACCAAGGGAAAAGATAACTGAGGAAAAGACAGAGATAAAAGGCATGACTTCAGCATTTTGATATTCAACTGTGCTAGAAATGTGTGTGTTTATGCATTTAATAGATGGTGGTGTCCCTGTGTGTAAGAGCTTGTTCATGTTGTTCTTACAGTCCAAACTGGGAGTGACAGCCTTATACATAATGCACACAGTACGTGAGGATAAGAGCAGCTGACATTTGGTTGCTTGTCATTCATTATATGTCTACCCTGGGGGAATGACCACGCTCACAGATAATCACACACGGGTATTTATACATACACACACAGAGAGACACACAGGCAAACACAAACTGTGCAGAAGCCAAATTGTATTTCTCTTCGGGGCAATGTAAAGGGCAGATGTCCCTTTCAGTGTCAAATGCTCCATCCAGCTTTGAGGCAGTTCACCCAGTTTCTGCATAAAAAACGTTAAATAATTGCTCAGCTTCCTGTTTTCTAATGTATTATGCAACTCAGCCTATACTGTACACGGAGATTCGAAGAGGTTTCATTACATGTTGTTCAATTGTTAATTTCAAATATCTTGTGTTTGTTAACTTGATATTTCAGCGAGGCAGGCATGGGCATTGGAATGGAAATAGTTTATTGTAGGAAAACTATAACACTTGGAAAGGAAAATCACTTGAGTAGCATGACAGCACTGCATTGCTTGTAGCATTCCGCTCACAACCAGGCCATTACACAAATTCATGACATGAAACGCACACAACATTGTATGCACATACACACACATACACCACTCTCAAAGAGTCATGGAGAAAGCAGCTGCTCAAACAGGGCTTACTGTTGGAGTCAGACTTTTATTTTTAAACTGGCTGTTCAGTGACACCAATGCGATCTTGTCAACATTGCAAGCATTGGAAGGGTTGCTAAAACATTGTTTGTTCAGAACTTTTCATCTCTTGTTGATCTAAACCTTTGTCTTATATAACAGCACTCTTGACATGTGTACATTTGGTTGTTGTGAGAGAGTTGAAGAGGCGGGGTTGGGATGAAGTTACACAGATGAAGTTACAAAGATGTTGATTCTGTTTCAAGCTTAGTCAACCTAAGTTAACCTCAGCTCACACCCTGCATCTATTTTGCTTTGTTATATACGTAACTATGACGATGTGACAAGTTTCTACATGTCAATTAGGAGAAAATGGGTGGGGATATGTGCAGTGTTAACACGATGCATTTTTCATGCGTTCTGATTAGGTGAAAGAAAAAAGTTACAAATGAAATGCAACTTGAAAATGACGCCAGAGGAATTAAAGAGAAATGTGAGCCCAGTGATGAGCTTTAGGCTGAGAGTCCAAAACTCTAATTGGAGTGTGAGAAGCAGTGAATGATTATGGTAATTTACAATTACCATAATCAAAATAAGTAGTTAACCCTTGTACTTAGTGCAGCCTATGCCTGTGGCATCCTCACAATCCTCATTTGACATGTGAGAAATTGAAGAAACATGCAAATCAATGCTAAGATTTGCTATTCTGGACTTAATGGAAACACTGAAACAGGACGTGTACTGCAGGTAGTTCCTTTCACAAATTCAGAATCTCAGTTGTTATGACCTTAACCAAATAATGTTGTACTGATAGTTGTAAAAAATCTTTTGTCATTGTGTGATGTACAGTTGTGTTCTTTTAGGCATGGTATCAATCTGACTATTTCTTTGGCCAGCTTTAAGAACATTTGGTTATCTGTAATATATTTCATGTTTATTGTAACAGTGCTCACTCAGAATATGCAAGAAATGATACAAGGCAGTAGGTTTAAGAACAAAGGCTAAAGTCTTTAAACCAAAACACGCAGAGGTCAGAACCAGGAAGGCAAACAGGAAGGTAAACTAAACCAAAATGCAAAGGATAATTTGGCAGAAGACTGGTGGAGGTAGACATGTCAGAGAATGAGTGGAGCACGTCAGGTGATAAAACTGGGGCCTCACAGGAGTTAAGGGTGGGCAAGAGGGTGCAAAATCTGCAAAGACAGCAGAGTTAAGGGACCGTGACCTGGTTCTGTACACAATGCAGGATGCAAAGATGTGAATTTGCTTTGCCACCAGAAGGAAGTATTTTAATATTCTCTTCACTTGCTTAGAATGGAAGTGAACTGGAGGCAAATATTCAATGTCAATTTTGCATGTGAGATTGTGTACTCATCCTGGGTTTACCCCGCATGATGTTAGTTGTGATTTTTCACCCATTCCACAGTTTTTGAAGGTTGCTGACAAAAGCCAAAATCAGAGGCAGATCAGCACTTGCCCCTGAGAGTGCTGATTTTTTTTCTCTTTTGCCTGTTCCAACTTGTTTAAAACAAACTTCTAGCATCAGTTTCAGTATGAGCATACATTTACAAAAAAAAAACCAATGAAATTGAACTGCTAAAACATTGTCTCTCTGCATTGTTTTTGATTACAAATATATGTCAAAAAAAATATCTGCAAATATTTTACATATCGTTGCAACCTTTCCGGAATCAGGGTTGTATTTAGGAGACATTTCAGAGATTCATCTAGTAGAAGGTCAAGTAATGTGTGATCCATTGTTGCCGATCACATGTGTAATGTCCAAACCACAACAACTTCAAAATATGAGAAAACAGACACATCACATACTGCAAAGCCAATGATGCCTAATCCAACTCTCCTTCCTAGTTTGTTAGAAAAATGTTAGTAACAATTCAAAGTACATTCACTGGATATTTGATTCAGTGTATATTATATTCCTGTTACGTTACTTACTTTTAACCATTGAAGTTTTATAGATTTGGTTAAATATAACTACAGGCTCTGATCCGCAAGCACATTTTGATTTTCTTTCACTATTGGTATTTTCTTGTGCATGCATGTATTCTTATGGAGGCATACATGGATATATTTGAAATTTGTAACATGATTTGCCATTTATAGCATTCATACCTAACAATGTGTATTTCTCAGTTATTACTTAGTGTGTAAAATTTTTTTAATTAAGATAAAATGTTGTGATATAATTCAACAGCAGAGAATGCCACGCTTTTATATATGGAAGGCTCAAACTTCTAACCAGCTTAATGATTCTTTTATTATTATCTGCAGAGCATTAACGCGATGAAATCACACCACGCAGCTGGCTATAAAACAAGAAATCTAAGGGCCATGCTCTTTTTACTGGTTGCTGTTAAACCTCTTGTCCCTTGCTTTCTTGACCCTGCTCCTGACCCCTGGTTTGGACTGCTAGTTGGCGAGGGCCATATTGGGTCCAGTTCAGCATGGTCCTACCCTCAGCTGCATACTAAACCACACAAAGAATGATGAACTTTGGAGGACCTTTTCTGAAAAAGGCTAAATTACTGTTATCATACACCATCCTACTACTTTTCCTCCACTCAGCGCTCCTATGCGCTTGTGAACACAGTTTACCATCATTGCATCCTCATCTGGTACATACTGGTCTCCAGTCATTTATGATCATCAGCTGCATTAGTTTACCTGACCAACTCCATGTCTGCATTGATTTATTCATTTGTGTCGTTAGTGTCTTGTGTTGTTGCGTGTTTCAATGTTGTCTTGTTCGTAGGTTAGCAATAAGTGTTTATCATTTATGTTTAACAACACATTTCCCAGAAACTGAAATGAATTTTTCTACACCAAGAATACCAACATGAATTCATAGAACTGCATTACATGATTTCAAGGACTACAGGTTATCTAAAGAAAACACCAGGGTCTATTAATAAGGGTCTATTAATAATTGTATATTCAGAATGGTCAACATTTCATGAACAGAGGTGGACAGAAGAGGCCACAAAGCACAAACATTTTCTGACCCTTCTTCAAAATATAGCTGATTGATGTTTGAGCAGGAAGATGAATCTTTGATGGTTGCTTTGTGCGTTTGTTCTCATGTCCTTAAATCTTTCACAAGTGCAATACAGAACACAAAGGAGTAAGGATGGTGGTATGTGCGAAGCATACCTTGCACAGGGACTGTTGACACGTTACGTTGACGTTTTTCTTCTCCACAAGGAGGAAAAAATGTTTTTCAGCTTAATGTTGAACACAGATCTTTTCTGTCTTTCAGATTTCTCAAAAGCTTTTTGTTGGATTTTTTTTGTTGTTTTTGTTGGAGCTAGATTTGTAGCTTTAAGACTTTAAGTCTACACATCATGCTGTAAAGAATGTGTTGTTCTCTAAGAGTTTGAGGTCTGTCCTGTGACTCCTGTTGATTTATAGTAGGAATAAACTTTTAAGTACATGCCTACCTGGGAACAATATCTCTCAGAGATATAAAGCACATCATCATGACAGCTCTGTTTGAATGTGGGAGCACTTGTTGTCTCACATTCATTGACACATTTCTTGTGCTCTCTTCATTTATTTGATCTTACTACTTAAAGTAACTTTGTGTTATCCACTTGGCCTGATATGCACCTCAACACATTCAGTTTCCAGATCTTCAGATGAACAAAACACACCTGTGGGAGCAAAACATCGTACATTAACCGCTGCATCCAGTGGTTTCAATCACAGCTATTCCCACTGGAAAATGTTATGTTTCTTGACCTTTTGCATCTGCTACATAAACCCTTGGTGTAAAGCACCAACAAAACTGTGTGAAACGTTAAGGAGCAAAAATATTATACGTGTTAAGAGCCTTAGTTAAATAACACACTGTACAGGTGTTTCTGGACAAAACAGCAAAATACATGTCAGTGTAACACAATATTAGCTCAACAGCACCACAAACTGTGGCTTAACACCTCTCTGAAACTAAAAACTGAACATTCATGAAGGCAAAATTTGTTTCAGGATTGCTGTATTAGGCTGAATTAGTTTTAGCTAGGTGGACCTAATAAACAAGCATATTACAATACATAAACTGCAAAGATCTCAACTATATAATGCAATATAATCTGTGTTAATTCTAGGTTTGAGTTTAGTGATTATCAGTTTGATTATTTTATTAAATTTGATTACATTGATTATGTCTATTATACACCCTCACAATATAATAATATGATGTAAGTTTAGAGCAAATGTTTTGAGCCTTTATATAAACCTTTTATTTCTTCAAAGAGTGTTATCATTTGATTGTTATATTTGAGACAAATTTTCATCAACAAATTAGTGACAGCAGCTATTAATTCTCTTGTGTTGGTCAGTAGTCAGTAATCTTACCACTTAACTAAACCACTCAGCTCTTAAAGTATCTCCAGTGTGCGCTTTGACCACTCTTTCCATCCACTGCTCTGCTGCCAGCTGCTGCAGCCTGCAAGCATCCACTCCACACTGACTGAGCTGCCAGAAAGCAATTTCCACAAGCAGGTCATAAATGCTTTTCTCACCTCCAGCATGACCAACTGCTGTCTTTAAGTTCTTATCAGCAGTTAAATAAATTTTACCACTTCTTTCTATTGCTGCTTTCAGGCAACAGCCACTAGCAACCACACAGAACCACAAAAGTCAAACAAAAGCAATTTGAGTATATGTACAGTATATGTATGAGTATATTTTAAGTATATGGATGCACATTCTTGTATAATTTAAAAGCCAAACAATGTGATATATCAAGCAATATCTCAGACATCAGTTCATCACTACATTATGATCTTGACCTGATATTCAGTTCTGTATTGCATACTGTACTGTTATAGCACAATATATTTGTAAGTTACATGCAGTATTTGCCTCTAGCTTGGCACAAAAGCAACACCAAGCTCCAGTCCTTGAAAGCAGAGTTTTCACTTGTTTTTTTCTGGTTTTAACATCTGTTTGACTTGTACAACACAATCTGAAACTTTGCAGCTAAAATCACAGTACAAGTATGCAGAAACACACACATGCTCAATGTAAGGTGAAATACAAAACATCTCAGGAAAGAAGTCTTCCCAGTGAACAGTTGAGCTTCTGCTAAACCATCAGAGACGAGGTAAAGTGCACATGGACCATGTGGAATCGCAGAGTCTCTAACATTGTCTTGCACATCTGTTCATATACAAACAGCACGTTTGCTCTGCCACGAATTTAAAAAACGTATTTTCTCGAGCTGATAATGCAGTTACAGTGTTGTATTTTGATACAAGAGAAATGCTCTCCACATATATCAAACTGTGTTGCTCAAAATCCAATGCAGTATTGAGCTATATGCTGATGCCCCGGTAAATAATCTTTTAGGTTTCTCTCCTTCAGTTCTCTTTTTCAGAGACTGGGCTCAATATTGAGCTGAGATTATCAACACTGTGTGGGTAAAAGTGAATCAATGTAAATTGAACCAGATTCTCATTCTGGAGTGTGATTGGTTTCATAAGTCAGCAGACAGATGACCCTGTCTGCGTGGTGTTATAAAACGAGGCGTGCATGGAGGTAACGAGTGCATGTGTGAGTGTCTGCCCACGCTGAAATGATAATGAGCAGTCATTCATGTCACTGACCTCTTCATTCATGTCTGCATGCATACAAACATGTAGATAAGGAGGCATTTTCTGAGTGTCTATTAGTCTGTGTGTGTGCAAAGACAGGAAACAAGGATATTTTCTGGAACAGCATGCACAGACATAATGTAATCAACAAAGAACATACAGCTTGGTCTTATAAAATATCACCTTTGTAACTCAAAGGTGCTTGGGATTTGTCCTTCATCTGCTCCATAAACGTGATTAATTGTGAACTCAGCGTTCAGCAGCCACTGCCCAAAGCCTTCCCTACCACCGTATGTCACGTCCACATTCAAAGTCAAATGGCAAATGAAGCAAACGCAGGCATGTGAACATACAACCAAACAGTGAGTGCAAATGTGGGTGTACATAGATGATATTGTATGCAGGGTGATAACCAGTTATTATTTTCATTATCAATTAGTTGTTCAGTCTGTAAAATAAATAAATAAAATAAAAATAACACATGATGTTTAGTTTGTTATGATAAATGGAGAAAAGCGAGAAATCAGTAAATACTTTCTCCTACTGTTCAATTATGGAGTTATAGTTATATAGCTATATGTAGTTGATGACTAATCGACTAATATTTTCAGTACAACATCATTTTACTTGTTTCGTCGCACCAACATTACATCACCCAAACGTGTTTAATTTAGGGTGATAAAACTGATGAAAGAACACCCCGTTCATATTTGAGTAGCTGGAATTAACACGCTTTTTGCTTTATAGAAACAAACTGAACAAATATTGTTGGTTATTAACTTTCCATCAACTGCTTCATTATTTCTGCACAGTATGTTAACAGTTTCTGCTCTAAAAGCCAGTTTTTCCTGTAAGAAATTGCCTCTGTAGGAGCTGTGCTCTGCACAGACCTTTGTTAGATGTCATCCCCTATATTTTATTATAAAGACTTAGCACTTATAGTACAGGACATTCCATTACATTGTTTTTTTTAACAATTTTGTTTTTGATTTAATATATTGTTTTGTTCAGTGTTTGCTTTTCAGGGTCTTGAACACCATATGAATCAAGAAGAAATTTGGCATAGAGCAGAGGGCATTACAGATTTCCTACAGTACTGCTGTCAGCAGTACTAGACAAAGCTTCTCTCATCGCTGATATTGGATGTGGATTGCTTGCTTATTATTATGGCTGGCTGGCCACTTTAGAATATCAGAAACAAAGGATGTTTGGATGTCTGGTCCTCAAACTGGTGGGGGGAAAAACTTTATCCCCTCCAAATAATCACATGGCCTGGAGTAATGCAGATGTCAGGAAACTCTATTGCTGTCATCCATGCTGTGACTATCAAAATTAAAATCAAAGAAGTGGTTCAGATGCTCAGTTTGAAATTTGTTGCTTTTATAAAAACTCGAGCACTAAATACTTTACGTAAAGATTTATTTCTGCTGTGATTGCCGAGCAACAAAACCTTGAATGCAATCAAATCTGAATCTGTAGTTTGTGCAGTAGGATCCATGCTTTCATTCAGTCTGCTAATCAATTACAGTGCATTTCTAAAATTTGAAAAAAACAAAACAAAAAAAGTGTAAATTATGCTACTTAATTGGACAAGACAAATCCCATTCTGACGCAAAGTAATAATGTCCATGTAGTTGTTCTATGCTTAAGTTAAGTTATTGTGGTTAATTATACAATATAAGTTCATATAAAAGGAAGTCCACTCAGAAGACATCATACAGTATAAGAAGTCTAAACACGAGGCCAGGACGCAACAGCAGAGAGTGCTTCAGATGGTTACCGTACATGTCAAAGGGAGCGTGTATATTTAGGGAGCTATTTGATTATCCCCATTTGGGTTTAATGACAGTCTCAGTTACAAGCACTTTCACTGAAACCTCCCCTCTTCTCTTATTGGTTGTAGTGACACACAAGAGCAAGTCACATACGGGACAGGGAACAACTTTGCTGCCTGATAATTAAGATTTTCAAAAGTACATGTCGTTTAAAAAACCAGTTCCCATGAAGACTTCACACTTGACACACTACTTTAATTGTATTATAGCAATATACATTAAGCATACACTTAGTGCACTGCTGTCATGGCTAATGGAACCACATGACAAATTGCAAGTCCATCTTTCACTCAGTAAACTGTGCTGTACAACGAACATGCGCTTACATAATGAAGCCTGGCTAGATAATGAAGCTTCAGACTAATAAAAACTCATCACCACAATTTGTTAAAACCACATGGAAACAATCAGCCGACTGCCTTTTTACTGCTGTAGTGCTGAGACACAGGCAGTGTGTGCAATAATCACATGGATACAAGAGTCGGGATGAGATAGCACGGGGGTCATCACTTGATACAGGAAAAGTCCATTTTGAAACGAAGCAGGTCAGATCAGAAACAATAAACAATGAAACTAATGCAACGTGATCTGCTGTGCAATACGTTCAGTTTCAAGCTTGTTTTTCTAAATTAACCACACACGCTGTATTCAAACTCCCGCTCGGTCAGAGTAAATTACCTGAACTCCCATAAGAGCACAACACAGTGAACAAAACCCTTGCTTTTGTTCTGCTTACCTTAATGAGAGGGTATGCCAGAGATGTCTGAGGATCATGGGTGTTGAGTCAAGTCCAGAGTGAACCTGGTCAAACCTTCCCCCATGTGTGGCTGCAGCAAAACCAGAGCAGTTATGAGCTCAGACTTGTGCACAGTCACAGGGATACTCTGGTGTGCGCTGCACACTCAGACACTCCTCTCCTGAGCGAGAAGATCCACTAGCAGCCGGGTGCAGCCCGACAGCTGTGCTCAGGGAGATCGGAGTGGCGACACATAGAGACAGACGTGCTGCTGGTCTCTGCTCTCCCCTTCTCTCTCTCTCTCTCTCTCTCTCTCCCTCTCTCTCTCTCTCTCTCTCTCTGTCCCTCTCTCTCTCCCTCTCTCTCTCTTTCTGTCAGCCTGCAGCTCCTCTCTCTGTCCTCCAGTTCCCTCTCTGTTGCTCTGCACTCCCTCTTAAATCTCTTTTTGTACACACATGCGTTCCCCACTCTGCACCCCCTCTCCCTCCCTCCCTCTGTCTCTCTCTTCATCTCCCTCTCTCTCTCTCTGTCTCTCACACACAGAGGGAAACACACACATCTGACAGTATTTTATTTTGTCTTCACGCAGCATGCGCTCACTGTAGTTTCTTCCATGCAGTTCCTTTCGAAGGGGTTTAATATCTCATCCAGTTTTGTACACTTGTCTTTCAACTTCATTCGTTCCAACTGCATGTTTGAAATGGTGCTTTGTTTCCCTGCCAGCTTTACCTCCATCCCTGCACATAAGATAAGATAAGATAAGATAAGGTAAGATAAGATAATATTCCCAGAATTTCACAATTTTTAAATAGCAGTAAAAAATTTACTGTATTGCACTTGGTTGGGGGATTATTGTACATACACTCATGCACAACGGTTTTTCACCTTGCTGTAAAATGCTCACTTGGACCCCTAATATGAAGTACAAGTGTTAGGCCGTGTGAGAAAGATAACTCTGAGCACTGAAGAGGGAAAAAGCAACACAGAGAAAGAACAGTAAAGAGACAATGGGATAATGACTCGATACAAAATGGATATCTGGAAGTGGAGAGCTCTGTGGGGTGGGGTTAAGACTGGGCCACGGTTTTGGCTTTGAAGTGCAAATGAAAGCAAAATGTCATGGTTAATCTTTGCTCGCGAGCACAGCTTTTTGCCACCAGCAAAGGCACACAGTGTGTGTACCCTTGCTGCCTGGTCCGTTTGAATACAATTTCACACTGCACTGGAGGATCTACTGGAAGCATTTCACATAAAGAAAACAGAAACAAAATACTTCACACATCAGCCCTCATCCCTTCATTCGTTCCATAAAGGAAATAGATGCACACGTGACCTTAAAGAGTTCAATTCATGCACTCACATGCTGTGTAATGAAGACTGTGGTACTACAGCATCCATTCATGTATGTATATGAATGTACAAATAGGTCTTGGTTGACTCCAGGGCCGTGCAGGTTGTATAAATACAAGGGAGATAAAATTAGGGATGGAGGGATGGCAGGAAGAAAAGCTACTCTACTCATTGGAAGTTATATATTATCACAAATTTTGGTAATATTACTTACAACACAACAAAGACAATAATGTCTACATTATAATATTTTGCCACATTTATGTTATTAATATTGTATTAAATGTTTTCAGTTTTCATGATTTATTGGATTATCGTGCACTCAGGGTATTATCAATCAACCTGGTTAATCAGTTTCAAGAATTTGCTTAAGTTTATTTGGTTTTGCAAAAGAAAAATGTCTGTGGAAGATTTTTGTAATACTCACAATCCATTTCATCCAGTCTTTATTTGTGTTCACTGCCTTCGTGTCCCAGCACCATCTGCACCGTCTTGAGCAGGATATCTTGATGCCCGCCTGAATCCGCAGTAAACATGGACAGCAGTAGCAGAAACACACCTGGTGTACTGACAGACAGCTGCCCACCTCCTGGCTTCAACATTTCTTACAGAAGTATGCACAAGACAACTCAAGGACAAAAAACAAGTTCAATCAAAGAACATGTCAGTTCTGTCTCCTTAACCGATCTGATGCTTAACTGACATAAAGATATAACGGTCATGTTTGTAGACTGAATGATGAATAATGAAATAACATCTTGGCAGAAGATTTTAAAGTATGAAGTGTTCAGTTGGGAACACTCTTGTTATACTTCCCATATATAGATGTTCAATGCAATGCAATGTTCAAAGTTGGATTTTAGTATTTTCTCTAATAGGGATGTTGAGCTTTTTGTGGCCACAATCCCAGTCTTAGACCTTAAATGCCTCACCTTGTTTTTCAGGATCAAAACTATTCGGCTGATCATCTTAAATTACTAATATGATATCCCCCAGTCTGTTGGTGTGTCTCCTAAAGTGTGACTCCTAAAACCAGACCTATGACTCTGCTGGACCTACAGAAACACTCGTGATTCCTTCACAAAGGGTGTTGCTAGTATGACCTGCAGACATTAATGCTTGTCATTTAAACACATGAAAGTAATTTGGCTCTGTGTCTTGTACACTAGAGTTAACTTCATGAATCCTTGCATTTTCCTAATCTGGATTTCAGAACTGAGTCACACAGGTGCCCACAAATACAATAATAGAAAAACTAGCCTTTACACATACACCAGTAAAATGCAGCACGGCAGGAGCTAACTGTCTCTATGAGTGCAGCATTGCAGTTCTAGCAGGCTGAGGTAGACAACACAGTGCAGTTTGACTGCCTTTAGTCAATACCAATCCAATACATATACCTGAGCTGGCCACAGTATGCTATGTCTCTATTGTTATGTATCGATTTAGTCATTTCAGTTTCTCAGAGTGCACACACACTGGCAACCAGTGAGGACAGGAAATCATGGAGCTAAATAATGTCTTTTTATGTATTGTTTTAAACAGGCAGGGTTCGATTCACAAAAAGTCATCTGTAAGTCCTCATCCCTGAGGAGGAGTCACTTCTGTGACATAACAGTGTTGTGTGCCTTCTAGCACAGTGAAGAGGAATCCAGTTTAGACAGACAACCCCCTCTCATCTCTGACCATCTCTACTGTGCCGTGTGACACCGTGTGACCACTTAAATGTGCCAAAAATATTTACTATTTACACCACTCAGTCTGAAGCCACCGATTTGCTTATTGCATGTGAGACCAAATGCATAAATGATAACACATACAGACACATGTATATGCATGTAAAAATAGATATGACAGTTGTGATAATGACAAATTCCTTTGTTGCTCTTCTTTTAAATCAATTCTTTGTCTCCACTGTTTGCTTATCTCCCAAAGCGGTGTGGTTTTGTAAGTAAGGAAGTAATCTGAATGGGAAGGCTGCTCCTGGGAATCTAAAGTTGAGACAAAGAACAAGCAATCAGGTTTGCTGTCAGGTCTACATCACTCAAGCAAAAGCATCAATCACAGTAGACTGGTAAAAAACAAGGCAACACAGTAGTGCAGTGGTTAGCTCATCTCTTCAGAATGACTGGTATTTATAGTATTTGCTCCTATTAGCCTTGATGACAGAGCAGTGTACGATATATCCTGATATAATTTTTTGAAAATGCTTTTTGTACATCATTTTTATACACATTAATTAAGTGTGGAGGAAAACCTAAAAAGTGCTCTACTTTTGTTTATTAGGTTTAGTTCCATAGAAACAGGCTCATTATGCTCTCACTTTCACTGGTGAAAATGACATTATGATGACGGGTTGGTATGACACTCCAAAGCTATTTCAGACTAGATGATGTCATGAGCTATCTGAAGGTCCAATCAGGCACAACACGATTTGAGCTTGACACTGGCTTCAGAGGTTTATCGGTGAGCTTGACCTTTGTTTGTAAGTATGACGAGTGGTGCGCTGTGCAGCAAAAAAAAAAAACAAAAAAAAACACTGTGGCAATGCACTGGTGCCATTGTTGCATGGTGTTTAAAAGGGTACTAAGTCTATAAGGTGCAGTATACTTACACCTTAGATTTGTGTGGTTGCCTCAGTCAACCTTAGTGGATGCTCTCTGAGGAGTCTGTTCGCATTCATAGGTCTGTAGTTAGAATACACAGCCATCACCTCATTCCTGGATATATCAAATTTCTCATTCTGGGCCTCTCTCTCTCTCTCTCTCTCTCTCTCTCTCTCTCTGTGTGTGTGTGCGCGCGTATATGTGTGTGTCTTTCACTGTCTTTCTTTCTTTGTCATGACACAGTTAAAGCAACACTTTAGAAATGTGAGTCAGGACTCACTGTGTGTTATTTTATGAAATAAAAGGGAAAAAGAAGAGGCCTGAAAAAATAGAGAGAGTGGGAATTGTTTTGCTGGAAAAAAATAGAGGAGGGGAGTCACATGTCAGTACACGTTGGACTGTAACTAATCAATTGCCAGTGTTCCTTGTGTAGCTGGTCCAGCAGGAATTCAATGGGACACATGCAGGTGCACTTCCTGTGATGTTGTCATGAGGAGGCTTTCAAATACCACACGTGACTCAGACCGATCGCTTTGAGGACACAAGGAATGAATGAGGGTCTGCACATTCTGATAGGTAAAAGCTTGTTTAAATGATATCATATAGATCATTTTTAAAATGGCCATGAACTGTTCCCAAGCTGTAGACTTGGGAACATCATTTTCAAAACTCATTATTCACCAGTATGCCAATGATAATAAATTGAAAAGGAAGCAGGAGCACTTTAGAATGGCAGATATGTAGCATAGAGTTATTCCATGGTCATTTTTGGAATACAGTCTCCTTTGCATAACTGCTTTAATAAAACAGTTTAGTTGGAGCAATGAATAAGAGGGATGGCTCCAGCTGGTTCCCTGTGCTGACCTGTGTGATCTCCCTTTGCGCATAATGTCCATAAGAGTTGGACAACATGGTTATCTGACAACAAGCACCCACTACTGCTAGTGCGGGCAAATGTGTAATGTGCTTTGTCACGCTCACAATAACAATGTTGGTATGGTGGTGTTTCGCAAGCATATTTACTGTCTTAGTTCAGTATGGTAACATTTGTTAATTGGCATTAAACATTTCAGCTGACGTTGGTAGGAATGCCATTAGTTTTGCAGATTATAGAATCTGACAAAATAAAACTGATAATGGTATTAGATAAAAAATCACCAGATGATGGCCTTATGTACAAAGTTGAGAAATCATCAATTAATTCTGAGGTTGAGCATAGAAGTTTGTAGCAAGTTTCATGGCAATCCATCTGATCACTGATGAGACATTTCACTCAAAGCCACAGTGTACAAAGACACGTTGCCTGGGGACCATGAATGTCTTTTACTCCAATCCATCAAGCAGAGGTTGAGATATTTCATTTTATAAGTGAAAACAATCCTGTGAAAAATGCTATTGCAATCAAGCAAAGAGTTGTTGACACATTACAGCCTGGTCTAAAGTGATGAACGGATTGACTGACCAATCAACCGGCAGACTGACTTTGTCATTCATAGGAACATGCAGCCAGCACGGCTGAAAATATGTCTTATAATCTGCAAAAGGCAGGCGACAACAAACCCAAAGGGTTGAGACATGGAGGTAGGAAATCAGCAAGCAGAGTTTGACAACAGGCAAACAGCTTCCAGGCAGGTTTCAGGATAACAGTAAAAGCAGAAAACCGGCATGAATAAAATATAGATTAAGTGGCAAACTTGTTATGAAAACTTAGATTTATAGCGGTGATAAAATATAATGCATCCAGCAGATGATTGAAAACTCACTACAGAGCTGAGCTTTTACATCAACTCAAAATCCAGACTTTATTCCTTCCATGTGCCACACACTCTAGTAATGGCAGTGATGAGTCTGGGCATCAGTTTGAGTCGAATATAAGCAGCTTATCCGCTCAGCCAACTGAAAAAAAAAGATTAATGACTAATTGAGCCCTACAACTTGACAAAGCGATAACAGTGACCTTGGGTTGTGGTAAACAAGCATGGGATGAACAAACAAATATACTTATAATCAACTAAATCTTGCAAGAATGTACTTTAACCTGCACCACAATATACTGCAGTGAAGGTCTCTTTCCATCATTATCAATATGCATTGATATATATGAACTAAATGCATACCATACCATGTCTCTTGCTTGACAGGACAATACTATATGTGCTCCAATAGACACCCCTGTAAAGTGCCCCTACCCCTTTACACTTAAATTCCATTGTCCATTCAAGCCCCATAGGGCCATATTGAGCAATAAACACGGTTTGGCTGTACTGTGTTTTCATCTTTGACTTTTGCTGCATTCAGATTACATGCCAAAGGATGGCATGTAATCTGGCCACAGACAAATAAAGAGATTCCCATGGTTCTGTATTGTAGTTTTGCAGAACATGAAAGTGAGTCTACCTTGAACTGTATGTACGAGCGATAAATCACACTTTTGCGGCTTTAATCTTCTCCTGTGTTCTTTATTTCATTTCATTTGACCCTCTCCCCTGTTGTGTTGACTATGTTTTATTCTTCACGCCTGCTGCACATGTGAAATTTTTTCTTGGCTTGTCTTGACCCTCAGGCGGAGAAAACTGCATTACCTCCTCCACTGCTTGGCTGTTTGCTCTAATTCTGCCCCCCCCCCCCCCCCCCCAATACAACCTGGTTTTCCTTTGCTTTGGGTTTATGCTGACTCCATCATTCCAAGCATAATCATTCTAAATAACTCTCCTCCTTTCTTATTTTCCAGCATCTTGTGTGGGTGCATCTTAAATTGTCACTAGCTAAGCACCAAAATATTGGAAAGGTCAAAGTAATGCTTGACCAATTCCATCATCAGTTAACGTAATCTATGTTGTCTAACAGAAGCTTCCACCTAAGATGAAAGAAAGTCAGAACTGGCATGGCTGTCCATGCAAAATGGATTGTTTACAGGCAAAACAACATAACACATGGCAGCCTCAGAATGATGGTTGGCTAAACTTTATCCACCTCGCTTGCCAGAAATACTTAAAACTTTAAAAATAATTTTAAAAAAATGATCAAACTTTCATACAGGGAGAAAAAGACAGTGTGCATGATAAGGTGTGTGCCGTAGCAGAATATCACAGAAACTTTTGGTCCTCACTATATATTTCAAGAATTTCCCTTCAGGGATAAATAAAGGAATTCTGATTCTGATGAGGGTTACACACTGAAAGCACCCTGGTGAGGTGAATAAAGCATAGTGAATGTGAATTTAAAATTTGGTCACTTACTGAATCATACTGGAACATAAAAAACTCAGACACACACACACACACTGCAGACAGACAGCTGGAATTTCATGATTTTATCAAGCATGTTTGATATTGTTCATTCTCCTTCTGAGTTACTGTATAGCGGATAGTTAATGAGTCAGACAGAAATATTAAGTTCTTTAGCTTTACTCCAACAAGCAAAATGTCTCCATACTTTTGTTTGTCATCCATGCAGCAATATATGCAGCAATCATGTCTTTCTCTGTAGTCCTTTGTTGGAGTTAGGAAAATGCTGGCAAGTTTTACAAGAACAAAACCAAAACAATTATCTACACTCTTTATGTTGAGTGGCAGATCCCACAGAAGCAAAAGGTGTTTCTTTTTCACTATCTCAAAACAACACAAATGAATAAAAAGAAAGAGAAATAAGAGCAAAACTGCAATAAATAAATTTCCATTCCTATTTGCATTTCTATTTCCCCGCAGCTTTTCCTGTTTGTATTACCTATTCAATTTGCTTAGTTATCTAGCTTCTCTTTTTAGTTTCTCCATTTAACGTTTGTGTCACTCTTGGGGCCTAATATTAGTAACATTCAGAATCAGAATCAGAATTCCTTTATTTATCCCTGGAGGGAAAATCTTGAAATTCTTGATTAAGTAAAATAAAGCAAATTAGATGAAACAAGCTGTCTAGATGGTTAGAAAGCCCGGACCAGAAAACCAGCGTGAAAGTGAAAAAGTGAATGGAAATTTCCCTTTTAAATGCCTGATTAAAATCTGCATTCGTAATTAAATTTGCAGTTATATTTTTTTTTTCAACTTTTTCAAATAGATTTTAAGATTCCATTGTTTATTTAAACATATATACAAATTGTTTTATTAATTAGAACTATGTACTATTTGTATATTTACATATTCATGTTCCCTTTATAGTTTCTTCTTTTTGCCCATTAAAATATCAAATAATTAATCACTGTGTAATTTAATCTGTTTAAAGACCAGGAAATTGAAATTAATTGCAAGCTTTGTAAATCATCCTCTCCACCACACATTCAGTCACCCAGCAGGTGACTTCTGCAGTCAACAAGCCCATTTTTCCCAGCTGGTTTGTTGTCCTGTTTTCTCATTCTTGCCTTTCTGCTTTTCAGTCTCACTCAGTTTCTCTGCCTTACAGCCTGTCTGTGCGGGAACAAGCTAACCTCTGTTTTTCTTTATGCAACATTCACACAGTAGTTGAAGGTGACACGAATCTGAATTTCTTTGGAGTTTGGAGTTGTTAACAGCAACTGATGCAGAAGATGGTTTATTGTGGGGAAAAGAGGCATCGGGATTGTGGAGCCAAAGTGCATGAGATGTGAGTGGTAGGAGGACCTGGCTGCGATGAGAGTGTCTTTTTACTTTTGTAGGTAGTCAGTGTAGGCTTGAAGATGTACCAGTGAACCACTGTGAGGTGAGAAGATTCACCCAAGAGGAACAACTGACCTGTTAGCCTTACAGAGAGCAGAGGTCAGCTCGCAGCAGTGATGGCTGGTGCAGAGCACAAACCAAGGCAAACAAGGAAAGGGATATCACAACAGGTTAGGCAGGTGGGCTGATGCTGGCTACGAATGAGGCAGGCAGGCTGAGAGACTGACGACTCCAGTAGCAGGATGATGAAGTTACGATGTGAGAACATCTGGGAGTGTGGAGCTAACGAGAAAGGGAACTTCTTGGCAGGTTAGGATGATGGGCTGGTCTGATGTGTTTGTCGAAATGCAGGATAAAAGGTAAAAAAAAAAAAAAAAATCAGATCTGAGCCACTTTTGCCTGTGAACATGGCCATAGCAGTTCTTTTGTGGCCAATCCTCCAAAGCTTCTCTGTTTTCTTTCTGTCTCTCGGTATATTATTTTTTCTCCCTCTGCCTCTTTGAATAAATTTGACCAGCTTTTTTCTTATTCTCAACAATAAGCTCATTTCTTTTAGAGTGCCAGCTTGTTAGCTTTCCTCCAGCTTTCCTAAGGTATAGCCAGGGTTTCATATATTGTGCATGTGTGAGGCTTAAACCTTAAACTAATTTCACCATGCTTGAATAAATTATTTACTTTCAGACAAACATGACAACTGACAAAGAATATCTGGCAAGATAGTGAAACTTCAGTTTAAAAACAAAATCCCACAGGCTGTGATTGCGGAGACAAACTTGTCCAGACTCTTGAGTTTGAATCAAATCTTGAGGCTTGGCTTAACACTGCAAAGGAAGAGGCTGTCCACACACTATAACTGGCAAGATCCCAAAGTTTTAGAAATGCTGTGTTTCACAAAAAAAGCTTGAGGACATGCAAATTTCCATATGAGGATGGACTGTCCTTTCCCTTTGTTGCGATTTTGTGCAGTGGATGCAAACACCTACAGTCTTTGGCAGTGAAGCGTGTAGGCTCTGAATGGAAATCAGAGATACCACCAAGTGATTACTCAGTATGACAGCCCGCTATTTATCCACAACTGTGGGGAGGTGAACACGGGAGCTGAGGGTTCAAGTCATTTATTTCTAGTTGCCCCTCTTTGCTGACTTCCTTTTTGCAATCTCATCCTCTTTGTTTTACACACTTTTCTAATCCCACCTCTCTATTTGTGCACTTCCATCTTTCTCACTCTGACTCTGAAATGTTAAGAGAAAATTAACAAGGACAGAGATACATTGTTTGGCTCTGCAGTAAATGAGGGATAAACAACAGTGGAAAAGTTTAAGACAGAAGAAATAGAAGCACTAATAATCCTCTTTTACTGAGCTACCATTACACCAAGTCCAAGACCAAGAATCAAATTTATAATTAGCCCACCCCAGAGAAATGTAGCATCCTAAAATGTGTCTCAGAGTTTACGCAGTTGATATTGTCATTGTTAAAGGTTAATCCAGAGATTAAATTATTTGCTGTTACCCGTAACCTGTTTCACATGAATGGATTGGTACTTTTATGTGAGCAAAGGCTGTCAGTCCTCCACAATCTGTTCATCTTCATATCAGTTGAGTTTCTATTCTAAATTGGAAGTCAGAAAATGAATTATTTTTTTTCAAATGAAGCAGTGTTGTCGCTCACTTTGAATTAAAAGGGATTTTTTTCCTTTTCTTTTCTTTCCTGATAATTAACCTCTATTAGTATTAATCCTAACCCTTCAGCATTATTAACAACAGCTTAAGGCTTCTGCCAGTTCAGTTAATGCAGGCTGTTTTCGGTCTAGAAATAAGGACAGAATGGGCCTTACGGTCAGGAAAAGTGCAAGGCAACACTGGTCTGCCTAGGATATGCAGTGTAATCTCCCAACTGTTTTATCAAATCTGAACTGATGATGAACTGGTTGCAAATGATTGTTGCCTCGAGTTTTGTGTTTGTACAGACAATGCGATGTGCTCATATTATGCAATGTATAACATTGCTGTAAACTGTTCAACAAGCATCCAGGAATGGAGAACAGCCCTGTGGTTAAACCCTTTAAAAGGAGATCTTTTAAAATAGATCTTTTAAAAAAGATCATCATTATTAACCAATCAGTTGTCTTGGTTTTGTTAAAATTACAACATAAAAATGGTGTCAGTCTCTTTCACTGTAACACCACAGGACAAGGAGAATTACCTTTTTATAAAATACAAAACTGGAGTCATTAAATGTCTAGTAACAAAAACCCACCTTAGGAGCACTACAGCAGAGTCAAAAGAGGCTGACTGGATTAGTCATCTACTCTATTAAGACTAAAGCAAACTGGAAGTGGAATACACTCTTTAAGATGTCTTCAAACACAGCGAATGCCCTTTGGAAAGGTGAGTAAACACTGTTACATAACTTGCATGTTATGATGTGAGGATGAGAAAAGATAAAAGTGAGTTTTTACCAATTAAATTGAAGGGTTAATAATATTAGTTAGAGTTACATAAATTTTTGACATCATGACGTCTATTGTTGATGTGAACAATTTATTTAGAAATCTCATCTCATCAGTATGATTTCTGTCTGCCTCTTTTGCCTCTGTTGTCTCCTTTTACTGGAAGGTGTAATTAGAAGCATGCAGCATGGTGATGAGGCTCCGTTCATTCCCTTAACATTGCTGTAATCATTGCTCAGTGGCACATGAAGCTAAAAAAAAGCCACTCCCTGCTATAAAGACATTACTGGGATGAATGAATGTTACTTTTGTTACTCAAAAATTGTTTATCACATATTCAAACTGACCTTTTGTGAAAGCTGACACGTAGTCATTACAGATCTTTGAGCAAAACTGTGACAGTGCTGTAAAATGTTCTTCATAGTTTTCCAGTTTCAGTTTGTTTGTTCTGTGTGTGTTCTTCTTTTCCCCATGCTTGATGCATGATGATGATGCATTCAAAATACATACTGCTGAACAGGTAACACTCTCAGATTTTATTTATTTATTTATTTTTGTATTTCTTGCGTGTTTCTATAGAGAGAGATATTTACACAGTTTATCTTCCTCCCAACCCTCCAGCACAAAGGCTGCTTAAACCCTGTGATCTCCACACTCCCAGAGAGAGTAGAAATTGGATCCCATGGATAATGTGAAAAGGAGAGATTATCTGGGATTACAGCATCAGATCATCATCAGTAAACTACTGCAGTGTAATGTAGGGGTGATGCTGTAGTAAGTGATACTGTAAAAAATACAGAAATTACCACATTACAAATAACTACAAATATTAATTACTGGGAAAGAGATTTGTTGTGACTACTAGGTAACCCTTCTACCCCCTTAGTCTGCGTTATTCCTCTCGTATGAAGGATGATGGTTCCACATTCCAGTATCCTACTCCACTTAAGTAGCGTCCTGTAACATCTGACAAGCAGACCTTTTGTTTGGATTCACAGTTGGTGGGAAAGTCTACTTGACTGTAAGCAACAAAGCTGTACTGTCTTTTTTTCTGCCATTCTTGTTGCTGTTGTACAGTGTCTTTGAATGTCTAACCGTATGGATAACTCATCAGATAACCTATCATTTTTGCCAGAGGAGACTGTTCTCCCAAAGAGCATCAGTCACGTCAGCAAATGCCCCAAAATTGCCTATGTTTATGTTAAAGTGATGAAGCCATCTCCAAGTTATTATTAGTATTTATGACTCTTGTCAAACTGAAGTAAAGGAGGAAGTCAGGTGATGTTATTAAGTCAAGCCAAGTCAATTTTTATGGATATCCCTGTATCACAAATCATAATTTGCCTCAAGGGTCTTCATGCTCTGTAAAGCATATGACATCCCTGTGCTATCCCCCTCAAATGGGGAAAAATGGAAGACACTTCAGGAAGAGCAACAGAGGAGGGATCCCTCACCCAGGATGGACAGGCATACAATACATGTATGTACAGAATAGATCACAATCACAGTATATCTAAATTCTGATAACAAACAGATAAATGTAGACTGTAAAACATAAGAGGACAGTATGGATCCAGGAAGACGTTAAGCAGCTTTAGGTGTCGCTGGATAAGCAGAACCTGAGCCACTTAACCATTAAGCCATGAAGACCTCGAACAGGAGGCAGCATTGCATTCACACAGATAGAGAGGAGAGAGACAACAAGCAAAGGAAAGGAGTAAAGGATTGGCTCTCTCAACTAACTTTGTCAGATATAGTATATTCAGGGTTATTTCCATTCCAGGAAGGACATACGTGGCTTCAACACTTTCTTCTGCCTCTTTCACACCTGTAGTTCAGTTAAGTTGGTGCGGAAGAAGAGAAACAAATAATTCATTGTTGACTTTTATTTCTGGTCTGGTTCATTTTCTGTTTATAGAATTTAGATAGCTGTGGAAGTAATTGTTTTGATTAATGAATGAATTAATTAATTTTTTGTCATGATATACTCCTCACTTCAAAATAAATTGAGGAGTAAGTTGTGATGTGATACAAGTAACTGCTTGCTTCTGCGGCTTTTCAGTGGGCATGTGAGAGCTACATTATCATAATATTAGCAGTTAATTTATTTGACACTTGATGGATGAGAGACCACATCTTTATCACACTGTTGTACTGAACAATCAGGTCTAGTCATTGTCTGAATACAGTGTTGGTGCCTGGTTTTCAGTTCTGCATTATAAATTATGATATAGGAAGTCCAGTTTGAATAATACAATGTCAATGAGTAAAATAGTTTAAAAACAAAGTATGCGAGTTGGTGGAAGAATTACCATAGCAACAATAATATTATGCCACCACAAGCATAAACTACAATCATAGTACCCCAATCGCCCCACCATTGCAGTGGTATCACAAACACTGAAGATAAGAGTCTGGTTTTGGATGTGTAGCTGAACACATAGCGAGACACTTTTCTCACATATGAAACACCAGCTTTGTCTTTTGAGTCTAGCTGAAATCTAAGACCACCTTACTAAAATCCAAAAGACTGTTAAGGCTAAACCATCAATAGTAATTTAAATTTTGATTGGGACAACAATAATAGACACAACACCAACGGTTCATGGTGTTGTCTTGCAGGGGCCTTTTGAAGCAAGCTAGCCCACTGCATCTGAATGGGCGTTGTTTGAAATCATGTGAACTGCCTTACAATATTTTCAACTTCTCTCCTTCTCCTCACTCCAGTCAGCCATCCGTCCTCCTCTTCAAGGGTCTCACTGATGGATCATTATTTGAGCACTGTTCCAGATGTACTGGAACACCATTATGTGGTTTCATGCATGGGGGGGTGTATGAGCATGTGAGACAGAGAAGTATAAATGAGAACAGCTGAGCAATACAGTGGTGAGAAAGCTGATAGTGGGCCATGGTGAGATATTTGATGAATGTGTTCCTTAAACCCTCGAGCCTTCACAACCAATGAAAAGGTCAGTGGAACAGCCTGAAAGCCCCCAGAGACTGTGAACACTATGCTGTCTGCTCACCCTGCCTGCAGCAACCATTTAGCGATGCATTCAGGATTCCATGGTATCAATAGAATAATTTGTTCTGTGTGTGGTTTGCTATGGTTAAGAAAACATAACTTTCACAGCATGTGGCGACATTTAGAATCAGAATCAGAATCAGAAAAGACTTTATTGCCATGTAAGTGAAGAGGTTTCACATTACTAAGAATTTGTCTTGGTGATTGGTGCATATATAGAACGTAACATATAATTGAAGAATAAAATAAAAATAAAAATAAAATAGAATAAGGTAACACAAAATAAAATAAGTGAAATAAATATTTTTCTGGAGGTAGTCCAAAAGTGAGGTAGTGCAGGGTGGAGTATAGTGCAAGTGGGTGAGGTAAACAGTGCAACACGTATATTATATTAGGAAACACATGATAATATACACAAATGTTTGTATTTGCAGGCATTCAAGTAATGTGTTCCCTCAATGCTCTGCATGTGTTTTCAAATTACTGAAGATCAGTTTTCTTGTGTTTTGTATATCTTCATGTGTTCTCTGCAGTGGAGTGCATTGAGCTCTCTCAGGTACTGTAGATTTTCCAATAAAAAGCAATGACTCAATATAATCAGCTGTTGTTCTGAACAATCCTACTCCCACCTGCACTAGATGTAAATACTGTACATGTAAATACTGCACATTTTCACATTTTTAATTTTATTATTTTTATAAGGTTTCTATTTTACAATATTTAATTTTACTCTTTCTATTTTACTTACCTATTTTTTGGTAGCAGGGACATAAAGAATTTCACTGCGCATTGTACCATGTATGACTGTGTGTGTGACAAATAAATCTCTTGTATCTTGTATAACTGGCAACATATTAGTGTTTTCAACACAAGGTAGAACTTGAAGGACCATATGCTGCTCTCAGTTCCAGTGTGTGATGCTTTCAAGGTCATCCATAGTGTTCCTGAAACATAGCAGACAGTGAAAAAAAAATATTCTACTACTGCTTCTTCTGCTGCTTACCAACCACTTGACTTGTAAATACTGCACATTTTCACTTTTTTCATTTTAATTTTTTTTTTTTTTTTTACAAGCGTTCTCTTTTGCAATTTTCAAATTTAAATTTTTTATTTACCTATTTTTTGGTAGCAGGGACATAAAGAATTTCACTGCACATTGTACCGTGTATGATTGTGTGTGTGACAAATAAACCTATCTTGTATCTTGTATCTTGACTGTTGTCAAGATACATCAGGTACAACTGAAGCCAAGAATGGTGCAACACAATGTATAAGGCTTTTGTCATTGGAGAATGATCACAAAGCAACATTTCCTGGACTTTGTGACAATATGTGGAAATTTTTCATGTCAAGGCCATGGGATGCCAACAAAAGATCTTTAACCATAAACATGAACTGTGTGTTTTACAGCTTTACATTCATTAGGTATCCCGAAACCCAACTGTGTTTGTCATATTGTGTTTGGAGATTGCAGATTATGTCTGTAGTTATCAACGCTTGGTACAGTGTTTAATACTTTATATACCCATAACCGTTTCAAATGTATAATAGGGATCACCCTGATGCAGTCATTGTGTAACCAAACTGCACTGAACTGATCCTATATCGACACCTCTGTGAAATATATCTGGGGATGCCACTGAGTATATAATTTCTCTGTAAGCCACTTAATACAGGCTTACATTCCTTCCTTTATAAATGTGTCCCCAACAAACTGCCCCAAATTTTCCGCTATGATTATTTTCTCTTATGCAACACCCTGATTAAAACACATTCATGTCATGGTACTGTGCAGCTTCTCTGCGAGGCTGTGCATGACTGCTGTCAATAAGAAGAAGAATTAGTAGACATTATTAATTCACAATTACATACTGTCACTTTGATTATGTTATTTGTCTGTCACACAGACACTGGAAAAGACGCAACACCACAGAATCCTACATTATGCTGCTTGTCATCTTCTATTTCATCAGGCCCTAAGCTGCAATAGTATGTGCACAGATATTCATAGTCAGTACTATATAATATATATAATCAGTTCACTAAATAGTAGTACGTGGTGCTCAGACTGAGGGCATTGCTGCATACAGTCAGATGCAGCATTACTGTTTAATAAATGTGGCTATGTATGTTTAATTAATAAACTTCGTGGACTGGCAAGATAAAGGCTTATGGTATGAATGAGGCGATGAATTAGATCAAACTGACTAAATTACAACTAGAGGGAGAATATATGGAGAATATTCTATACTGCCAATCAAAAAGAAAATGATTATACAATCTGTGATGAACCCATTTTTATAGTTCAATGGTGAATCAAAGTGAAGTAGTGAGAGGTGGGTGAGGCATATGGAATCAGGATATGGTAAAAACTGAGTGTCTGAGTGAGCAGTTGAGCACAAAGGAGCGTAAGGAAGTAATTAAAAGTGTGTGAATGATTTAGCCTAAGGTTTCAGCCAGTTTAATGAAATATGGTAATTTGATTAAGGAAAATACAATGGTGTTACTTTTAAACTTACCTCCAGACCTGAGGTAATTCACTTCTGTCCTGCATTTCTCATGCATAATGAGCTGCAGGTTCAATTTCAACTAACGTAAAGCAACATAATTGCACTGGTGCTGGACCAAAAGACGTGATGCATTTTTAGCAGTCATTGGAAGCTCTTTACTTAGAGGAGAAACGGAATCAATCATACAACCATATAAGTGTCGTCCTGGCAATGCACTGTTGTGACATGGACATATTTCATAGGCTTTTTTTTTTTTTCTCCATCCCAATTACTCCTTCACACTTCATACATGCATACAAATACAGTAAGCAGGTTTTAACATGCATGTCCAGATGTATCCTGTCAGGCAGACACTGCGTGGAGGCTAATCACTGTAGGGCACCAGCTGCTGAAAGCGAAATATATATAAAGCATGCTTGCACCACAACCCTCTTTCACTCACAGAACCTTTTCACGGAGGACTCAATTTAATTATGCCACATTTTCCATTATAATCCAGCCAACTACATTATATCGAAGGCATATATATCACCAACTCTTTATGTAAGTAGTAAGAGGATAAGTGAAAATTGCGTGCATATACAGTACTGTATATCATAGTATATGTATTGGGCCTTCAGTATGATTCTGGCTGATTGAAGTGACAGACACAGTGAGGACTCACTAACCATGCCACTCCAAGGATGTGATGACCTTTAATGCAATACAGCAGCCATGCTATAACCTGCTGAAGGATTGTGGGACTTTAATCAACATATAAGAGGTTTAAACAGCTCTAGAGAATGAGGCGCAATAAGCCTTACCTTTACTGCCTCAATCACTTACCTCCTGCTACGCCAAACGGCTCTGCCATATAGTCAGATAGGTTAAGGGAATCAAGTTTACAAGCGGGGGGATACAAGAGTGTTTGTGCTTGTGTGTGTGTGCACGCTGTGCTCATGTTCAACTGTGTGTACGTTTTCTCCTTCCCTTGGGGATGGACTTCAATTGCATCTTACAGTAGTGTGTGTCCATGAGGCTAGGTTTAGTTCTGATTACTGGGATGAATATTACATACATAGGTCTCATGACTGCATTGGAGTAATGTATTCAAAGCAACCTTTGTCAGCTTGTAAATTGATTCTCCTGCTGCTGAAAATACCCTGCAGTCATTATTCGTATTCGGTGTGGAAATGTGAGTGAGATTTGCAGTCATTCAAATTTGTAGCATTTTACTTAGTTATTGATAAAGATTGCCCAAACTCAACAAAACATAAAGGGCCAGGAGAAATTCATGCTGGCAGGTGAACAATCACACATGCACACAGAATCCCAAAGGAATCCAATTATGCCGGAGCCTGAAATCTATTCCGCACTGTCAGAGCTGTTTCCGGCTAATACAAATGCAAATGTCCAGTATGCACGTGCATGTGCAGGCCTGATGAACTCACAAAGAAGACAAGAACCAATGACTGATGCAAGATTCGCAGTGATAATCGGCATGTTACGAGAAGTTTTTTTTGTAGCTATGCTTATGACAACAAGACATTCTTAGTGTAAACTGTGGTGGTCAGTATCCTTCTATACAAGTACAACGCCTCATGGGACAAGTGCATATAAAAAAAATCTGCTCCTCTTGGGACATCTAGGTATTTTTCTGCAAAAAACATTTAAAAAGAGTGGGGATCTATTCTTTGATTGCCGATAAAATACTGTTTTAAAGTCTTGTACTACTTTTTATGTGATAAAGTTGTTTACATCTCCCTGTAAGTTGTTTACAGCTCATTAAAGCCCATTACAGCCTTTTATGGCTTTACAGGTAGCTATGTGAAACCTAATGCATTGGCTGAAATGAAGTCAACTCAGTCAGCCGCTTGAGGCTGAAGACTACAAGTTATAAAAAAGAAAATATGAGGATGTGTAGTTAAATAGAAGTGACCTAACCAGGTGACTGTAGCCCTCTCCTCATCTCTGCTTGAGGCTAATGACTTACCTTTATGTCAGCTGCTGCTAACATAACATGCCTGAATCTCAGACTGAATTTTCAGTGGGTTTTGCATGTGGAACCTCTGGTTCTGTTACATGGATTTTTAACTTATTGTTCTTAACTTTTCAACTGTCCATCCTAAGTCTGCCAGTGCTATGACATTAACCATTGCTCTTTTAAACTGCCCTTCTGTCAGAATGGACAAATACACAGATCAGTCACAACATTAAAGCCACTGACACTGGTGAAGTGAATAAAATTAATTATGTGTTTACAATGCGATGTTCTGCAGAGAGATCTTGGGTTCTGGCAATCATGCTGATGTTCTTTGACACACACCACCCACCTTCAATACACAGGACCCAAAGGACCCAATATTCTGATTCTGGTGACCACAAAATACTTCCCCTGACAGGTCAGAGGTGTTTTGGCAGCACAAAGGGAACCTACAGAATATTAAGCAGGCAGTATTAATGTTGTGGCTGATCAGTGTAAGTTTCTGTGATTCATCAAAATTGCTGAAACAGTTGTAGTTGTACAATTACAGCATTAGGCTAATAACGTGATACTCTGTATATGAGAATCCAACAGTACAAAAATGGCAGATGGCAAATTAGACGGCAAATGTTCTCATTTTTCAAACAGAGGAGACAAGTGATTTTCCTGAATGGTAATGATGTGCACATGGTTAATGACTTTAGTGCGCAAATGATGAGTGAAAATTCTGTATCATTCATTTAGTCTTCTGTTTGGTTTTGCTGGTGGCATATACTTTCTTCATCACTACTTTATTATGGCTGTATTATGTTTTCCAGTTGTACCTCTGTGTGTGTGTGCATAAAATGAGTGCTACCCCAGGCTCTTCAAGCTATCCTCCCCCGCAAAGATTTATAATTCTACTAACAATTTCCCTTCTCTGGTTGGAGACAGATGAGTTGAAGAAATATTTGTCTAACTAGGCATCTCCTCAAATATCTATCTTGGATGCAGCAAAAGTGACTCAGCCCCTGACTGATGAATGGCAAAAAAATCCTATTGACAAACTGTCGCCTATAAAATACATTCTTACCCATGTGTCTAGCCAAGCCAGCCATGTGCTATTATGTGCCAGAGCAGGGGGGGCTCATTCGTCCAATAAATTGTTTCATGTTAGACATTTTATCAAAGTGTGAATGCTGTCCAAAACAGTTTTTTATAGAGTGATTTGTGCTGAATAATGTATCGAAATATGCATACTGTATATCAGTATAATGGATTGTAGAATGCATGGGCATGCTGATTCCAATCTATATTTGGTTCCAAACACACAGTACTGGCACTCAGGAAAACTAAAAATGAATTACGGTGTCTGACAAGCTAATCTGAGTCACTTCTGGGATTTCAAAGTAAGCTGATCATTACATTGTAATGATCTAAACCACCTCGAGGACAAAGCACACAAAAGGCAACTCAATAACCTGTCCAATCAACACAGAAATCAAGATGTTGACCTTTGGGCTTCATTATGTCCTTTCTGGCTGAGAACATCAAGACACACACTGACTTTCATATGTCTTTCACTTTGTGAGGGGTGTGGTGAAAAGACAGATTACAGTGGAAACACAGAAAGTGCAGTGAAAAGTGTGCAAGGTTAATCAGTCTATTGACAGAAAGTCACTCAGCAACATTTTTTATTTTTTATTTTTTAATCCTTTTATTTATTTATTTTTAAGGAAAACTGCTAAAAAAGACTCGCTGAGCACTTCTTCACCTTGATTGTTGGGGGCCTGCCACACAATTTTTTTTCCAACATGCAAACATAAGGTGATATCCAACTGCACTATCATCATCATCATTATCATTATACACGTTCAAAATACTGATGTCTCTTATTTGCTTCCACAACAGTACTCCTTCCACCTCTGGTAACCACCAAAATCCACGTGTTTAAATGTGTATTCTTACTTCATAGCATATGTATACCAGCATGTGTGTCCGTGTGGGATTGTCCATGTCCTCAGCAGGGTGTCTGTACTGACCCTCCAGGGGGCCTGAAGGGGGGTGTTATTAGAGTGAAAGATCAAAAGAAGAGCCATTTTAACTCTTTCACCTTGAAGACATGAAAAAGAAGAAATACATCATGAAGGCTTTGGATACTCTTCTAATCAGCATCCTCAGTAGGAGCTCCTGATGATTCATTAACTGTATACTTGCAAAGAATTTTACACTGTGGCATTTTATGTTTTTAGAAATTATTGAAGGAGCTCATAAATGGCAGAAAAAAACAGGCATGATTTCCTTTTGAGCAAAATGTGAAATCACAGAAAGACGTAAAACTAATAGTATGATTCATGACTTTTTCCTTTGATGACCCCAGCAACCATCAATGAATAATCTCATATGTTCTTAGAATTTTGTGTGATCCAACTCCACAAGAGAGCGATGACGTTGGAGTAGTTTAATGTTATGTTTAAAGTCATCAAAGGGTTGTACATGTGATCATGCTGCCCTGGTCTTTTATGTTTATTTATTTATTTTTTTTGAGATCTTTAATTTTTTTACTTTGTAATATATGTCTGTGAACTCTTTTGAGTGTTGCGTCAAGGGGCTCTTATTAGTACACCCTGCGAGAGGAGAGATAAGACGGGTAAAGAACATGAAAACCTCATTAAAATCACTCCTCCTCTGTTGGTGAAAAGGATGGAGGAAACGATTACGGAAAATTATAATGATGGAAATTATGTAAGAAGTCGAAATATTGCATTTTTTTAAATTATGTCTACTTGTTGTGCCCCCCTCTTATGCAATGGTTTAATGGCACCCACCTCCTAATCCACTCCTAATATTGTCATTACAATAATACACAAATATGTGCATTTTGTTTTAATGATTTTATAAGTATTTGGTTAATGTTTGCACTACATTTGAATGCATACCTGGCTTCTGGATTTGAAAATACACTGATTTGTCAAACTCTGTCTATAACAAATTTGATATCTCTCTTTTTCTCTGCAGCTTGAAATGCAGCAAAGTGACTTTGTTATATAACATATGTCTGTTTACACCAATTTGTGTCATGTAGCCCATGACATGATCCCCATTGGCTGAACATAAATGTTTTGCCAATATTTCAGGTGGCAGCAGTGACAGACTGTCTTTCAGCAGCTAAAGTAACATTAGCAGAAAGCACACACCGACAGCAGAGAACTCTCACTGCCGTGCCGGGTTGAATTTTCATGTTGAGGTATGTTTACCACTGCTATTTTGTTTGTGTTTATATGATTGTGGCATTTAACAGGATTGCTCACATAGGTATTTATCGGCTTAAAAAAAACTAAAAGGGTTTAATGAATGTGCACAAGTCACCTTTCACATATTACATCTCTCTCAGCTGAAACCACAGGGCAGTCTGTGTAATCAGACAGTGAGTGTGTTCATGTGTTTCCAGCTTTAAGAATTGACTTTTGATTTTTTTTTTTTTTTTTTAAATCTTGTGACCATCCACTGAGTCACGGAGTTGACTTTTTTTTTCACCAAACGATAAAAAGCACTTCATCTAGGAGAAGTATTGGTTTCTATTGCATCATTTGCGCTTTCCTGATCAAGTTCATCACCTAAGCGCCTAAATCAAAAACAGTGAAAAAACAAAACAAACAGAGAGCTATACGTTTACATTGTACAAATAACAATTTACAAACTAACAGAATTTCAAGGTGTTAATTTAAAAAATGTAATTATAGCCACATCTACTCTTCTAAAGATCTAAAGATGGGGCTTATGAACATAGAGTTGGCTGAAATATGCTGCTCTGCTGCTAGACTTGCCCTGTTTGCAATTTTATATGAAGTCACTAACGGCCAGATTGGAAGACCCTGGGCTGATCTATTAAGTTGATAACCACCTTCATGTCACTGCTTAGCGTGATTGCAGTTGTTAGGCTTAGTGAAGTCAGATAATGAAAATGAGTTTGCCGAATTTGTTTCCTTGTGCAGGCCTCTGGTCCGTGATCTTCAGAGCAGCAGTTTGAAGTATGGCAACATACATGAGACTGTGAACCCAAAGTATGTGTTTGTACGTGGTATAGTGCATGATTTTTATTTTTTGTGTGGGCAGATATATCATCTGAGGGATCCAAGGAGTATGTTTTAGACAAAGACAAGGACTTGTCAACAACAAATTTAATGTGTCATAAGCCTAAGGACACACAAAGCAGACCTTGTTGTTCCATTAGAGAAGCGGAACAGTTGGGGCAACAATAGGAGGAAGGAGAAACTTGTGATTTGCTTGTGACTTGTCTGTGTCCCCCTCAGTGGAGGGTAGTTTTACTGCAGCATGTTTTCACTCTTACCAAGTAGATAAATCATTAGTTAGTTTCAAAATCACTTCTCTTAGTTTTTTACTCACTGTTACATTTGGATACACTCACTGTATTTCTTTTATTTGTCTTTTATTTTATGCATTCATGCATTTTCCAAGATGGCATGGAGGTGCAGCGGTATGCGCACTTATGCCTCACACACAGCAAGAGGGTTCCAGGTTCGAATCCCAGTCTGGGTCTTTCTGTGAAGAGTTTGTCTTTGTGTGTCAGCCCTGCGATTAACTGGTGACCAGTCCAGGGTGTACTCCACCTCTCACCTAGTCAGCTGGGATAGGTTCGGTGATGGATAAAGCGCTATAGAAAATGGATGGATGCATATTCCATTAAGACCAAGGTGATCAGCTGGTGCCCGGTCTCTGCTGTTATCTTACCAAAGCTGCACCTCTACATGACTCGGGTTAAAAAAAGTTATAATAGCTGAAGCTACGGAAGTTTGACTTTCAAATCGTGCGACCAGTTAATATTTCAAGATAAACTGACAGTACAGAGCAAACTGAGACATCTTTGAAAAGACAATCTTGGTTCCTTTTCTGTAATGGGAGCTGGACCTTCAATAAGGTTTAAAGACACTGTAACATGTTGACACTTTTGTACTCTAACTCAATTAGTTATTTAGATGGCATCTTTTACCTCTACTTGAGAACTTGCCTACAGTTTGTGGCCACTCCATCTACTATCACACTTACACTGAGTGTGATGTAAATTGCCTGTTTTTAATGTATGGGCTGACTCTCTCTGCGAGTGATTGTGTTCGAGTATTTTGTTATTGTTGTCTCCCGACCACGAGACAGCATCAGTTTTTCTGAGTCACTACGTTGTACAACAAACTGGAATGCATGATAAAAGCTGTAAAAGCTCTACTGAGGCTTTTTAAATATCTGAGGTCATCTTTCACTCTGTTGACAACTTACAGAGTTCTAATGTTTATTTGCTGTTCACATTCCACTAATGTGTTTTGATTTACATTCATTCTACATCTAAAACTCCACTGTTGTTCGTCTTTAGCTTTGCTAAAAAAAAAAATGAAAAAAGAATTATTAAAAGTGTTTGAAGTCAACAAACTGAATATGAGATTAGGGTTCTTTAGACTTGAAACACAATTTTTAGTGTTCACACTTTCGTGAGACACTGTGCAGAGAAATATTACGCGCTAATGCAACCAGTACTACTGAGGCACCACAGGGCTACACAGCCCAACTTCTGATATATGCAAGGTGCTGATGATGATGATGACTCAGTGTAGCTTGTCCTCGCTGATCCCTGATGTGGCAGGTTGTGAAGGCCTTGTAAAAATTTAGTTAGCTCTGAAGGCTGTTGCATGTCTAATCTCTGTTTTAGTAAGCTCTCTATAGCAGCATGTTTCCACAGGGAATTCATGCTATAATCAGAAAGAGGTAAATATCAATGTTATGTTATTATTTATGTCATGTCTTATGTTTTGCACTTGTTTGGCAGCAGTTTAATTCATTTCATCTGTTTTCTTGTAGCTACTGACGGCTGCTGCTGTCTTGTTTCACTTTACTTTAGTTTGGTGATTGAAACAGTTGCTTTGTGTTTGTTTAATTCTGTTTGTTTTATATGCATGATTTGGCATTTAGTTTCATTAGGTGTTTCCTGTTATTTGTTTTCCCCCCAAGAAGGTATAAGCACAGGTCATTATTACTGTTACTCAGCACCAGTGTTGTGGGTTTAACAAGCATGTTTTCCCGTCTTTGTTTGAGTGCTATAGGAGTGTGGTGAGCGTGGTGAGCGTGGCCGTCAGGAGAGTTTGGTGATGCGGTCCCTCACCTCTGCTTCACACCCCATCAATCCTGCATGTGAATTTTTTAATCCCTTCACAATTTGCATCTTTATTCTTTTGTGGTTTGCTTTGCTGTGAGTGTGTTGAGAGTAGGCACGGGAGTGTGGTGAGAGTAGTATTCCATTTTTACATTTTCAAGAGATCTGTTTCCTGTTTGGGGAGGTGACCTCTTTGGCAAAGACTCCATGACTAAATGCAGGGTTGCTTCCAAGGCTTGCTTATCAGAGCATGCATGTCTCAATTTATTTTTGTTCTGTCTGTCTATCTCTTCTTGTCTCGCTTCCCCCACTTCCCAAACCTGTTTTTTTCACCTCATTCATTGATTCCAATCAATTACATCAGCATATTAGATAAGGACACCATTCGTATGAGTATTAAGATTTGTTTTAACGTGGAAAAGCTGAACTTATTCATCTACATCTCACCACAGTACATAAGACAGAAACCTCACATTCTCAGTAATTTGTGTGAGAATTTATGTGGATGTGTGTGTATACAGCATGAACTATGCCTGCATGTGACTGTGTATATGGGTGTGCGCACTCTCTTGCATGTGTGTATGTCACAATCAGTCACATCTCTGTTTGCGTTCCTGTGAACAGAGTTACATAATCAAAACCCTAACAGAAAGAAATAAAGAGAGGGGAAAAACATCACAGAAGTCATTGTGAGATGAGCTTTGTTCTCCTCCTGGCTTAGACCCCTAACACGACTTCGAGTTTCTCAAAATAGCCTGCTGTGTTGTTATCCACATTAGAGAGTCGGCATCATCCCGCTATGGATTGAGGCCAAAGAGAGAAAGAGAAATCAGTTCCCTAATGTGGGACAATTAGATTACTTGTCGGCAACATGCCAGGCTGTAGAACAGTGTGTGTGGGAAAACAATCATATGAATAGGGCTTTATTGTTTCAAGGGTGCCCCCCCCACCCCCTTTCCTTTTCTTTTTGCTTTTCCAACATATTTGAACATAATGCTTACCAGAACCAGTGCTTTCTGTCTGAGAGTCTAATCAGGCAACATGTTCTCATCCCAGGTTGTCAGATATCAACACTCTGTCCGTCGCCTTCCCTTTCATGCAGATGCACAAGGTGCCCTTTGTGTCTATGTCTAACTCATAAAACCTGTACCGTTAGCATCTGTGTCATCCGCTGGGAACCGTGAACGTCTGTACAAAATGCCATGGCAATTCATCTGTTACCACTGGGATATTTTATTCAAAGATCAATTCCAAGCGAGGCTGTTTCTCAAAGTAAAGTACTGACAAGGCATCATTTTGGTAACCAGGGTGAAACATACTAAAGATGAGGGAATTAATGCATAATGTCTGTGGTGGGGCACACGACTAAAACAGAGGGGTGTGGAGATGAAGCCACAGACAGCAGAGAGGAATCAGAGAGCAGAGCAGTCCTTGTTCCGCCTGATATCTTCCTCTGTGACACCTTCCCCCTCAGGATATTGTGACATCCAGAGGACATGTCCAAGAAACTCTTATCAGCCTTTGCAGCCACACACACACACACACACACACACACACACACACACACTCACACACACAGAAAAAGAGAGGGGGTGGGTGGGTCCCAGCTCGAGGTGAATGTGCGCTGTGTAGGTGTCTGGTGACAAAACTGTTGTGGGTGATTTATTCAATGTCTTCCTCTTTAAAGTACTGATCCATTACTGTTATGGTCTTTGACACAAGGTCATGGTCCCACTTCAGTTCCAACAGATGATTAAGAAAGAAAGATAATGGCTTTGATGTGAGCTCATGCAATCTGTACAGACATGCATATGTGCGCTACATCATTAGGGGGCCTCTCTATCTCCAGACCTCCAGTAAGTCAGACACTGTTCATGGTTCATTTAAAGAGGGACTATTTCTGTCTTGCACATCATCCGGAAAGCCCTTCAGTAACATGTATGAGGGGACACTTCTCACGTGTGGCCATCATGTGCTCGGTACATATGACACTTACAGTACATGGCACTGTAGGGACTATAAATGGCTGAAGCTGGAGTGCAGATAAACACCAGCACAGTTGTAGGCAGCCTGCCATGTGTGCCTGTAAGAGGTGTGGACAAGGTGATGAGTAAAGAAGGTGTTTTTTTTTTTTTTTGCTTTTTGTTTTTTTTGGCACTAATGCCAGCATGTTTGTGGTTAGCAATGAAGAATTATTCACCCTGAATAGCATCACATCTCGGATTAAAGTGTCAATCTGTGAGACCTTTGGTGGTAAGCTGTTATTGCTATGGTGCAATAAATGACATTTGGTTTCTTGTAGGTTTTTGTTGTTGCTGTGGTGAATCACTGGTTCATGGTAGTTGGGTGAAGTTTACACCTTAGGGAATTAGGCATGCATAAATGTGTTTTTTTGTTTTTTTGTTGTTTTTATCAGTGGGAATGATAACCAGTAATTACTTGCTTCTCATGTTTGACACTAATTTGTATTCTCTTTGTATTTTTAAAATAAGTTCATTACATGTTAAATGTACATGAATCTAAAGGATAAGACATAGAGAGCAAAGTTGGATGATATTCCATGTTCTACCCCCATGCAATCGTTTGATATCATGATGATTTTGAGTTTAGGGATATTCTGCACACATGCAGCTGCATTTCAAAATCCAACACTGCCAGATTAGTGCGAGTGTATCAGCTGGAGGGAGCAGATGTACATGGTGTCCCTGAGGTAGCAGAAGGCCATGCACCACCTCGTGCTGTCTCAAGGCTGGTTTAGGGTTAGGACTAGGCAAGCTAGGTGCTGCAGGGGACCAGGGCAGAGCAACCCGTCCTCATTACTAATGGCTCATGCTGCCACATACATTCAGTCTTAACTGATTCAAAATGGCCTTGTTCTTGCTCTTAGAGAGCCCAGGTGGAGGGTTAGCCACAGGACTTTCATCAGACAACTTATTCTCTCATCCAGGCAACATCCATCCATTTTCTATACTGCTTATCGCGGGGGGCTGGAGCCTATCCCAGCCGACTATGGGGTACACCCTGCACTGGTCGCCAATCAATCGCAGGGCAGACACACAAAGACAGACAACCACTCATGTACACACTCACATCTAGGGGAAATGTAGAGTAGAGAGTAGACAATTAACCTAATGTGCATGTTTTTGGGATTGTGGGAGGAAGCCAGAGTACCTGAAGAAAACCCACGCAGGCACAGGGAGAACATGCAAACTTCACATAGAAGGGCCCAGACTGGGATACGAACCTGGAACCCTTTTGCTGTGAGGCGACAGTGCTAACCACTGCACCACCGTGATCCAGCCAACATGGACCTCATATCCATATCCATCCACACCTCATCCATTTGGCACAGTCAGAACTATCTCTGCTTGCAATTAAGTCTTAACATGTTTCAACCATAAATTGCAACAGCCAGCTCCTTAATATAGTCCCCGTTCGAATATATGTAGAGTGTGGCATTGATGTGTGCCCAATCCATATATTTTCATTAGACTTCATTAGCAAGCAACCCAACCCTGTAATGCAGGGTAATTACAATGCAAAATCAAAATTCAATTTGACCAGATTTTAAAACCAGGAGATGTATAAGCGTCAGACATATTTTTGCAACCTATTGAAAACTTATTGGTGGGGGAGGTCACTTATGAAGGAAGGCATCCACAGGGCATCCGCAAACTGCTAAAACAACAAGCTATTGATTGCCAATCACATGATGATCTCCATGAACGACTTGCGTTCCATTTCCAATATGCTCCTGGACTCAGGTGTCCCAATACTTTTGTCTATAAAGTGTATTCTGTCATATGTCAGATTTATGTACGCTGCCTAGTCCTTTTCCGACTGTTTAGGCATGTCTCCTGGTGCTCCTTTCGTGGTTGTCTTGCATGTGGGCAGGCTCCGTCCAGGTTATTCAGGCTGGCGTCACATGTCATTTGTCTCTCTGGATCTCACATCATCATCCAGGTTTTTGGGTCAGTTTTCCTATTTTTATTATATACCTCTGACTTTGCAAACATCTTTGACTTCCAGAATGCATTTATAATGTTGCATTTGTTGCATTAGTTTTAAACAAAATATTGTTTAAATTGCTGTAAGTACTGTGCGGTCACAGTCTTTATTTAACTCACTGACTGTGATAGCAGCAACTCATTTCACACCAGTTTCCCCCAGGTGGTGCATTTCAATTCAAGACTAGTGATGGACTTTCACAAATGTCTTTGAAAGTCTGTGCATAACATGAGGTCTCTCGGTAAGGTGGAGGCATGAAACCACCTGACTTGTAGCTCATTGTAAGTCGCATCACGCCTCATAGTACTTTAGCCAGCCAGCAGCCAGCACTCATGGTCGATTATGATTCCACAGCTTTATGCGGTGGTGTTTGGTAAGAATGCAAGGGGTGTTTATGTTCGAGGGCAAGTCCCTGTAGAGTGAATGACACCAATTCGCCCCCCGCCCTGCTTCATTCTTCCTCCCCTCATTCCTCTTCATTGATCCAGAGTGGAGACAGTGAACAGCTTTAGTGATTTCTCTTTGCAGGGTGACAACTTCCAAATATAAATCCTATGGAGGATCATCTGACTTCAGTGTACATGAGCCTAAAGCTACAACAGCCTTTATCGGTGATTCTTTTCATTGCAGGCTTTTCTGTGGAGCACATTTCAGTCCCAAACTGTTGGTCATCACACATTTTTGTCTGAGCCTTTGTGTGAACACAGCAAATGGTTTAAAGAAATTTCCAAATACAAGAGAGAACAACAGACACATATTACCACCACTTTAGATGACAAAAGCTTGCTACACAAGCTGAGATAAATAGTGTTGGTGCACTCACAAATCTGCCTTAATATATGTATATATATATATATATATATATATAAAAACTCTGGTGGTACTTGCACTGATATGCACGAATGTATTCAAGATTCCTTCATGCATCTTTTTCATTAAAAGTGATGCTGCGCAGTGTGGTCTGCAAGAAAAGCTATTGGGTTGTATTGATAAGCACATGTCTTGCTTCTTATGAGTAAGATACATCTCTTACTCAGAATTCTTGCCTTGCAGAGAGATCATAACCCTTCAAATGCTGATACATTTCATAGAAATCAAGACGACCTTGGACAGAGAGGTGGCTTTGTTAGAGAGCATAGTTTTAATCCTGTGTCATCACTAGCCTATGTGTCCTTTCAGAGCTCTCACCCTGCAGCTGCCTTTCCCGCTCAGTCAAGAGCATCAATTAAAGGCCAAAATCTATCTAGAAACCTTTTGATCAGACTTTGATGAAAATATTTTTGATTGATAACTCTGAAATTTTTCTTTTTTTTTTTTTTTCATTGAATAGATTAGATCATTTCAAACTTTACTCAGGTCCTACACAGGTGTTAACATTACACAAAAAACAGACCCCAAAAAAAGCAGACATCAGAAATAGGTTCAAAAGGAAAAGAAAGCAATTTACTTCACAATAATTTCTATGATATAATCATAGTGGATTCAGAGAATTCACTATGTACACTATTTACTCAAAAGACAGACACAGATGACTGGATGAAGGAAGAAAGACCCAGCACAGCTCCAATTGGCCTGACATGACAGCACACAAACCAAACAAGACGGGGAAGGAGGGGACAGACAGAAAAAGCAGGAAGAACAGAAAAATCATCCACAATTCTAACACTTGGCTGTGTATCACAGACAGGCCAAATGCTCTCCTTTCATAACACTTCATTTCATTTGTTTTGGGAGTACAAGATAAAGAAAAGCAACCCGAGAATGTGACTGGAAGCACTGCAATATTCATGCTCGCTCCTGGACCTTTTCAATTTACAGTGGGTATGTGCCTTCTACATTACAGTTTTACTTCCAGTTAACCACTCATAAAAGTAAGAAAAAAAGTCACCCATATGCAGGTACATATTGATCCACATTATCCACTGTTCATTCCTCTCATATAAAAAATGACCCAATTTACTGTTCAATTTCTTTTCGGACAGAACTGTCGCCTTGCACCCTAGGATAAGTGTTGAAATATTACTTTAAAGATCTATAGAAGGCAGTAATTGAAAGGGAGCAGTGAGCTTACGAAGATTTTTCAATACAGCCCACACAAAAGACGCTTGGACTGTGATTATGGATGCAATATTTCTGACACAATTGTTCAGGTCATCAAGTAACAGATAAAAGCTATGGTTTTTAGTGTGTCCCCTGAAGGAAGACAAAGCAATAGAGAGTGAATCTCTATAATTAAAGTCACTGAGTTCAGGTTTATAGTATGAGCCAACCGCCCTTCGGCAAGGACATTGATGTCACACATGCTTGTTTACCATTGCCGCAATCAGCACATTTCGTGGTATGTATGGGACATGAAATCATGTTTATAATTGATTAGGTATGGGGACACTGACGTGGTTTATTGTAGCAGCTCCAAACATACATCCGGTGAGGAGGACATTAAAAGAGAGAAGAAATGAGCTTAATAGAAAACAAAGAGTCCTGTGTACATGTAGCAAATTTTATTAAGTTTACACCAGAAAGTGTCAAGATTTTTTTTAAGTCTGTAATTACTGAAACCGCTATTTTAAATGATCATAAAATCAGCCATTAAGCTATGTAGGGCTAGACCAATGAACAAATGCAAAAAAAAGATAACTTACACACACATACACACAATTTAACCCCACACACACACGCATGTCACGCATCATGATAAATCACTCAGTGGAGGCATTTTCTGCAGAAGTACTGCTTTTACTTTGATAATTGAAACACATTTCTGTGTCAGATTTTAAACTCACAACTATTACTTGTAATTGAGTATTTTTACATTGTGGCATTGCTACTCTTACCTAAGTTGTGTGAAATCGTATTTAAAAAATATTAAGTATAAATTTTTATTGGATTAAAATGACAGTGACATTTGATATAAACACCACTTCATTTTAGAAGAAGAAGAATCACTTTTATTGACAGTATATATATTTTACATACACACACTGAATTTGTCTTCTGCATTTGACCCATCCTTAGCTGAACACACATGCAACACCCAGCAAACTACATGCAGTGAAACACACACAGGAGCAGTGGCCTGCATCAAGTGCCTGGGGAGCAAATTGGGGGTTAAGTGCATTGCTCAAGGGCACATCAGCAGGCTAATGGAGTGGGAGAGCATTTTTCACATTAATCACTCCACCACACCCAAATTTTTCCTGCCCTTCCGGTGGGTGAATCAACTCAAGCGACCCTCCGATCACAAGCCGCTTCTCCAACCTCTAGGCTACGGCTGCCCGCAGAATTTTAGGGCGGCTTCAAGAGTGTCTTTGTTATTGCTCCTCCAAACAGCCAGTTCTCACATCCCTTCTGCTCTGTCCTCATCCAACATTAGCTTGTCACCTGTCTGTCCAAAACATCTGACAGAACAGTGGAAAAGTACACATTTGTTTGCATGCAGTCAGGCAAAAGTAATTTTTGTCCAGCAGGTAATATTTCACATAACAAGACAACATCCGGTATGACACTTGTGAATTTTAAAAGACATGGACCCCTGATCTCAATTCAGCCTCTGATGGCTGCAGGATGATGTGGTTATGATTTATTACTAATGTGCACTTTACTGTATTCCACATGACAGTAAAAGAATACACCAGCCATAAAGGTGGATGCCTGGTTTATATTGTTCCGAGAAATACCAGCATTACCTCTGCAATGCCATTTGTGAATGTGACCATGAGGGTATAAGACATGTGCCCTCAGAGGACGGACAAATCTCTCTCACACACTCTGTTCTTCTCTCTCAGTCTCACTGTGTTTTTCTTTATTCCTCATTCTGTCACTCTTCATATTCCTCTCCTCACCGCCTCTGCCTTCCACTGACTCAAATAACTCTGTTGTGATGCACACCATAGCACTTTGTCATCGTATTAGTTAAGGGCAATTCGTTGATGATGCAAATTCCAAGGTTATTTTACCTCTCTGGATGCTAGTTAGAGGACATTTCAAATACTCAGCTGGGACAAAGCCAGAACTGCACATATCTCTTTGTCTAATTTATTTATTTTCCTGTGATGGCACATATTTCCACAAACATCTTGCTTTATGCTCAGGAAGTGAAGGTTCGACATGCAATCCCCAGTATTACGAAACACTAATATGTATTGTATATGTGTGTGTGTGTGGTTACAAGTCTAAACTGACTTACAGAAACTGTGCTGCTTTATTTTTGTAAAAACATGTAAGCGGTGCAGCTTATAACCAGAAATCAGGGCCACTGACCTGAAGAACGACTATGCGTGTCAATCATGGATAAAACTGCTGCCTAATAAATGATGTCATGAACATATCGTGAACTGTGCTCACAGAAAGTCATAATCAGGGAAATTCAGTGGAGGTTGGAAATTACGTGAGAGCTGGATTTTCAAATAGAGAACTGGTGAATGTTGCCTCATCATTCTGGCTGCTTATGTCGATATCTGATTTGCACAATCCTGATCACGCCACCAACTCTGACTCACATGTAAGGGTCGTCTCTCTTATGGTTCTGGAACTTTGTGAAAATACCCATTGCGAGACATCTACTGTGGAAAGAAATGCGCTCCCAGCACACTGTGATTATGAAATGTTGATCAGCTTGTCATGGTTTGTTGCACATGTTCAGGCTGACAGTGCCGGTTGAGTCTGCTCAAAAGAGAGCACAGCACACTACGAGCCATTTGTATGCATCAAAATCAGCAGACTGTAAGCCACACGAACCCATCTGGAGGTTGGCTGACATTCGGGTGCAGCAACTGGGATTTCTGATAGAAGATGTTTATTATTTGTTTTATAATGAATTAAACATGTGTCCAAAAAATTATATCATCCCCTTGGAATTATTCTAGTATTCACACTCATCCAAAAATATAATACAAACACATGGCATAATGAACTAAATATTACAATGGTAAAACAAACAAAAACATCTGTATTTGTTGAGGCGCAGTAGAGAATTGTGTGGTGTTGTCACTGGTTCGTGTTTTCGTACATATGCTCACGATTTGCAGAAAACATGCAAATAAAACATTCATTTCATCTGTTGCACCATCCACCTTATTTCCCATCTTGTCAACTAAGAACTAACATTATACCAAGTAACCTACTGATTATATGACAGGTTTATAACAAATATGGGTCATTAATAAACTGACTTGGTGAAATGATGTTCACCAATAATTTAATATATCATCTTTTGTGTGCATGTGAAAAAATGCACATATCTCAGTATGTGACAAATAACACAATGAAAGTTTGTGAACATGTAATGAAGAAAAGACGTAATTTGTGTAAAAGCTTTTTGTGGTTTTGGAGCTGTAGAAACATTTTTGTGAGTAATTTCAATTTCAAGTTTCACAAAGCGTGAGAGGCAGACACACAGAGTTGCTATCTGTGTATGAGAGAGTGAAGGCACACATTTTGACCCAGTTTTTAGGTCTGAGCTGACCAATCAGAAAGCTGCCCATTGACCACTGACCATCCAGTCAGAAGAAGTCAAACTGTCCAGTCAGTGAGGTGAAGATTCTGTGAAATGTGACTGCTACAGTAATGTGGGAAATAGTGCATGGGGCACTGTATTATTTTTAATTATTTTGTTATTTCATTTTATTTACTTTATTAATCCCAAACTGGGAAATTACGTCTCTGCATTTAAGCCATCACTGACTGAAACACACACACATGCAACATGCAGGAGAAGTGGGCTAGCATTGTCAGGTGCCCGGGGAGCAAATTGGGGGTTAAGTGTCTTGCTCGAAGGCACGTCAGCTGGCTGGGGGGGGGGGTCATTATTAATCACTCCACCACACCCAAAATTTTCTCGGCTTTTGATGCATTTGATGACTTTACTGTTCATCAGTGTACTATCGGGTGAACATCTCTCTGTCGTTGAAAACTGAACCTCACAAACTAAAGGTTTGTTGTGTCACTGAATTAGACATTATGGCCGTACCTACTAACTCAGTTTATTTCCAGCCTAATGCTGTACTTGATGTCTCTGAACATCTGTGGCTAACAGTGTTGGTGTAATTAGAGTAATATGTTACTTTTAGCAGTAACAAAGTATTACAAAGCATTGCTAACAGGACTTCAGGAATATTATGACATTTACTATGTAAGTAATATTATGGCATATACTATTTACTACTAAGTAACCTCGTCTTCTGGTGTCAATAATGTCTCCAGAAAGCTGTATCTCAGTGACTTGTTTTTTATTTGCTGGCTGAGTAGTTAAGGGCTCTTCTGCAGCTGTATCACCTTCAAGCTTTGAAATAGCTACAGCACTGTGCTACACAATACGGCCCTCTACTGAATTTGTAATTAACTGAAATAAACTTGAGCTTTTGTGCTTTAATCACCCATCATGAAACATTACCCCTTTCCATTTTATAATGTCCATAGTCGTACTGATGTGTTCTGTTTTCCTGTTTTGATGAAAGTAATACAAAAATTAGTGTAATCAGTAACTCATTACTCTACATGAACAGTATTATAGTAAAATAAGCTATTGAGCACATTGAAGCAAGCTAGAGATATATGTGAGAAAGAGTTGTTTGTGAAACCACAACATTCAGCAAATTAATTGCAATTTAGTGCAGATTTCCCTGTTTGTTTTGTCTCCCCTTCCTTTCTTCTTCCACAATCAAATGGCAGTGCAAAGCAAGCAAAGCAAAGAAAAATGCTTTCTGTGCTTTGCGGTTTAACCAACCACAACAGACAAAGATGTCTTTTATGCATTTCTGATTTTAATTAATTATGTAGACAATTCCTCTAGGGCATCTACGAAGCACAATGGAGCCTGTTCATATACCATTCTGCCATTCAAAGTGAATTAGCCTATATGTTAATGCCGCTGCCTGCTGCTCTGTCGAGTTGGGTAATGAATGAGAAGTGATGTGACAGATTAAGAGACATCTAGCTTGTTTTCGAGACCTAATGTCACTTCAAATGTTTATGTTAACTCTGGTCTAAATGAATGGATAGGATGTTACAGTAATCCACCGGGTGGCTGGAAGATGTCCAGATGTGTATGTCCCTATCACCACCAGTAAATATCTCGCACCACCTTATGCTGAAAATCTAACATGTTTGAAGTCATGCTTGCGGCATGGCTCTAGAGACAGCAATGTCCAACACTTTGGTCCGGACTGAAATATTTCAAAAACTACTTGGGTTTTGACTGCCACAGAATTGATTGGTGAACCCCATCTACTCAATGGGTTGTCACAAAACTTCATACAGACATCCATGTTTCCCACACAATGAATTCTAATGACTTTGGCTGTTACTCAGATCCCAACACCACTTGTTGTTTTAAGTGAAATAGTTTATCAGCTATCAGAAGGATTGCTTCAAATTTGGTACACAAGGTAATGTCCCTCTTATGAAGTATAATAACTTTGGTGATCCTGTGACTTTTCACCTGCCACCATCATCGGGCTTAAATTTGAATTTTCCAATATTTTGGTTTGTGACCAAATACCCCCAAAACTAAAGACATTCCTATCAACCTCAGTTTTACTTAGTGCCAATTATCATGTGCAAGCATGCGTGCACACTACACTCAGATGGTAAGCATGGGACACCTTCTGCTTCTAACAGGATGTTAGCATTGACACCATGAGCATGTTAGTATGCTAAGGTTATTGTAGGAGCCAAACACAATGTTATGGGGAAGCATGGTGATTGTATATTTGTTGTGAGTACCACAAGGGGCGCTGTGGTCATTTAGGCCATCCAGGATGTAAATGTAATGGGAAATTGGGGGCCATCAGGTGTTGTGTGACCCCGGAAGAGCAAACGATTTTTTGACCGCTAGTGGACCGCTAGTGTAGCGCTAAGACACCGGTATTGATTGAATGGGGGGGAAATGAATGGACACGCTCTGTTGTTGGAACAAAAATAAAACATTGTATGGCACAGTGGAGACGCGTGAACTCATTCATGATCAAGAAAGGAAAGTGGGACAACTTAGCGCGTCAGAAAGGTCGCTCCGGGGTCAAACCCCTCAGTAGCTGATAGTAGACTAAGCTCCTATAACATTAGTCAAAAAACCTAGCAACGTTGGATCCTTTTTGGAAACGTTCGGCACGGACCGGAGGCGTCACAGGAGGAGAGCGGCTGCCAGGCGTTTGATCTGCTACCCGGAGGATGTTGCAGTTTCGTGGCTGTTATGCACAGGGGCTACGGTGCGAAGGCTAAAGCGGCTAACAAGCATCGGATCAGCTGATCACCGCCCGGCGCCCAACGCGTAAGGTATGTGTAGCGCTACACCGTAATGGCCATTTAAATCGTGTGCACACGTAAATCCAATGCATTGGTAACCGACTTGAACAGAACACAAGTTTTGCGTTGACAGACTTTGCATTGATTGGTTTAATTACGAACTATTTGCGGGCTGGATGACTGGTCGCCATGTCGGACATTACCGGAACTGAAGTGCGGACTGCTAGTAAACCAGGCAGTGTGACTAGCGAGATGAGAACTCAAACTCCAAAACGAGTGATTAAACTCACTGCTAAAGCACTTGCCGAGAAATTGGACAGGCTGCAGAATGCTGGAAAGGCAAAGCTAAACAAAGCAGCCACAATAAGAAAAACGATTCAGAGTTGAATGTTAAAAGGTGAAAAAACACAGGTTCAAAATGCTCTTGGGAAATTGGTTGATGTGTGTAAAGAGGTGAAATGCTTGCATGAATATTTGTTGTGTCTTTTACCATCTGATGAAGCAGAAAAACACGACACGTAGTTTAAAGCAAAGATGCTTTTTAATGATGAGTGTGTCAAAGAGGTAAAAGTCTGGGTCTCTTGCAATGAAGGTTGTGTAATTGATCATGAAAATGTTGAGGATAACATAAATCCCAATGCTAGCCATTTGTGGAAAGATTGTTTCCAATATTGGGAGAAAACGCTCGGCCAAGAGTGTTAACAGTGGTATTTGGGTTCCTGGCACCAGTCACTTTGCCTGCAAAAATGATGCAACAAGAGCTTTGTAGGAGAAGTTGTAGTTGGGATGACTCTTTACCACAGGACATCACGCATCAGTGGAAAAGGTGGCTGGAGGATCTGGATCTGCTGGTAGCATTCAACGTGAGCAGGTGCATTAAACCAGCAGACTTTGGTGAACTCAGATATGTCCAGCTACATCACTTTGCTGATGCCGGCGGCTATGGAACCGTAGCGTACCTTCGAATGTTAAATCCAGAAAATCGCATCCATGTCTCCTTCCTGCTTGGCAAAGCTAGAGTAGCTCCACTGAAGGCTGTTACCATTCCTCGACTTGAGTTGACAGCAGCTGTCCTTGCTGTCAGGATGGACTTGATGTTGAGGGCAGAGTTAAAATTACCATTGGAGGAATCGGTATTTTGGACTGACAGCACTTCAGTGTTGAAGTATCTTAACAACGAGAACAAACGCTTTCATACCTTTGTGGCCAACAGAATTTCCACCATCAGGGAAAATTCTGAACCTTCACAGTGGAGACATGTTGGTTCAAAGGACAATCCAGCCGATGATGCGTCAAGAGGAATGAGGGTTGCTGACTTTCTGAAGAGCAGCAGGTGGATTGAGGGACCCACATTTCTTTGGAAGCATGAGGAGGAATGGCCTAAGACTAGGCTGGAAATGTCTCTGGATGTCAATGACCAAGAAGTCAGAAAGCAGGTAGCAACGAATGCCGTCAGTGCTAAGGTCGTGTCTACTTTGACAGACTGTCTCATTGCTTATTTTTCTGATTGGAGGAGGCTGAAGACAGCAGTTGCCTGGTACCTCCGATTAAAGACCATGTTGTTGGAGCAGAGTGGCCGTAGAAGACAGTTGGTTGCTTCTGTGGTTAACCAGGAAACCAGCCTGGGCAGGAGGCAATGTGCGGCTCCCAGGAGTCGTATTTTGACATTGGATGACCTGTTGAAAGCGGAGATTGCTATCATTCGCTATTGCCAGGCACAAAGATATGGTGAAGAGATTTCTGCTTTCTCATCTGGAAGGACAACTGTGAGTCGACAGAGTCCCCTATACAGACTGGATCGGATCTTCAGCGATGGGCTGTTGAGAGTTGGGGGTAGATTGAGTAGAGGATCAATGCCAGAGGAAGCCAAGCATCCACTCATTCTCTCCAAAGACCAGCATATTGCTATGCTCATTCTCAAACATGTTCATCAGAGTCTGGGCCATGGGGGACAAGCTCACACACTATCTTCAGTGAGGAAGAAGTTTTGGATCACCAACGGCAATTCAGCTGTTAGGAAGGTTATAGCTAAATGTGGGTTTTGCAGACGCTATAATAGAAGAGCAGTGGAACAAAAGATGGCAGATCTTCCAAAGGTGAGAATCCTTCCCAATCTACCACCGTTTACCAACACCGGAGTAGATTATTTTTGGACCAATCGAGGTGAAGAAAGGAAGATCAACCTGTAAGCATTATGGAGTTATATTTACCTGTATGGCGAGCAGGGCCATCCATCTGGAGGTAGCAAGCTCACTGAACACAGACGCATGCATTAATGCTTTGCGGCGTTTTGTCAGCAGGAGAGGACAAGTGGCACACCTGTGGTCGGATAATGGTACCAACTTTGTTGGAGCAGAAAGAGAGCTGAAGGAGGCTTTGGCTGCATTAAACCAAGATAAGGATTCAAGGAGTTCTATCACAGGTTGGGATCCATTGGAGTTTCAATCCACCGGCAGCTTCGCATCATGGGGTGTGTGGGAGCGGATGATTCGCATGGTGAGGAGGGTTCTCAGTTCTGTCCTACGTCAGCAGACATTGGATGATGATGGGCTTCATACTGTGTTCTGTGAAGTTGAGGCCATTGTGAATGATTGACCAATCACCAAGCTTTCAGATGATTCAAATGACTTGAAACCACTTACACCTAACCACCTCCTTCTGTTAAAAGGAAAACCAGCTCTGCCACCTGGACTGCCACCTCACGATCCTCACGATCCTCACGATCAATATGTGAGAAGACGATGGACAATATCTTGCCGATCTTTTCTGGAAAACTTGGGTGCGAGAGTATCTGCCCTTGCTTCAAGAAAGGCAAAAATGGAACCATAGGAAAAGGATTCTGGTTGTTGGAGATTTTGTGGCCATCATGGATGCTTCAGCTCCTCGTGGATCCTGGCCACTTGGCAAGGTACCGGAGGTTTTCCCGGACAAACATGGGCTGGTGCGTTCGGTAAAATTACAGACTAAATCAAACATCATAGAACGGCCAGTGACCAAACTCACTTTGTTGCATGAAGTGTAAATCTGTTGTTCAGGATGAATTATGTATTATAGTTTGGCTCTTTTGTTGTATTTTTGTTTGAATTGTTATGTTAGTTAACATTAACAATTAGGGGCCGGTGTGTAGGAGCCAAACACAATGTTATGGGGAAGCATGGTGATTGTATATTTGTTGTGGGTACCACAAGGGGCGCTGTGGTCATTTAAGCCATCCAGGATGTAAATGTAATGGGAAATTGGGGGACATCAGGTGTTGTGTGACCCTGGAAGAGCAAAAGGTTTTTTGACCGCTAGGGCAACGCTAGTGGATCGCTAGTGGAACGCTATTGCAACGCTAGTGTAGCGCTAAGACACCGGTATTGATTGAATGGGGGGGAAATGAATGGACACGTTCTGTTGTTGCAACAAAAATAAAACATTGTATGGCACAGTGGAGACGTGTGAACTCATTCATGATCAAGAAAGGAAAGTGGGACAACTTAGTGTGTCAGAAAGGTCGCTCCAGGGTCAAACCCTTCAGTAGCTGATAGTAGACTAAGCTCCTATAGTTATCATTTGTCACAAAGAACCATTGTGCCATTGTGACAACAGCTTTATAGTACTGCTTGTTTGTTACTCTTAGCCTTGTTAAGACGCGGTCTGTATGGGCAGAAACAAGTAAGATGTAAACACCTTACATGAAGCCAAGCCATATCCACCATCATGTAAATATATGGCCATAATATCTTCAATGATCTGGCCTCAGAAATGATGTCCTGTCCTTTAAAAACAGATGTTATGGATAATGTTAATGATTTGGGGTGAGTGGGACAAAGACATACGTGTTTCTGTGCAGTAGATAATAAGAAGGGTGTAGCTATCCATATTCTGTATGGATAGATGCCCAATGAAATATCAGTATGGTTAGACGCCATAAGCCTCTTAATCCTACCATCTAATTACCACCCAAACGTTAATCGTCAGACTGTACTGCGTTTTATTGATTGCTCTCATTGCCACCATTGACTTTATGCCTCTTTCTGCTGAGTGGTCCATTTAACTCTCTCACAGCCACTCCATGTTCTCTCTCTCTAGTGAACATTAGTTTATCAAGTGGGCACACATGCACACAAACAGGAGTATATGGGAAAACACGCTCACAGCTGCACACATTTCAGCCTGTATTGGAAAAGTGGCTGGCTCGCAGAACAAACAAACATTCACACATCACAAATTTGTCACCTCTAAGCCCAGTGTAATTACAGCCTCACTCAGCAAGATCTGTGTGAGAGCCCTGGTTTGACAGTAACCCAATACGTGTGTAGAAAAGAACATGTATGTGTCCCTTTTACAACAGAACATTTGGCTGGGTGCAGAACCTGTTTTTGTGCAGTAAGCCATACGCACAGAATAGTCTTTTTATGGTAATGTAATTAATTGAACATCCATAACTTGTTAACAGAAATTCAAGAGCAAGTGTCATCCAAAAAGGTTGCAGTGTGTGTCGGTTGTTGGCTGTTAGGAAACGTGAGATCTGAAAAATGAAATATTCCATATGTATATATGTCCTGTGCATCATTTTATTTCAATTTCTCCAAAATTCAGGCAAAATTTGCAATCAGGCTCTGTGGGTTTAAGCAATGTTTGGCTGCACAACTTAACTTTGTGTGTTGTGTATTGACTCATCCGCTAGCAAGTCAGTGGAATTTCAGAGGTTAATGACAAAACAAAACCTGAAGCATAATAAATTCAGAACAAAAAATAAAATGTTGTCGCTGGGCAATAATCTTATCAAATCAGATACAGGCTTAAAGCTAACTGAATTCCCAGCACTGCGCAGTTGATTTCCAAACAGGCATTTTTTCTAGTAGAATAAGAAATCATTTTGAATCTCACTGGCAAGAACTTTCTGCATATTTCAGACAGCTCAAGGTTACAGTCAGTAAAACAGCTTCAAAGAACACCTTTAACAAGATATCTTAAGGAAATTCAATCGAACGCAACTGGACTTAGTTATTTGTCTTGAACGCGACTAGTCCCAGCCTAGTCA